>NC_090933.1:1057538007-1058159786 GCF_040938575.1 Ambystoma mexicanum | reverse complement strand
CTGCACCTGCAGATACAGACTGTGGAGAGTCGCAGGCTTCAGCACGTTTTGGTAGGGCCTAGTCTACTGATTAGTTCAGCGGCCATCACTAATGTCCGAGGCTACATCGGCTACACGCATTGCCCCCCTACGCTTCTTTTTTGTGATGGGCAGTACAAGTGACAGGCCTGGTGGTTGTACTGGATTTGTTTAGGGGCTGTGAAGGCCATAGACAAGTGTGGGGAGGTGAGATGAGGTGTGTGTAGTTTTATATCATTCTGAAGGTCGCTCCATCGTATTCATGCTGTGAGTCCCGTGGAATACGTTTGTCCGAAGTGCAGATACCTTCCATTACTTAACCTTTTGAGTGCACTTAAGGGTCAAATAACTACTGTAAAAAGTGGTCGAATTTGTATTTATTTATTTTATTTATTTATTTCATTTATATCGCGCACAATTGACTAGTAGGCATGATGGCGCCTACAAAACATACGACATGAAAGATATATACAACAAACAACATAAAAAGGGAGCAAAATAAACTAAATGAAAAAAGGAACACAATCGCCACTCATAAAACAGGCAGGTCAGATGGATAACGCTGATCAGTTCAAAACAATATTAAGCTTGGAGTATTTTGCCACATAGCTTATATTTTGAGAGAAAGCATTGCGTCTAGTGCCCCCCAATGTCTGGGGACACCTGGGCAAAACCTATAGCTTCAGCCTGCGCAGTGGGGGTCTCCAGGGGGAGCAGGAGCAGAAGAACAGAGCTCCGGTCTGAGGATGTTCGGTCTTTAGTTTACCTGCTGACTCTGAGCCACTGCTCCTGGCAGCAAGTCTGGAGGGAGCACGTGATGCTGAGCAGCAGGCCTTTGAAAGTTAAGTGCATTGTCAAAGTGGCGTGATCCATTACCAGGACAGGGAGCGCATAGGAGCATTCGCAGATGGAATGCGAGGCCCCTTGCCAGGAGATCCACAGAACGATACAGGCAACCACTTTACAGGGACTCCTTAACCACATGCCACTGCACAGCGGCGTAATGAAAGGGCCCTTCAGCCCCGGGCCGTCCATACTTCACTGGGCAAGTTTGCACATCCCACGTACACCGTATAAAACGCCTGGTCATTCCAGCGGGACGCGCAGGTTTCTTTCCAAGGTATTTAACAAAGTGCACAGTGTGCAGTTGGGAGACCACCGGTTCAAACCCAGGAAGGACTGGCTCAGTCCTTCATCCTTTGTGCTTGATACATTAAGAACCGTTAAAGTTGATAACGTTTGCAATTACAGCGCTTAGAAGTGTGATGAATCTGGCATGAAGTGCCATACAAATGTGATATAATAATAATAATGATGATAATAATAATATATTATTATTATTATGCACGTACGAAATGGCATTGTTCATAATCTAGCAGATGTTGATTCAAAAATGTGTCTTGAGCACACAATGGCAGTCAGTCACTCTCAGCTGATTTGCGCTCCTGCAACGTGACTCTTGTGACGTCATGTACAATCTGTCACTCTCGTGGTGGTAACTGCTTAAGGCCTAGAGGACAGCTCGCTAATACCTTCATAGGAGACAGTTGTCTGCAGTGGAAATGTTGCCAGGAGAATGTAACCAACACAAAATGTCCCTGCATGCCGCAAGCAAAAATGTTGTCACAGTAGTAATGTAGCCTGAAAAAATACCTCAAAAGCAAATTTCACAAAAGCACATCCCATGAATGTGCTGCTAATGGAATGAGACTATTAAATTAACTCACTCCTAGAGCATGTGGGAAGTGCCTTTTGGCTATGAAAGCAATGCTATTTATTTATTTATTTATTTATTTATTTATTTAATTATTTATTTATTTATTTATGTGGTCATTGTTTTCTTGTTAGGCGCTTATACAATAAGAATATACTGTTTAAAAATACATTACAACACAATATTAAGAGCAGAAGAGGAAGAGGGATGAGCCGACTATGCCTCATGAGTATTCAGAACGTGCAAGTGCAGAAAGGAGGAGGGACGAGGGGGTAAGTGCTGGGGAGTCCGAGCTCGTGGGTGAGCCATGGAGGAAGTGTTAGGAATATTGAGGCAATATTTTGCTGAAGAATTTTTGGAGTAGACATTGTCACATAGAAATGAAGTGGTGTCCTGAATTGGAACCTTTCTCATGTGAAAGCTTATGTATGTATCTATGGAAGGACTTTCCATAGGTTGCCATACTTCTCACCGTCTTGCCACTTGACTCCATTGAAGCAGAGTGGGGTGTAGATGTTTAAGAGACACCTCTACCTACCAACACCACGCTGCATGGTTCTCCCTGCATAATCGCTCTCTTCAGATTCCTACTCCTGAACATTAACTCTGTCAATGGTCCTGCCCTGCCGCCTGAAACCTTGCTGATCGCATTTTCCTCCAGATAGCGTCTTCTCTCCTCAATATTCCCATCCCTCCCTCAACCTGTGTTCCTCCCACTTCTGCTCCTTCTCTTTACTTGCCCCACTCCACTGGAAGGCTCGGTCTGAGCCATCATAGCCAGCCTATCAGTGGAACTGTTCAAAACAGGACTGAAACTCCACTTGCTGCCCTGTTTGCGAGCGTATCGTACACCTTCTACTGCCAGGCTCTCCCTCTTCCGACATGGCCAACAATGATTATGAACATGTACATATGTCAATTGCTCCTATGCAAAGGCTGGCACTAGGCCCTTCAGGTATACCCCATTTATTGTATGTATATTGCCTTATCACTTTCCCCATCTCTTAAACACTTCCTACCCCGTCACCACCTGGGGTTCACTCAATCCACAAGCATTGCTTATTGTAAAGGCCTCTGTCTTCCGTCAACGTTTCTAATGTAAGACATTTTGTGGTGAAAATGGCAACCTCTTTGCTTAATAAAGAATACAAGGACCTGTTCCTTAATATAACATGTATACTACAGAAGGGGCGGGGTACTCCTACACAACAGAAACTGGGGCAGTGACACATTAGACTACACAAAAGTTGTTCCTGTTAGAAAATATCCTTAATGCTTTTGAATGAATGCTTTGTATCATAATTAATTAGCACAATTAATGAAAATATCCTGAACCACATCAATATGCATTCAAAAAGGTACTCAGTCCAAGTCAATTTAATAAAGCGATATATTCAGTCAATCAGTTAGAAAGAGCAAACATTGTTAAACAACTAGGCAAAACGTATTCAGACGTGGGGTACATGTCAAGAGTGAGTATTGACATTAGTGAATGTATACCTTAAGTATCTTCATATTTAGGTACCTTTACATGTTTACATGTATACCGAAGGCATTGGGAGAAACAGTGTTCCTTTGAAAAAATATTAAACTAATACAGCAACACGTAAATACAAAGAAATGTAACATATGTACTGTTTACAAGAGATCAAAACAAGTCCTAAATAGAGAACCGAGAATCAAAAATACAGTGGTAGGTCCCAGTGCTCAACTGCCGGTGGCACCAAGGAAAAATAATAGTCAATTTGAGCAGAGATAGGCGAACTAAATTCTCCCAAAGTGGATAAAGAGAAGTATCGACATCTAGGGTGTTTCGGTGTCGAGGTTTCTAATGATGAGGATCCTGTGTAGTAAAGGTCTCTAAACGGCTGTAATGACTCCTACGTACGTGTAGGGGTTATCTAGCAACCTAATGCATTCGCTTAATGTGTGTCAGTTTCTCCAGTGCGTACTTTCTAAGCTTTCTGGTTGCCTACAGCGCTGGAAGATAATGATAATGATGTGTTATTTATACAGCGCCTTTATCAAAAGCGCTTTACAGAACACATATTTACATAGAATATCACCCAACCAATATTGGTACTCATTTATCGACCTTGGAAGGATGAAAGGCTGAGGTGGCCTTGCTGGGATTCAAACCTGCGACCTGAAGATCACACTCAGATCGCAGCAGCAAGCGCTCAACCCAATGAGCTATCTTACCGGCCGTGATGTGAGAAGAACAACAGAGAAACAGACAATACAGCTTCTACTGCTGATTAGATCTTGTAGTCGACACTTTCTTTTTGTCTAAAGAGTAGAAACATGTTCTAATTGCTGCGTGTTTTCACCGGCCTCTCTTGTGTTGCTAGAGATGTCGGTTTCAGACCCCATACACCTAACAAAGAGTATGGAGGCACAGTAGTAACACATATGTAATTGAAGCAAAACATACCAAAACATTGCATCAGCCTCACATGGAGCAAACATTTGGACACAGAATAGCTGAAACAATCTGTTATGACATGAAAATATGTTCCCCTTTGAGGCAATTGTTAAGGGTGTGCAATGGAATGACAACCAGCTTCTGCCAGCAGGACCAGGCACTACAGTTTTGTAATGAATCCGCAATGGCTACTGTCCTTAGATATAATGTTAACAACCTAAGGGTGGTCACTACTGAAAAATACTGCAAGTGATTAATAAAGGGTGGCTAAACTGCAATTGTTTGGCTATTTTCTAAAAACTCCCTCGGATGTACATTTGGAGTTGTGGGCGATGAGCCAATAAACTAGCCTTTGTGTAAATACCCTTAACTAGCGCCAGAGTTGATTTTTGCTAGATTTTCTCTTAGAGGACAGATGTGCTAGGCGACCAAGCCATGCATTTATACAGGAGAATCCTACATGAACAATCCACAGTAACAAACACTGAAGCAGCGGTCAATGCATTCTACTCTTTACCGCCTGCAATCTCTTGAAACCAGTGGATGCCCCTTTTTGCAGCAGCTAGAGAAACTGCACTGTTGGTCCCCAAATGTTAGTGTTCCAGCCAGGGACACAAGTAGTGTGCTTATTCGATTGGCAACTAGCTATGAATGAACCAACACAAATGATTTACTAATTGCATTAGCTACTTCTGAATGTTTCTCTAGTGGATAAATCCCTGCACAGCCCGTAACTTGGACTACATGAACACGGGCTAGCAGTTCAGGACAGCCCTGCACACATCTGGACCTGTTCTGTGCCATTTCTGCCTGAACAGATTTCTCATAGCACACCCAACTCAGAAGGAGGAAGGCTATAATCTTGACTCTAATGTGGGAATCTCTGTATTCCATCTTTAGGCCCGAGGCATCCGTTATAGAGGCCTTTAAAAACACCAATCACAAGTACCCCTGGATTCCCTTAACATTACCTATTGTATTCCAGAGAGCACTAGAGCAAATGAAGACCTGGCCGCCTGCCGATGGTTGATATTGTGGGCATGTCCACAGGCACACATTGCCCTTTGCCACCCTAGCTTTATAGCAAATCAACTGGGGAGACATTGCAACATGTGTGTTGTTTTGTTCAGATATTGCTAGGTTTATGCTAGTGTAGTGGAAATGTGTGCCTGAACACATAAGGCATATACACGTTGCTGGGGGGCAGTTATGTGTATTGTCCAACTCAAACGGGCATGCTTGGCCCTTTTCAGTTATTGTATCTAATTAAGGCCTTCATACAATTTCAACACTTATGAATTATTGATCAATATCCAATTGGAGTTTATTAATGGAAACATGGAAGGAGTTTATAGTTTGATGCAGGAACTGAAAGTCTTTTTTTTCATTTGTACATGATTATACTTTAATAGAATTAACAAAAAAGTAAAGACGAACTTGATTAGTCAACCAGTGCTGAGCGTCCCGTGACGTAAGTGGTGATCGTCTGTGCGCAATCTCAGGGTCACCGGGTTATGCTGGTGTAAGCTGTGTCCTGTTGGGCAATGAGGTTCCAAACAAGCTAAATCCAACTGAGATTTAAAGGCATAACCCAGGCACCGGTCATAACAAACCATAGAATTTCACCTAGGCCCATTAAGGAGATGACGCCTAACTCCAGACTTGACCACCTAATGGGCTTCAGTTACAAGGATCAACTATTCCAGGACTTGGAAGATTGGACAGGCTTCTTGCAAGAAGAGAAGAGCCAAGTTCAAGACTGATAATATTGCCAAGAAAGTAATTTATTGGACAAGCTGTTGGGCATTTACTTTGCATTTGATTTGTGTTCAAAATCTAAATGGTGTTGGCCCTCAGCGTGCCGAACGAGGCTAAAGAGGTGTTGAACCCGCTCAGTACATGTTGTTATCACCTGAAGGGTAAGCCTCTTATAACATGTTTTCAATTGGATCTATTGCTCCTCTAACTCTACTCTTGCCGCCCACTCCCACTTATCTGAAACTCCTCAATTCCAATGTTATTTCTACAATTCCTGCTTTACCAGATCGGTGACTTCAATCATTCAGTTTCTACCCCAGCATTCCTGTCGGCAAGTTACTGCTTTTTCTTAGAATAATAGCACCCGCATTATAAGAAGGTTTGCTCCTGTGCAAGTGCCCTTTTTCACTGTATCGCAGTACAATACAAATGGCAATTGTGTGCAACATTCCTATGAGTTTTGGCACCAAGTCAATATTTGCCTTATGCTCTCAACATCCATGAATGAAATCCTTTTGGAATAGTACTTTACCAGCGATTGCTTCATATCTTGCAGCGATTTATGGACTTCTCCTTTTTAGAGATGTATCCAGGGCAAATCTGGGCGCAGAACCTCCACCAATGCCTTTATTCCACCTTCCTATCGGTCCACCTGTTGTCAAGGTATATTTCTGATCACAGGAATGATAGTCTTATTCAACCTATGTTCCATATTTTACTTGCTACATGTATATATTCCCAAGACAGGAAATGCACTGTAGTGTAGCCGGAGCTGCAGATTTTCTGATAGAATCCATCTCTGGTGGGTGATAAAGCCATATTTGCAGCAAGTATTTCCTCATTAGTGCCATGGGTTTGGCTCCAGTGCCATTCTGGCATCCTGGCACTGGGGCAAAGAATTGATTGTGGTGACTTTGAGCTTGAAAGGCCTGCAGGTCAATGCTGTGCTCGTTTAGGAAATAACCACTTGAAAACTAGGCCTGTTGCTTCGGGATTAACGGGGAAAGACTACCACTGCACTCTTTCACTTGAGAGGAGAAGTTTGCATTTTTAATTCCATCACTATCCTAGTCATCCTAGACCTCAATGTAGCTTTAGACACAAAAAATGTCTTAACTGAAGGAAACGATCCTATCCGAGCCAGTAGGCGCCTGGTCTCTGCAGGAAGTCCGTTCCTCTTTGATCATTTCCAGATCTTGTGAAAAACCCTGCGAGGGTCGCCCGCACCTAGAGTCTTTGGACACCTTCTCCCAACCTCTTTATTTATGATGCCCCATGGTTTCATCGAAGTAAATTACTTTGCTGAAATTAACTTGTGCCATGTTTTTCTTTTAATGTCCCCACATAACCCTCCTACCCCTTACCCACCACTTATCACCCGCCTACGTACCCTTACCAGACTCCCCCCTCAACATATACTTACCTATTTTTCTGCCACGAGGTAATTTCTACAAAGCAATTTAATTCAATGAAACAACAGTGCTCGTAATTTTTGCCATTGACACTGCCAACAGGCTCCACCACTACTGCTCCAATGAATGTAACATTACCTATATATAAGAACGAAGCAAAGCCGACGCTAGAAAACCAGCTCGCCATAAAAACTCTCCTTTTCTGAGTTCTATGTGCACTCTTATTTCTAGGTGCTCTCCCTTCTCCAGCATGGATGGCCCTCAAAGCTGGTCATTTCACACAGCTGTGCAATGCAGTGCAATTCATTCATCCACTCATTCCTTTCTAACCACTAGAGAAAGGACCAGCAGGCTGCAGCGAGTGTAAAATGGCGTCTACACCCGGACTGGAGGATCACAGGCACCTTCCCAAAGCACCTTCGCAAAGCAGGCCAGCTCCAGTTAGGACATCATAATGATGGCTATGGACTGAATCCACTTGGTCTCAAGCCACACATGCAGAGGAGGATTGGTACGTGCCCCCTGTGCCCTCCTTAAGCTTGCCAACAGATGTCCTGCAACCGTTCATTGGTCACAGGAAAGCCAGCTTGCTTCATGTATCACTGGAGCATTTCGCATTCAGATGTATGATGGCTACCAAGCATTATGTATTCCTCAAGTTTTGGAGCAAATGTGTGTCTTAATTAATTAATTAATTAATCTTTTATTACCCACCTAATGCCAGAGGCCAGTCTCTACGCGTGGGACCTGTATTCGAACCTATGTCGCTCTGCCTTGTCTTGGTTCCAAAAGCTTTACCCCTGAGCTATCCTCTGGGCACACTTATAATTAAAGAGAATATTGTATTTCTAATTAATCAACCCTGGTATAATGTATAAACATCACAGGATGTGTCCCGTGAACGCAGTAGCTGAGCCTCATTTAAAATAGCATATTCCTTTAAAGAATGGAATGCAATCATGCACAGCTTGGCACTAATCCAACGTGCACCACTGATTGAGAACGAACTGTACATTCAAATATATGTGAAACCCCAAAAACACCTCTTCACCACTGAAAATTCATGTGAGTCATATTCCATCGCAATGTTTTACAGTCCCTCCATTCCATATACAAATACTCATAAACGCCCTATTTCGCCCAAAGGGAGCAGTGCGTACTGAATGCCTCATCCGGGTGCCTTGGCACAAAATACAAACCCCACCAGACATGTGTGCTCCAGTTCGGCTTCATTGATGAGGTGCAGCTTGATTATCCCACTACTGCCACCATGTGTTCAGGTCCCTCCAGCATACTCCTGATGCCGATATCAATTGGCCAGGTGTGAAGCCTATGCAAAATATAATCATCCTTGGTCAATGTGAGAGTCCCCCATATTCAGATGACGGTGAACAATTCAAGTAAGGACGTGCCACTTGGTTGGATAGAAACAAGGCATTGTGACTATTTGTAGCAATTACGAAATAGTTTAGGAAATGTTTATAACTTTAAAATAAGCTTGGGGTTTCTTCCTTTCCAGAAAAATAATTGAAAAATGGTAAGTTCAACATTTAGAATTGTGTTCTTGTTTAACAGTTGTAAAAAAAAAAGCTGTTTTACTTATTTTTACTATAATTGGGGTGAAGATAATGGCAAAGCCTAACTTCACTAAAAGTCACCTACATTGTTAAAATGGTATAAGTTGCATGGTTGGGCCGCCTCAACATATAAACACTGACTCTTCAAAGACATCGTTTTTCTGTTTGTTGGACCTGGTGTTCCCACCAATTAGAGACGAAATTAACTTCTTAAAAAATGCATCAATTTCTTTCAAAAGTAACATGGGACATGTGGTAGGCACCACAGTTTAATGCCTGAAAGTATTTGATTGTGTCTTTGCAAAATAGGTTTTGTTTAAAATTCTGCTAACGTCACATGTGGGATTCCACAAATGTGTTGTAGGGAAAATAAAACCAAGAGCTTCAAAACAGAGAAAATAAACAAAATCGTCCTGCAATTGTCATCATACACTCAGGTACTCATTTGTACAGGCACTTACACCATTAGCAATGGTTTGCCATTAAAGATGCAGGTAGTCTGACCATTTGATCGGTATTGACATGCTTTGCCTAGGTGCTCACACCGCTTTTTAGATGTTGGTATGCACATGCTGACATGCTATGCCAGATCCTGTCATCGTATGCCCAGCAAGTAACTATTAGACTCTTTAGACAATAACTTCCCAGATATTGAGGCCATTTCCACAACATCACCATCTTATGCTCAGGTAGTCAAACCATTGGCCTTCCATTGGATTAATATGGGCTTCTACTTGGTATTTTTGGAAGGTATTGCAAGTATTTGCCCAGGAACTCAAGCCAGTTGTCAGGTATTGGCACCAGATGCACAGGTACTGGCATTATTTGCCAGATATTGCCATTATTCTCCCGAGTTCACTAAGGATAAAAGTTTGATTAGTCCATCAGTCAACTGCTCAATTAATCAACCACCATTGTATAGCTATTGCTTTGCCATCATATGCACCGGTTTGCAGAGGAGTCAGGGAGTCTGTCTGGGCAGGAGAAGAGCATGTAAGTGATTTCAATCTGGCACACACCCAAGTCACGCCCAGCATGTAGTGCACAAATGAAACCCTTATTTATTTTATCTATAAGTTCAATATTCCGAACGATATAGCACTCATATCACACCCTTCTACTGAGACCCCACCCAGTCACACTAAACCAGGAATCAGCTAGTTTGCAAAGGTAAATATTTATTTATGTATTCAGAATTTAATCACAAATATTTTTATTAGGTAATAACAATCACCAATGGGGTGACAGAACACTGAACAATATCTTTAATACACTAGGAATCGTGTAATGAGCATAAAAACAAATGCAACACAGAAAAGAATACTTTTGTATTGGTTTAGAACAGATGGCACTATGGTTAGGGGTTCCCCCTGCAACACCCCTCAACCTCCAATAGGCAAATAAATAGATGTGAGGAGAGAGCAGGTATTCAGGAATAGCACCAATCAAACAGAATGTCACTCCCACCTACCCCTTCAACACACAAGAGAAAAACAGAATTGACTTTTCAGCTGTCAGCATGGCTTTGAAATTGTCTTTAGAATTGGCTGGGCAAAAACACCAAATGTGCTCAAAAATACTCAAATTATTATTAATTCCTATGGGAGCCACTCTGAACAGTTGCACACAATCACAAGCAATGATTTAGTAAAAAGAAAACATTTGAAATCTCAAAGTTCAAGTAGGAAACAATTTAAAGCTATTTCACAGGTGTAAAAACCTTTCAGAATTTCAATTTGCGGCAAACTTTTCCTTGCGCGGTATTCGATATGACGAGTGAATCGCACGGGTCCTATGGACAGCTAAGGATGTTAGGTACAAGTAGGAGTTGAAATGTCACTTCTATCACAAAAACTGAGGGAGTTATAGAGGTTTTAGTAAAAGATGTTTTGTAAAATAGGCGTGAGAATGGAAAACAGAAATTCGGGTTTAAAAATGACAGATAGGTTTTCTTATGCTATATTAAGGACTACAAAAAAGAGAATGCCACACAGGAAGGTCATTCACTGCCACTCATAACAATTAATGTGTGATACTATAGTTTCCGTTTGGTTTGGGAATTACTTTTCTTAATCAATCAATAAGAAGTTAGGGTTTAATAACACAGATGAGAAAAGAGTCAGCGCAAAGATAGTTCTAGCAATACTATGGTTCTGAATTAAAGATGGGATGGGTTTGAGAATGGGATCATACAATGCAGATATATTATGGGTCACTGTTCTCCCTATTGATACTCACAGGATAAGTTATTAAATTGGACCATCAGTTCTGGTCACGGATTGGATCTGGTCTAGGAAGGACAGCACATCAGGCACCGAACTGGATCAGCTAGGCCGGTCACCAGATTTGCACAGGATCTGCCCTTCTTGGTTGTGGGCATTTCAAATCAGCTGGATAGCGAGTTCCTCAGGCAAGCCTTGTGGTAGCCAGCCAGAGAGTTTCAGGATACTAGTTCAAAAGGCCTTCTCACACCACAGCGCTTCACTGGGTTGCAAGAATAAGTTTGAGGATTTAGGCCTTTCTGAATCAATAGTTCTCTACTGCTGGCAAGAGTCTTGTTATCTGGATCTGGAAGGTTGTCAAAGCTGGATGTAGAATACTGGATCAGAGTGCTTCGTTAGAATCAGGAAAGTGAGTGAATCAGTGAGTCCCTACGTGTTGTCAGCTGTCTCTATTTATCCTTTAAAATGACATCACAAAATGGGTGTATGGGCTGGCTTAACTAAGCTTGCCCCTGTGAGCTGGGATTGGAACAAAACCTCATCTCCGCCTTGCAACTGAATGATTGGATCAAGGCCGGATGATGTCACATTTATGGTTTAGCTTTACAGTCCTTAGAAACCTCCCCTCAGCTACTGGTCTCAAAATCCGATTTCATCCTAAATACATATTTCTACATTGGTCTCCTTTACACAAATCACACACGACGATTCCAAATTTTATGTAGCATCTGCTCATCAAAATCCCACAGCTGTGGGATCTTGTTTCAACTTTTTACAGAATGTTGTCCTTTTCACCATGAACACAATATCCAAACTTTCTGCAACTTTCCACAAATGTATGCATTTAACATCGGGACTTGTGTGTACATTTTCATAATTCTAGTATTAATACATTTCACATAAAACCACATATATTGCCTGTCCAGAACATGTTACACAGTTCTACCGCCTCTTGAAATGGACAGCCAAAAATTAGACTAACAGATATGTCCTTGGCATATTTCTTCACCACTGTGAATCACAAGTTATGAGTCTTTCAAAATTGTTCATTGTTCATGCTTAACAGCAAATGGTCCCCCCTATTGTCTCAACCTGCATTTCAGGAACAGCCCCCTCCTTTGGGAGTCCCTTCCAGGAGCAGTTTACGACCCTTTCATACCTCCGTTTCCTGGGCTGAAACCCTGTCATTGTTCCTCTCTTTTTGTAGACAAAAGTCTGGGCTAACCCACAATTAGAATTTCTCCAAGTGAGTTTCTGCTGAGAGGATTTTCCCTCCCCCTGAGAGAAATCCTGCTTTTCCAGTTCTTGCACCTCAGCCTGACTAATTTATTCTTAATTAAAATCCAGCAAAAACCAAACTTGTTGCATCAAATCACATGAATACATTTCTTTCTTAGCTTTCAATCTGTGGGATCAAAAACACAACTAAGATCTGTATTCCTTTTAGCAGAAATCCTTCTATGTGTGCTAATCTGGCAGACTTTAAGTTTAATACTTTGAAGTTTCATCAGGGGCCCTCCTGACAGCTGTCATCCACAGGTATCCCAAGGTACTGCACACATATTTTGACAGGGGCTGTCAGTTTACAGACAATCCAATTTTTCTGAAGAAATGTTTTGCTCTTCACATTTAGGACTTTGTATGTTTGCAATGCTTCATATGCTTACATGAATTTTAGTGGCAAGCAAGATTTTAGATGTTGAGAATTGTTGTATTATAGGGATTTTGGAATTTTGGAATTTTTAGCAACAAAGCACATGCCATTTGTAGGCACACTTTGGAGTGTTATTTGCAAAGTGCTGTTTCTCTCTCTGCACTCTGTTTGCTGGTCATGGAGCCCACTGGCACATTTTCTGTAGTGTGTGCTCTATGCCACCACAGATGAATCATGGTGGCAGGTTGTGCATCCATCTTTTTGGTGTGTTTGAGAACGCGTTTTTTATAGGTGTTTGGCGCACACAAGGGTTTCGCCACCATTGTTGCTGTTTCTTGCACCTTAACTATCAGAGTGATGCCGCAAAAACTGTTAAACAAAGGCTATCCACCCAGAGTGATTGCTCAAAAAGAGCATATAATAACAATCGGGAGGCTCTATTGGAGAAAAATGTAAAAATGAAAAGAAAGATTGGTACTGTTTTTGTTAACACTTTTTCCAATTTATCTTACAAAATCAAATCTATTGTGATGAAAATATGGAAGAAGGTGTAGAGAGGAAAAGAAGTTTTGCCTCCTTTGGTGGCTTTCAGAAGAAGTCAGAATTTTAGGAACATTTTGATTAGGAATGATGTGACTGAAACAAGTATACCATTGGTGAGACAAACTAGACTGTGGGGCCTACCTGAAATAAAAGGTCATTTTCTGTGTGGTAAATGTAGTATGTGTGCTCAAACCAAAGAAATCAGATCAATACAAATTCTGCCGGATCTTAAATGGGTGTTTCATGAAATTATGTACTGTAATAAATCAAATGTTGTATATCTAATTACGTGCCCTTGTGGCTTACATTTTGTGGGCAATACCAATAGACAATGCAAAGTCTGCATTGTAGAACATCGCAGCTGCATTAGAAATCAAGTGATTGCAGCCCCTTTAGTGAAACATTTCCTTGACGTGAAACATGGCTGTAATGACTTTACATGGCTCATATTTTTCATATTGAAAAAAGTGCATGGCCATGGGAAAGCTGAGACTGACCAGAAATTACTTAACCTGGAACAGAAAAATATTTTTAAATTGCAAAGCAATGTTTTGGGGCTCAATGAAAGTATTGATTGGCATTTGGTTAGCCAAACATAAAAGTATGATATGATCATGTTTTGGTTTAAGTCATCCTTTGTTTGATACATGTTGCAATTTTGGCCATGCCTGGTCTTTTGCCTACATGAGCTTGTAACCCCTCAGCATTTGTATTTGCCATACCGAGAAATATATATATTTTGAATATGTTTCTGCTTGACATCTGCAATGTGTTACAGGCTTTGTTTGTTTGTTTGTGCCCCCCCTTTGCACTTATTCCTTCAATAGTGCCTTAGTTGCTAGGTGGTTTCATGCAAATATGGCCGCCGTGCTGTTGGTCAGTGAGTGCTCTGCTGTACAGTATAAGCTTGTAACCTCTCAGCATTTGTATTTTCCATTTCGATATATATATATTTTGAATATGTTTCTGCTTTACATCTGCAACGTGTTTCAGGCTTTGTTTGTTTGTGCCCCCCCTTTGCACTTATTTCCTCAACACTGCTTGCCTTAGTTGTTGGGTGTTTTCATGTAAATATGGCCGCCATGTTGTCAGTCAGCGAGTGCTCTGGTGTAGAGTGTAGTCCTTTTTCAGTATTTGCCTGGTAGTTAACAGCGTGTTGCTATCCGGACCCTTGTCATTATATTTGGCATAAATGCATGCAGGAATCGCTCGATCTGTCCTTAACCTCCGCGAGTCACTAGCGAATGTGCTATTGTGAAGTTAAAGGTAAGCATGTTGTCTCTTTAACACAGTAGACACGTGACGGTCATTTTCTACAACACGTTTTATTCATTTTCCATCGCACGCTGCACCTGTGAAGTAGAGGTTTGCTGGGCACGGCTTTTTGCAACTCCATGACTCCCAGCTTGCTAGCACGCATGTTTACACATTTTTTCCTCATTTTGGAAAGGATTATTTGTGTCCGGCAGGATGTATGCCGTTAACTTGAATGCATGACCATGGGTGGCTTGGTTGTGGGACCCTGTACGGCACCCCATTAGACCTAAATATCGAGCACCATGGTTTCCACTCCAACGTCTGGCAATTGTAGTGTTTTGGGACACTGTGTAGTGATCTTGAGTTGGCTTGGGATTGTCTCTGTTTGAATTGCAGATTGGTACTTTGGCATTGTACAGTTTTCTGTGGATTGGATCCGTGTGTTACAACAAGGGAATCCCTTTCGTTGCCCCATGTTGTGGGTTGTTTCACCAGTGTAAAGGTATTTCTCAGTTTTTGTCATTTTCCAAACTCACCATGACTGTTGCCCTTTAGTGACATGTGGCTAAAATAGGATGGATGGCTCATTGGCAGTTTGATGTGTTCTTTCCAGGTGTGACGATATCTCGGCGGACTAGGATGCCTTTTGAAGTACTTTGGTTTTTCAATGAAGAAAAACTAGCTTATCGGTCATTCACAGACGTGAATTGAAGGTTCACCATGTTAAGGTAAATCTTAGTGGTCTAATTTGATTTTTAGACCTCTGGTGGAGCAGCTCCCGTTTTTGAGTTGACTCCACACTTACATTTGGTAATACCCTCTCCCCTGTGGGACTGATTAGATTCCTCTGTCTCTTTTCCTTGCAGGCTGTTTGCCTGAAACTACCCATTCAACACGGTATTGAGAAGAATATTGGATGTTTTAAAGTTTCCCCTGAAGAATGTTTGCCCGAAAGGGGCACTAAAGAACAGAAACATGTTGGGATTATATGTTTTTTATTGACACATCTAGGTTTTTTTGGGTATTGTGATATGGGATTTCGTTTGTGTCTTGGGTATGTGTTTATTTTGAAGTCTAGCTTTTTAGATTTTGTAGGTTTTAGTGTTAGCATTTACACTGTGTTAGGTGAGGGTAGTATTTCATGTTTTAATTTAAAAATTTTGAATAAAACAGAATGTTTTTTTGAAATTTGGAATGTTGCACGCAGTCTATGTTGTCAAGGCTTGTAGTGCCTGGAAAATCTTTCAGAGGGTTCTACTTGATGGAGGAGAAAGAGGGGTGTAACTAGACAAAGTTTACCATTTTATCCTTCTTTTATGATCTTCAGGAAGTTGCCTTAACAGATCTGGGGTGAAATTACTACAGGAATCTGTGTTTGGAGTGACGCATCTATGTAATCAGTTTTGGTTTCCTTTTCCTGGCATCATAAGGAAGATGCATGAACAGATCTAGATCTGGTGATGAAATTACTATAGGAATCTGTGTTTGGAGTGATGCATATATTTAAGTGATGCTTGCATATTTATAAAGCACAAACCTAACTGGAAAGCAACAGGGAGGTTACCAGGTTGATCAGGGAGAGAATTGATGAATTTCAGAATGCATTTATAAAGTGCCACGCGGCAGACTTAACTACATCAAAGCACAAATCTCCCCCAGCTTCATCAAAGCAAAACCTTCCAGAAAAAAGCTAAGAAAAGATAAACGTGAATTTATGTAAAAGTAAAAGGTCATTCGGTCCAGATGCAAGGGGCAGCTATGGAAAAACATATTTGGCCATCTATCTAAAAATAGATTTTGAACTTTCAGGTAAAGCTAGTTCTCATGTTTTAGAGAACACCCTGGTCTATCGGATCATATCATGGTTTGCAAGTTCTTGCAAGGAGGGAAGACGTCCAGAGGGGGAGAATTAGTGTTCAGTGGCACGATTAGAGATTGGTTAGACATTTTCTCAGAAAAATATGGTCTGTCAGTCCCTCCATCGTCCTGTAGTGTTGGATGGATGGGGCCTGTGTGATCTGTGTTGGTAACATGGGACAGGGTGCGCAGCAGGAAACAGCTAGTTGCCTAGTTTGACCCTTTTACAGTTAGTTTCTAGTCTGTCGAGGTTGCTGCTGTGGTAGTGTGCTGACCTCCAGAAGACAGTGAGTTTCTAGGCCCTCGAGAACTGTACAAACATAGGCACACAGAGATTGCTGGATTATTGTGAAAGCCCTGAAAGATGCCATCATGAATCTTTAACGTGCTGCAGATAAAGCGAGGTCCACACTCAGGAAACTGTTTCATAGTTCTGCTATGGTTACATAGGAATGACGTTTTGATCAATACATTCTTTTCTGTTGCAGTGAAGTATATGAGAGAAGCGACCCCATATGTGAAGAAAGGTTCTCCGGTGTCAGAGATTGGGTGGGAAACCCCTCCTCCTGAATCCCCTCGGCTCGGAAGCACCTCCTCTGATCCACCTTCTCCACGCTCCCTCTCCATCCAAGGAGACAGGAAAAGCATCCCGCTCAGAATGTGCTTTGTGACAAAGAACCTCACTGTGCCTGACCCTGAAAAAAGGTAAGCTGCCCTTTACTTCTCTAGCCATCTGTCCTGATGATAGCTATGTGGAGTCAGGACATGACCACATACTCCCTCAAGCAGAGTGCCATTTTGGAACTCCTGCTGCCTCTCAAGGAGGCTAGATTTCTTGATGACCAATCTGGTGCCCACTGGTGTTGGCCTGCTGGTTGAGTCATAGGCAGCTGCCCAGAATTCCTTTGCTGTAGAAACGAACCAGTATTCAGCAGAATATAAATAATAGTTCCTTTTATTTTTCACCAATAAATTCCAGTGTCTTAGATCCTGCTAAGCAATGCTATGTTACAATTATGCACTTTGTAGAGATCAGTTGTTGCTCAAAACCTGATTGTGGCAGGCAGATGAAACTGATGGCCTGTGATTATTGCTATATTTTCTATATACAAACGTTAGCTTCTAATTAGAAATGTCACCACTGTGCTATGCGATCTGTATGATCACGACAAAATGAAAATATTGAAATGCCTTAATCTCGAATTCAAAAAAGTCTAGTTTAACAATACTAAAGACTGCATTTGTTGGAGGGAAACTAAAAACTTCAAAAAATGTCAATTTCTCTTTCACTTCTCACTGACTTCAAAATGAGAATGGCTCCTGTCACCTTAGCTTGAGGAGAACCCTCTCGCTTCCTTTCCCTGACATGGCATCATCCGTCTTGCTCTACGCAATCCCGACCCCCCCTCTTGCTCTTGAAGTACCTCATGCGCCCTTTCTTTTAACTTTGAAGCAAATTAGCTCCTTAAAGGAACCTTGTAATTAACTGTGTTCATTTCTAAAATGTTAAATGGAGAGTTTCTTTACACTTCAGGTGTGGTTTAAATCCCATGCTGTCGTTTACATCTTCAATTGTTTGCTTTTTCAAGAATCTTCCATATTTTCCATTTTTAACGTTAATACACCACGTTGACAAACCTTATGCGGAGACTGTGCAGCGCCTGTGCAGTGAGACCAGGGGCGAGATTACACAAACTTTGCACTGGCGCAAGTGCAAAGTTGTACGTTATTAGCACTAGGGAAAGGTTTGCCCTATTTCAAAACACACTCGGACATATTAGAAACTCATTGCACCATGGAAAGTGCCGTTTGGCATGCTACAAGCACTAGGGCAAAAATTACCCTAGTGCAAAAAAGATACATTTTCACTGTATTTTTGTACCAGGACAAACTTTACCCTGTTGCAAAAATGCATCCAAAAGTTATCTTTTTTGCACTATGGCAATTTTTGTCCTAGTGGTTATATCATGCCAAACTGTACGTGTCATGATGCAATGCTTTTCTAATATATCCCAGTGTTTTTAAAAATAGGGCCAATTTTGCCGTAGAAGTAATACCGTGCAACTTTGCGCTTGCGCCAGTGCAAAGTTTCTGTAATCTGCCCCTCATATGCTATTCAAATGTAAATTTTATGAGGCCCCACGTGATATCTCTGTAGTAAAATTCCTAGTCAAATATCCATGCATGGACCCACCTGAGCATGTTCATACAAGTAATGCCTTCTAATGATATTTTAAATGAACTTTAACTTCAAGTATAAATGGAAAGGTTTTGTAAATGAGCCGGAATCCTGTATTCCCCATTAACCCCTTAAGTGCCAAGGACGAGTATGCTCGTCCTTTTTGCATGGACTTTAATAATAGCCTGGCACTTACATGCAGCACCTGTTGTGTTGCGGTTGATGCTATATAAACGTAATTAATCGCTCACTCACTCTTCTACATGTTTCTTATAAACTGTGTTTTATTGACATCATTATTCTTCTAACAATTGTAACATTAAAATCAGCTGGCAGGTTAAATACGAACCCCTTTTAGCAAACCCATTTGCTAGGAAAGAGAATCCCAGGAAATAAAGTGAATAGTCGCAGGATGCCTCAAGCATGATATGTACATTACTGCGCTGCGGTACATTGGTGCCGATTATATGAACACGTCACTGAGTGGTCATGCAGGTAGGGTTGCCACCTTTGGTCTTGGAGATCCACGCTAACTGCTTGCTTTCAGGATATCTGCACCCTCTCTGCCCTGTCTTCAGATGGCTTTCAGGTGAGTTAAGCACTTGCTTATGGTGGGCCCTGTGTGCACAGCACTATTGGCACCGCAAAATGGGGGTGGCCCCTTTTACACTGTGAGAGGAAGCCCACCGGCTTTCAGTAGGGCTTGGGGAGTTCCCCACAAGATCATTTGGAATAAATGGGTCCAAATAGTGCATTTTAAAGCACGTGTCCATATTTGAGATTACAAAGTAGTTAAGCACAATAAAAAGCTATATAACACAAAAACGATAACGATTGGCTTTATAACAAATTCTTTACTTCAATGGAATGTTGGGGATTAGGGGTGAGGGAAGGAAAGGGGCCTCACACATCAGAGAGCGAGTAGGAGGAGCATAAACCAGAAACACCACCCAAAAAGGTCCCATGGTGCAGAGGCCCACCGGGAGATCTCCAGAGCCCACCACTGCCCTCACAGGAATCTGGCAGGGTGGCAGGGCTGCCAGGAGAGCAGGAACAAAGCACTGCACTTTTTTTTGATAATTTACCAATCGGAGGCCACCTTAATTTAAGGGTGTCCTCAGGAGCATTTAGAGTATTTAGATGCTTTTGCCTTCTTGGGGGCCTTCTAAGGGGCTACATCCTGGAGGCCAGAAACTAGATCCGGGCCTGCACTGATCCTCCTTCCCTTTAAGGCAGATCCCAGACGTTCGCCATTTCCTCGAGTCGCAGCATGCAGCCGAATCTCAAGGTGCCCGGGATGAAGCCAGAAAGAAATGATGAACGTATTATGTGGCCATCCTAAACACCCGGTGTCATTGTAGCTCTCGAGGACCAGTCTAGTCCACTAGCTGTCTAAAGTGTGCCATTCACATTTCAACCTATGCACTCAGTGCTCCACTTTTACCTATGACGCTTGCATGATCCCTGGGAGGAATGCAACTCTGCATGTCGGTCGGTGTTGTTAGCCATATACACTTCTATATACCGACAACTGTCGATTTGAAAACAATCCCGTCTGTAGGCGATGCCATTGTGAACTGTTCTATTAGCTCTGGCAAAAGATTCAATTTGACGTGAGTGATGGACCCCAGTGGTATCCAGAGTTGGTCCCCCTTATATTGGCTGATAAGAGCAAACCTGGCAGACCAATCAAGGGCCTGAGTCATGGAATTTTTAGCATGGTGTGCAAAGTCACAAACACTCCAATTCACAGAGCGGTGCAAAGTTTATTTTTGCTGTGCAAAGTCACATTACACTGCGCTAAAAGTTTCCTGAATCTGGCCCTAGGTTTTGTGTGATGTAATTAAAAGAAAGATGAATCCAAGATGACTCCATCCTCACAGAATATGGGTCTCTATAAACATGGTCACATCTGCACGTTTTACTGCACATACATTGAGAGCAAAACGAATGTATTCCTGTGAGTGGGGAAAAACCCAAAGAATTGTCTGTCAAGAATCTGAACTGAAGTTTCAGACTTTGTTGGAAACCTTCTGCCCACTTTTTTCACAAGTGCCCCCTTTCCAACTTTTCGACTGATTTATTTTGCTTGTTGCCTTCTTCAATTTTTCATCCTTATACTTGTGTTCCTGCCTCTTTAAACCTTATAATTAGGCAATATGATCCGAGGAGGGGGGGCATTACCGGTCGGGTAATGCCCCGGGGCCATAGTTAGCAGCTCGTGCGAAGAGAGGGCTTTAACGGAGCCCCAGGGGCATTACCTGACCAGTAAAGCCCCCGCTCTGAGGGTCATATTGCCATTAGTACCCCAGCATGTTGTACCGGGGTACTAATTGCACTTTTTCTGGAGTTGCGAAATGGCGCAAAAGCAAAAGAAATGGCGGCCGGGGATTGAGAGAAGGAACTACCTGTAGTCCCTTCTCCCTTTCCACAGTGGCCATTGAACGTTATGTAAAAAAAATAAACAAACAAAATGGTCACCATGGAAAGGAAGAAGGGACTACACATAGTGCCTTCTCCCTATCCATGGAGGTCAGTGGTGAAGGAACCCGGAGCTACAGTGGTGATTCAGAGCCTTGTTGTTCTGGTAAGGCCCGGGCGAGGGCCAATGAGCTTGCTTTTTTCAAGCTCATTGTCCCTCGCCGGATACTAATTTCTCATATTTACCTTACAATAGTAACATTTGGAATGTATTATTCTGTACAAAGACTAAAAGGTGGAATGCTCAATAAAGTTGAAAATGGACGTCAGAAAGCAACAAGCAATTTTGTACACATCAAGTGACAGTTCCTTTTGGAGTTGTACTAGACATTTCATTTCCCCCCTAAATTTTCAGAATCACAAATAGGTGTGTCGAAACTTCTGAAATGTGGCATAAAAAAACAAGTTTTTGGAAAACCGCAGAAAGAACCCAAAGTCCATCTTATCTTTTAGGATCTGTTAAGATGATTTTTCTAAGAATTCTTCAACTATAATCATATTTTTGTGGCTGAGTGAATGGAACCAGACGGATGACGTCCAGAATGACAACCTATTTTTCGGGCTTAGCGTGTATAGTTTATAGAGGACTGCTTTAAAAGTCTTTCAGAAAGAGTGATAATTACCCATTTCACTGTCTCCAGGTACATCCCTGTTATCCGGTCCCCATTGTGTTCGCTCAATTTAGGGCCCGATCTAATCAAGGTGGGATTTGAGTGCCCAAAACCAGAGCTACTCTACTCAGCAAATGGACATAACGATACTAAACTGAGATTTGGAGGTTTGCGAGTCCAGACATGGGATTTGCAGTTTTTTCTCAAACAGACCCCGCTATTTGAGTAGACTTTATAATTTCATCAACTTGTCAGAGGCTAGAAATGCTGTATTGCACAATAAAGACCACGCTGACCAGAGCAACTCCCATCCCGACCATGAACCAGGAAGAAGAACCCCTGTACACTCGCGCAAGAGGCGACATTAGCCATTGGACACACGTGTAACATAACATGCCATAACCGGTGCATTTTGTAGAGCGCATGTTCACTGCAGCAGAGGCATCTTGGCACTATTGACAAATAAATGTTTATTGTTATCCAACGCTATGGTACTCATTTAATGAACCTCAAAAGGATAAAGGGCTGAGTAGACCTGTGGGGATTCGAACCTGTGACCATGAGGTCAAACACAGGCCTGGCTGAATCTCTTAGGTGTGACTTCTCTGCGACACTCCAAACATTGGGCAAAAATGATCCCGAGGGCGAAGTGTGGCTGCTTCCTTGGAAAAGGGCTGTGTCTTCTGGGACCCTATTCCCTAGAGGGTGCAGTTTGGACCTTTTTGCACCACTCGTACTCCTGCCACATGACCCAAAACAAACCATCTTTAGCTAAGTTTAGTTTAGGATCTTTCTTTACCCATTGCTGGTGGGGTAATAAAAATGTTTTCAGCACCGACAGTGTCATAGGACCGACGGTATTTGCATTGCATGTAACCACAAATCCAACCTGCCTTCTCAAGACCGAGCTAAGCAGTATGCTTTCCTGGAAGGAAATCTCCACTGACTGATACAAATCACTTTGCTACCCCCCAAAACTAATACTGAAGGCTGCAGAGTGTAATAAAAGATCCCCCACATGCAAAATAGCATTAGAAGAGGCTAATGTAAGGGTGATAATACATGTAGGTGACAAGCTTAGAGTCTGCAATAGTTTGGTGGATCCAACCTATGGTTAGAACAAGTCTAAATGGATTTGAGTCCAGGTTAGGATGAAGGATTGCATTCACAATGGACCATCAAACGAGACCCGTGATAGGATTAGAGTGTGAGTTAGTGTTTGGACTTTTTAAACAAGAGGACCACTAATTTGTCAATAATTTGGTAATTCAAAATTATATTACTCTAAGAAGCAGTGCATGTGTTTATTTAACAGGTCAATCCTGTGCACCCCACAATGCAGTCACTCACTAATGATGTGTCTTATTGTACAATTGAGCAGTGGAAGAGAAACCTAGAAGAGCTTTCCAGCTCTGCCTACTGCTGGCTCAATATACACTAATGACAATGGATGATCATGAATATAAACGAGCTGGGGCACCGTTGTTTGATAGCTAACTATACTTCAAGGGCGAAAATGCACACATCTATCTTGAGTCTCACCATTGGGTAACTCGATTGCCCCCATCCCAGTGGATGGGCTGGGTGGTGTGGCCGTAAAAGCGAGGAATACCACAGGCGCCCTCTCCAATGCAGCGTTCACTCTTCCGCAGCCCCACACCACTGACGGGTCTTGTCAGGACTGTATAAAAACTAGGCAAATGCCCAAAGCCTGTGTTGATGTTGCTTTGTCCTTACTATTTCCTCAGATCTTGTATATCTCTCTGCGGCTCAGTACTTCCAATGGAAGATCAGCCGGCATCCACTGCGGTCCTCGCTCCCTATAATGAACTTGCACTTGTCAGTCCGGTGCTTGCTGCTGAAACCATTGAGCTAGGTGGTTAGGTAGCTGAGATTGTCACTCGCTGCCTCACGCTCTGCCTAGCAGGTAGCATCTAGACTGCTGCCAGTGGTTTCCTTCAGCCAGCCTTTGCCCTCACCTTGAATGGGCACATTCGGCCTCACTGCCCAGGCCCCACCCAGGGCTTCGGCCTGTCTCATCTCCATGCCCTCCTTAGCATCAGATGGTCAATACAAAATACTGTTATGGACAATAAACCGCCCGCCATGCTTCTCTTCCTGGACACCAAAGCTCGGGCTAGCAAGCCTGGCCCACTCTTGTGTTCAAGCGTATAAACTCATAAACGGATAGATAATCATTCAACTAATTATCACTGTTATAACAAAACACATTTAAGAAAAGAAAATGAATCAGGTGCAGGCCTGGATCATGTAGCCAAAAACCTCGTCCAACATGATTCAGTGAGGACCTCAGGGAGTGTGTTGTGCAGTATCCTGATGTAGTGACTGTTGTAAGGTAAGATCTTTAGTGTACCACACCAATTATAGGAGACATGGATGCCTTTTATTTTGCTAGCTACTTACAGGTCTTCGTGCTCGCCCTCTGGGATCTCATCTCTTCTTAGAAAGAGCAGAAGTAGGATCACCTCCATAGCCCACCCACCCAGAGCACCCTCAACAACAGACATGAATGCCAGGCTGGCACAGATTGAATTGACTTACCTGAATAAGTGAGTTTATGGCCTACTTCTAGAGGGCAACTGTACAGAATACAGCTAGTACATACAAGCACTCCTTAGGGGGCACAATACTTTACAATGCTGGCGGTCGAGTGGCTTTTATGAGACCTAGTATTTAGATAATATCCAGTACTAGCTAAGGTGATCATTGCTAATTGTCTGCTCTACTATACGTAAAAACTACAGTGCTTAATGCCAGATTCCTCCTATTTCTAACCACGGTAATAATAGGTGTTCAAATTTCCCAAATTATTTCTGCTCCATGTAGCTGCCATGAAAGGATGGGAAGCAACACTTGGATGCAGACATATGACCGAGGTTGCGCAGAGATCTATAAAGTGAGTAAGCCACTGTCCAAGAAACAATGACATACTTTTATATCCACCATTCCAGGGTTAAGAATCATTAACAAAAAGTCGTTATTTCAATTGGATCTTGAAATAATTAATTTGCTAATGGGCTACTAACATTATACACTATGTTATGGTGCAGATTGCGAGCCGGTTATTCAAATCATAGGTACATTAAGAAGGATCAATTTGAGCTTCTATTAATGGGGTGGGTCCCGAAAAGTTTATGAAGCACTATCTTCAGGCGTGTGACAACTCTGGCAGGGTTTAAAGGTCCCTCGGCAGGCAACCAGTGACCACCATCAGGGCATTGCTACTGGATAGTAGAGCTGGAACTGTGGTGCAATGCCCAGATACCTTTGTGAAACCTCATAAATAAACAATTAATACACATAAACCAAGCAGGAATAGCTGTTTGCTATCAGGTAGTTTGCCTCAACTCAATATGCCTCTTGTGGGAGGAATCCAGTTAAATAGCAGGCCCGAAGGCCAGATATCTCCTGATCTGATCTTAACTAGAAAAGGAACTTTTAGGAAGTCTCACACTTTTCATCTTTATTGCGCACTCACCAGCAAACATGCAGCGCTTAAGAAGTGCGCACACTGACAGAGCCCTACTGGAAGAGACTGATCCAGCTCAGTCGCTGGTGATTTCGACCCGGCTGTAAACATGCTGAGTGCACCTAAGCACTATTTACTACCCTACTCTCGTCACTGGCCTGGACTGCAGTCCCCAAGGGCGTTCAACCCACAGCACTTTGAGAACATACATGGTAAAAAAGGCGCTATACAAATGCCTAATAACATAACATTTACACAATGCAAGGCAGTACGACTAGAAGTAATGCTTTAATCTTTGTCTAGTTGCAATATTATGTGCAACCTGCTTTCCATCGTTCTGTGCATGCTCCTAGTTCAGACCGTGCACGGGTCCAGAATATACGTAAACCACTCCATTTGAAACTACAATGCCTCCATTACACTGTGCAGCACCCCAAAGCGGCCCATGTGATGTCGGACGGCACCCCACCTTGGTTCTGTGTGTCTATCTCTCTCTTTCTCTCTGTCACATCCACCACTAAAATAGCTTCAGAGTATGGGGGTGGGGATTATGTAGTCTGACCTCAATCTCAGCTCAAAACATATATTTGCATAATGTCTCACGCCGCATGGTACTCTCTTTGAATTCAAATGTGCGCCGAGTTGCACGGCCCTCTACTTCACCTAAACCTCCGGCTACCTCTTGCTTTGTTCAGGGAAAGGGGGAGCTTGACTGATTTGTCCACTCATTTGACAAATACTACACTCATCTCATTCCCAGACCTGAAGTAAAAGCTAACGTGCACATTCCAGAAATAGCTACAATTAGCATTATCTGTTGAAACTGTTCCTTAAATATCACTCTCTAACTCTTTGGGTGTTTATAAGCCTTGTGAGAGGTCTCAAATTACATTTTGCAAATCAGCAAATTTGAACCAATCTATAACTGAACAAGCATATTTAACTGTTTATATTGAATAACTGCAAATACATGCCTGGCAACCCCTGTCTTGAGATCCAGAGTACCCCCTGTATTCCAAAGTCTGCATTTCTGTGTCTTGTGTTAGAGAGGTAGGATACTGGTGTGTTCATTAGTTGTGTGCATTGTATTTAATGAATGACTACTATTTTCTGTTGAACCTTGGTTGGGTATTATTTTATTTTGATGTCACAACACTTGTTTGGAGGATTCTATGCTACCCCACACCCTCTTGAAGAGTATAGCCTTCCCTCTGCATATGCTACTTTAAAGAGGTGAAGAAAGTGTCCCGTTCATGCTGTGACTGCTTTTCCATTATGACTAGGAGCTGGTTTAGTAGTAGTGTGAGGCCAGGAGTAATTTCAGTCACTGCTCATCCCTGTACTCCTGTAAAGCAGTAGTCATTTCGTCACACTTTCTAACAGAGTCCGCACACAAGGAAAGCATGTCTGCCATTACATAAACTTTCACTTTCGAGGAGGGTCTATTTCTCTTGGCAGCTTCAACGTGACGAACAACATCCAAGTTTATGCCCTGAAGTGAACTTAAAACATGGAAAGGTGCTTTCTGTTTCCCACACAAACATCCTTCACTCTTACATTAAACAACATATATGCTAATTTTAAATCTAGTTCCCATTCAAGCAAGTTTACAATTAAAATGCTTACTATACAAACACACGTGTATTGCTTATGTACTCCAAAATATAAGATTTAATTTGCTAACATGTTTTGTTCATTTGGTTAGCTCAATGTTAACCAAATGAACTCAATGTTAAATTAATTTACTTAAGCACCACCGTTCCAAAAGCTATACTGTTATTAGGTCTTTCTGCTAGTAGCCTAGCAGAGCTCAGGTGGGGTCATTATAGATAATGACCCTTCCCCTTCTAATGGCCCTTATCTTTGCCTGTGGCCATACCTAGGGGCCTGCGATATGGACAGTTTCTGGCCTGGGTAGGCCGTAAAGGAGACACGCACTCGGGGCACGTCTTATCACCTCCTTTATTTAACATTCACTAACGCCCCCATTTTTCCCGCTTTCCCACCTCCTCCCGACCCACCCCTCTCCCTCTGTCCCTTTCGGCTTCCCTTAAAAGGCCCATGTCGTTTTTCCATTCATAACATTCCCCCCTTACTTATCACCTAAGTCCGTGTTCACATTTCCTCAATGAGCCGGGTGGGCTTCTTGACTGACCTGTGGGGCCGCCCGGTCGGTTCGTTCCTGTCGTCGTCCCGGCCTGTCGGTAGGGTTTCCTCCGATGGGTCGGGTGGAGGCTCTGGGTCCATTGGATCCTCTTCCTCTAGAGGCATGCCCTCAGTCTCATTTTCTTGGAACACCCGCCTGAAGTATGATGAGTTTCAGTTCACTTCGCCTTGGTCTCCTAAGGCTGTGACCATGGGCCCGTTTACTTCCGTCACGATCATTGGCTCGGGACGGTGTCTTGAGTCCGTTTTCCAGCGTTGAGTTTGTCTGACCAGTACAGTTTCCCCTACCGGGATCAGGGGTTCCTTGGCTTTCCGCTTTCTATCAGTCCATTCTTTGGCTCTTTGTCTTTTTTCAGCTTCTCGTCTCCGGATCACCTCTTCCTCCTCTGGTGTGTAGTCCTCGGGCTGGGGACGCCGGAACCTCAGCTTATATTTGATCATGAGTTTGGCTGGAGTGTGACCAGTCGCCTCATGTGGCGTATGCCTATAGTTTCGCAGCATTTGTGAGATGGCCTGTGGCATCGAGGCTTGATCGGTCGCCGCTTTCTGGCGTGTGCGTTTGATGTTCGCCATGAATCATTCCACCATCCCATTGGCCTGGGGCCAGAGTGGTGTGATCTTTTGGTGGTGGAATCCGAAATGTGCCGCAAATTTCTTAAACTGCTGTCCTTGAAATGGGGATCCGTTGTCCGTTTTCACCACATTGGGGATGCCCCACTCGCTGAACAGCTCATCTACTGTACCTACCTCGTGGTCGAAGGCTGTGGACTGTACGTGCTTCACCAGCGGGAATCGGGAGTATTCGTCTATGGCCACTAACAGATAGCCTCCCTCTTCCAGCGGGCCATAGAAGTCGAGTGCTACATGCTGCCACGGTCCATCAGGGAGTGGGACTATGCACAGGGGGCAGGGTGGTGTACCAGCGGGGTTCACTTGGCACGGGTTGAAGTGTCTTAGTTTGTCATCCACAATAGTGTCCATGTGGGGAAATCACACTTGGTTCCGCAGTATCTTTTTTGTGTTGGCCACGCCTCGATAGCCTTTGTGTGCAATCATGACCAATGGCTTCCTTAGGCTTTTGGGTGCTACCAGGCAGTTCCCCCTGAGTAACGTGCCTTGGTTTGTCGTGGCCAGTTCATTGTGTATCCTCTCCATTCTGGCTAGGTCTCTTCTGTCAACTTCCCCCCTCTTTTCCAGCTCAAAGTGTTTGTTGGCCGCTTGACGCCACTTGCTCGTGTTGGTAAGGTAGACTGCTGCCTTGATGGTGGGGTCAGCTCTGCTCTTTTCCGCAAATAGTTGTGCAGTGATGGCTGGGGGAAGGGCATTATGTGACAGGTATGCAATGTATCCGTCGGCTTCTCCCTGCATTGTGGTGTTGTGCGCCCCTTCTGGGTGTCGCGAGAGATAGTCTGCCAGGTTTGCATCGCCTCCGGGTTTATGAATGATGGTATAGTCATATTCTTGGAGGCGAATGCCCCATCAATCAATGCGCGGGGGCATTTTGATTCTTGGGTTGCCAAAGAGAGCCAGCAGGGCCTGGTGGTCTGTTATGAGGGTGAAAGATTGTCTGATGACGAAATGGTGGAACTTTTCACACGCCCACACGGCAGCCAGGCTCTCCCGCTCGGCCTGTGAGTATGCTTGTTCGGTGGTGTTGAGCGTACGGCTGGCGTATGCGACAATGTGGGTAGTGGCGTTGTGGGTCTGTTTGAGCGAGAATTGCACATAGCCCCACTGGGCCGGCGTCCACAGTTATTTCAGTTTGCCATTGCGGATTGAAATACGCCAGTTGACGATTGGCAGCAAGCTCTTGCTTAATGGTGGAGACAGCCTGTTGGCAGTGGTCTGTCCACAGGAATGGCTGGTCTTTTTTCAGTAGCTGTCGCAGTGGGCTTGTGAGTGAGGCATATTGTGGGAGGTAGCGAGCACAGTAACCGGCCATGCCCAGGAATGAGTGAAGTTTGGATACGTCCTTTGGACTGGGCAGGTTTGTTATGGTGCAGATTTTCTCAGGATCTGCCCTGATGCCTTGATCCGAAAAGATGTGGCTGAAGAAGCATAAGGTGTTGGTGTTGATTTTGCATTTCTGGCCGTTGAGTGTAAGTCCGGCGTCATGGAGGATGCGGCAGACCTGGTGCAGGGCTGTGTCGTGTTGGTCCTGAGTGAAGCCAAATAAGAGGATATCGTCACTGTAATTGAAAGCATTGTTGACAGGGCTAATTAGTCTGTGAATTGTCTCCTGGAAGATTTCGGCTGCGGACGAGATCCCAAAGTTAAGTCGTTTGTAATGAAACAGGCCTTCATGGGTGGTGAATGTGGTGATGGGCCTGGATTTGGGGTCGATGACAAGTTGATGGTATTCCTGCTTGAGATCCAGTTTCGAAAATTTGGTGGCTTGGTTGAGTCTGATCAATATGTCCTCGATGTTGGGGCCGGGGGGTCTTTCCCGTTGTATGGCTGTGTTGGGGATCCTCATGTCCACGCATAGGCAGAGGCATCCATCTGCCTTGGGGACGGCGACGAGTGGCGACACCCATGGTGTGGGTCCTGTCGCCCTTTCTATGATGTCATTATTCAATAATGTCTGCAGCTTATGTGTTACTTTTGCTTGTAAGTGAAACCCTACTCGCCTGGGGTGCTGTGGTACTGGTTGTATCTTTGGGTTAATGTGGAGCTTGATGACATTTTTAGCATGCCTACTCTTTCCAATAAGGTTGGATAGGTGGATTTCAGGTCTTCAATGTTTAGGACCCTGTGATGAATGGCTTGTATCAGTTGAGATCCAGGCGGTATACCTTGAATGGTTTCTGATTCGTCGTAGTGGATGTTAATGAGGCCTAGAGCGAGAGCAGTTTTGTGGCTCAGGAGGCATCTTCCCATTGCTGGACTGTGGATGATGTGTATCATTGTCTGTTTTCTTTTGCCTCTGTGGATGAGGTCACACGCAAATTGTCCTTTCGACATTAGTGGCTGTGCTGCTCCCCATTGGAATATTTGAGCGTGTGACGGTTGCAGCGGGAACTTGTCTTCTAAAAGTTGGTATGTCAGGTGGTTCATGAGATTTGTGGTTGCGCCCGTGTCCACCAGGAATGGCGTGTCTATTCCTCCCAGGTGAACCGTCACTGTGGGTGCTGCACTGTCATCTGAGATGAGCCGGACGTATTCTCTGCTATACCGGTCGTATTCTGCATATTGTGACTGTTCCATCGAGTGTTCCTCATTTGTCGGGTTTTCGTAGAGGTCCCTGGCGGCCGTCTCCTTTGGTGTTCCTCTTCGGGATATGCTTGCATTTGGTATATTTGTTCCTGGTGAGCGTAAGTCTCGTCTGCCTGGTCCACTTGTAGGTTTTCTACCGCCCTGATGAACCAGGTGTTGTTTGTGTGTCTGGGGCTGGTGGTGGGCTTGGTGTACTCTCGTTCCGGGTATGGTCTTGGGTTGAAAGGTCTTGGCGCCTCAAACCTCCTCGGAGTTGCTTGTTGGTTGGGTGGCCATTATGCTGGTATTGGGTTTGTCTTTTCCCGGCACATGATCTGAAAGTGGTTTTCCTGGCCACACCTCATGCACATTTGTCCGATGGCGGGGAATTGGCCCTTGTAAGGGAACTCAAATCCGCACCTGTAGCATTGTCTTTCTGCTGGTGGGCGTTTTGTATTGTTCCATTGATCTTGTCTGTGTGTGTCGGCCGGCTGTCGGCTTGTTTGGTTGGTGGTGATGGCTGCAACGGGGTCCATCTTTTTCGGGTTCTCAATGTGGGCTGCTTGGACGTCCACTCGTTCGTACACTCTGGCCAGTTCAGCTATTTCCTTCAGAGGTAACGTTTTTTTCAGCAGATGTTTGCGGAATATTGATGACAAGCATCCTTCTATGACTCTCAGGCGAATGACTTTGTTGTCGTTAAAGTTGGCGAAGTCGCAGTATGTGCTGATTTTTGGAGGTGCAGTATGAACTGTCTGACTGTTTCTTGGGGACGCTGGGTGCACTGATTGAAGATGTAGCGTTCATAGGGCCTCATTAGGACTCCGGCAGAAAACCATGGTGCTATTAGCACCATGGTCGATGCCGGAGTCCGCCACAGTGGAATGGGGAATTACCACCCCATTCCAAGGTTGGCAGGGCGGTAATTCCCCATGCCACCATGGCCCTTCCCCATTCCCATTTTTGCCCCATAGGGCATAATGGGAATGGGGAAGGCGGTAAGTACGGTACCGCAAATTGCGGTACCGTACTTACCTCGTGAGTCCCTTTGAGGGCCCCTAGTTTAACAGCTGGTCTAGACCAGCCGTTCAGGTCGGGTCCCGCAAAGGGACCTCATAATGAGGTGTTAAGGGTTTAACGGCGCCGACACCTTTTACGGCGCCGTTAACCCCTTAACGCCGGGGTCCTAATGAGGGCCATAGTCTCTGTTCGGGACTACTACTAGGCAACCGTTGATGGCTTCGCCGAGTTTCGGGTATGTCGTCCTTTCTGCCTGCGGGATGGTCTTTATAACGCTCTTGATGTCTTTCCCGACTATGTTTGTGAAGATGTCTAGTTTGTCCTACCGCCCTCATGAATTCTTCGAACTCGTCCATCTACTCTTGCCATCTCTGGCCTTGATTTTCCTGTGGTTCTAGTGCAAATGGGTTTGGGCGGCGAAGGAACGATACAGGGTTGGTAGGCGTTACCCCTGGTGTCGCAGGCGCTGTGAAGTCCACTGCTGCGTCTGCTGGCTGTGACATGTCGACTGACTTTGGTTGCAGCTGTTGCAGATGCTGACACGTGCCTTTGTACCCTCGTGTTCAAGTGGTTTGGTTGTGGTTGTCACAAAGACTGGCGCGTGCCTTTGTACCCTTGTGTTCAAGTGGCTTATGATAACGAATGGTATTTGTTTCATGTTCTCGTGTTCTAGTGGCTTATGACTATGGTTGATGCGTGTTTCATGACCTTCCTCGCTTTCTAGCAGCTTATGGCTATGACTGATGGTCGTTTTGTGGCCTTCCTCGCTTTCTAGTGGCTTATGACTATGACTGATGTTCGTTTCGTGGCCTTCCGATGTTAGTTACAGTGGGCCTCATTACGACCCAGGCGGTAAGTTACCGCCTGGGCCGTGACTTTACCACCATGGCGTAAACTACGTTTACGCCATGGTGGTTGGCGGACTTACCGCCCCATTCCGAGGTTGGCGGGGGCGGTAAGTCCCCAATCCCCATTTACCCTTCCCCATTCCCATTTTTGCCCCATAGGGCTGAATGGGAGTGGGGAAGGCGTTAATTACGCCACCGTAAGTTACGGTGGCGTAATTAACTCCATGGTCCCTTAGCGCCATGGATTTTAACACCTGCTAAAAGCAGGTGTTAAAAGCGCCATGGCGCTAAGGGACCTCGTAATTGGCGGTAAGGGGTCGGCGCAGCTAACGCTGGCGTAAACCCCTTACCGCCAGGGTCGTAATGAGGCCCAGTATCACTGTAGTGCTGCCCCTTCACTGAGCCAGGTCCTCTGTTTTCTGTACCTGGGTGCATGTGCGTCCGGTGTTCTCCCGCTCTCTCGCCGTCCCACTGGATCGCTACTCCTAGGCTCCTCCCGCGCTGCAGGCCTCTTTCGTGATACGGCTCCGCTGACTCGAGCCGTATGTTGCTGCGCCGGGTCCCTCTTTGACACCGGTGGCGTGCAGCAGCTGTTCCCCTGTGCCGCGGGTCTTCCCACCGCTGGCGCCGACTCCTTCTGTGGCTGTTCGTCGTCTCGTTCGTCCTGCGTCGCACCTCTGCTGGGTGCTGAAAGTGTCGGGTTCCCCCTGGACTCAGGCTGCTGCGTGTCTTGCACGTCCCGCGCCGCACCTCCGCTGGGAGCTTGGACCGCGGGGTCCTTCCTCGACACCGGCTGCTGTGTGCAGCTGTTGCGTGCGTCCCCTCATGGCCAGCTATGTTCTTGTGGGGGTTGCCAGACCTCTTCACCGGCGGCACCGTACGTCTCCTGCAGCGGAGAGTCCCTCCTCGACTCAGCTGCGTAGTACGGTTCTTCGGGTTCCTCCATGTTCGTCGCCAGTTGTTGCCGGCCTGGGTAGGCCATAAAGGAGACACTGACTCGGGGCATGTCTTATCACCTCCTTTATTTAACATTCACTAACGCCCCCAACTTTCCCGCTTTCCCTCCTCCTCCCGCCCCACCCCTCTCCCTCTGTCCCTTTCGGCTTACCTTAAAGGGCCTGTGTCCTTTTTCCATTCATAACATGGACCCCACCCACATTTGGTAAGGATTTAGTATGATTGTGCTGATTAAATATGCAGAGTGCATCCATTCTTTGAAGACATTGAAGAAGCGAGGGAGACAGAAGACTGACAGCGCAAGTTTGGGATTTCCGCGACCTTTGAGCGTCCACTTCGAAACGACCTATGTGAGCTGCCTGCTTTCCAAATCTGGCTAGTAATTCAATGTGTTTTTGTGTTCCTGATATGTGTGAAACAGCTGTAATATGCCAGAATACTGAATAACCAGCTTTGAAGAAAGACAGTTAGCAGCATTATTGAGGGGGAAGAGACAGGGCGTCATTGTTCAGTGAAATCAATGGTCTGACTGTTTTCCGACACATGGGCTTTGGTGGAACTGCAGAAACTCTGCTGATTTTCAGCACGTCTGTGTGTATTACGGTGGGCACTACCTATTTTAAACATCATTGTTTGAGTTTCACCAGATTAGAGTCAATTAATTGTTAGATTATATGTTGAACAATAAACCAAGCTCCCCAACCCCCCAGATTACATGTTTTAAAAAGTAATCGAGTTTGTTTGGTCTGTTGTAGACATTGCGGCATAACTGTAAGTAAAGTTTTTCTGGTGCCGAACAATCAACAGAATGCTTGTTTATTTAGAGAGGGTGCGTGTAGTTGTGTTGCATATCGCATTGTACTCCGAAAATAGCCATACAGCAAGAATTGAGGGAAGTGTGGCAATGGGTTTAGTGCGGAGACGTCATGGCCCTGATGTGGAATGTGGTGCTCTAGGTATTCTGGCAGTGACCGTTGGTGCTGGAAGTTGAGAGTTGCTGTTGGATAGGTGTGGGGTAGCCCAGTGTTCCTCTACTAATGTCGTGCCTTCCTGTCCCCTGAAGGCGTGCAGACCAGGGACATTAAAGGAACTATTAACTTACCTGATGTGGACGTTCCTTACTTCCTACAGGAGCCCAGATACATCACCATCATTTTGTGAAGCAGGTGCTGTCCTTGTGCGTTGGCGGGATCCTGTGTATGTTGTATATGGGCACCATTTCTTTGCAAAGCAGCTGTAGAACTTGTGAGTGGAAGGAAAACGATGGACATAGTCGATGGGCCCGGTCCCTTCATGGCTGAGTACAGCACTTTTTTCTAAGCGGGATCCTGTGTACACGCTAGAAGGCCCAATCCCTGTGGGAAGCGGGTGATTGCCCTTGTGTGCAAGTGGGACTCTTGATGTTACTGCATCTAGACTACCATCTTCTCCTCCCAGTGTTACCACCTCCTCCACTTGATGATACAACCCCCTCGTTCCCTCGTATGGTCACCACCTTGGGACTACCACCTACTCCTCGCCTCTTGGTCTGGCCACCTCCTCTTCTCGACTAGCGCTTCCTCTCTATGCTGTAATTATCGTCTTCAGTCATGAATGAAATGATGAATTCGGTGCGTTTGGAAGGGATAGGAAATATTTGATAGCAAATGAAACAGAAGAGGAAAACACTTGGAAACAGGCAGTTCGAAGCAGGAACCTGTTTATGTTCAGCTGTTGGCCAACAGACATATAGTGGTGGCAAGTGCAAGGTGTCAATGTGCTCTGTCATCTAGGCCATACTTTGAGTTTAAACCTGTGTTTTTATGTCTGCTCTGAAATTAGGCTAAAATGCACAACTTCAAATTCAAAGAAATGAGAACCTCTAACATTTTAAGTTTAATTGGCGATTCTTTGCAGTGTACCTAAGCTCTGTGTTACTTTCAAAATGTCATTTTGCTCCGCCGTTTCGATTCCCTTTTTTGGCCATTATGAAGTGAGCGAGCGAATGCCTTTATCAGGCACAATCCATGCCCAGTCAAGGGCACCAATTCGCTAAAATCAGGATGGTACCACATGAAATTATATCAAAGGGCCTTTGACAATAATGATTTAATAAGAACTGACTGCATATAGCCTGTGGACTTGGCCACAAAGTGAAGAAAACCCTGGGGGAAAAGCATACTACTAGCATTGGTGAAAGGACGTGTGGCGCCCTAGCTGGCAGACACATTTTATTGTGCGGCCCCATTTATTGATTGTAGAGTCATCTTGTATCTGCAGCATTGTGTTCTCGCCTGCTTTTGCTATGACAAAGAACAGTCCTCTTTATTAGGCAACTCTTATGCAAAATCATATGAAAACACAGGCATTAGAATCACAAGTGCTATCTAGAGACACATTTTGGCCCATATAAAACATAGCACTAATCAGTGAGCCTCATTATAAGTATGCCGGTCCGGGAACTACGGTACCAGTAAGCATGCCGGTACCGTAGTTCCCAGACCGGCAAACTACGAGTTCTGCTCGCGGGTGCCATTGCGGCCGACAGGTCTGACCTGGCGGCCGTACCGGCACCTGCGAGCAGAGCATGCCGGATGCACCGGCACCTTTGACAACGGTGCCGGTGCATCCGGCTTCCCCATTCCCGCTGAGCCGTATTGGGGAAGAATATCTTCTGGCACCCAGGAATGGGAAACTACCGGGTCCGGTAAGGCCGCAATGACCCGGTAATGGCCCATTCCTGGGCGCTGGAAAAAAAGAAATACCGGTGGCAGCCGAGCCTGTCTTACAGGCACGACTACCGAAAGCCTCGTAATGAGGCCAAATGTCTGTATCATAGAATTCCTTGCCATCTGTTCCATGCTGGATTTTGCAAGTGGGCGGCGTCATAAACATGCCTACAACTCCACTGCTGCAGGTGTTTCAGGCCTAGAATGTTAGAGAAAGTGCCATGCTGCTGCTCGTGAAATCTAGAATTTCATATGAGTGACTTTCAAATACGGCGAAATATTCCACTAGGGGGTTGAGAGTGACATCTGATAGACAATGAGCGCACATTTCGAGCTGTCTGTGATGTAACTCGACCCCAGAGCTGGTATATTTCCCTGTGGTTAATAGTCACCCATGTACAATTTTATGCTGTATACGGATTCAGACGATTTGACCTTTCCAAAGTAATGTTGGATCATTTTCTCTAAGACGGGTGCCACTTCCTCGTTCCCAAATGGCCTGTGTGGACAATGCAGTCAGGCTGGGGGCGGGCTCTGGGCTGAAGTCACCGAAAGTTGGGGAAGGTAGCTGGGCGGGTGTGTGGGATCACTGCAGTGAACTTTGACTCTCATAATTTACTATGGTGATGTCATAACAGGGAGCTATGACTTTAATAGTCCTCCAAATTCACTGAATGGTTCAATGGAACTCAAATTCAATACATGAACTACCATATAAGTGTTGCCCACTAAAACTCTGCTTCCTATTTGCTATTTTAACTCCTCTAAAGTCTTAAAGTTATTACTGGTGTTCTTAATTTAGCCTAATAGCACCCTCTGAGGAATATGGGTACATTTACATTGAATGATTAGTGCTTAAAAAACGTGTTCATACTCGTCAGGTATGTTTGTGTGCTCTAGCACCTTGAAGCATCTCATGTGCTGGATGGAATTACCAATAGTGATCTCAGACCAAACAACCAGACAGACTCAAAGAATACGGCAAAGTACTACTTTATTATCAGCTCGAATAAAATAGGGCAATCTGGCGAACAACAAACCGTAGTCCATGCACACACACTTCAATTGTTATTACACAAATGCGTTATACCTCAATATACTTCCTTTTGACAACATCCTACATGGCAATCTGTAAAACCTATTGAAGGGAGACATTGGTTAAGGGAACATATGTACCTATATATCAAATAATTATTAGTAATATCACTGGATGCCCTTATCTAATAGGCATGCCTTGAAATACCTCTAAATACGTATATTGCAGATTATAGTAGAATAACAGCAGCGGGTTGGCCTGTGCAACACTGTATATCATGTTGCTACTTAGACCCCTCTGATTGGTTGGTATTCTTTCCCAAACTTGGACTTTTGGCTTGTTAACAGCACATAAGCAAAACGAAACTCTGGTGCAGAGAGCAACATCAGACTACTACCCGCTGGCCCAATCGGTCCATCATCTCTCATCGGTCATCTTCTTTATAGTTGACATTCCAGCCTGTTCTCTGTTCTGGAACTTTTAAGGGAGTGTATGTGCACCATTATCTTTGTGTGGCGCTCTATGAATAGCCCTTGTTTTTGACTTCTGAGTCACATGTGAGGAGACCACGATTCTGTCCATTTTTTCCTTTTATTTACTGCTGTACGATTTCATTAAGCTGGGTGTCATTACTCCTCGAGGGCTCTGGGGACTTGCTCACTCTACCTTGCATATGCTTTTTGCATCTTTGATTGTTCAATACTTGGCGCTTGCAGATGTTTTCTTTGTTGCTTAATCTAAGAGAAATATGTCTTATGTACATGGCCTATCCCCTTGTCTCCCTTTGTCCCTTTCAATTATTCCTTGAAGTGGCATCCTTGATCCTAGGCCACTAGACTCCTCTGTGTTCCACACAAAAATCTGTTTTCCCAGCATCTTCTGATTCTGCAGCCCTAGTCTGTCTCTGAGGTAGCTTGATTAATCTCAACACAAGTCTGATGTCCATCTTTTTCTCATGGCCGCTCTAGCCATGTTGTTTTCTTCTGCAGCAAGTTTCTGTATGTCTCAGCTACCTTGTATTTCTGCGTATATACATTTACTGCCTCTCTTCTCACTTATTTCTTTGGTGCATATGACTTTTTAGTATTCGATTAAATGTCTTTGTGTCTTTTTTCCTGACGTCTCTCTGCCCTTGTCCGATTTCACTTATAGCTCTTTGATGTCCAATGGTGTGTGCAGACATCCTTCCACTCTTTCAGTGCGGGGGCACATTCGATACGGTTGGCTGAGTGCATGCCATCTCTCCTACACTCGATGCGCTAGTGGGATGATACCTGATGTCCCACTGAGAGCTCTTCTCCTACTGTTCCAATATGATGGAGGTGAGGGGCCAGGAGCTAGGCATGGGGTGTCCACATGCTCCTCTACATTTGCATGCTTTGTAAATGGCCCAATATGTATGATCTCATATGCGAAGAATAAAGAAATATTCTGGTCACTCTGGTAACTTAAATAACGCTTCTGTCAGAGTCACATCAAAATCTGTTTACGTAGCTCCAGAAAACAAAATGGCTTCCCCGGAATCCCAGGCCAGTGCATCTTCCATCTTTAGTAATGTTTACTCCTCCGTCAAATAGCACTTTGTAAAATGGACAGGCTGGTATTCGACTCCTGCACATAAACCCATGTGCGCGCGAGCAATCTGTGTTTCGTGATCCGTTCTTGCAAATGCCACCATTTGGAACTCATTATAGCACACCACAAATAAAGGAACACAGCGCCTTCTCTCCAAATGTTTTGACAGCATGAACAAGAAGTGTATATTACACTGCACTGGAGTCAGGAATTCAATGTAAATACTGCCAGCATCTCGGGACATGGAACACTGCTTTGTTTTGTCTTCACAACGATAGTTATACCCTGCGTCTATGTGCGTACGACAATGTAACACCTATACGTTCTAAAAGCAGATCGTTAGCGCGAATGCAATATAATTAGATTTTACACCAGAAAATACACATTGTGCTCTTCTACTGTTTTGGAGAAGTGGTTGTCAGTCCGTGTACAGTATTTGCTGGGCTTTAATTTATATATATTTTTTTAAAACAGTGGATTAAAATGAAATAAAAAGGAGAAGGCATTGTTTTTCTGCATAAAACACACGTATTTACCATGTGCAATTGTAATCTTTGCTTGGAACATACCAACAATCGAAAACCACCATATATTATATAAATGTCTGAGGAATCCCTTTTATTATTTTGTATTATTAGTGGGGTAGTCATTGAGCCGAATCAGAGCGCTTTACAATAATAGGGAGAAGGACACTCCAAGGAAAGCAGAGTGCAATTAATCAATAGAAGGCAGTCGGGGGGGCGGGGCGGGCGGGGGGCTAAAAACGGGACAGGGCAGGCAATTTAGGCGGAAGGGACTTGCAAGCAACCAGAGGAGGAAACAGGGGGAGCAGATTGCCCAGTCTCAGAGTAGTTTGGGAGTGTTAGTGGGTGCAGTGGTAGTGACCTCTGTTGTGTACAGACAGTTTGCAAATGTGTAGAAGGCAGAACGATCGGCCGCTGTTTAGTAATGCCTAGCAATGTGCACCATTTTGTATTTGTATTTGTATTTTATTTATTTGTAAGGGCATCCGGGTGCATGATTTAGGTTACAGGTATGTTACAGGGTATATACAGCAATATAACAAGGGGAGGGAATAAGGCAATTATAATGATAAAGAATGCAATTTTTTTTAAAATATACAATTACTATACATAATAAAGATCGTGCAGCTAGCAGATTTGCGCAGGTGTAGCGGAGTGCCAGTGGATGCTAGTAATCAGACTGCTCTTGGGCTGCCAGCCAGGCTTTGGCTTTGCTCTTGAAGGCCAGGAAGGATGGTTCTGCTCTAAGTGGATTGGGAAGGGAGTTCCATGTTCATATGAGAACTGGATGGTCCTACTGCTTAGCCCGGGGAATGAGATACAAAGCTCCTGTAGTTTAATGCACAGATGCAGAGGTCTGCTGCGAAAACTAGGATGCTGCAACTGCCGTTGGCATGCTATCTGTTCCATTTCTGCCCCACTGACCTAAGAGGAGTAGGAAAGGGACAGATTCATTCATCCTGTCTGTTCATTTTAGACCATGAATAGTTTTGTATTTTAATGTTATGTTATCTTATGTTATTGTGATTATTAGCGAGTATCACTGCCATTTTAATGATCCCCAGGCGCTCTGGTGGATCGGAAAAGGAAAGAGGGCTGGGAGGGCTTAATTAGTGGGATAGAGAGGGAAACGCTAGAGAGCTTTGATGTGCCGTTGGTAGCTTCAGTTTGGAAAAACTGGTGACAGTATGCTGGCTTGGTAAGGCTTAGTTGGTGTTTGTTGTAGGAGTGTGTGTGGGATGATGTGTGGGTAATTCATTTAGTTTTCTGTAGTGTGTTGTGTTCAGTTGGGGGTCGCCCAGTTTATGCATTTTGTGGTGGTTGTAGGTTTCTGCTGCGGTAGAGGTGTGTGTGTTTTGTTTGGTGTTTGATGGTGAGTATGCAGGCTTTGGCATGTTTTTAAGAGGGTTAGCTACTGCTGTTAGTGGTCTATGTGATGGTTATGTTGGTCAGGCAGGGTTTCACGAGATTCTATGGTGATGTGTGTTAAAATGCTGCCTTCTAGCCCCCTCCTGTTTATCCTTTTTATGGCAGATCTATCCAGGTGGCTGCAGGGAATGGGGCTAATATCACCTTCCATTGGAAACACAAAAATTAATTGGTTGGCCTATGCAGATGACATTGTAGTCCTGGACTATTCTCAAGTCGGGCTGCAGCGTCCTTTGACTGCAATAGAAAACTATGCGCAAATAAATAAATTATCCATCAACCCTGTGAAGTCCAAGATATTAATCTTCAAACATCCAAGAAAGGCAGTTAAGAACTGTCCCTGGAACTTGGACCAGCTATCAATAAAGACTGTCCCTGAATTAATCTATCTGGGAGCCACACTTAGATCTTTTCCAATGAAGACCAGTCTTCTGCTACTGATTGATCTAAAAATAATGAAGTTGGGGGCTCAAATGAAAAAAATCAAATCCATATTTAGTAAATTATCAATACTTCCTCTTCTGAGATTTTATATTGGGAAAGTAGTGCTGATAGTTCTATTTGGCTTGGACTATAACTCTTCAGCCATGGATATAGAATGGGACATAATTGAAGCAAAGCTGTGGAAATGAACCTTGGGCCTACCAGAATGTGTGCCAATCGTTTCCCTTCGATACAAACTAGGCCTGTCGTCACTCAGGTCATGGATAGAATGGAAGTGGATGGCCCTTTATAGATCAATCCTAGACCCACCAAAGAATTCCCTCTTTAAGGAAGTGGCCTCAGAGTTGCACTCTGGGAAAAACAGATTTTTGGTTAAATTTAAGCAAAGATGTTCGGAAATACTGACTAGATCTGAGTGTGGGGTTGATCTCCTTCTTCAGAACCCATTAAAGGTGAAAGAAGCAGTGTGACTGGATAGACACTATTGACAGTATGAGGAAGGCTAAAAGATCACCCTCTTTTACATTGGTGGAAAAGCGACTGTCTGTAGTGCCGGGTTATTTTAAGAAGTCACCTGATTCACGTTTCAGAATATCTTTTCTGAGATTCAGGTTAAACCTTCTCCCTACTCTAGAGATATTAGCAACTAGAGATAGGGCAGGGATAATTTCACCAAATTGTGATAAGTGTGACAATAACGAAGTCCAGACGAACAAACGTCTACTACCTAAGTACCTGGCTACATGGAGTCTGAGGGTTAGAAGATTCAGTAGGTTTGTTCATGATGAATCTATGTTAAACACTGTTGACTTCTGGGGTAGACTATCCTCAGGAAATGAGTCTGGTCTATCTATAGAGGTGGTTAGAAACCTAAGGGAACTTAAATTGATGACGGAGTGAGTGAGGTATACAAAGGATTGAATCCCTAAACAAAAACCATTCTGCTCTTCCCTCCTCCCTCTTTTTCCTCCTCATGTCAAATGCAGGCTCCCCTGAAACTTCTTGATTATTTTCTTTTCTTTTCTTTTTTTCCTCTTTTTTGGTTTTTATCGTAGAACTATAAATGGATAATGCAAATTGATCTAATATTGCATGTTTTGTATGTATTTGCATTTTAATGTGTTAAAAGTCAAATGTTCGCTATTGCACGATAAATAAAACAAATAAAAGATGTGTTGGCTGTTTCCCTTCAGCTGTGTTTCCTCTTTTGCTCAGTGAGCTAAAGAGCCATGATTTTAGCAATGTTCGGAATTTTAGATGGCCCACTGTTGTTCATATTTCTTTAGGGAGTGAGTTCCAAAGATTTGCAGGGATGTAGGAGAATGCTGATCCACCAAATTTCTGCTTTGAGTATTATTTTGGTTCGAGCTGGATGGCGCTGCTGGGCCTTAGCATTCGTTTTGGTTTGTAGATTGAGTTATTTCCATGAATGAATTCTGCTCCTTCGCTGTGGATTGCTCTGTGTGTTATACAGATTGTTTTGAAGAAAATTATTTTTTGACTGGTAGCCAAAGTAGGGTTCTCGGTGCTGGTGTGATGAGTTCTCTCTTAGTGAGTCTGAGGGGTTTTCTTGCTGCTGTTTTCTCTATTCACTGTAGTTTTTTGGTAAGGTAGTCCGGCATTCCGAGATAGCTGCTGTTGGAGTAGTCTATTCTTGACATGATGAGGGAGACAATGGTGAGTGTTCTGTGTGGGAAGGTGAAGAAAGGTATTATTTGCTTGATTGTGTGTAGGTGGAAGAAACTCTTCTTTACTACTGTGTTGACTTGCGGTTTACTGTTATGTCATTGACCATTATTATTCTGAGGTTTTGAACCACTTTGGAATGTTACAGTCAATTTCTATTTTGGTTGGCAATGGAATGAGAAGTTTGTTTGACGGCTCGTTGGACGTGATCATGACTTCTGTTTTATCCGAGTTGAGTTTAAGGCTGTTGGTACTGATCCAATGGTTCATTTCTGTGAGGCAGTTGATAAGCGTTGTGTCTTGTTCTTTACTAGTGTTGATTTTGTAGATCATTTGAGTGTTGTCTGTGTAGTTGTAGCAAGTGAGACCATGGGCCTCATTACGACTTTGGAGGTAGCCATGGCACTATTAGCACATTGGCTGCCTCCAACATCGTGTCCGGGTTCCCTAGTTTGGAGTGCCCGGTAATTCCTCCTTCAGGAAACCCGGGCCCGGTCCTTCCCCATTCTCATTTGAGTCCCCATAGGGCTCAATGGGGATGGGGAGGGAGCTAACAACGGGCCCACTCATAATGGGCCCGTTGTTAGCTCCCTGGTTCCCTCGAGGAACCCGCTATGGACGTCTGGATAAACCAGATGTCCACAGCGGGTCCCGCGAGGGAACCTCCTAATAGTGCGGAGTGGGTTTAACGGCACCGCCACCATTACCGGTGCCGTTAAACCCATTCCGCACATCTCATAATGAGGCCCCATGTCTTTTGATGAGGTTGATGAGAGGGGTCATGTAGATGTTGGAGAGCAGTGGTGATAGTGATGAGCCTTGTGGAATGCTACAGGTTTGTTTTGTGGGGTGCTGAGTTGAAGGCTTTAGCCATGTTGTTTCTGTTCTTCTGCTAGGAAGGATTTTAATCACAGTAACTCTGTGTTGCCGGTTCCTACTGCTGCAAGTCTTTTGATGAGTGGTGTCGAAGACTGCTGATAAATCTACTAGTATTAGTGCTGATGGGACTTTGGAGTCTGCCTTGGTTTTTAGATCATCCCATATAGATAGTAATTCTGTTTCCATTCCTCTCATGGGTCTTAAGCTGACTTGTACTTGGTCTGGTAGGCAATGGTTTTGTTCATGTTCCACGATTTGTTCTTAAGCATAGCTTTCTAGAAATGTTTCCAGGTATTGGTGGGTAGTTGGCTTATTCCGTGTTTCCCAATGGGTCATTAAGGAGTGGCTTGATTTATGCCGATTTGAAAGCTTGAGGCACATTTCCTGTTGCAATTTGCTAGTGAATGGTTGAGGGGGAGATTGCAGAAGTATTCTGAAGGTGTTTTTTGGGTGAGGATTTGCTGGCGAGCTTGCTTTTGTTCACTAGGCATGTGAATTTCTCTGTCGAAATCAGTGATTACTTGTTTGGTCTTGTTTTGCCTTGGGTGGATAGGAGAGTGGTTGGTGTTTTAGGACATTCTCCTGGTGACTTGCTCAATGTTTGTGATTTTGTTTTTGAAGTGTTCTGCAAGGTCATCGCAAGGTTTTGTGAGGGTGAGGGTGTGTTGTTGCAGTCGGGTTTCTTAGCTCATTGATAATCTTTCTGGGTGTTGCTTGCAATTGTGATACGTTCATTGAAATATATTCTTTTGCTTTAGAAATGTCAGCTTTGCAAAGTCCTATCTGACTTTGGTTTGTACATATTTGTCTGTTGATCTTAGTTGTTCCTCAATTATTGTTGTAGTTTCCTGGTAGTTTTCTTCAGGGCTCTGATGTGGGGTGTGAACCATCCTGTCATTGTTTTCTTAAGTGATGGGTGAATGGTTTTTCAGTTCCAACGACATCCATTAATTTTGTGATCCATTTTTGGATTGTTTCAATTCTTTCTTGAATGTTGGATGAGTCCAAGACAGTGATTGAAGGTGTTTAGTTCTGTGATGTTTATGTATTTTCAGTTTCTTTTCTGAATTGGAGGAGTTTATTTGGGAGGTTAGCATTCACCTTGGAGGATGGATCACGTAGGGAGTTGCGACCATGTTTCCTTTGCAAAATATAGCAACTATGGTGTGCCCTGCTGTGTGTTTTGCTGTCTTGACCAATTTCTGTGATGTATAATTTTTAGTTGATTTGTTAGTGTTTTCGGTGAGTTGGTGTTTTCTTCTTCAAACCAGATATTGAAATCTCCTAGTATGATCAGGTGGTCATATTTTATGGCGATGTTGGTGATGGCATTCGCAAGTGTGCCCGTGAAAGTAGGATTGTTTGTCAGCGGTCTGTAGATAAGTAGGAATGATAGGTTGGTTTGATGGTCTAAGGCTAAGTACAGAAAGAGTGATTCACAGTTTGGGATATTTAGTGGTGGTGCCATTGTCATCTTTAGGTGATCTTCATATGCAATGGTGAGATCTCCTTCTCTTTTTTCTTCTCTGTTGGCTTGTTTCAATTTGAAGTTATTGGGTAGGGATTTGTGTGCGACTACCTTGACGTTTTGTGTTGGGCAGGTTTTCGTGAGGAAAAGTATGTCTGTTCCTCCAGTATGTAGGAGTTTGTATATCTTTGTGGTGTGTTTTGACATTGACCTATCGTTGACTAGGCTGCAGTGTATCTTTTTGTTTTGTGGGTTTTGTTTGTCCTTTGAAGATGGTGTTGGTAAGTTGAGTTGGTATTGATTCGGTCCTTTTAAATTCTGCATTCAGTTTTCTTGCTTCTGTTTATTTGTTGAATAGAGCTAGAAGGTTGCGTTTTGGGTTAACGTTTTATTCATGGTTGTGTGCCTGCTCGTGTTGATGATTCTTATGTCTTGCCATTTCTTTGTAATGAAAGGTGTGTTAAGTTCATATTGTTCTTTTGTGATCCTGTGGATTTCATGTCTGTCTGTTGTGTTTCAGTATTCCTCCTTATGTGTTTATTGTGTTTGTGGGCTGTTGGTTGGGCAAGTGGGTAGTAAGTGGATAGGTAGTGTGATAAGTAGAGTGATTTTGGTCTTGTTCCAGCAAAGGGGCTCTCTTCCAGTGGGCAGTTTGGTGTGCTGTTTATTGATGTTGGTTGGCTCTCAGGTGTGGTGGTTTGAGATGGTTGGCCTTATTCTGTTTGGTTTGGTTTGTTCTATTTCAGCAACTTCTTGTGCATTGACCTTTCCTGGTGCAATGTATTTTTTAGGTGTGGTTTTCTTGTGGCATAGGCCTCATAGTGCTAGAGGCTTGTGATGCGAGGTAATGCAATTGCAAATTCTATTAGTGATAAGTTTTCACTGCATTAGGGTCTCATAGGTGTAAGACCTCATAACAGTGGTGCATTGCAGTGGTGAGTAGCTCAATGTGGTGTTAGCTTCCTGATGGTAAGAACCTACTTTTTTAGGGCCTGGTACATTTAGCAGGTTCACATTGGCGAAAAGCCTGTCTGTCCTAGTTGTCTCTCAATGGCAAATCTCTCGTGGTGTTGGGACTTCAGAATCACGGTGGTAGAGTTCGAAGCGAGAAGTTCAAAGTTGCCAGAATGAATCGGGGGAGGTTCAGAGTGTTCGAGTTCAAAGTGGCCGGTTGGCAAAGTGGCAAAGTTCAGAGGTGGCGAACTCAAGGTGACATGCTCTAAAAAATGGCAAAATCTCACAGTGGCCAAGTTCCGAGTGGCAGGGCCCTAACGTGGTACAATTAAAAGTGTGTCAAACCTCACAGTGGAAGAAGTCAGAGAGACAGAGACCAAATTGGCAAAATTCAAAGTGAGAAATAGAGGATCACAGGGGCAGAATTTAAACGAGGCAAGGTGTAAAGTTGGCCAAAACCTCTCAAGGCAAAAATTCAAAGTGACAAAAGAGAAAGGTGGGCCCTTAATGGTAGACATTATGTGCGTCTTTACTGTCCAAATAATTCCAATTCAAATTCAGAGGAGCTGACTGAGAAAAGATCCAGAGAGCCCTGGTCCCAGAAACTGCAGCACATGAAACTGAAAGGAAAGCACCCAGTTAGTCAGTCGCTAACAAACTGCACCCTATAGAGGGTTACCATAAACCTGCAAAAGTTCAAGGTTGCAGGCATACATTTCCAAATAGTTTCTGACAAGCTAAATGCTTACGGTGAAATCAGGATTCCAAACCAAAATCTTGATTATACGTGATTAATCAAGTAATTTTAATTTTTAACAGAAAAGGATGTCAGCTTTTGCCTCTGCATGTCAAGAGCTCATGTGCGAGCTCATGTGCCAATGCATTTTGGAGTACACAACTCCTTCATCAGGGCAGAGCCCTAAATGTAATTGCAAAAAATCATCAAATAATCATGTAAATTCCACACAATAATATCCATGTAAAGTATCAATATAGTAGAGAAAACGCAATCAATGCAATGTGAAATGGACAAGAAAAATGGTACATGCCACATTTTCAGTGCGCAGAGATGTGAAGAAAAAGAATAAAAAAGAAAATAACAAGAAATGTAATAATTGCTGTTATGTGTCGCTGTTCAATCGAATGTGTAATGACTAAAGAATACATTTTACATTAGTCTTGTGACCAATATGTGAATTATCAATGCCTCAATAGAGAGAGATGTATATTCTCTTGATTCACCGTTCTAAAAATGGATAAGACACAGGTACATCAGTAAAACGTGTGACTGATGTTGATTGACTGTACCCATTGTGGTGCTGAGGGCCAACGCTTACCCACATGAAATGTACAGGTGATCAGTAGAACGCGCACAAAGGCACGTTGTCAGTTGTAAGTATCTCTAGTGTGGGACAATTTCACCATTCTGAAAAGGAATAGCACAAAGATCATACTGCTTTACAATGTCAGTCAACTATTGTGTTGTAGTGCACAACATGTTGTGCCGAGCAGCCACTTAACAATAATCAGTGACGATCCGGCGGCGGGCGCACTGGTAAAGCTTACATACTGTTGCTATGTTGACTCACAGGACACTGAGGTGCGGCACACCAGTGGGTGTGTCTTTGCCACCGGCGCCTCGTGTCCCAACCCCTCCATGGGTGGAGGGATCGGGACGCGTCAGCTCGTCAAGTGAAAATAAATGCAAAAAGTAAACAGTAAAACTGATGAGATTGAAGTTAGAGGCAACTGCGACTGGCGATGTTTATTCTTGAATATGTGTAATGCAAAAATTAAAACTCACGCCATGCACTACCTATAAGGTAGCACAAGGAATATGTTAGCTCTGCCGAATTTGTTGATTAAATGGCGTGTCTGCAGCAAAAATTAGGAAGTTAAATGGTTCAGGGACCATGGTCATGAACAGTGATCAAAGCAAAGAAAAGTGTTTGGGAGTTGTGTAATAAATCTACGTCCAACAAGGGGAGGAAAACCGCTGTGCTTACCTCCAACTCACTCAGGGTCAGTCGTTTTTCTAAGAAACGATCTGGGGGTAGATCTCTGTCTTCGGCTGGGGCCTCCCTCTGGAACAGCCTCCCTGCCACTCTAAAACTTGAGGAGAACCATCTTCGATTCCGGAAGCACCTCAAGACCTTCCTCTTTTCTTCTGCCTTCGCTCCCCCTATCCCCTGCTGATCTGTTCTCTCTTGGCACCGTGCACCTGGCCACCCTCTGTCTTTTGGGCCCAGGTACCTGCTCATCCTGTCACCCTCCCGCACTGCCTCCGGGCCACCCCTTGCACTGGGGTCTGTATCTGTACCCATACAGCCTCCCCTTTTTCTTCCTGCACTTATCGGACCTACGCTGTCTGCTGCCTTAAACCTAGCACTTGCAAATTGCTGGCTGCATTACCACTGTTTGTTGCCTTTATTATTTATTTATTGTTATTTATCTGTTTCTCCTCTGCTTCGCACTTTCCACCTCTCCCCCCTCTCCCATGTCCTTGCGTGTTCTCAATGTCACTGGGCCTAGTAAGATCGCCGTTTTGTTCTCCCCTGTTCTCCTCCCTTGCCTTGTCGCGCTCTGAAACACTTGTGTACGAGCGCGATAGAAATAAAATATCAATCAATCAATCAAACCACACCCATGATATTCACAATGATACAGTGACCCACATGGTTAACTAGCTGTATGCTGTCATATTTATGGAGTCCAATATGTTTAAATACTACAAAAAATGTTCATACCTGAAAGTGTAGTGCCACATACAAGTATTCAGGCATCCTCTAAGTGTTTTAAACATTAAGGGATGAACAGAACAAGGTTAGAACAATAGGGCATCTGCTTTTAGAAATTCTCCAATGTTCAGGTCACTCTGATGGATTCATTATTGCTGGAACATGAATAAGCACCAAGGAGCTTGTTCCTCCCCAATCCTTGGGCAGCTTCATGTAGGCCCTAGACCCACAAGCCCAATATCAATCCATCAGGACGGCTGTCCCTGCTCCAATTCTGGATACATCAACTGTAGTTCTACAGTCCTTGTTGTCTCCCACATGATTCTTTCCATATCTTCAGAAGCACAATGTCGCATTAGCCAACAGGATTACAGCCATGGGCCTGATGCATCTTCTACCCATGTCAGCAGTTTGACATGCTTAGTCCATTACTTCAAACACTCCTCATTTACTCTCTGTACCTCTTGTACGTAGTCTGGCTTCAGTAGATGAGCTGGACAGGATATCAGCCCTTCTTCCCATCCCTTCTTGGATTTCACTCGTCCACAGACTAAGGACCTCCTTACGAGACGTCCTTAGTGGGTCCCGCGAGCGGCCCAGCATGCAAACAACAGGCCCGTCATTAACGGGCCCGTTCTTAGTATGCTCCCCATTCCCATTGAGCCCTATGCGGGCTCAAATGGGAATGGGGAGGGACAGGGTCCGGGTTCCCTGAATGGGGAAATACCGGGCCCTTCAATGTCAGAATGGCCCGGTATTTCCCCATTCAGGGAATCCAGACCCGGGCCTGGGTTTGGGGGTAGCCATGCCCCTATTAAGGGCATGTCTACCTACAAACTCGTAATGAGGCCCTAAGACTTGGGTTTGCTCCCAGCATCCAGGTTATCCAGCTATTTCTGTCACATCAGGGCAATTCATTTTCTTCATTTCTTCAATGATTACCTCATCCTGTCCTGTTGCAGGGTACACAAGCATCGCGCTCTTCCATACAGGTTCCTTTTCCATTTGTGTAGTCCTGATGTAGTCATCTTGGTATGGAAACAACCATTTCGATCTCCATCACAAAGGGGCCCAACTTCCTTGAAATTGTCCTCTGTTCATGCATGCTGAAAGATGGCTGAGGCACCCATCTTCGTGTTCTGGAACTTCTCTCCAATGAATGTTTGCACTGTATTCATGGCATAGGGTATGAGAGAGCAGACGTAGCAACCCTCATTAGATGTTCTTTCTCCACATTTCTCATGTGCTATTACCACGTTATTCCCCAAATGTGCTGCATTATCTAGATAAGTATGTATCCCTTCACTATCTTCCTCTGCATTTCTCCTGTGTCTCCCAAAGGTTGTGTAAAACTCATGAAGCAAATGAAAAGTATATTTCATAGTGGGGTGCGTCATAGAAACCTCTCCTTCAGCAGAAGTACTAACTCGATAGAGACTGTGAAAGATGAGGAAGAAAAAGACATAGAGAACAATCATGCAAGCATATATTATGCATAAAAACATAGGCATCCATCTTTCGCGCCATCCTACTACTTGTTGCACTTGTTCTTCTCCTAGAACTGTGCCACTTTTCTATTTAATCATTCTTAATACAATCATCAAATTCTATATACTTTTAACTGCAAAATCTGCTCAATGATGGCAATAAGGAGCCTCCTTATCCTTATTTTTAGGATCCCACAAGAAAATGCGAACATCAACATTTCTTCTCACAAGAGCAGGGTAAGCTTGAAGTCTAAACACAAAGACAGCAAGCAAACGTCAATGAATGTCGCTGTCAGTAAGCACCATATGATTAACTGCTTAGAAAAGGTACTCCCCACGAAATTAATCTGGATACTGATCTTGTTTCCAATTTCTAATTAGGAACTGATGTTTATGCATAACTCTAATGCTTCAATATGTATTTCTAAATTTCATTATCAAGCCACTGAAATTCTCTGCAAGTCTTTTCACTCACTGCTAACATATCTATAAGGAGTGTCCACTTGAATTTTAGTCCCAGATAAATCTGTATTAACCACTGGTTGCTATATCAACTTTTTTCTTCTTCATTGATCGAGTGTACACATGCTAAAATTCTTCTTCTTGTCTTGCTTCTAAATCGACAACGGTGAGAGGGTGGGTCTCAACTTTATAGGCTTTTACTTCACTTAGGTGAAGCCAAGCTCATCTCCCTTGGACTTTCACAGCTGAAGGAGTTATATTCTCAATACAAAAGGGACCATTAAAACGTGGCTCATGACACCTCAGAGTAAAGTTCTTGATTAAGACTAGGTCTCCAATATATAACTTAGGTGTTGGTAGTAATTTAATTGGGTTGGTTGTTGAATTTTCTTCTTAAGTGTTCTGAGACCAACCCGTCTTGCACTTGACTTGATCTGAAATGAGAGAGTTGCTAGAGGTCATAAATGTCAAAAGGTTGTGCATTTCATGACCTAAGGTTTTAGCTTCACTCTGGCCATCACTTCTACTCCTAGAGGAGTAAGGGGCGTTCTCATACACCTCCCTGGCACTAGTCCATGAGTGTTGAGATGGTAGTCTGATCCTGGCTGATTCCAAAGGGCATACAAAGCTTGGGGTAGGAAATATAGCCATCCCTTCTTGAAAGTCATTTTAATCTTGGCAATCCTTTCCTTAAGTAGGCCATTGAGTCTCTCACATATGCTGTTCACTTGCAGGTGATAAGCAGAAGAAAACCTATGTTCAACAGAAGCCCTATCTGTTCAAATAGCTCATTAACAAAATGTGGTCCATTGTCGATCTCAGCACATCACACACAACCCATCTTGGGAAGATTTTGCACAATAAAACCTTTGCTGCGCATGTGGCATCAGGGTGTGTACACGGACCTGCCTCGATCCACCTAGAAAAGGGACACACCACCACTAATAGATACCTATATCTATTACATACCTGCAGCATATCGACATAGTCGATATGTAAATGCTGAAATGGACCATTTGGTCGAAGTATCATCCTTCTAATCATTCTCAGTGTATGCCCAGCAGTAAACTTTTAAAACACAAAATAGAGTTTACCATAAATAATGCAGCGTGTTCTAACAAATTTGAAATGAACCAGTCTACTGCAACCGTAGCAGCATGTCTCTCCCTAGTTACATGCGCAGGGTAAGGCAGTTGTTCAAGCGCAACTTTAATAACGCTACTGGTATCACTGGCTTTCCAGTGCTGTCTTGTCGCCATAATACTTCTGTGGGGCATAAAGAACATCGCCTTCATTTCCATAATTCCTGCTCTTCCTGCGTTGCTCTCCCTTGAATCTCCATTAGTTGGGTTATCGATAATTTATTAAACCCTTCTTGTCCTAGCATGGCTGTGACTACTTTTTCTTTAACATTCTCAGTATCAAAACTTGAAATGGCTGGGGAATATGCAAACCTTTTGACTCCTTCGTCTGCAGCTTCGTACCAGCAAGAGATAAAATCTGTTTGCTTAAAGTGTGCTGCGCACTTAACGACTTCTTCGGCTACTGGTAGTTGAAGGGCCTTAATAAGCCTATCCAATAAGGATGCATGCTGCACTGGAGTGCCATCTGCGCAGAGGTAGCCCCTCCTCTTCCAACGTCTGTTTGGTCTTCCCTGAACATGTCGTGATCAGTGATGTCAGTCAATCTATACCCTTCGTCAAGAGCTATTACTGTTCTCCATGGTCTACCTTCATCATCTACTCCCTCAAGCATTGCCATTTCCTTTTGTACTATGGCTGCTTCCAATTCTATAGGGATAGTCTGTCCCCTCTCTCCGTCTATAGGTATTCGTGGTTTAAAGAAAAACCGGTCAGGTATCCTAACAAATGTTCCCACTAAGCCAGGTAGCCATGTCAGTCGAATGCTCACTCCATACAAACAAATCTGTGGATCTACTGGAACACCTCACAGAGCCACTTGCCCAGTGAATGCCAGCATAACTTCTCCAACATTTAAATAGTGTATTCCTGAAGTGGAACACACTATTCCTTGATCAGTGAATAACATTGTCATATTAAGTTTTGTCATTAAATCTCTTCCCAAAATGTCTATCCTGAATATAACAAAGGAACAGACATGTCACACTCTCCTTTACAGACTGATAATTAATTAGTAAAAGGATCTCGACTCGTAGCTCCAGAGAACCATTGAGCATTCATGGCAATTCCTGACATTGGATATTTTCTGTCACGTATACATGAACAAGTAGCTCCAGTGTCTACTCGAGGACAGCTCAGGGGCAACACACTCATCTTGGAAGCAAGATGATGCGGAACAACACAGGTTCAATCCTGGGGTCCGCGCTTGGAAACCTCTGAGTATTAAGCACTTTATAAATAACCCATTACAATTACAATTACTAAAAAAAGAAAAACATTTGCCTCCTATGGTCATCCTTGGTTCCTCTTGGGGGTCTGGTGTCACAGATACAACTGAACACATCACGTCACCCTGTGAGCTAACCTATTGTGGGTACAGGCGCATCCCCAACCCTGTGAAAGTATTCCCTCCTACCAAAGTGACACCTCCTAACCTGGGTGTCAGTACCTGTCATGTATTTGCATACTGCTGTGTCTGCATGGGGTCTTGTTGTGACTGCCCTTGCGGTGGATTCATTTGCACTTGTTCTTGCTGTTGCACCTGCTGCACTCATGGCGCTTGTGTTTGATACATTGTATGATCCTGGACGACCCCTTCTCTAGTCTGGGTGCTATATCGTGAAGGAATAGCTGTCCCCCCTCTTGAAAACTGCCATTTTGTACATTTCCTTGGCTTCCACATTTCCTTGGCTCCCATGTGCCATGTCATCCCACAGGTCCAACATACGGCAGGTGCCCATCTGACAAGCCCTCCTTGAGTTCTCTGGTTCTCATTCTGTATACCTTGAAACCAACCTTGATTATTTTGAAATTCTCCTCCTCTTCCTCTATAGCCTATACCTCTGCCTTGTGGCAAAAGCCCATATCCACCTTCACCCATCAGGCGCAGATTAATCCCCTGTGATCTGACCACTGCTTCCTGCATTCCCAGTCCTTCTCCGCTTGTCAATACTGCCTCTTCTATGTAAAAATTTGCCAATTTCTTCTGAACTAACTTGGCTTAGTCAATTTTCCTATTCTCATCTTTCTTCTTATTTTTCTCTTGTAATACCTGACAATGGTGTACTATTGTCAACTGTATCTCAGCCCAAGACTTCGCTCCCATCCCCACTTGTTTCTTCATCTGTCTCTGTACTGACTCAGGCAACCCCTGACATAAAAAGTGGTAAAATAATGGCACAGTCTTTCCCCATGGCTCACAAGGTTCAAGCTACCATTTCGTCCGAATGTCCTGAATGTAAGCAATAGGGTCTTTATCTTCTTTCATCTTACAATTCATAATTGCACCCATATCTGATGTGTCAGGATACTGTACCCTGAGTGCTCTCTAAACATATGCTCTGTAATTATTAAACAGCACTCCATCATACGCTGTATTCTGTGCTGTCACGCTTGAATACCCTGCACTTCTCCATATGCCATCAGCTCTCTCCCTAAAAATAGCTGCCAGGAGACCTTTTATGTCCCCTATTGCCAACATGTTTCCTCCTGTCATTTTTTCTAATTTGTATATCCATTTCCCAGCGCCCAAAGTCAAACTCGCAATGTTTTACATAAGTGCATCAGAGGAGTATTTCCCATAATGACAAGTCTCAATTGACTGTCAATACTTACAAGATTTATGAAATAACCTTCATACTTCTGCATAATCACCACTTTTCAAGGTCTTTAAAACAACAAATATGAGCATGCACCATCAATCGCTGCTCAAGCCTCTAACTTCTTGATTAGCTATCTCTACCTTTTTGATTGGCTATCTGTTCTCTTGATTGGCACCAATCACTTTGCTATGCTCAATCACTGTTGCTCCTCAACTTTTTCAATTTCTTCAAAACTTCTATCGTTCTTCGATATTTTTACTCAACAAACAACATACAAACTAGTCGACATTACACATTAATAAACACAGTGATCACCTTTTTCTCTCTCTCCCTTACTTTATTCTCTCTGCTGGGCCTGAGACATCACCTTACGTAATTCTAATTATGCGTTTTATGTTTCTGCTCTAACCCGTTGGGAATTGAAACATCTCCTTCTGAAACTCCCTTGAGTCAGGACTCCTAAGCGCTACCTTTTCTTCACACAATATTTCCTGTTACTTCAAAATTATCACAATCCCATCCCCTCATTTGCCATTCACCTCAGTCTACTCACCGTTCATTCGTTAATCGACTCAAGGACTTCGGTATCGACTCCTCCTACAATCCGACCACTTCACCTTCCGTCCGCAGAGCGCCCGTGGAAACTGGGCTGGGATTTTGCTAAAGGGGGACTTGCCCACCATCTCAGTTCTTCTTGCAAGTTTATTTCTATCGGCCGCTCTCCACAGGAAACCCTGTGATCTGCCGGCTAATGGCGGAGGACACTCAATCATCTGAAAGACTGGGGACAAACTGCGTTGGATCTTTTCTAACCATCAGCACCGCTACCATGTGAACTTATGGTTCCTTAGCAACGTGCATGCAATGGGTGGGGTTCACAGAATAACTCTGAGTCCAAATAATCAAACCAACTCAGGAAGATGGCAAAGGTTGCTGTTTATTAGCAATTATCTAAAACAGGGAGGTTACAATGGACATCAATGGATGTTCACTCAGTTCTCGACCAATTTCCCATAAAACATACACTTTATACTAAAATACATCAAAAGTGGCGTCATACTACTTGACAAAATAAGAAAACCCTACAACTAGTTACAATTGGTTGAAGAGGAACATCTAAGTATACTTTCTATAAGGACTGGGATTGTGATTGGCTATCTACTGTCAGGAGAACAACTTATGCCTACCTCTGAAACATGTAATCTTCAACACTATTAAGTACACAGTTCATCATTGGCTCTCAAACTATAAGGCCCTTCGTTATACGGCCCTCTGCAATTGATTGGCATGTCATGCCACGTCTGGAACATTCGGTTCACTTAGCAGCACGTAAACTCATTCCCAGGTGCCAGGATGTGGACTTGAATTTACTGCTCCATGCAATTATCCCAACATCTCTCATCACCCATGCCTTGTGCCGTGCAGATTGTCTTTGAACTTGACCTTGGAAAGTATCCTTGTCTGTGGGAATATATGGGAGTGCAGGCATTCACTATCATTGTTCTAGGACTCTAAGCTCAACTCTATTTCCATCCTCAGCTCACGTGACAGGAGACCATGATTCTGGTCCATTCTGCAGCATCTAAATGTCTTAAATGAATAAAACGTGGCCCTCTTGGTGTTCTTCTTTGCCTCTTAATAAGGGATGATTCATTCTTTGCGCATTCACTGCTTTCAAGATTAGATAACCAACCTTGGCTGCTTCTGTTTTGATGCCAGGCCAGACAGCCACACCATGCTCTTCCACAATCTCAGCTTGTTCTTGCTGCAACACAATTTTCGGCCTTTCCTCTCTATGGGTGCAAGCTTACTAAATTCATGACACTGATGTCCAGTTCCTATTCAATGGCGGCTTTGCCTGCAGTCTATTCACTACGTATAGCCAGCTTCTATGATTACTTAGTCTACTTGCGTTTCTGCGTCTGTAAAATTATTGAACAATTGCATTTTTGTAGCACTTTGCATATGTGCAATCTTCTTTTCTGCATATGAAAGTTTACTTGATTCTTAACTTTGTCATCATTTTCTGTAAGATCCATGCATTCTCTTATGCCTGTATTCTCAGTGTGCCACACTCGTCTCTTGTGACGTCACTAAATTCTCTTTCACTCTTTTTCATATTCCTTCAGGGAGTTCCCCCCTCAGATTGTCGTCTCTTCGGGATACATTTGATAGGGTTTTCTCAGTGATACCGTATCTCAAATACTCACTGCAGTATTGGCACAACTGCTGGTGTCAAGCATGGCACAGTCTCTGACTTCCAACATATGGGAGGCAGGGGTGCGGAATTTCCTGCAGAAGCATGCAGCTGCTCCTCTACAGATGTTTTGGCATGAGAGGTCGCAATTGGCATGAACCTGCAAGCACTTTGCATTTTGTAATATGGATTAAACGTGAAAAAGATTGATTTACTGCAACATTATAAAACAGGATGGGACATGTATTACACCGTTGATGCAGACTTGAACATGTATTAAACATTAAATATTTATTTACTGCAACATTATAAACTGCATGCAACTATCCCTCACAAAAAACTTCACACCATGTACACACACAAACGCTCACATCAAACACACACACATTGCATGTGTACTCTCTCAGATGACATGCACACCTTCACACCACACATTCCCCCTTACACTGCACGTATATCCAAAAAGAGGACTACACCGTCTCTGGGCAACATTATAAAACAGAACAAATTAAATAAAAGAATAACATTTATGCTGAACGCTGCTATCAGAGAACCCTGGCCTTAAGGAGTTTGAGACGCAGCACTTAACCATTATGCTATAATGATGTTATTGTTGGACTTTCACAAGTTTCATAGCTAGCCTTTTATCATTGAACATATTCAATTATCTACTAATTATGAAATGTATGCCCCATGAAGCACCAAGCCATTGTGGCTTAATAGTTAAATGCTGGGCCTCAAACACTGGCAGACCAGCTTTGAAGGCTGTATGTTTGTTTTTTTTTAAATTTAACTACTTTAATTTAATTAAAAGAAAAGCAATGCAAGTGGGAGGTGGTGAGGTTTGTTGCAGTGCAGTCGTGTGATCTTAGTTAGCATGAGGGCATTTAGACGTGGCTGCAATGTCAGCTATGTTCAAATATTCCTTGCGCCAAAAAAACGGCGCTGGAATGGCTTTCGTGCCAAAAAGGGCATGCCAAAATGGGCGCTGCGGCAGAATGGGCGAGCCAAATCAGCCCACAGCAAATCGCCCCGTGCCAAAATGATGGCGCCGAAAACGGGTGTACCACTTGGAGAACGCTGCTTAACCACAGTGTTTGCTCCATGGCAAATCATTTAATCTCACTGCCCATTGCCTAAAAACATTGTGAGTTCTCAAAGCCTGGAAATCAGAAGGACATGGCTAGTGGTCTGGTAGCATTTTAAAATGGACAGTGGCCGAAGACCATGCTAGTGGTATGGAAGCGATCTAAAATCTATGGGATAACAAAACCCTTGAAAATCAAGGAAAAAACTTTAGTTGCAGGGACATTAAGGTGACGTTCCAGGGTGTTGTTGCATTAAGTTCTCACCTTAACGTCCCTGCAACTAAGGTTTTTGTCCTTGAATATATATATATATATAAATATATATACATGAAGTTTAGTTGTGAAAGCATGTGTATTTGAAACATCCTGATATTGGTATAGAGAATGGCTTTATTCAGAGGGCCAGCAGAGTATTCCTAATGTGATTTTTTAGCAGCTAGCATTGTACAGCTTACTAAGGAATCATGCAACAGGAAGGCCTTGGACAAGAGATGGCAAGATAACCAATGCACCATGTTCCAGAGGATTGTTAATGCGTGCGCTCAGAGAATATTGTTATTGATTCTGGTGCAATATGATGTGTCCACAAGTTTCATGTCATTTGTGTGTATTCCCAAGGAGTATAGGCTGTAGGGCTGAGGGACTCCGGGGTTAGCAGCGTGAGGGGTCGGTTGGTGAAAGTGCTGATGGGTATTAGGTAAGAAGGGAATTTGCCCAGATGAGACGCTGTTAAACCCTGTTCTTCCCTTGAATCTGGGCTGATGAGAGAAAGAGAAAGGGGGTTCTATGCGTTTTATGATGAATGCCATGGCTTCGCGCCCTTTTATATTTCTATGATAACTTTGGCTCGCAATTCATGCGTGTGTGATGCTATGCAAAAATACGCTTTGTGCCATGATTTCTAATGTTCTTGTCTATTCCGGTGCTTCGAGGTGTTATAAACAGAGTGTCTGACCTGTCAGAAGCATGTATAAAAGATATCAGGTGATTCTCCTTACACACTCTTGAGATGCTAGTACTAGCAGACAGCACCTGATAGTTTCTTCAAAGTTGTTGCTACTGGAAAGCAACATATTTTTGATTCAAGTATTCTGTGGCACATTTAATGTGATGACATGTGTTACATCCATTCATTGGATTCTGTTTCTGTTTTAGTGGACGTTTGAGTGATTCCAAGCTAGTAAGGTTCTGGTGTGAAGCAACATTAATAAAGTGGTTTCTTTTTATACAAGCAGAGGCTGGTCTCTTGTCTTCCTGCGGATGCAGTAATGGTGGTGTGCGCGTCAGTGAATTATTGAAACTTGCTTATCAAAGTACATGGCATGTTTGGGGTTGTTCTTATTGATTAAATGCTATGCTAAAGAGAAAGGTCTGACGCCAACCCATTTAAATTGGTTGTGAAAGCTAAATTAACTCTGATCACAGATGTAGAGGGAAGGGGCTCTTTTCTCTCCTGGTTCAGACTATGATGTGTGCTTCTCCTAGATTGCGACAGTGGGGACCCTAGTCTCTGACAGGGCAGCAGGTGATAATGTGTTGATGACAGGGCACTTACGCATGGCTTGGGAGGCTATAGGTCAATTTGCAACACCTTGAGGATAGCTGTTTACTGACCTCGATTAGATATAATATGCATTATGCTGCACCTGTGTTCTAGGAGGGACACGACTACCCTATGTTGTAACTAGGACAGTCATCATTCCAAAACACTGGGGACTCTTTTGTGAACTGTTTGGGGTTCACTTATGCACTGTGTGCATTGGATGTAGGATTCCGTATGCAACAAATTTGTGTTGTGAATGGTGTTGCATTATAGTTAGCCCACAGATGTATCCTAGCACACATTGTGCCACACATGCAGCATATGTGTCCAAACGCATTATCTGCAGAGGCCCTGAGACAGGAGTTGGAGTAGCCGCTGAATTTACCTACGGATCGCAGCAAGTTCACCCGGACTATCTCAACAATTGCCCACTAGGAACGGTGTGATCCTCTGACCCTCTCTTCCAAATGCCTACAGCTGATGCATTAGTGCACCCTCCGAGTAGCAGCCTTCAGATGCAGCTCAAGAACAATCTGTGGACCTTTGGCTTTGGTGGTCGATGCAGTGTCAGACTACACACCTAGCACAGGATAGGCACAAAAGACAGGTGATGAATGGCTCCATGCAATTCACAATACTAAGACCTCCCTTGGCTGCTCCAATAAAATGTGATCCCAATATCTGAGGTAACCTGCCGGCACATTCTATGGAATGTCCAAAGCAATGCTAAGCAGAAGGTGTTGGTGTATTTGATATTGCAACAGTTTGCTATGATCGAATGTGTGTTTACTGTATGCACTGTGCCTAGCAGCCCTGCATCTTTAAATCCTGTACCAGCCGCATATAGTCGTTGGTGATTCAGGTATTATAAACACTTAAGATAAATAATAAATAAATAAGGGATCCAAAGAAGCCTAACACTGATTGACGGCAATGCTTGATGTAATCCTTTTAATTCCTAATCATTTGCAATTCGTATGAGTTGCATTCCATTTCATTGGTATTTAATCTTGTCGTGACATTGCAGAAAGGGACCAACAACCATATGCAAATTCGTCTTGCCCATCATACGAAGGCAGCAGTACACACCAAAACTGTTTCACCATGTCCACTCTGCATGGGGACAACATATGTTTTGTCACCTCAGTCCCTAGGTACAGTGAGGTTGTGACACATATCTGGGCGCACTGTCTCACTTAATAAAATTAACGTAGACAATTATTCAGTGATGTCTGGACCTATGGTAAATGCCTTGGTGAGTCCTGCTAAATCACCTGGGCACTACCCAGCGTAAACTGTCTACCCAGGTCTAGCTCGGATTAGGCAGGGTTCCAAATCCTAGACAGAAGCGGAGGCTTGCGTCTCACTGCCACACAGACAGTTAATGCAATCAGGGCAAAAAGGAATGTTGCATGTTCTTTGAAAAGGAAAGGGTGGTGAACCGCTGTCACAGATACTATAGATCAGCTGAGATTCTATAAGTCATAAATTAGATATTCAAGAATTACTGTTTGTTTATAGTCTTAGTTGCTTCCAATATACAGCACCAACTCTTTGGGGTTTTCAAGGAATTGGTAACATGGCAAGCAGTGGGCACCAAGGAAAACCCTTCAGTAGACCTTTGCAAAGAAGGCGCTCATGTGGAGCATGAGGCTACGTCAATTCAGCCTACATTCAGCCGAGTCTAAATGTACTTTTCCAAAGCGTCCTCAGAGGAGTGGATAGTGCTCTACTGTGAAAGGTCACCTGTGATTTAAATCTCTACCTTCTACTGGGTATTCTCAATAATACTATGACACGGTCTACCTTGTGGGCATGGGTCATCCTCATATTCCGAACGTAGCCCTGTTAAATATTACTATCGGCAAAGGTCTAGAAACTGTTATTTGGCCTCATCAGGTGCAGAGTAGTAATTCATATGAAACTCGAAAGCTCTAAACTAAGCATTTAGTAGCACTTTGTTAAGCTCTCTGCTAGTAAGATCTACATTGGACCCAACCCACTAAGCCTGTCGCCATGTCATTTTCAGTTTGATTTCCTGTGCCAAGTTGTTTGAATGAGCAGTCACAGCATGATTCCAATATTTGCGCAACCACCCATTGTTTCCTTTCCAAAATAGGTTAGGGTAAGTGTGGGCAGCATGTCAACAGCCAGATGTGTTCTCTTACACCTCCAAACATCCCCAATCAGCACATTCAGTTTTGAGTGATCTTAGGGCGTGAACGCCAAACTAGGGGCTACATAAAAAGGCAACAAAAGTAAGGCCTTGTTTCCTGCCTAAAGAAGGTTGACTGCGCACTGAATTGGTTACATCTACCAGTGGGCCAGTTCCTCCGGGGAACTAAGTTGAGGTGACCAGCAATTGGATAGATGTTCTTTGAAGGGTAGGGTCTTCAAGTCCTTACAGAAGTGTATTAAGTAAGGTGATTATCTGATCAGTTTTGGTGACTTGCTCCAGGGACAGGGTGCCTAGCAGTTAAAGGGGCTGTTTGCTATTTATTTTCCTTCTTGCAGCTTCTGTTTCCAATGTCGTGGCCTCGGGTGGTATGTTGGCGGCCTCTAGAGATACACAGTTTTCTTCATCTGGAAAGTGTTGTTTTGGTTCTAAGTGCATGATTTAATGGTTTGCACCTGCCATAGGATGGTGATAACTCTTCACAAAGAGGTGAAGAACGTCCCCTTTCTCTCTGGGGTTTCCCTCCCTCAGGAGTACGAGCACATGTCGCAGGTTCAAAGAAATCCAGAACCACCCCAGACGTTCATCCTTCCTAAAACCAGGATGCATATAATATGGAAAATGGAGATGAGGAATAATAGCAACTGTTGATTTGTGATTGATGTTATTAGATAGTAAGCATGTGTTGTCCTTCTTTTCTTGCCCATATTAATCCCACCAATTAACGTGTTCAGGTCCAGTTCCATCAGCCAATAAAAGCTGAGTTTGTACTCGTTGCACTCTAGTAATGCTACTCGCGGTTTGCTGAATGTGAAATTGACCAAGTTTGGAAAATAGGACCAACTACATGTGTATCATGTGAAGTGAAGCCTTAAATATGAAAAAGTGATTCCCTTGTATAAAGGCTGGGGCGAATGCCCACTACCACTTGCGGATCTGAGTAACATGCTGCGTTGGGCTGGATGCATGAAGCTCCCGCCATGTAGGGCTGCAGCGGTCCCCTGGGACTGGCTCGGGCTCGGTCTGAAATAGCTGCATGTGTAGTATTTATATAACTGTGGAGGAGTCTGAGAATAAACACAGCTGGGCATCTGCTCAGAATGTTTCGCTTTAATGGGATTTTCAAAGAAAACCTTATCACAGCTAAACATAGCCCTGAAGTGCATGGATCAAACAGGTGGCCAATGGAACATAGAATATATGCTTTCCGCATAAATGCACGTGCTCCCTTGCTTAAGAACCTTATCGGCCTTTTTGCTCTGCAAAAGGTCTGCCAGCACAAGTTTTGCTTGGGCTTTTGCCCAGATCAGTGTAAATGTTTGCAGGATATTGTTCCCGGCCCTCACTAGTGAAGGTTAAGCCAGTTATGATGACAGGTGCTGCTTAAAGGTCACACAGGAAGGCCTGACTACATTTCCTTGAGCTGAACTAATCATACTGAGCCTTTCTCCCCTTTCATGATTCTGATTGAACAATAACAGGGACCCTTCACCGTACTCTCTACATGCTATATTTAGTGTTGCACTGTGTCCATTCAGATGCAGTGAGTAGCCTGGAAATAGACTAATTCTTAATGCCTGTGTTAAATTGAGTGTATAACATGATATGACATATTAGCAAGCCTGTAGCCCCTGCACCATGTACTGGGGCCTCAGATTGGTTTGTATAGCCCGCAGACTGTTCAGAAAGCTACATGCCACCGCTAACAACAGCAAAGAGCATACCCTCAGCCATTTCATTGCAACCTCCCATGCAGATGTATGTACTAATAACTTATATAGGTATTAGGTAATAATGTCCCCATACATATTGTCGCCCGGAAAAGCCATTGGCGACATTATATATGGGGACGGGTTGTGGGGATGTCCCCTGCTCCCAATTTTTGTTAAACTAAAAAAACAGGTTGTCGGGGTGGACCCAAATGTTCAATGTAATAATGCCTCCGCAAAAAAAATGGCGACTTTTTTGTCAGGGGACATTTTTCCGTGGACATTATTACATGGAACCGTTACATATGCCTACATATATGTTGCTCTCAAGAGTGAAGCGGGTTAAAATAGCTTCATAGGCCCCACTCTCAGCTGTTCTTGGTGTTTTGGACCTGTGAACCTCCGTAAACACCCTTGTTTCATGTTCAAGGACAGTAACAGCCGGTACCAACCCCTCTTAATTATCACATAGATTGCATTATGGACCTCCTCTCATCCAATCATTATCCTCAGAATGCGGCCTTTGCTCCATGGTATGCACCTCATGGCCTTTGAGCAGCAGCTTGACAAGCAGCACAGAAACAGCTGTCTTCAGAGTCTACCAAACTGCAATGAAACACGCATGTTCATTCACGTCTTCCTAGTTCCCTGTACATTACATTAAGATTACAAATTAGTAGTGTATGCTCATGCGTTCTCACAAAATTAAAACACGTTCCTTTTTAGTTGAGCCACTCTGTGTGCTAACAGTCTTATAGTCCACAGAAGGAGTAAGGATTTCTTGGAATTACGACCCTTCACCAACTTATAAACCTTTGCTTCACCCTTGGACAATACCTATGGGGTAGGTAATTATCCTGTGACATTGATCCCTTCCTTGGTTTATAAGGCGTAATGGCATACAGACTGTTTCTGTAGGTGTGCATTGAAAAGCAGGAATTCCCTCCTTTGCATCAGGCATGCACCCATGCAGAAGAGGGAATCCCCTTGGTCTATGCTAATGGCTGTATTACCAAATATTCCACGCAGACAAATAAGCCGTGGCTATGAGCATTGTATGACCACCACCTTGAAGGTGGAGAGCATTCAGCGCACACTCCCAGGGGGCCTTTTGTGAGGCGGCAAGTTGAGACACTTGAGACATTTGAACGCCTATGGTTGGTGCTGCCACAAACATCTAACCACTACGTTATTCAATGTAGATATGATGCAATTCAACCAGACATTATTGACTGTACCAGGAGGGGAAAAAAAATGACATGAAAAAACTGGGAGGAGACCAAACAAAATGGGGTCTGGAGAACACAGGCCAATCAACATCAATTCACTTTTATTGAGCACTAGCAAAAGTACCCGTTCTCTGAACGGGTTCTGTAGGCAGACTTGATAGCACTCTCATCAATTGTTGAAAATCAATGATCCTGCAGGGCGCTGTTCCGATTCGCTTATCACTTGATGTGCTTTGCACTCTGAAGTAAACTGCACCGAGAATGGGTGCATGTAGCTGCTGACATACCCCGGAGCAGACATTGGGGGAGGTGAAAGTTGGTGTGCAGCTGCATACTGGGACCTTCTGCGCTCTCCCCCTGCCAGTCGCCTCACCCTGGCATGGTGCAGTTACCATGCATTCTAAGATCTAGAGATATGGTTTTCGAGGACCTTGAGTTTTGTTCCTCGTGACCGGACCGGTCCCTCTGTGACCACATTGGTGTTTCATTGGTTTCAGGCAACCGTCTCATGTGTGAAGGTGGTGAAATCCAGGGAAAGGGGTGGGGGTGTTCAAATGCCATGTAGCCAGTAATGTGCAGAGAATCCTAACAGGTAACTTTGCAAACCTTGGTGCAGATTGGTGAAACAATGTGGAATTGTATAAGGAACAAGGCTTCGCCAAGCCACAAACCCACAATCAAATTTGTACTTTTGCAGAAATCCGGGGAAATGGGTGCATTGGCAAAATGTCATATAGGCCAGCTATGTCAGGAGGGTCCTAACAGGTAACTATGCAAAATATGGTGCCGACTGGTGAAACGGTGTGGAATTGTATAAGGAACAATGCTTCACAAAGCCACAAACCGACTAACAAATTCTGACTTTTGCTGAAATCTGGGGAAATTGGTGTGTTGTCCAAATGACATGTAGCCAGTAATTTCCAGAGGGTCCTAACAGGCAACTATGCAAAATATGGTGCAGGTTGCTGAAACAGTGTGGAATTTTATACGGTACAACGCTTCACCAAGCCACAAACCCAAAAACAAATGTTTACTTTAGGTGAAATCCTACGGAAGGGGTGGGGTGTACAAATGTCATGTAGCCAGTAATTTCCAGAGGGTCCTAACAGGTAACTATCCAAAATATGGTGCAGGTTGCTGAAACAGTGTGGAATTGTATAAGGAACAATGCTTTGCAAAAAAAACCCCACCTACCCACACATTTTCACTTTTATAAATATAGATCAAGACTGAACCAGTTTTGACTCTTTCACTCCAAGATCATTTGAAAGCTATTACCTATACATGAAACTAAAAATAGAAACTACCTGTGTATGATTAAGAGAGTTGACAACAAAGATATTAACTGAGGTAAAGTGGATCAATTAATCAGTACACATAAAAAAGTGATTGATGAAGAGAAAGAAAAGAACCAACCAAGTGTCATCTAGCCTATTCCCACCATTTTAGATTTCAAAGAAAGCTAAATGTTATGATTGATAATTTTGAATCCCAGAAAATGGATTGCAAGAATTAGAGAGAAGTTATTGCCTTGCTCTGATAGATCTATTATGCAAGGTAAGGGGGGTGAGGAGTTCACTACTTGGGACTGATCTTTTAGGAGGCCATGGGATTCAAGATGGCATCTCAGCTGGATGACACTGACCTGATAATTTGGTTCCATGTGATATGTCCGCATTTTAAAGTGCAAACACAAAAAGAGTGATTTATTTTAGTCCATTTTTTGAGGCCTCCAAAATGCCAAAATATCACACACCGAAGCTCACTGCCCCTCGGGATGGTGATCCCCCAAAACCGCACTCCCTCCTTCTCCCGTGTTGACTGGATTTCAATTGATTCATGGGGTTTCACCCCCAAACCCTCCCTTTCATCCTCCATCGCCCCCTTTACAGGCCAAAACACTCCGCCTCACTTTCCACCACACGCAAACACACTTTTACATGCTCCCACCCCCTCCCTTGCCCACCACAAACATTCCCCCTACTCTACCACACTGACAGATACACACATACACAAAATAACAATTACATTGCTGCCATGACTTCCCTCGCCTCACAGTTTGATTTAGAGAGAATGCGTGCAGCGGTGTCCGGGCAGTCTTTCTAAATCTATTTTCTTATTTCCGGTGAACATACAACTGCTTTCTCTCTCCATAGGGATATTTTGTGCTCAATAACAGTACAGGCTAAGTGGTCTAATGCTAAGTTTCATAAAAAAGGAAAGGTCACACTATTTTAGAACTCTGGAAACTACTCTTCTCTTATCTAGGGACATGTTGACCACAGAGTAAAAGGGGAGCTCATGACATTTATATATTTCTTTTCTGATTTAGCAGAGCAGAGACCAAACAATGTAAACCAAGATTTGATTATGCACAATTTCTGAAAGGGATTTTAAAGGGGGGTGAAACATACTTTGCTCTGTTGATGAGTGCAGGGACTAACAAGTATTCAATAATACGATTGTGCCATATGCTCTATGAGTACGAAGAATTTGGAGGTGAAAAGGTTGCTGTAATGCTAGATTCCTTGAGTCTCCTCCTATGAGTGTTGGAAAATGTCTTTGCTTTGTTGTAATACTCAATTATCCTATCCACAAGTGCACATCTATTCTCCGTACAGACGGCAGGTTGAAATCCCAGAGAGGACCAAGGCCCAATTGTGTCACAATGTTCAGGATTTTTTAAATAATCTCTGCCGGTCTACCCAGAGCATAAAACTTGCTAGTTCTCTGCTCTTTCCCTCTCTCCCTCCTCTTCCTTACAGCTTGCTGACTGGCCGCTTGGGGTACCTCAGAGTCTCCCAGGTCCCCGGCATCCCCGCCAGTCCTCTTTCATACTTGCCTCAAGGCCCTACACCCCATCCACACTCATTGCACTTGAGAAATAACCAAGAGAGTGGCTGTCTCTGCACTTAAACAAATCACAACCGACCAGCTGCACTTATACTCCCCCCTCCCTGTGGACCTTTCTGTGCACTTGTACAATCTGCACACACCATGCCTTAAGATTATCTTTCTGTTCTCCCCTGTCTTCAACCCTTAATTGCATTGGATAAAACTTCAGAATCACCGTCAGGCATATTTGCTGTATCTCAAACTGTTAAATGTACACTTATTCTGCCTGAGCAGACTATTATCGTCTCAGATTGTCAAGGGCTCTGAGCGACTGTAGTTTTTTCCCCATGTTCCCAGCCTCCTTGAGCGCTTTGAAACACCTGCCTGCGTATAGGCGCTATATAAATAAACAATACAATATAATTCATTACAGCACATCAGCCTTTTTATACAGACGCTAAGGCTGAACTATGTAATCTGATGGGAACGGGGAACGAAGCTGCAGTTAGCTTCACTGGACCTGGATAAACAAAATACGAAGATTAACTACTCCCTTAATGGAGAGTTTAATGAATGTAGGCAAAAAACTATTTATTGGGAATGACCTTGGACTCTTGTGTGCTTTGTTTTAGGCAAGCTCTGTCTGCTGGGCTCTCAATGTAATAATGTGTATCAACCGGGGTCAGCTCTTGCGTCAAGTCAAAATTTACTAGTCTCCTGTTTCACATTTTAGGAAATGAGCACCTCTTGCTGTTTTGCTCCTTGTTCTGCTTTTCCAAAAATCCTTAGTGAGTTCTGCGCGATATCGAAATGTTATTTCATAATTCTTTTTCTAAATGAATCAGTTTTGTTCTAGTTTCAAAATATACTGAGCCAACTTCAGGCTTGCGTTGAATCCAATGGTCTCTTCTTGCGTTCCCTGGATGCTCTTGCCTGATTTTACTGCTGTTTTCAACAATAGTTTAAAGGTTGGGTTCGCAGAGGTCCTTTCCTCGAGTGTTGGGTGATCTGAAGGAGCACAGGGCTCCCTCTGGGCTGCATCGCTTCACTCTTGAATGCCTCAGAACTTCGGATCTTCTCACTAATCCTGTACTGCCAACCAAGGGAGAATGCATCAGCAGCAACCCTGGGACCTTCACAAGTCTTGTGTTGAAAAATACTAGATTGTGCATGGGAAGAGCGCAAATACACAAGAATGCTCTAATATGACCCCACAAAATAGCATTTCTGTGCGCTTGGCAGCTGTGCACTTCCAATGTAATAGTTATCATTCAATAAAACAAGCATTGGTGCCATCATCAAATTGCTTTTCTTCATTATGATAATTTGTGCAGGAAGACTCGCTTTATGTTCAGTTTTTTTGTTTTTGTTGCAAAGACTGATTTCAAATATTTGATGTTCTTGACCGACCCTTTTGTGTCATAGTTAGAGAAGCCTGTGTCCGGGATCCTTGCAAGTTGTGTATCTGATGGAAGCTGTCAATTTCCACTTTAGCTCTGAAATCTGCAATGCCGAGGTGAAGCAGCGCCTCTATCTTGGCAACATAGATTCATTAGAAGCTACTTGTTTACAGTACCATGATATCAAGTGCCTAGAATAGATTCTACTGGGGATAAAAGGCTGAGTTAGGCCTGTCGGGCTTCAAACCTATGATCTACCTCAGCAAATAGTGTCTAACTCACTGGCCCATCTGATTGCAAAAAAGTCAGATGGTCCATAACCTCAGCTACACTGATTAATGCAAACATTCTGCTCACCCAGGACACTCATCTTTTTGACCTTTTTTATTAACTTTATTGTGACCATGAAATCATCATTGAACTCGCATTGCATCTCACTTTTCCTCCTCTTCTAGCATTCCCACCCCTTTTCCAGTCCCATAATTACCTAATGTTCTGTCACTTTCTGCTCTCACTGGCTTGACACTCAACTCTCCAAGTGACACTTCCTTGCAGCTTCTCAACAGTACACCTCATCAACATACTGTATACTGTATAAAACTGTGACGGTTTTATAACATGGCACACTCCAGCCAGGGACTCCTTCTCCTGACGATGAATGTGGCGCACAATAAAATCACTTTCTATCTTTAATCAACCACCGGTTCTTTTATTTGAGTAGGCCCCCAACCCGTCTCGCACCGAACCGTCACAAACACCCAGTGTCACAGTGGATGAGGAACCAGGCCGGTGTGCATCAATATGATATTTATTAATTTTATGGTTTAATGAAAATAAAAGCAAAATCAAACAATTGGGCAGCAACCACCAATGTTGTGGCAATCCAAATGCAAAATACTCCTACACACAGTTAGTTCAAAATCCCCACAATTCACATAAATCACAGGCAAATGATTTGAAAGCATGTGATGGTCCTAAGGTTAAGCACTCCCCCTGCAACACTCACCCCAAAGATCGGCTAATTTAATTATTTTTGGATGGAAGGCAGTGGCAACGAGTCAGGATAAAGAGGGAAAATTTATGAGCAAAACAGCATAATCGGATTTTACTTGTTACTCGCACAACAGCTTACAACCGTGGTGTGACAGCTAGAAAATAAATTTGTGTTGCTACACTCGAGAGATAAGGAAGCGTACAGACTACTAAGCAGGGCACCAGGGCAACATGAACACATGGTAAGAAAGTCAATTTTGGGAAAGAAGACAAATGCAAAAGAAAACACACAAGGCAATTGGGAATTTTGTTTTCACACGTGGTGGGTGATGACAGGCAGCCAAGAAAAAGGCTAAGGTGTCAAAATCAGAAATCGGTTTAAAGTAGAAGGACAAAGGCACATAACGGATAGGATTCTGACAGAAAGGGATGGTTCTCAATGGGACTACGGTTTGGGTTTTTCTATGGGACTGATGCAAAATCGGAATTCATGGCAATACACAATACACAGGCAAATTCGTTTTTTTGTTACTCAGAGACGAATTCTATTGAGGCTATATTTTAATGACTATAGTAATTAAAGAAAGGCACTTGGCACAAGGTGGTTAATTTCGAATTTCAACCAACTCACACCGTGAATCTCTTTATAGGGGAATTCATTGATTTACTTCAAATGATACTAAGGACTTATACAGACAACTGAGAGACTTATAAAAGGATTACACTAACATACAAAGACTAATACAGACTCGTCTATGGAAAGGTGAATGGATTATACTGGCAATTTGGGACTTTGGATGGGATTTTCAATGGGATGCAAGAGTCAAAAGAGCGGGATAGGCAGTTGGGGGGTGGGGTTATTTGCTACTTACAATGTAAGCTTGAGTTTGGGGTTCTGGAAAGCCAGCAAGGTCTCTGGACAGCTAGGCCAAGGGATCTGGTTGTTCTAGACAGCTAGGCCAAGGGATCTGGTCACTGCGCTCTCCTGGAGGGGATTCTGGACAGCTAGGTGAGGTCTGGTCTCTGCTCTCTATTGGATGGGATCAGCTTCCTCCTCTCCTTTCTCTTTGTATTCTTGTGTATGTCAGGATATAGAATCTGTGTATCTCACTGTAGATGGATGGAGTCATTTGTGTCTCTCTGTGTCCCCCTTATATAGCCCAAATGACATCATCCATTTTACAATCTGGGGGAAGTACTCTGGAATTACTCCTATCCTGGGATAGGACAGCCTACAGTCCTCTCTACTCCCCCTGGGCCGATTGGTTCAGGGGAAAGGCCATCGTTTTTCTGTTTGCATTTACGACCTTTCTTTATCTCTCAAGTCTACTTTTGAACAGAAATGAGTTATGGATCAAAACTTCAGACTTATGCAAACCCCCACAGCAAGCTGTCTCCTCCTGGTTCGGCTTGCAACAAAGGACTTTTATGATGCCCTTTGAAGTTTGACAGTTCTTCCTTCAGAGTGGGTGCTGGAGGAAATCACACTTCTTAGTCACGCACTAGCCACACTGGCTTCCTTTGGGCCCTCTTCCAGTCCTGACTGCTAGTCTGGTATCCTCACACTCTCGGGCCACCTCACATGCCATTGTGGACCAGTTCATTTATTGGTGCGACTTATCAGTGGGAGGCAGGGCTTGCAATTGAATTCTGTGCCTGAGCCAAAAACAAGTTTTACTGGTTTCCGAGCCATTTCCAATGTAACTAAATCTTGTGACGACAAATATAATGTACATAGTGTAGCCAAACCCCCACCCACGCATATTTACAGATATTTCTGTGCAAGCAAAAGCTGTCATTTGACATTGACGTTTAAAACACCATTTTTCCTTATTTTTCAAAGAACAAATTCACACATATGCAGGCCTTTCATTTAAAGTTTCAAAATGCGGTTCTGCAGGTCATGGGATATTCTTTCAATTAGTCCTTTGGAGGGGTTTTTTCATGTACTGTTGGTTCATGGACACAGAGGGATACTTTACAGGATTTATTTGATTTTGCCACAGAAAAGAGGAAAGGTCACGCTATTTCTTTCATTTGCAGTAATTTGTGCACGATGGTTCACATCAAAGGAAACAATAGCTGTGTCGTGTTGTAATGTAGAAACCCTTGCCCCTCTTGTGATTTATCACTAAAATAAGGCTGTTTTGGATGTCGTGCATACTTTTTGTTCTCCAGATTTAAGAAAAATAGACACTGCCCGTTCTGGATGCAGGGCATAACTTCTAGTTATGCAGACGTAAATGAAGCAAACGCAGGGCCCTTTTTCAATGCAGTGTTCAACTGCTTGCCACACATGTGCCAGGAAGCCAAAAGCACAGCCATTTTAGTGGCACTGTTTAAATGCGGTTTTAGGTGAAGGTGATTTCTGCTTAGGGCCTTAAATGCACCCCACAATACTATTGGTCTCCATTCTCTCAGCTTCCTTATGGCACTTGGAATCCATGCCACATTGCATACACGCACATACATTCTGAACTACAGCAATAGACAGGACCAACCATTTCATTATTGCTTCAATTCACTGAGATCCTTACAATACAATACCCAATCATATGGGAGTCTACCTGGACTCCAGCCTATCCATGGATAGACAAGTCAGCGCAATAGCCTCAGCAGCTGCATATCATGCCAAACTTATCAACGCAGTCAGACCCTTTCTCTCCAAAGAGAACTGCACCAACATAGCCAGAGCCATCACCGGCTCTAGGCTAGACTACTGCAACGTACTCTTTCTAGGAACCTCCAACAAAAACTTAGAGAGACTACAAGTAATACAGAACAATGCTCTCCGGGCAGCCCAAGGCATTGCTAAAAGAGAACACATCTCTGAAGCCAGAAAACTAGCCCACTGGCTCCCAATAAAGGAAAGGATCGTATTCAAAGCCCTGACACTGACCCACAAGTGCATTCACCTCACTGCTCCAGCACACCTCTCTCAAAGGATCCACCCCGTCTCCACTACCAGGCCAACCAGATCACGGTACACCAACATGCTCTCGGTGCCACTAGTAAAAAGAGTAAAAGCGGGCGGATCCAGCTTCCCCTATCTAGCGCCCACTCACTGGAATGCCCTACCTCCCACTATCCGAGGGGAGGCCTCCCTCACCACCTTCCGCAAAACTCTGAAAACTACCCTCTTCACATAAGACCCGACACACCAGCACGAATACTTATCATATATGTTGTAATATACGTCCCAATGCAATATCTGTAACAACAGTATGATGTCTTGTAGTATTCATAATGTGTTATCAATCGCTTTCATGCCTGTACCATGTAACTAAGTTATTGCAAGTAACAGCGCCTCAATGCCCCTGGGCTTCTTGCGCGCTATATAAATATAAATACATAAATGGTAACTAATTATGATCTGCCAGTAAAACTTGCTATATGGATAAGGGTAAATGTGTAAACACATTATCCTGAGGGACTGGCATAGTGTCTTCACACTCTTACCCATCTACTTCCACTCCTTGTAACCACTATTACCCAGCAGTGGCAAGCTCTCAAAACTGTCATGGACAGACTTGGACTGGCCTATCAAGCAATAGGACAATGCCCGAAATGCAAGCCCAACATGCAAATGTGGACCCGTTGTTTTGGTCAAAGTGGGCCAGTTTTATGAATTACCTGTGTTAGTGAACAAATATATTTTTTAATGCGATTGAAAGACATTGTACCAAAATATCCCCTTTTGGGTACAACCCAAAGAGTCAATCACAAAAGGAATACACTGAATGTGGGACATGTTTTTATTGGTTTGATGTCCGGGCTAATTTGGTGCCCCAGTCCGGCCTTGATCCTGGACTAGATATCGGTTTCCCTCTGCACGACTTTTCACAGGAAATAAGCTAGACTGCTAATTTCTTTGCAGTACTGGCTTAATACAAAACCAAGCGGTGCAACAATGTGACAGCCATTTTTTTTTTTTAAATAGTCAATGACTTTTGTAATATGGTGAGGAGATCAGCAATCTTCCATTTTATATGGGCATATAATTATGTGAGGTACTGTTTTGTATGCAGGGCTCCCCTCATTTCACTGGGATGCTTTTATTTGCGCATCGGGATCCATTGCAGTGGAGTAGGCTCAGTGTAAACATGGAAGCTCACAAGTGCCTCCATCTGGTGCAGGTGCAGCCTTTTCCTCGACACAAGAAACACTTGTGCACAGGCGCGTTATAAATGACTTATCATACCATATCACCCTTCCTATCTGGCTGTACCCATCTAAACTGTGCTCTATGCTGCCCTGAAAGACAGGCTGAAAACAGGCTAATTGTGCCAGCATGTCATTACATCCTAGGAACCTCTCACACAAAAGTGACTCACTTCCCCTGATCTCTACCCTACCACCTCCAGAGTATGCGCTAAGCTTACTCACTGCACGGTGCACCTCCGCCAAATCTCGATTTCCTATAAACATTGGACACAAACTGCTGTTTATAAACATTCTTAGGTCTATTGGGATTAATTTATTTAACAGGGGTGCAGAAGAATGTGAAAGGAATATTCCAATCCAAACTAGTCTAGCCAGTTTACACAGCCCATGATATTAGGTGCAACATAGTCGGTGCTGATATCATCCATATAATGGTTGTAATACGTCCATCTTATTATGTAATGTTGGCATATATATGTTTTACCGCAGAATTTAAAATCTGATATGAAATGCTTTCAGATATCTAATGTGAATTAGTTGAACGCTGATGAAATTTGTATTTGTATAAAGTCTTTCAAAGACATGAAATAAACAATAAAATAAAGACACCCTTCATCCATCCGAGGTCGATAAAATGAGTACCATTAACTTGGGTAACAATAAACATCTGTTATCTGTCAATAGCACCAAGAGGCCCCTCTGGGGGGTGAACGTGCGCTCTACAAATACACCTGTTATGAATATTTTGTAGGTGCACACATGGTAAGATGATTATTGTGTGTCTATTGGTGACGAGAGTGGTACACATATTGGCTGTTTAAATGCTAGGGGAATTTGTGTTCACTGCTTTGCGCACATTGTGAGTAAGTGCATAAATGAGCCCTGTTGTTGTAGAAGACTCCTATCAAAATAGCGCATGATGATGATAGGTTATTTATAATGCACTTAATACCCAGAGGTTTCTAAGCGTGGGCCCATGCGCTTTATTCGTTTTGCAGGCTGTTTCCACACCTTGGCACAATGGCTTATATGAAAGGTTGAATTTGTATCGTTGTGTACTGATATGCACTTAGATAAGACTCTGCACCCACGACAGTTTGCACCAGTGTAAAGTCGCTTTGCACCATGCAAATGTTTTTTGCACAGTTCAAAGTGACTTTGCACTGCTGAAAAGTGACTTTGCACTGCGGGCACATCGAGGTGCTACTGTGGCAAAAGGAATGAAGGGGTCACCCCATGTTGCACAGTAATCAGATCACAGTTGCACTTGCTCGGTTTTTGCTAGTCTTAGGGACTGATTCACAGAAGAGCTTTATAATGGTGCAATCCCATTGGGAAGCTATCTTTGAATCAGGCCCTAAGTGTAACTGCAGGGAAGGTTGGTTTCCATGACAAAACAAGCACATTAAGATCGAACAAAACCGACGGGCCTTCATCCTTACATCAGGTGAAAATAAGTTCAAGTAAAATAGTCACTCTCATTGGCAGATTCTCTGAACATTTTTGGGCGTAATTGATGTGAAGGGCTAGCGCATCTCATAATTTACGCCCAAAAAAATGTGCCCTATACTTTCAAATTCCTTCTTCTACCCCCTTTGCGCATTTGTGCAAATAAGAGAGAATTCCTGCCCCTGTTCGGAGCACATGAAGGTATAAGCACATTGTACAACGGAGTCAATCCTGAATTTGAGTTTCACTTTTTTAAGTTAAGTGGAACATAAGTGGTAGCAACCATTTGCTGTCCCACTTGCATTTCTATCCCTGAAGCAGGGATAGGAATACTCCCCTCTTTTGGCTTGTATTGTGCAATAACGGGCATGCTGGGAGCATGTTATATATTAGTGACGGAATATATGCAAATGTGCTCATCAGGATCTCTTTTGCACTAATGTAGCGTCCCCCAAGAAATGTGCAGGTCATCTTTGTGGATCTACAATGAATGCACATTTTAAAGAAAGGCTTTCCCCAGCCTCCCCTTTAAAAGAGGGTTACGCTCCCGCAGGATTTCCTCTCAGCTCCTCAAGGGGGTGCAACTGTTTGAAGACCATTGCTTCTATAGGTGAAAGCATCGAAAACCAAAGGATCGAATGCCTTTTTTTCGACACCAAAAGTGCCGGAAAAAAAAGTTCCCAATGTTTTTTTTCTTTTTTTTTCTTATAGGGGGGTTCCCCCAAGCCCCTGTTTTCCTTTATAAAAACACTTTTTACGCACACTAAACCAAAAAACATATACATATATAAATATTAAAGCATTCGATTCTTTTTTTTCCGGACCTTTGGATTCGAATAAAAAGGCATTCGATCCTTTTTTTCAATCCTTTGACTGGACACGCTTCTATTTTATCATCTACACGTAGTCTGTAGCACTGTCACAATTACAGAGGTCTATTACTTATCTTATTCAAGTAGTTATACTGCCACCTCTTGTTGGGTTAAACAAACTGCGATTCAGTCTAACTACATGCACAGTCCAATTGCATGTACAGGGGTTATGTCTATTTGCATGTGCATTCCTCACATCTGCCTCTGTTGTTCATGTACACAGCTGTATAGTTGTCTGGAAAGTTAGATTGAGATCTTGCGCGTTAGGGCCATAGATAACATAACCAGCGTATTTGTCAGGAGCACGTTCACCCCCAAATGGGCATCTTGGCGCTAATAACAGATGTTTATTGTTACCCAACTTAATGGTACTCATTTCATCGCCCTCAGAAGGATGAAGGCTCTGGTCGTGGTGCTGCACTCGCGTTGCTGTATCTGTCTTTGTAACCGCGCATAAAGAAAAAACTGAAAATGTTGCCAAGCTACAAATTGAAAATGTTGCTCTTTTTCAGGGAGTCATGCAATGGCACATTTGCGTTGTTGGCATACATCCATTCCCGGCTGTTACTAACGGAGTTTCCAGATGTGCAAGCTGCTCGGATCATCTTTCTCTTGCCAATCAGTCTATTTTGGAGCTAATTATTTTCTCTCTTTTACCCTTTCCCTGCACTTTGGCCGGGTGTGGGCGCTTCACTGACGAACTTCGGGTGCACTGATGTTCACCGTGTTAATTTGCAGCCGGAAAGATTCACTCCCCTTGCCTTAGTCCTGTGGCGTGGCCTTGCCATAGCATAAAGCGCAGTACAAGCAACAAATCCTGTCCTGGCCTTATGTGTAGAACGTGTGCAACGCACGTAGCTCCCGTCAGCTCCCTACACATGAATCCGGAGCTGCGCAGTGAGTGCAATCTCAGATGATATATTATCAGATTATCAAGGGTGACAGACTTGCAATGCATCCTAGAAGGTGTCCACAGATTCATAGCAGACTGTCCTAGCCTCAGATTATCAAGGGTGACAGACTTGCAATGCATCCTAGAGAGTGTCCACAGATTCATAGCAGACTGTCCTATCCTCAGATTATCAAGGGTGACAGATTTGCAATGCATCCTAGAGAGTGTCCACAGATTCATAGCAGACTGTCCTATCCTCAGATTATCAAGGGTGACAGACTTGCAATGCATCCTAGAAGGTGTCCACAGATTCATAGCAGACTGTCCTATCCTCAAATTATCAAGGGTGACAGACTTGCAATGCATCCTAGAAGGTGTCCACAGATTCATAGCAGACTGTCCTATCCTCAAATTATCAAGGGTGACAGACTTGCAATGCATCCTAGAAGGTGTCCACAGATTCATAGCAGACTGTCCTATCCTTGGGTCCTCCAACTACATCAAGGAATTACCTCAATGGTCAACCAAGAAGAACAAGAAACATGTGAACATCTTTTACCTTTAGAGTTAGGGGCCTGGCATATTCACATTTTAGTTCATTGATTTTCTCTCTTCCACGCCCCTGCCTTTTATTACCAACAACATTAACATTCTCACACGTCCGAAACATTAAACATGGACTAGGTCACCCCATGGAGACCGCTCGGAATTATTATCTAGCAGCTTACCTGCTGGACCATTGATAGAAACTGCAAGTATTGCAAGCCTACATATCTGAAAGGATTGGTCAAGCACACTCTTACACCCCTCACACACCCAACACTACAATTCTTCCAATACTGCCTTGGAATCCCAGTGCATTTATTAACCCAGCACATACTTTTCTGTCTATTATCTCTCTGGAAGACAGTCTATATATACTGGATTCACGCATACACACTAACACAAAGTATTTGCCCTGCCTGACCCTCCCCCTGCATCTGCAACCTCTTTCCTTTTACTTTACTCGTGCTCTCCTTCCCAGCAGACTCAAATCTCGCCTCCCAATGAAGGCACAAAACTCCACGGAGAAGGATTGATGCTTTAAAACTACTATGGTGGTGATTTGGTACAGTACAAAAGTGTAGTAGCATAACATTGTAACTGTAAAAGGTGTCAGCTGCTCGATCGATTCTACTTACCTGTTCTTGTGGTTATTTCATGGCATCCCAGTTGACAGGAAATTGCCCATTGCAGGGGAGGTTGCTATCTGCTTTGGCCAAAGTGATATCCGTAATTTTCATTTTAATTAATTTCTCCAATGCCATCCTTAAGTGTCGGTTCAGAGTACATTTGGTTAAAAGAAATTGAGACTAGGGGTTTAAATCAAAACTCTATAGCGGCAGTGCAATATATCCTACCTTTATTGAAAACCTCAATAACTTTGGAGACAGTCTCAAAATAGGTTGATAGTGGAATTGCTTTAAATAATGTTGCTTATATAAAACACCTGTGTAAAGGTGCATTATAAATGCCATATCATATCATATACAAGAAGTACAGATTGATAGCAAATAATTCCGACTTGAAGGTTTTCAGAGGATCTATCAGTGTAAAATACAGTCGCAGCCAAACACTCCAAAGTATCTATTTCATCATTTGCCATGCAGTTAATTAATGCATACGTTTTACCGAACATCAAAGTACAGCCAATGTATGCAGGACAAGGCTGCAGTGCTGTGCGCCGCAGGTCCGCAGGAGACACAGCCCGTCAACACTTAATACATTGCGTCTATGTACACACATCCAGACCTTTAAGAACCGAGGATCGGACCCTCTGCAGCAAAGTCCTTGAAGGACAAGGCTGTGGTGTTGTGCAATGCAGGTGTGCAGGAGACGCAGCCCGTCGACACGTAATATGTTGCACCTAAGTACACACATCCAAGATCAGACCCTCGGCTGCAAAGCCCTCGCAGGACAAGAGGACAAGACAGCGGTGTTGTGCAACACAGGTGCGCAGGAGACGCTGCCAATTGACACTTAATAAATTGTGTCTACGTACACGCATCCAGACCTTTAAGAACCAAAGATCTGACCCTCTGCAGCAAAGCCCTCGCAGGACAAGACAGCGGTGTTGTGCAACACAGGTGCGCAGGAGACGCTGCCAATTGACACTTAATAAATTGCGCCTACTTACACGCATCCAAACCTTTAAGAACCGAGGGTCGTATCCTCTGCTCAAAGCCCTTGCAGGACAAGACTGTTGTGCAACAGAGCTGTTTGGCAGCAAAGGGGTCACAGTGCAAAGTGCGATCATGCAGTGCAACCATAGAAAGGTAAGAAAGGTGTGGGTAAGGGGAGCAGCCACTACTGCTCTCTACTAATCTCCCTGGCCTTTGCACGTACTTCTGCCAACCCGTCTGACAAACGTACTCTATCCCTTTGTAATTCTAGGCTTTCCCCCTTGCAGTGGTTAGCCGCACTTTGTATTTTCTGGCTTTTCTCTAGGTCCCTCTTTTCGATTGTTATTGTATTGTGTTCTTGTGTCCTTTTAGGCCTTCTCCCACTCTCTAGGACCCCCTAACTGTGGCTACTTTGTACTTTGTGCTCTCTGTCTATTCTCTAGGTCCCCATTGCGATTGCTATTGTACTGTGTTATTGTCTCCCTTTAGGCCCTTTCCTGCTCTCTAGGACCCACCCCCCAACTGTGGTTACTTGTACTGTGATCTGTGTCTTGTAGGCTCTCTCCCACTCTCTAGGAGCCATCCCCGCAGGGGTTACACCGTGTACTGTTGGGTGTACCTGTCTGCCCCTCAGTTGTGCCCTTCTTTGTGACCCCTTCCCCCTCCCTTCTCTTTGCATCCTGCATTACGTGGAACTAGCTGTGCATCTCTTCCTCTCTCTGCTTCGCTCCCTAATCCTCCTAGCTCCTCCTCACACACTCTATGTTGCTCTCCGTCTCACCTATCTCCTCTAACTGCTGCTCTATATCCTATCCTATCCTTCTCACTAAGTCAAGAAGGAAGAAGTACAAGAGGGACATCCTGGTCACCAACTCAGGCCTCCCTATCGCTGATACTTACATCAGTGCTTCCTCCAGACAGACTGTTACCGACATCCTCTTTGTTGTTTCCTCTCCAAACCTATGGACCGCCTCATATGGTCTCTGTTCCCTCTCCTTTTTCCTCCTCTCCCATTAATGGTGGCACTCGATGGAACATCCTCTTGGCCTCCATCCACTCCTCCAAGACCATCATTAATTTCTCTGAATGGCACCATCTTGGTGCAGGGCCCTCAGACCAATCTCCTCCTTTTTGATAGGCGATTCCTGCATCTAATCAACTTCCTTCCTTCTCCTGCTACTACTACCAGTACCTCTCTGGCTCCTGTACCACCTCCTTCTGCAGCCACCTCTTTCACACACTCCTCATCCTCTCTGGCTACTTGCAATCTCCTTCTACCTCCTCTGCCCACCCCCACTCCCCTCCACCACCTCTGCAGGGCGTACCTCATGCCTGTACCCCTCCACGGAAGATTTCGAATGTGGTAACTTGCTCCACGTCGCTACTCTCAACTCTCACTCTGCTGTCAAACACTCCTCTGCCATATGCCACCTCCTTGAAAAACTTGACCTGGATGTTAACACTCTCACTGAGACATGTTTCACATCCAGCTCTGTTACAGGTTTTGACAGTCTCCTCCCTGGTGGCTACAAGATCCTCTCCGAACCCAGAACCAACTGTCCTGGAGGTGGAGTAGCTCTGATCTTTCTGGAGTGGGTCCCTGCCACTGTCATTCCTGTGCAGGCCTACTCCTCCTTTGAATGCCTGGTCTGCAGGCTCTCTAGCTCTCCTTGCCTCTATCTGACTGCGGCCACCATCTACAGGCCACCTGGAAACATCACCCTCTTCCTCTCAGAGTGGGCTGACCTCTCCTCTTCTCTCTTTGCCTCTACTCTCAACTCCTCCTCCTTGGAGAGCTCAACATCCATCTGGATGCTTCTAATCCCTCCTCGGGGCTCTTCCGCAACATCTGCAACTCTCTCTCTCTTTCCATTCTACCCTATGGTCCGATACACTCTGCCGGGCACACCTTGAATGTTCTCATCTCCTCAGACATCCCCCCTTCTAACCCTCTCACCACTCCTCTCTCTTGGACTGACCACTTTCTGCTTTCCTCTCACCTGAAGCTCTCTGTCCCCCAGGCGAAGCCAACCCCAACACTGCCACCTACCTTCTCGGTCATCCGGCCCATGAAGCGTCTCTCAGTGGAGGAGTTTGCCACTACTTTCTCTGCTCCTCCTACACCTTTGACTGACTTATACTCTGACACAGCCTTCTCTAACCTGCACTTTTCTATCTCCAACACTCTAGTTGTCCTTGCCCCGTCATGAGAATCCGCCTGAAGCCTACGTCCAAGTGGAACTCTTGGTATGTCTCTGATCTCCCCACCCTGAAATGCAAGTGTAGGGTGGCTGAGAGGAAGTGGAGGGCATCTGGGTCATCATCTGACAAACTGGCTGCCACTTACTCCAAAGGCAATACAGACTCTGTCCTGTCCAAGAAGAGAGCCCACATCCAATCCTGCATCTCTGTGGCCTCTAAAAACACAGCCAAATTCTTTATAATCTGTAATTAACTGGTCACTCCTTCTGCAGTCTCCACCTCTCATGTTTCCTCCCAGGCCCTCTATATGGGTCTGGCTTCCCATTTCACCCCTAAAACTCAGGACATCCTGTCCTCTCTTCTCTACCTCTCCCTCTACTTCTCCTGGCCCCTTTCTGGCCACCTTTCCTTCTCCGCCTCCTTTCCCCGCTTTCTCTCTGTCCACTCCTGATGATGTTTCTAGACAAGTCCGATCTATGAAAATGTTGTCCAAGCAGGTGTTCCCCTGCTCCTGTAGAACCATCAAGGACCACATTGACACACTTGCTCCAGCCGTGGCCAATGTCTGCAATCACTTGTTTTGCCACTGCACCTTTCCCCTCTCCCCTCAAGCACTCTTGTACACCCCCGCTTGAAAAAGCCTTCTGCCGATTCTTCCTGTCCGGCAAACTACTGCCCGAACTGTATCACTCCTTTCCTGGGAAAATTCCTGGAAAAGCTGGCCATCTCCCAGCTTAATAATAATAATAATTTAGCATTTATATAGCGCTACGAACCCTCAGGCATCTGAGCGCTGCTTATTATTACCCACGGTGTGTTGTGCTCATTTATCAACCTCGGAAGGATGAAAGGCTGAGTTTGGCCCTGCTGGGATTCGAACCTGCATCAGCAAGATCTGCACAAATGTCAAAGCGAGTGCTCTATTCGCTGTGCTACCGGACCGGCTAGAGCTTAGTCTCCACACTGAATCTGTTGGTTGTCTCCATGACCATCAAGCTGGCTTTAGAGCAGCCAGATGCACAGAAACTGCTCTCCTGAACCCCCATGAAGATCTGCTCTCTAATCTTGATTCTAGCCTTTCTTCTGCCCTCATCCTCTTTGATCTTTCCTCTGCTTTTGACACTGTCAATCATGCCAACCTGATCAATCGTCTCCCTGAGAACCTGGGCATCACGGATCAGGCCCTGGCCTGGTTGACCTCCTTCCTCCTGGACCGACCCCCTCAGGTCCAACTTGGGTCATTTCTCTCCACCACCTCTCTATCCACTTGTGGTGTTCCCCAGGGCTCAAAACCTTTCACCCTGGCTCTTCAATGTCTACTTGCCCCCTTTGGCCCACCTTATCTCTACCTTCTCCTCTAACTTTCAGTGTTATGTAGATGACACTCGGGTCTCCTTCAGGCTCCCCTCAGCCTCCTCGCCTCTCTCGCTCATTGCAAACTGTCTATCCATGATTAAGGAATTTGTGCGCCTCCAATGATCTCTGCCTTATTGTCAGTAAGACTGAGATCCTTCTCATTGGGATCCCTGCTCCCCTCTCTCACTCTGGCTGCCCTCGTTGGGCCCTCTTCCTTTGCCTTCCTGCAAGGCAAAAAATCTTGGTGTCATCTTCACTCCACTCTCTCCTTCACTTCTCACTTCACAGACCTTGCCAACAAGGCCCACTACCAGCTGCACCTCCTCTCTTCATTTTCTCACTTTCCCCCATATGCTCACTGTCTCCAGAGCCCTGGATCTCTCTAGGCAGCACTATTGTAACAGTCACTTTCTCAATCTGCGTTCCTCTACTCTCCGCCCTCTGCAACTAATTCCAGAACAGGACTGCAAGACTTTTTCCTTGGCCTCAGCCCCAGGGATTGCATCTCTCCAGCCCTGAAATCTCTTCACTGGCTCCTGGTGGCTGCAAGGATCAATTTCAAGACCCTTGGCATTGTCCACAAGGCTTTGTCAGGCTGAGGCCCACACTACATCCAACTCTCTCTTCCTAAACACCTTCTTTCTCGAGCCCTTCACTGAGCCACCTCCAACTCTCTGAGGGTCATACGCTTCTCCAGGAAGAGAGTGGGGGTGTAGATCTCTCTGCTCTTCAGGTGCATTCCTTTGGAAAGGCCTCCCTGCCCTCTCAAACTTGAGCCGGACCACTTGAAGTTCTGGAAGCAGCTCAAGACCTTCTTTTTCGCTTCTGCTTTCTCTCTCTCTCTCCCCTGCTGGCCGACTTGTTTGCTGCGCTGACTGGTTGCCTGGCTATCCTCTGAGTCTCACCGGTACCAGGCTCCCCACGACCAGTAGCCTCTGCACTGCCTCAGGGCCGACCGCACACTTAGAGGCTATATCTGGAACCCTTCAGTCCCCTGATCCTTGCACTTTCTCAGAGCATTGCTGCCCTGAATCCATTCCCCCCCCACTTACCTTTGGCACTTCCCCTCTCCCCCCTGCACTTTTGTGTATCGCACTTGCACGGTCTGAATGACACACGGTGTAGTAAAATCGTTTTTTTTGTCCTCCCTCTGTCTTCCCTCACTTGTCTTGTCTCGCCTAGAAACACTTGTTTAAAGGCGCTTTATAAATGACTTCTTATATCATATGTAGGAGTCTGCAAGAAACCAAGGGTATTCACTCTGCTGCATTCAACTGTTGATTCTTTCCTGTATTCTCGTCCTGCCCATACCTGGTGCTGTCACTGGTGGACTGGTTTACAGGGAACTCTTGAGAGTTCCCAGTGTGCCTGGACATCATGGGCCTCTTTCTACTCCTCTTATCCACTCTCCCAGTCACCCCACTTTCTTCCGTCCATATCTCAACCCCCACATCCCTTTGAGGCAAGTCATTTGTTATAAAGCTTCCAGTATGCTACTCCCCATTCTTTACACGTTCGCTCTTCATGTTTGGTTATCTTTAACTGCTTCTTAATCCCTTTACATGGCCATATGTGCTTTAAAATCAATTAGTACCCAGCGAGAGACAATCAGATTGTTATACGCAATGGCCCCGCGGCTCCGGGCTTATTGCTTAATTATTTGGATCCATTTTTTCAAATTCTCTATAAGACTACTTCAAGAGGTTCGGCTTGCTCACTCCGTTAGCCTGCACAGTGTAATACAGTGCCGCTTTGGAAATCAAGTCCATGGCCAATTTTGGTTACCAGTGCATGTGAACCTCCACAAAGCCAGTAAGAAACCGTTCGAGTTGGACACTGTAACCGCGCCATCAGCCTTGGGTTGAGTCTCTCACTGAGCTCTGCTGAACTCTTCAGTGCAATATCTTTCCTCTGCCTCTGTCATTGAGCTGGTGTTGTTTTTCTCCACACATCTGCACTGAATAACGTCCTCAACTGAAAAAATGTGAATTGAATTCCAACGCGGAAATTGGTTATGCTAACAATTTCACAAACGGTGCTGCACATTTCTGAACTTTAAACAACCTAGTCAGGTCAGAGCGATTTAGCAACTTCTATAAATGCCACTGTATTTTACCTTTCATATATTGCTTTGTATTTTCAACATTCCAACACTTACAAGACTTTGCCAATGGGTCTGTCTCGTTGGCTATTTTCATGGGTGGAAAAGTGAGGGAGTATAAAAGACTGGGCGTCTGAACCGTCCCACTTTTGACACGTGCTTCCTGTGCTGCCTGCAGTAGAATAATAGGTTCCTTTTGTCCTGACATACAGGGACAGCACGGCCTATCTAAGCTGCCTCCATGTTGGCCCCACCTCCCAATGATTAACACCGGAGGTGGACTGGCCTATCGGGTGCTCTGAAAATGTCCTGGTTGGCCTCTGCAACCCCAGGCCTCTTTTGCGTGGTAAACTAGTTTATTTACACATGTTCTCATAGGAAAATGGTTGGGTTTGCTGGAGATGTGTAATTTAGGGACCACATTTTACATAATTTCCAGTGCCTCTAATGGTTCTCAGTCCAGTCCTGATTAAAACGTTTAGATTGTGCCTTAATCTAACTCCCTCAAGGCTAGAATACAAAATCAACTTGCTCCTGCCCCGTTCAACCATTCCCTTCCCCAAACGACACAGATTGTATTGGCACTGCCATTATACCTCCCCCATCACAAATCCAAGTCCCACACCATCCTAGCAAGGATTCCCTGTCGGACGTGGAGCTGTTTGATATAAGTTTAATTATCCCCATCGCAGGTCATTCGGCCCCATGTTCATCTTAAACATTTAACATTCGGATTCCTAAGAGTAAAAATTCTGAGATTAATGGGGGATTCCCCCCTGAGGTAAGTTCATGCTTGCCTATTAAATATGTATCTAGTGCATATTGTTTTGGTTTCCAAGCACTGTAAACATTCCTAAGGATGTCTCGCTGCATAGGTCTGTGGGCCTCATTAAAACCCAGGTGGTAACCATGGCGCTATTAGCCAAAAACGTACCGATTCCGCCATGGCGAATGGAGCAATTACCGCCCCATTCCAAGGTTGGCGGGGGCGGTAATTCCCAATTCACCATGGCCCTTCCTCATTCCCATTTGAGCCCCCATAGGGCTCAATGGGAATGCGCTAATACCAGTACCGCTAATTGCGGTACCGTTATTAGCTCCAAAGTCCCTTTGCGGGTCCTGTCCTTAACGCCTGGTAAAACCAGGCATTAAGGGAGGACCCGCAAAGGGACCTCGGAATAGGGCGGTAAGGGATTACCGGCACCAGTGCCCTTACCGGTAGCGGTAATCCCTTACCGCCCGGGTCGTAATGAGGCCGTGTGAGTGTTGGAGGCCATGGCCTGAGTGCCTGGGTATAAGCGCATACTGTGAGCATTCACTGTGCAGGCGGATAATGTGCAAGGAGCATAGTCAGTGTCTAATCATTGTGCCGCCTCAGAGAGTGTCAGGCACGGACAGAGGCCAAGACAGATATTTACAGGTCATGAGTGAAAGTTCATGCAAGTGGCTGCAAGGGTGGAGAGGGTAGTTGGAGAGTGTTGTATGTGGGAAGGCAAGGTCAGGGGTCATGTGTGGGAGCTAGAGGAGGGCTGTGATCACAGCCATATTATGGTAATTGGCAGAATGTGAGGCATCAGTACTGTGCATTCAGTAACAACTTCAGTCCCAATTCTGAGATCCGTGAAAATGTAGCAAAGTCTTCTTCTGTGAAGGAGCAACACTTTACTTACAAACACCGAATCCTGATTAAAAAAGAATGAGGTGCAATGACATGAACCCCCCTCCTCTACCCCCCCCACCCTGCTTTGGCATGTGCCTGATTTATGGCTTAACAACAGCTCTAGCAACCGTCAGGAATGAAGCGCAGCCACATGGAGGGTATTCTCCTCCCAGGAGCACTGGTTTACCAGGCAATAAAAGGAGTTACAATACGGCACCAGTGAGGTGCCATTAATGTCCACTGCGCACTTTTCCTCTTTATATGCATAGCATTTCTTAGACTGCAGCACCACTTTTCTAGTTTAACAAAGTTTAAGAAAGCTTTCTTAAATTGGAAAAGTGGCAGTCTTTTAAGAAATGCTCGCAATGCCACTGGCGCACATTTTTCAGTCACAACGTGTGATTTTAGTAGCTTTTGGTGCGGGATAGCACAACATCTCCCCACCAATATTTCCACACACCCAGGGGGAGAATGTCATATTTCCACACGACTTTTGTCATGAACTCAGAATCGGCTCCCTGTGCTCACCAGCTGGCGCAACTGTTCCCTTGCACTCCGTCTGTTCAAGATATTAGATCTAATGGCCCCGTCAGTGCACATGTGCTAGTTGGTTGCAAATGGGCTCCAAAAGGTATGCTGGTTTGCTGGGGTCCCATTAATTGTATAACAGTGACCCTCCTGGAGTTCATTTGGATGAGGTTGAACTGCTGTTCTGCTGGTTGCACCCAATCTGATGTATTCTTGCTTCTCATGAACAACATATGGTGATATTAAATGAATTGAGCCATATACAATGGGAAGGGAACCTTTACTAAGTGACATGTGATGTAACAGCACTGTGTGCATCTGTGGGGTGTACATTCAGCCCAGAATTATATGAATTGAGAGGCCACGCACGGCCACCACTGCGAGATGAAAGCTGGCTCATGGATGAGACCCATTGGAACATGCAGGGCAGCCCAAAACACTTATTTTCCAACATGAGGCTTAGTAAATACGAAAAAATGGGCCTCACTCAACTTTACCAAATTGGAACGGCACTCAGGTGTAGGAAAGTGTGCCTTTGAACAGTAATATTGCAAAATGTGTCCAATGGATTGCAAAAAGACATGCTGACTTCATGTAAACTGGGAAAAGGCACAGTTTGACTGATGAAGACAGGCAGCAGCAGCATGTTACATTGACTCCAATGCAATGCAAGAGTGTGATCTAGAACTCTAAGGGAAGTTGCGACTTATATCTAAAAGTGAAGCCAAGTGACATATTTCATTTCACACGAACAGAAACACATACTTTCCAAAATATAGACTGACATTTAAATGGAAATGCCTACTTGGAGTTTTAAAGTGTACATTGGTTTGCCATGGTACATAATGGCCTATGTGTGGACAATACAGAAGGGGTAGTCATGTATTTTCAACTGTTAGACTAAAGAAATACATTACAAATGGACAGAAAGCCCAGATTACATGTAAACTGTTACATATAAAACTCCTCTTCAATTTAAAATGCCATTTCTTTTAGAATTATACATGTAGATTGCTTTTGCAGTTGTTTCCATTGTACTGCTGCTGGCCTGTGTAGCTGGATCTCTGACCTCAGAGACCTTTGGCTGAGGCCTACCAGGAATACAGGTCTGTTTCAGCACAATGCTGAAAAATACACTGTTTCCAGATCAAAATTGTGGAAGGGTCAGATAAGGAAAGACAGGCCTGACATTTCACGACTGTCATGACCCCAATAAACTGCCTCCCATCTTCAAACATAGAATGATAATGGAATTTGTATTTGTATTTGTTTTATTTGTAACTCGCACCATCAGGCCCGGAGGCATCAGGGTGCAACTTAGATATGGTTATATAAGCAAACAGTTAAGTATATTCAACAAGTTTACAGTACAGGGTAATCAGGGCATACAAGCAATATATACATATATAGAGACATAGCTTGGGGCAAGCGTTTGCCGAAGTGGGTCTGGGCATCATGGCTGGTTAAAGAGCCAGGATTTGGTTTTAGATTTGAAGGCGGTAAAGCTTCCTTCAGCACGGATGGTGAGAGGGAGAGCATTCCAAAGCTTAGAGGCTAGGACGGGGAAGCTAGATCAACTCGCCTTTTGGAGTTTGAACCTGGGAATCGTTAGGCAGTGGGTCTCAGCCGTTCTTTGCGGGCGGGTAGGCGCGTGTCGGGAAAGCCGGCTGCAAAGATATGGTGGGGCTTGGTTAGCTAGGCATTTGTGGGTGAGGCCTAAGACTTTCAGTGAAATTCTCTGTTTGACCGGTAGCCAGTGTAGGTTGGATCTGGATTCCGAGATGTGATGGTTTCGAGGGATGTTTAGGGCTGCTCTGATAGCGTTATTTTGGGTAATTTGCAGTTTGTTCAAGTACTCTTGGCTCGTTCCAAGGTAGAGGCCGCTCCCATAGTCAATTTTGGCCATGATGAGAGTTCTGGCTAAGGTGACAGTGTTGGATGTAGTCAGAAATGGCCTGCAGGCTGTAATGAGTTTGCAGGTGTAGGCTGAAGAGGATCTGACTGCGTTTGTTTGTCGGGTTAGTGATAGAGTGGCGTCAAGATAGACGCCAAGAGTTTTGGTGTCTTTCGAAACATGGATGGTGTTGCCATCGATGATAAATGATCGGTAGGATGGCTCAAGTTTACTGAGACGTTGCGTAGTGCCCAAGATGAGGAGCTCGGTCTTGTCATCGTTGAGGCATAACTGGTGTTGCGCCATCCAGGCTTGGATGACCAGGTAGACCTCATTCAGGGCCTTAGTGTCCACCACGTAGTAACCAGTGATAGTAATGAGTATCTGGGTGTCGTCCGCGTAGTTCGTATAGGAGACACCCAGATAGTCAAGTACATCAAAGAGTGGTTTTGTTAATACGTTATAGAGCGTTGGCGACACACAAGAGCCCTGGAGGACGCCACAGTGAATCGGGGAAGGAGCTGCAGCTGCAGATTGAGAAAAGACCTGCATAGATCTATTACTCAAGAATGATTTGATCCAGGCTGTAGCTGATGGTGAGAAGTGGGCGGCTGAGTGAAGATGCTTGCATAGGAATTGGTGATTGACCAGATCGAAGGCCGCAGAGAGGTCAAGTAGAAGTAACAAGGCAAGTTTGCCGTTGTCCTTTAACACTTCGATCTGGGTTTTTAAGTCTAGTAGAGCTGTCTCAGTTCTGTGTCTGGGGCGGAAGCCGGATTGTCTAAGGCCTAGGAGATTGTTGGCTTCCAAGTGCTCTTGGATTTGCAGGTATGCTGCACGGTCCACGATTTTTAACAGGAACGGGACAGTGGTGATGGGTCGGTAGTTGGTAGGTATGCTGGGGTCGAGGGAGGGTTTTTTAAGCAAGGGGATCACCCAAGCATCCTTGAGGTTGTCAGGGACAGTACCCATTTTAAAGGATGCGTTGATGAAGGATGTGATACAAGGGGCCAGATCGTGGGCGGATTCCTTAATAATTGAGGCAGGCAAGGGGTCGCCCTGGCAGTTGGATGGTTTGATCCTCAGGATAATGTTTTCTACCTCCGCACTGGTGAGCGGTGAGAAGGCAAATCGATTGCAGTTTGGGACATCAGGGGAGAAGGCCCCTGCGGAGAATGAGGGTGATTGTCCAATTTTAGGCTAATTTGTTTGGCTGTAATTTTAGATTGAAGCATGGTGATTTTATTCAGTAATGCTGCCTGGATATTGGCACACCATTGGCGCACTGAACTTCAGCCAGCGGGCCCCACAAACAGTGAGGAGGTCCTGCAGTGTCAGTACACCAGCAGGTGTTTTTTTCCCCATGGATCTATTACAGAGATTTAGTCAGAGCCAAGTGGCAGTGTACGGGCTCCCACCTTGCCTTTTCTCCATAGTGAGGTTCGATGTAGGAGTGTGGGGAAATCCAGAGGGGCACATGTGTGCCAGAGTTGGAGGCAAGCAGGCCCGGAGTTTGACCGGTTGTACAGTGAGCTCCACAGAGCGTGTGAGCTCTGTTCTTGCTGGCTGCAGGAGAGACACCAATGAAACCCTGCTAAAGTTGGGAAGGAGCCATGATTCTAACTGCTGTTGTGCTCTGCGAGGTTTTTGGAAGGCTAGAGGAGAGTACCTTGTGTGTGTCCCAACGTTGATCAAAGGAGCATCTGTGATGTCACAACATACCAGCAACAGAGTACGGAAATCCAAGAGGCGCGCGTGGCATAGTACGCTATTGAGTTCTCTTTTCCTGGTATCTGCCAACAGCCAAGGCATTTTTGGGAAACGTGTTCAGGAACTGATGCTGACCATGGGGGCAAGTATAACGTGTCTGACTGGAGTCCCACAGAGAGAGAAAGGGACAAAGGAGGTACTTTGAGTAATACAGCATACTTTGCTGGCATTAAATGTGAGGAGGCACAGTGGCAAACCCTGCGTGTGTGGAGCATATTTGTGATACGTTTCGTTCTTCACGTGACTGTATGCACTCTTTGGGTCACATTGCTGGAAGTAGCTTTTGAAAGTACGAAGTTCAGTACAACGCAAGCAATTGGTACTTGTAGGTGCTGTGCCATCCAGTGTGGGGTTTGTCCCTCTGGCCTGCAGGAGCTGACTGTCCTCACTTTTTGGGCATTGTGCTCATCGTGTCCTTGTAGAGGGACTATGCTTGCAGGAAAGGACTAAAGTCGTTATTGCAGTTTGGAAGGTTTTGAAAAATGCCTATTATGTTAACGTGACTTGTGCAGATCTTTTCCTCTATTTAACAACTTACTCAGCTGTGTCAGTGTGCTCCATTGGTAGTGAATATTCACTTGACAAGAGTTTTTAATGTTAACAATATTAGTGATGTGAGGCCTGCAAATTCTCTAGGTCCCCCCTGCAATCAAGTAGGTGCAGTTCTGCTTTTGGGTGGATTACAGCTTGAGGTGGGTGTGACTGTACTGAGTTTGAGTCTGATGCCAGCTGATCCTGGAATGAGAGTTTGCAGCATATCTGACTTGGCCTCTGTTATTGGATATTAGCTAGCAAATGTATTGTGTCATGTATGTTTTTCTTTGCGTAACGAAAATGTTTGCCTGCACAGCACCAAGAATATTAAAGAACTTCATAGCTCTAGGCCATTGGACCCAATTAGAGTAGAATTTCTCACGTTTGCCATGCCTTTAAATGCTAAATTTTGCTACACTTGTGTGGCAAAGTTTGTTGTTGTATGTCTTGTGTTGTAAACCTTGCATATTGGCGTAGCAAACCACTTGCTTGGGTTTGAGGTGGCCCAACCCTGTGTGTATGTGTTTTTGCAGTACGGTGTCCACTTGTGGGGCTTGACCTCTCTATGTGTTGATGGTTGGACACCCAGCACCTAGGGGTATCTGACCGGTGCCTCTTTCTTGGGTTGATGGACACCCGCACTTCGGGGGGTTTCATGCCCATGCTTCTGGGAGGTTGGATGCTGGTACCCTTAATGGGTGGTTCTCTCCACCTGTGTGATTTAGTAGGTGCCTGTGCCCTGTGCATGAGTACTTTATTTGGATTGTTATGGTGTAGTAGTAGTTGCTGAACTGTGCGCTGTGACTCAGTGCACCTTACTAGTTTGCAGTAAGATAGATGAGGGTGTTGGTTTGAGTTTGTTTGGCATTGTGGGGTGTTGTGTTAGGGCTGGTTCCTTTGTTAGACTCTGTGTTGTGGGCCTGCAACAGATTTTTTTGAGTGTTCCATTATGGTTGCTTGGCTTCATTGTAAGTCGTTCAGTGGATGAGTGTGATAAGGTGGTGGAAAGGAAGGAGGATCAGAGCCAGATCAAGATAAATGCTCCTTCATGTAATCAAAACAAGTCTGGGGATGATGTCATAAAGAAGGGTGGGACATCGCAGATGATGAGAGACAGTCAGCTGGACCAATGATGTTTTGTGCTGATGCTGGTGTTCTATGATTTTTTTTTAAACAGAGAAGAGAGTTGGAGGACCCAACGGTTATAGAGGAGGAAGCCACTTATGAGTGGGCTTACTGAGTGAATCCGGAGTCCAGTTGATCGTGTAGGAAGCACCCGTTGAGCTAGAAACTACAGAAGTTATCCTGTTTTGTTGGTCGACGTGAAAAGACTTTATAAACATTATAGACTGTTTTCCTTGTGCTACCGAAGACAGTGATACATTTGTGGCCACGAGAAGAGTGCAGCTGTCGGATCCCCGGCTCTCCTCCTTAGCCCCCACCCTTATGAGGGAGGATTGAGCCACAGTATAAGCCCCTCCTTTCCCACTGAGACGTCTGGCAGGGGAAAAGGGGGCCCGACCGGAGCAACCAACCAGCAGGTAGCAGGCCCGCGGCTCTCCTTCCTAGCCCCCACCCTTGTGAGGGAGGATCAAGCCGCGGCGTAAGCCTTTTCTTCCTTGCGCGAAGCTGGCAAGGAAAAGGGGCCCGGCTGCAGCTTCCAATCAGGTACGCGGAATAAGAATAGGCACAGCTGACGGCCGCTACAGCCGTACAGAGAGAGAGAGCCGAGACAAGAAAAGCAGATAAGTAATGGACAGTGTGCCGAGCAGAGTGAGAAGATAAGAGAGGAGTTGAATGAACTCTAGAGGCCGTGCAGAACACGGAAAAGACTTTAAAGTAAAAGAAGGTGTTGCATTGCATAAAGAGAATTGCACAAGAGGGGAGTAAGAACTTATAAGTGGAACCTTTCAAAAGGTTTATTTTACGAGGGCCTGCCCTATGTTGTGAAAGGAAGAAGCGTCTTATGCATAACCAAAGAGGCTATAGACAATAGACTGAATCTAAACCCATTTTTAAGGCCTCAGAGTTCTATGAGAAGGCAACTCTCCTGTGTGTGCATTTCTCCAAGGAATATAAAGTGGCTTTAACCTTGGGAGGTTCACATTATACAAGTATACAAGTTACCTGCTTCGAACCTAGCTGACTTGAAGCCGTTGTTGTCTAATATACAGATTACTTTAATGCCTGTTCATTTTCTGAGAAAGGTGTTGTTCAAATAAATTAATCCGTAATGGATCAAAGACATCCCTGATTTGGTTCCCTCATTACCAGTTATTCACAGTTGATGGCAGCGGTGGGATAGAAGAAACACGATGGAAGAGTTAATAAAATCACTGAGCGAGGGTCAGCAATTGTTGCAACAAGCCCTTCAGCTCCAAAGTCAACAGGCTCAAGCAGACAGACAAGCCTTTCAGCAGAGTTTGCAAATGCAGCAGGCACAGTTGTTAGAAGCCGCAACGATGAGAACCTAAACACAAGTACCTGCTTCTGTCTTGCAAAAGTTTGTATCTGGGTAAGATCCGGCTCATTTCTTTGTCAACTTGAAAGGGTGGCCAGGAATGCTCAATGGCCAGCCGAGAGGTGGGTGCACTGTATTGCTCCCCTCATGAACGTGGAGATACAGAGCGCCTACCAGGCTGCTAATCCTGTCAGAGATACCCCATATCCTGAGATGAAACGGGCTGTCCTGGAAAGACTGGGGCACGATGATGAAGCCTACAGACTCAAGTTTAGGGAAACCAAATTAATGGCAGAAGAAATGCCCCGACAATTATTTTACTGGATAAAGGAGCTAGGAGATAAGTGGTTGCAAACCACTTCTACAAATGTTCATGAGATGGCAGAAAAGGTGGTTCTGGAACAGTTTGTGGAAGCTCTTCCCTCCCAATGCAAAGATGGGTCCGACAACATTATAAACCCACTTTGCTCAAAGCGGTGGCTTTAGCTTCCGCTTATCAAAAAGCTGGACAAGGGAAGATGATCTCTTACCCCTCCCTAAATAGATCAGGGGGAAACCCTACTGGCTCAGGCTTCAGACCCGCTAACAATTCACAATGGCCAAACTCGATGCTACATAAGACAGATTGGGAAGCTGCCAGACCACGACCTGACAGTGAAAATCCTGCTACGACATTTCTTTCACGGGCCCCAAACGCTCCCTTGCGTGGACCACAATGCTTTGAGTGTGGGGAGTGGGGACACTTGGCGAGATTATGTCAAAAAAAAATCAGGTCAGAACCAATGGACATTGGACATTTTGAACGACCAAGAGAAAAAGAGGTCGAACAGTATAGTTCATCCCCAATTCACAAAGCCACCTACCCATATCTCACTGACGCTGAAGTGGAAGGGCGCCCAACCAGAGCGCTGTTGGACTCAGGAAGTTTACAAACGGCCGTCATCCCTGAGCTGGTAGGTGATGTGAAGAGTTTGCATGAAAACATACCCATTAGATGTGTTCACGGCGATGTTAAGACATATCCGCTTAAGAAGATCATGGTCAAGATGGCCAGAGTACAAATGGGTATAAAAGCAGCAGTAATGCCAGCATTACCCAAACCACCCTTGATTGGCTCTGATGTATCAAATCTTCCCCGTCTTATACAAGAAGTTGAAAAACAATGGTTGAAAGAGGCTCCTTTTCATGATCAGGAACTAGACTGGAGAGATGCTAAGTTAAGGAAAAGTAGAACTACCAAGAAATTAGAAAAACAAAGCTGGATAGAAAGAAATATGTACCCAATTGCGGTCGATTGGAAAATCGATGAGCAGGGAGACAGTTTTCGCATGGCCCAGGAGCTCGACCCGATCTTGAAGCATGTGGGAAACTCTATTGTAGATGACCCGAAGGGAAAAATGCCATGCTTCATTAAAGAGAATGGGTTATACTATCGTATAACATAATCCAGCGACAAAGAACTCGTATGACAACTTCTGATACCTAGTAAATATTACCAGACTGTGTTAGATGTTGCCCATCTTCAGGTGGGGGAGGGACACCTTGGGGCAGACAAGACTATTCAGAAAATCTTAGCAAGATTCTATTGGCCAGGGGTATATGGCTAGGTGACGCGTTTCTGCCGACAATGTACAGAGTGTCAAAACAAAAACAATCATAAAATTCCAAAGGCACCTCTACAGACTATGCCTTTGATTTTCGAACCTTTCCAGCGGATAGGGATGGACATAGTGGGACCTCGAGACCCTTCGAGTCGGGGTCATAAATACCTGTTAGTAATTGTGGACTATGCTACCAAATATCCAGAAGCCTTTCCTTTGCGTTCCACAAATGCTCAGCAGATATGTGATGTTCTAGTTCCTTTTATGGCCAGAGTGGGAATTCCCAAAGAGATAATCACAGATCGAGGTACCAACTTTATGTCTAGCGTTCTAAAACAGGTATGCGAAACATTATGCATCAGCCAAATCAGAACAGCGGTATATCACCCCGAGATGGATGGATTGGTGGAAAGATATAACAAGACGACAAAACAGATGCTAAGTAAGACCATCCTACCAGGAGAGAGAAATTGGGACAGGATAATACCCTGGATATTGATGACATTAAGGAATACTCCATAATCTTCCACTGGGTTTGCTCCATTTGAATTATTGTTTGGCAGACCTGTAAGAACACTCTTAGATATTCTGAATGAGAGTTTGGAGGAGCGCCGAATGGGGAAATTAAATTGACTGAATATGCAGAGCAACTGAAGGCGAGAGTAGAAAAATTGCAAGAAGTGGCTCAGTCACACCTACGTCATGCTCAGATTAAACAAGAATGATATTATAACCAAAGAACAAAGTTACGCACATTCAGGTAGGGGATAAGGTCCTTGTGTTACTACCTACTACTGAAAATAAGATGTTGGCATCCTGGAGGGGTCCGTTTGTAATAAAGGAAGTATTGGGCCCAGTTACATACAGAGTTCACCAGCCTGGGCATCAGTTCCCGCTTCAAACCTATCACATTAACCTTTTGAAGAAGTGGACGGAACCGGCAGTGGTAATGGGGGTAGTCGATATCGAAAAAGTATCGGCAAAGCATATATCGACAACAGGAGACTACCTAAAACAGGAAGCCCAGAGAGTTAATACAGAACATGATCAGGGATACCCAGAATATCTACCAATGTCCGAAGACCTCATAGGGAAGGAAGCGCTGAATATTAATCCAGACCTAGATTCGGTTAAGAGGAAAGAACTTGCTAAATTGATCAATCAATATGAGGAGGTTTTCTCTTCAGTTCCGGGGAGAACATCATTAATGTGCCATCATATACAAACACCTCCAGGTACAAAAGTAAGGATACGGCCATATAGGATTCCAGAAGCCAGAATGCAAGCTGTTAATAAGGAGATAGAGGAGATGTTGCGCTTGAAGGTTATTGAACACTCTCACAGTGATTGGTGCACCCCACTGGTAATGGTCCCTAAGCTAGACGGGAGTACTTGTTTCTGTATGGATTTTAGGAAATTAAACGAGGTATCTACATTCGATGCTTACCCTATGCCCAGAATTGATGATCTATTAGAGAAACTGGGTAAAGCAGAATTTCTCTCCACAATTGATCTGACAAAGGGGTACTGGCAGATACCGTTGTTCCCTCCGGACTGCGAAAAAATGGCTTTTGCATCTCCAGCAGGATTGTTCCAGTTTACAGTGCTGCCATTCGGTCTCCATGGTGCACCGGCCACATTCCAAAGGCTGATGAATTTTCTGATAAAAGGACATGAAGAATATATCGGAGCGTATCTGGATGACATAGTAGTATACAGCCAGAGTTGGCCAGATCATCTGAAACATTTGAACGCAATATTCCAAACTCTTAAGGGTGCTGGATTACACATAAACCCCAAGAAAACATATTTGGCAAACGCTTGTACAAAATACCTCGGATATTATTTCGGACGAGGAGAAATTTGTCCTCAACAAGAGAAGATGGAAGCTATTAGTAGATTACAGTTTCTTGTAACATCTAGACAGGTCAGAGCATTTCTTGGCTTTGTGGGGTATTATAGGCGCTTTATTCCACACTTCTCGACAATTGCAGCACCCTCAACGAATCTGCTGAAAGCCGACGCCCCACGTAAAAGAGAGTGAAAGAACATGGAGACGGAAGGAGCGTTCTTTGCCCTTAAAAATGCCCTTTCAGAAAAGGCCATCCTACAGTGCCCTGACTTTGGGAAACCATTTTACCTACACACAGATGCATCTGGTTCAGGGCTGGGGGCTGTGCTCTTTCAGAATAAAGGAGAAGAAGAAAGGGCGATATTGTTCATTAGTAGGAAGCTATTACCTCATGAAATTAAATATGCGACCATCGAAAAGGAATGCCTGGCGGTGAAATGGGCCATAGAAACTCTGAGATACTATCTGTTGGGAAGGACATTTACTCTGGTCACAGATCATGCTCCCTTGGTATGGTTGTCCAGAAACAAAGCAACTAATCCGTGAGTCTTGAGGTGGTTCCTATCGTTACATCCCTACTCATTTAATACCATTCACCAACCAGGTAAAGAATTGGCTCAGGGGGATTATTCATCCAGATTACATGCCCTTCCCGAGCGTAAGGGCTTAAGGGGGAGGATTTGTGATAAGGCGGTGGAAAGGAAGGAGGGTCAGAGCCAGATGAAGATAAATGCTCCTTCATGTAATCAAAACAAGCCTAGGAGATGATGTCATAAAGAAGGGCGGGACATCGCAGATGATGAGAGACAGTCAGCTGGACCAATGATGTTTTGTGCTGATGCTAGTGTTCTATGGTTTTTGTTTAAACAGAGAAGAGAGTTGGAGGACGCAACAGTTACAGAGGAGGAAGCCACTTAAGAGTGGGCTTACTGAGTGAATCCGGAGTCCAGTTGATCGTGTAGGAAGCACCCATTGTGCTAGAAACTACAGAAGTTATCCTGTTTTGTTGGTCGACGTGAAAAGACTGTATAAACATTGTAGACTGTTTTCCTTGTGCTACCAAAGACGGTGATACATTTGTGGCCACGAGAAGAGTACAGCTGCCGGGTCCGTGGCTCTCCTCCTTAGCCCCCACCCTTATGAGGGAGGATCGAGCCGCGGCGTAAGCCCCTCCTTTCCTACTTAGACGTCCGGCAGGGGAAAAGGGGGCCCAACCGGAGCAACCAACCAGCAGGTAGCGGGCCCGTGTCTCTCCTTCCTAGCCCCCACCCTTGTGAGGGAGGATTGAGCCGCGGCGTAAGCCTTTTCTTCCTTGCGCGAAGCCGGCAAGGAAAAGGGGCCCAGCTGCAGCTTCCAATCAGGTACGCGGAATAAGAACAGGCACAGCTGACGGCCACTACAGCCGTACAGAGAGAGAGAGCCGAGACAAGAAAAGCAGATAAGTAATGGACAGTGTGCTGAGAGAGAGTGAGAAGATAAGAGAGGAGTTGGATGAACTCTAGAGGCCGTGCAGAACACGGAATAGACTTTAATGTAAAAGAAGGTGTTGCATTGCATAAAGAGAATTGCACAAGAGGGGAGTAAGAACTTATAAGTGGAACCTTTCAAACCTTTCAAAAGGTTTATTGCCCTATGTTGTGAAAGGAAGAAGCGTTTTATGCATAACCAAAGAAGCTATAGACAATAGACTTAATCTAAACCCATTTTTAAGGCCTCAGAGGTCTATGAGAAGGCAACTCTCCTGTGTGTGCATTTCTACAAGGAATATAAAGTGGCTTTAACCTTGGGAGGTTCACATTATACAAGTATACAAGTTACCTGCTTCAAACCTAGCTGACTTGAAGCCGTTGTTGTCTAATATACAGATTACTTTTATGCCTGTTCATTTTCTGAGTAAAGGTGTTGTTCAAATAAATTAATCCGTAATGGATCAAAGACATCCCTGATTTGGTTCCCTCATTACCAGTTATTCACAATGAGGTAGATGGGAGCATGGCTATTTGTTCTTTGTAAGGGAGTGAGTGGATTTGGGATTTGGAGTTTGGTTGTGGACAGAGTATTGTTGACATTTTACTTTGGTCGCATTACCATGTGGTTTTTCTTTGTGCTCCTTTCCATACCCTCGACCTTCGTTTCTGTTGAGGAGGGAGATATCTTATGTCTTGTGCTTCACTTGCTTTGGTCCTGCATGAATGCTTGCGTGATGGAATCCCTTGTGGAATGTATGCCAGTAGAATGTTATGGTGTGAGTGTCCCAGGAATGTCAGTTAGTGTGGAACAGTCTGTGAGAGTGGAGACCGGTGGATGTCTTCTTGTAGCTTCCTACTTACTTACCCATGTACATACCTATTGTGTCACCTTGTAATCTGGAACTCAGTAAACAAGTACATTTCCCTACCTGTGGCTCTGGAGTACTTCTTCTTGGTCAATACTACATCTTATCACATTGCTTTTCATTGGTTGTGAAATATTTCTCATTCCCTTTACTGCCTACAGTTTCATGTCTGCTTGTTGAACTATTTCTGACTGATTTAAAAGTAAAGTGTAGGGGATCACTAGTGAGATCGCCAACTGTGTATGTAAATATGTGTATTGTATTAAAAAGAAATAAGTCTATCCCTATAATGGTCAGGCTGTGCTTGGTTCTAATTGGCTAACGTGTTGGTAGTTGTAACCTGTATACATAAGGATAGTGGATAGCTGCTATCACAGGTACGGAATGGCTCTTCCCCTGCCTCTTCAAGAATACAAAATGGTGTATCTGTCCCCATTGATTGTGCTTATGCTATTTTGCCTCTAATTCTCTATTAATACACAAGTTTGTACAAACTCGCGGGTGGTTCCGACAGAACACTGCATCATTAAATATAGCAGTTGAGGGATCTATCCCTAATATAAAGGACATGATACAGACTATTGTTCCAGAGGCAATCCATCTATTGAAATTGGATCTGAAGACAACTCATACAGTGAACATTTGTAGTCATAAAGGAATACACAGGCTGTTTGAGATCAAGCCGAGAGACTTTGAATTAGTCAACAGAACATTCCTAGGAATATGAGAGATCTGTACTGCATGGATACAACTTGTGCTATTTGAGAGCCTTGACAAGGACCAGTGGCTACTAATTGGCAGTGGAAAATAATTGTACACAATAAAAAATGTGCTGTGATTATGAAGAAAGAACGTGTGTGTTAATAGAACATTAGAGCCAAAATAGGATAAGGGCAATCAACTGGGTACAGATAAACCAATTTATATATGTGTATTGTTTTGTTTCGGTAGTAATACTTTTCATTGATTTTAATTGCTTAGAGTGTGTTAAGGCATAACAGTGTATTTGTATGTGGTGTGAATTTGATTTATTTGCGTGCTCTGTCTGTCACATTGTACCATAACGCCACCCCATATCTTCTGACGCGCATGCCTAACTGCTCTATTGAGTTTGGCCAGACCTAAGCATCTTTTACCATGTTCAATAAATAGGGGGGCTTCCCAGAACCCTATCCCAGGGCAGGCTCTAACACTTACTTTTTGGAACAAAGAGACAATTCTGTCACTCACGGTGATGCTAAAAGTTCAAAATCCTTTGGCAATTGTTTCTGTCGATGTAAAGCATGACCCACTCTATATATTTAAATAGAGTAAGAAAAAAAGCGTATTCCATGTATGGAAATAGGAGTGAACAAAAGCATCACGTTGACTACTTCTGCTGATATTTATGCAGCGTTAGCCCCTGTTTTAATAACATTTCAAATAAGAAAAATAACATTGGATCGTGTAGTCAGTTCTGCTCGAGGCATTGTTGTTTAACATGAACATTTTAACCATAAGGATTGATGGGGGAATGCAGCATCTCGGCGTGCTTTTGCTTCTGCAGAGAAGCATGTGGGTCACTGCGGTATGCCGTGAGATGATATTGACCAAGCATGCCTCCCAGTAAAGAGCATGCCAGCCATTCCTGAGGGTGGATCAAACCATGGGCTTTGCCATGATGTGCTGAACTGTCACTGCACCATACCATTTCTCCAATCACCGTCCTCACTCGCAGCAGAAAGTGAAGGAGCAACCAGAGCAGCTGGTCATGCCACTTTCAACATTGGGCTTTGCATTCCACTGGGAACCAGGCTAAATCCACTGGGATGCCGCCAAGTAGCTGGCAGATGTAACTTGCTTTCAATCGCTGCCAATCCGGACTGGTAAAGAGCCACCGACCAACGAGCGGAATGCTCTTTAATCCAATCAAAAACTGATTCGCTGCACAGTGGCTTGCACAGCTCAGTATCCCTTTACTAAATTACTTTTATCTTGAAACAGAAGAGGAAGTGAAAAATAGGGCCCAGGATATTAGTAAAAGGTGATGTAAAATCCTGGCACTAGATCACAATGTGGGAGAAGGTATGTAGAATTATAGATGGCTTCCCGCTACAGAGATATATTCCACGGAGGGCCACCGAATGACATCTCATAATCAACAGGAGTGAAGCTCCAATTGTCTATGAGGTCACCAGGAACTCCACGGTGGACATTTGGTCGTAGTTGAAAGTCACCCAAGTATAATTTTATGTTGTACATGGCCCACCCCAACATTCCCTTTTCACCACCTGTGCTGTCCCTATAGGAGAGCGTTAACTGATTTGTTGGGGGGAAGAATGAAGGGGGAGCTGTGGATTGATGCAGCTGGGGGGCTAGATTTTGTCTGCTTCCCTCAGGTCATAGGACACCTGAGACAGGAGAGAAACTACCATATCCCCCTCCCATGACATCACAGTAGAGTATTGTGAATTCTTTAATCCTCTACAGATGATGTCACAGCTGGAAGGTATGACATTTTGAAAAGTAAATAATTGCTGATGCTTTCCCATGGGAGCCTTACACATCTCAAGTATTGTATGCTTCAGTGATAGTCTTTTGTTTATTTCCTGGCTTAGTTAGTTCATAGTACTAGGTCAAACAACTGGTGCCACATAACGAATATATATGTGTCTGGCACAATGTGATAATGTGTCCAGAACACACAGTACATGTTAATTGTGTGGTATTACATATAATGCAACGGGTAGATTTGTTAAGCTCACACAACTAGCAGTGTGCCTGTCTGTACCAATACCATAGGGTCATTAAGTGATACTGTCTGCAAATGCTCCAGTATGCCTGCTCCCCTCCTCAAATGTATAGTGAGTGGTCTCGTCACTGCTCCGAGGCTTTGTACCAGGACGCCACCTTAAAATGATACTGGCAAAGCCAGTGTTCCCCTCTGACCCCTTTGCAATCCCTCGATAAGGAAGTGGAGCTGTCACTCTGCTTAAAATCGAATACCTCTGATATGGATATTGGTAACAGTATGGGCAAAAGGGTTACTAGGTGTGTTAAGCCCAGTCCACCTCTATATAATACCAAATGCTTAATAGCTTATGGCACCCTGTCAAAATATGATTTAAAATGTAAATGATGAAACTTATTTAATTGATCATATAATTCAAAATGTATGCCGACAAAGGATAAATAGAGAAGGATTGGAAGACAGAAGTATAACATTTTATGTTTTATTAAAATGGTATATTTCCATTTCAAACTGTTTCATGGGACTCTTGCACAACATTTTTCAGCCTCTTCTCATGTAAATAATAAACTGGCATTTATATAGCGTTACGAACCCTTAGGTATCTGAGCGCTGCTTATTGTTACCCACGGTGGGTGGTGCTCATTTATCGACCTCGGAAGGATGAAAGGCTGAGCTTGGCCCTGCCGGGATTCGAACCTGCGTTGGCATGTTCTGCACAGGATGTCAAAGTGAGCGCTCTACTCACTGTGCCACTTGACCAGCCAATTACTCAAAACTAATAAGATGTAACTGTGTTTAGATCTCCGTGTCATTGTTAAATCTTGTTGGCATATATGTGATAGTACATCAACCATCAGCCTTTCGGGAAGGCACCAGGGGTGGGTGAAATGGCTCATTTTTCTTTCAGCAGAAAATTTGGCAGATAACTGGTAAAATTCGACCAATCTGTACATTTCATTTTTTTTTCAAAATTGCGTTTGTGAACAAAAGGACGTTTTTGATGTTTTTGATACTCTAAATTTGCCATACTGTGTGTGTTGCATGACTTCTAGCGCTTTGTGTAAACCATCCTTCTCTTTTCCAAATCAAAGACTAGGCTGCACACTGACTGCAAATCTCACATTAATTATGGCCGCACACGGGGGTCACTTAAAATATGAATATGCACTGGCCACAATTAAACTGGCATGCAAACTGCAGAGGAACCAATTGTCTAACGATGTAGTGCCTGGCACATATTATGTGATACAAACCTAAGTGGGACCGGTGAAAAATCTAGGGGCTGAGTCATAAATTAGTTGCTATTAGCAACTTTTTTTTGGAATATTTATTTACAAAACATCTATTACAAATCACAAGACAATCACCGTAAAACAGTCAAAACATTGCAAATAACAAAAGAAAATCACAGCATTTTACACAGAACTATATACAAAGCGAGATGCATTTTACACGAAATCCCCAACAAATCAATTAGATCTCTGAATTATCCGCCCACCTCTATGAGCAACTTTAATTTACCCTTAACTTAAACCCGGAGTGGGCTATTTGATTCATAAAGAGTAACTCTGACCTACTCCTGATTTACTAGTCTTGAGTAGGTCAGAATTACTTGCAGTAACTTCTTTGTAAATCAAATCGCCCCCTCCAGGTTTAAATCAAAGTGTAAGTCAGACTAACATATTTTTGATAGGCCCCCAAACTTATCCGTGGATTGTGAATACTTCAAAAGTAACCTTGGCTGAATGAACAAAGAAATGGGGATGCTGTGCTGAACATAAAATCACTGGCGTAATCGGGGCCCTCGTAAACTCACGTGGCACAGGGGACCTGCCAGCAGATATCCTGCGAGGGAGTGCTCACTAGGACTTAAATAAAATTGATTTATTATTTTTTTGGTCACGCTGCCTTCTTAAGTAAATTATTTCTGTTACAGTGTAACACAAATTATTTCTCTATGAAGGCAGACTAACTACAAAAAGAAAATATTTATTTTTGAAGTAATAGGGCTCCCCTCAGCACCATCATATGTTCATGTGTGAGTGTATGGTGAAAGGGTGCACACTTAAATGCATAGGTGGATGCCTGTGTGCCTGTACGGTGAAAGGGTGCACATGTGTAGGTGGCAGTCTTTGTGAGTGTATGGTGAAAGAGTGCACACTAAAATGTATAGGTGGCTGGCTTGTGAAGGGTTTTGACCCATGCTGAATCAATAGACTGGGTAGATGTGGGGATGAGCTGTCGGCGCCCATCATTCCATACCAGAGTCCAGGAGAACCGCGCAGTTGTGCGCATAGCAAAAGCGCCAGGGGTGAAAGGTGGTGCCAAGGAAAAATAGCAGCACCTGTCAGAGCAAAAGCGCTTTTAAATCGCCTCTGTTTCTTTGAGGGCAAGCTCCAAATGTCAAGTTCAAACATTGCAAGATAGCTAATACCGGAGACCTTTGTTCAAAAAATCAGTTTTACTGATGTCAAAAATTTGCTGAAATCATGGGCACAAGACCACTGTAAAGATTCAACCTTCTTGTGGGGGGGTTCCACATAACCACTCAAATGTAAGGATGCTCATCAAAACAATAGCAAAAATCTCCTGTCAAATTCAAGACAACCCAAAAATGGATGCAATACCGGTACTCACCACTATCAGAAAGCCGGCGTTTTAAAACCACCAGACTTTTGTGTAAAACTGAACAGATGAACCCAAACCAGGCCAAGGAAAGACTTGCTAAGAGGTGGATACAATGTAAAACTATATTCTGAAATGACTTGAAGGAAATCATTATTTAATGTATATGTAAAAATTGTAAGTTTGATTTAAACTGGGAACTAAAGTGACATTTAGCTGAATTCTGCCTGACAACTACCCCCGACAGGAGAAACCTGCTCAGCCACTCTTCCCAGGCCTAGCTGCATCCTGCTGCCCCCACCAAAAGGAGATGACACCTCTCTGATTAGATTAGGGGAGGGGCACCTGCAGGAGGTTGAACAAAGCACTGTCCTGGGCTCAGGCAAATGTTATATTGGGGGGGTCGTAAAATAGCTTCCTCTTGGGAGAAGTGGGAGGAGAAGTGCCTCTTCTAGCAAGCTGAGCTTGGGGGAAGTGGATAAACTAGTTATTCCACCATGTGATGTGGGAAGCCACACCCCTTTTTGACCAGGGCATAATTTTAAAAAGATAGATAACTCATAGTGTGGACTGGTCAAAATTATATAAATAATATCATTATTCTTGGGATTTTTCCGTGCACATTTTAAGAGGTGTTAGGACCCTGTGGGATGTTCTTGGATATAGTAGCGGAAAAAAGGTTGTTACTCCAAATGTATGCATGTTAAAAATCTGACACTTTATCATCTGAAACCCATATCCCTGGTGCACATTTGTGTAAAATCTGGAAAGGTTTAGAGGTCATTATCTGGATGAAAAGGGGAGAATTCTGTCATCAGTGGACACAACATCGTACAAAGACAGGGATCGGATGGTTTGGTGCTACAGAAAATATGTTAACTGGACCTATAATATGAGAAAAATGGTACATAGATAAATATGTATTTTGATCAGAAGAAGATTTGTGTGCAATTTGACAAGGGGAGGTTCCTCTGACCATAAAACCTACAGCATCACTCTGACACTCCATTTCTTCCCCCAATCAAGGGAGAGAGGAGGAATTGGCATATGATAAGTGAGAGGGGCAGGTTTAGTTATGACCAACGCACAAACCCACTTTCTAAACACATAAAAAGGGCCACTGAAACCCAGGTAGGGGATTCACTTTCCACTTTCTTGCGGGATGCTTTGCCGGGAGACTCCAGACTTCAAATCCATCAACCTCCAGAGACCAGATATCCAGAGAGACCAGAGATCCAGAGAGACCAGAGATCCAGAGAGACCAGAACTGTGCAGTGCTGAGAGCAGAACCAGAGACCAGACCGCTGTTCAGAACCACCCGCCAGAAGTCCCGTCCAACCTGACCAGAACTTGACGGCTTATTTCAAAAATATAGTGTGAGTACTCATTGTGCCAAAACCAATCTCTTATTTTAAAATAATCTAATCCAAACTATTTTAGCCTATTAGAACTGCCTCCTAGAATCGTGTCATTCTGTCATCTTTAAAACTGAAAACGGTCATCTGTCATTCTGAGCTTTAAAATTTCAAATCCGAAAAACTTCTTTCACAAAATCGTCTGTATCTCCGGAACCGTTTGTGCTAGGAACGAGATTTAACTTTCATCTTAAAGCTAAGATTCTAGGCTTTACAACTTATAGTGCCTCCGTAATTACGCTCGACACGCGCAAGTAAATTTGCCGCGATTTGACATTTTGCACAATTTCAGCCACGTGTAAAAAATCAGCAGCTTCTTGCTTTCCTTTGATAAAATTTGTTTTAACCTGCTGGTTACACATAGAGCATTGCTAAAGTGAGCCTGAACTAATATAAAGTAGCCATCACCTACCCTGAACCTTTAGAGGGAATTAAAAGCAATTTTAGCATCATTTCACTTCATTGCCACCACATTCAAAGCATTTTGGGTCTGTGTTTTAAAATCATACCTGTTTTCTCTAAGCTTGCTAGGGGGGAACTGCATTTCGTATTGCATTTTGCGGGATTCTTGAAGACTGTGTGCTCTCCTTCCATTTCTTACATTGCATAGGGGGGGGAGGGGGGAATTGCCAGAGAAAAAGTGATTATATTATCTTTTGCTAAAATCATATCAAGTTATTTCCGTACTGCATTTTATTCCTCATTGCTTTTCCCTTGAAACCATAAAAGTATTTTCGCTGCCTTATCCATCCTATACCAACTCCTCATTGATTGTAAAGAAGTGTGCTAGTGTCAGGTTACGCATTGTTGATCAACATTATATTCATAAGTGTGATATCAATTATTAATTTATTATAAAAGTGTGATATATATATATATTGTTTAATTTTTCAAATAAACCTTTTAAATTTGCAAAACAAACCTACTTCTTGGCTCAGCGGGGTCGGGGGGATTCTGAGAGAGGGGTGTTATACTAGGGTTCACCATCCAGATTATAACTTGCCATAAAAATATATAAATAAGGGCTTCCCTTGGGCATCCCAGACAAGGCACTGACTTAGTGGGATTGCTTGATTGGAGTCACTTACAGAGTGGGGGCTCGGAGCTGGGATATTCTGGGTTAGATTTACCACTTGTGCAGATTAATACAGTGTGCCAACTGACCAGATACAAATATATCTGGGTAGATCACCACGCTGTTTTACACTGTGAAAGCACCCCTCAAAGGAACGCTCTAAGGAAACAGTCTGTTTTGCAAAATAAAATACTATCTGTTGTAAGTCAGGAGGGAGATCAATCTCCAGCATGACGACCGTGGTAGATATGAAAATAGCGAGGGAGCACCTCTTACATAAGCTATTTGTGAGAGGTGAGTGGACTCATCAGGACCAGGCGGTCTGGTTGCAGGCAATCGCGCAATAGGTCACTGAAACAGGGTCAGATATATGGAGAGATCAGGGTCCCCTACATGTGGCCCTGAGCGAACTATATATGGCCCCTAAGGCAAAAGATGAACACAATAAGATTGCCAGGATAGCGGCATATTTGTATCTATATATGGAAGTCATGCAGGACAAATGTGCTGAAGGCCAAGATCTGGCAAATAGGCAACAGATGGCGTTAGAAAAGGCTCAATCTGACGTGGTCTCTTCTGAGCAGAGGCTGCACGGGAGCCAGGAGTCTGAAAATGACAGCAGACAGTACATCACTAAAATAAAGGAGGATATGGATAGGCTGCAACAGGAAAAGGCTGACAAGGATACCAGATTTCTGGCCTTGCAGAAGGAGTACCAATAAGGTTTGGACTCCCTTCTGCAGAGCCAGAAAAAGCTGGAGCAACAACTGGACTTCAACAGGGCATGCACAGAGCAGGTAGCCACCCTGCAAATTCGATTAGACAGAGAGAAAGAGGAAAGCAATAAATTGATTCTGAAAGACCTGGATACCCAGGCAGAGTTTGATCAGGAGCGCCAGAAAGCTGGTTCCTTCCAAAGGCAAAGGGACGACCTGGCGGCACAGATGCAGGCTCTTAGTCAGGAAAGGGATACCTTAGGCCAGGAAGTCTGCCACTTAAAAAGGAAAAAGGAAAATGGAAGAAAATCACCTGGCCCTCCAGGGGCTGAGTGACTTCCAAAAAGAGCATCAGAACTTGTTAGAGCACTCCAGGAGGGTGGAAGAGGCTCTGGCAAGAAAGGAGCAGGCCAGTAGGGATGGGACTCAGGAGGTAACCCTCCTGCAGCAAAGACTGGCCCAGTACTCCAGGACCAATCAGGAGGCACAGAGAGAGAATGAGGCTCTCTGTCAGCACAATGATAGGCTCCAGCAACAGGTAGCGATGCAGGAGAGACTGATAGAGTCTAGTAAGGCCTTAACTGAGGAACTGAAAGCGCAGGCTCTTGCATTGTAACAGGGAGCAGGGGCGGATAGAGATGAGGTTCGCTGGGAAAGAGAAATCTCAGGAGCCCTAGTACCAGAGGCCTTCATCTCTCCCAGTCCCTGGACTCTGCCACCCCCATGTCCCCTCGCGCCCATGAGCCCAGGGCCACAGGGATGGCAGATTACTATCCAGCTAGAAGTATGGGGCTCATAGGCCAGTACCTCCCAGGAATGGATGGGCGGGCACCCGGGTATGGGCACCCAAGCACAGTGCAATTTAGTGGGGAACCCCAGGAGAGTAGGCCCATTAAGGGCATCCTGAAAACCTCTGCCCGGTTAGGTCAGTGGGGGGGTACCCATCAAATCCTGGCAGCAAGGAGGGATCTGAAGACTCCACTGAGTGTCACAGGACACAGGAGACCAGGTTCCCACATTCTGCCAGCCATTCCAAGGCTCGCAGAATCCGGGAAAACCTGGAAGATCAGACAGGCACCACTGGGAGCAGTGCTTCTGAGTCGGAGGATGAATGGACCAGGGTTACCCGAACCAAAAAGGTCAATAAGGCAAAAAGGGCCTTGCTTAAGGACCCATTGAAACAAATAAAGGCAATAAGGAGTGTCATCACGCCTTATCATAAGAACGCCAAGTATTCTGTTTGGGAACACTTGGAGCTCTATGAGCAAATGATGGAGACTTTCCATTTGAAGGACAGCAGTAGCTGCATCCTGTACGTCAAATGGACATTCTCCCCTGAATACTCTAGTTTCTTTGTGGGGCTGGAGGACCAAAATCATTCAAGATGGTCCACATATAGGGCGGCCATCTTGAAACATTTTTCTGTACATAGAAATCCCCAAGAGGCTCGCAAGGCAGCCTACAATTTGCAATGTGGGGAGGATCAGGCCCCACAAGAATTCATACAAGAATTGAAGCGTGCGCAGACCACCAGAAGGGTACGCACGGACAGCAGAGCATTTGTCAATACTTTTTTCCATGCCTTGCCCAAATACATCATGACCCAGCTAGTGAGAGATTTTCACGAGGAAGAGGTCACTAGACTGGGTCATTGAACAGGCTACCCGGATCTATGAGGTGCAGAAGCCCATAGAAAATAAAAATAATGTGCAGAAAAACCCCAAAACCAACAGCAGCCCTACTGCTGCCAAGGTGGCAGAGGTAAAGGTTGCCCCCGTTTTAGATTTGGAGATGGGGGGGCCTAAAAAACTGCCTGCACCAAATAACTTTGACACCAGAAGGTCCTCGGGCCAGTCACAGACAGGGAGTCAAGGAGGTAGTCCCACAAATGGGGTCCCTGCCCCCCCTGATTATGTAAGTCCCCGCTACAAGGGAAACCGACCCATCCTGGGTTATGTGTGGACTCCTCCATACCAAGGGGGGGTGGATCCGGCCAAGCACCTAACCCAGGGAATTTCCCTCCTAACTTCCCCCAGGAAGGCAGAAATTCACCAAACACTGGGCAGAATGTTTTCCCCAGGTATCCACCCAATTTCCAGCCCCAAAATTATCCATCCTTCTTTCCCCAATTCCCTGAGCCCAGACAACCTAATCCGGGAGAGGGGAGGCCAAGGGTGGAGGGGTAGCCAAATCTTCCCAATCCGGGGTATTACCAGAGAAGGGATAGCTACCCTTCCCGGGATCAGCCCAGGGGAGAAAATAGAGCCCTGTATCAGCCTGAGCGGGTTTCCCAGTTAGAGCGCCAGGTCCAAAGTATGGCACGGGATCTGGGTCACATACTGAGGGCTCAACAGAACCCTCAGATGAGTATGCCACAGCAGAATGCCCCAAACTCTGGACCTGGTGCTCTAGAACAATGACGGGGGCAGAACCCCGATAACACACCGGTTCCCAGGGAGGAGGCACAAGGGGAAGGATCGTGTAAAGCCTTGGAGGAAACTTCCTTCCCAACTTGTAAATAGCCCCTGGAAAACCAGGAACCGGAAACAAAATCTCCTGCCCCTGAAAGCCTGCCTCCCAAGGAGCAGAGGGGGGGTAGGAGAAACAAAGGACACAAACAGACCCACTTTGTGGAGGAGGTACAGGTCTTCCAATTTGAGGGAGAGGGATCCTCAGAAGATCCTGGGGAAAGGATCTTCTCCTTCAGAGATGGGGGAACTCCTCCCAAGGAAAAATGGGTCCCAAGGGATGCCCATTCAGACTGGGGAGATGTGGAGACTGAGCTACCGCCGCCCATCATCTCATCCCAGAACCGACAATACCAAAATCCCATGGGTCAAACCCATCCTGATGACTGCCTCCAAAAAGGAGGGGGCGGGCCAGAACCCGAAACCATTTCCAGTTGCCAACTTTTTCTTTCAGATTCCCCAGGCTCTCCACAGAATTCTGCCCAAATCTCTTCGCTAGCAATGTCCAAAACTAGAAAGTTAGCCCACCAGTTGTCAAAAATGTGCATTATCTGTGCCCCCTTGAGGAGAAGGAGGGAAGATATTATGCCCCGGTACAAGTACAGGGGCAGGGTACAATTTCGGCACTGGTGGACACTGGATCCCAAGCTACCCTTCTGTCCAAAAGGGCCTTTGATGAAATAAATGCAGGAAGGGGGGAGAATTACCGTATTCCTCTCACCTCTCTTCCTGGACAACTGCAGAACTTTGACGGGAAGGAAATTCCTGTCGAGGGTACTGCAGATTTGGACATCAAAATTGGGCGACACAAGGTGAAACACCCGGTCATAGTAGTCACTCCAGAGGGCACCCCTTGTTTACTAGGGAATCACCTCCTGAGAAGGTTGTCACCCCTAGTAGATTGCGTAAACAAGGTCCTCTGGACCCAGACTAGCCGACCAATAAAATTAAAACAGAGTGTCAACCATGTTAGTTTAAACGGCACCTGCCACATGGTTGAACAAAAATGGGACCAAGCAGAATTTCACTTCCAGAACAACCAAATTCCAGACGTGACAGTAATAGCAGTAGGACAACAGACTGGTGATGGGGGGTCCTCTCTATTTCTGAAAATCAACCTTCCTTCCAGTTTAAGGTGGTACTCCAAACTGGAAGGAAACACTCTGAAATTCTTTACCAATCCACAATCAGACACTCCCACTCCTATAGTCCAGAAAGATGTGAAATCAGCTCAGAGCCTGGCTGATATTCAGCAAATTGGAGAGCAGTTGTTCATCCCTGTTCAGTTAAATGATGGGAAGGACTCTGTTCTCGCTCGAGTGTGTGTGAACAACGGTAAGAGCTTCATCAGCGAAGCCATGCTCCGCCAACTCCCAAAAGATCCAGCCATTCCCACATTCAAACTGATAGACAAATGGGAAATGGATCTGGAAACACCCAATTCTAAACATCTCCTGCCAAGCAGGTGTATGCTTAAAATCTCCATTGGCAACAAGAGCATAGTCCATAATTGTTGGGTTGTGCGAGACGTCACTGCCGCCTTTTACTTAGGCAGTGACATTCTCAATCGCTTCGCCATTAGTTTGGACCTAATAAACTTCAAAGCTTGGTCCCGATTAGCGGATAATCCCATGGGCTTTGATGATTCAGAAAAAGCATTTAGGTCAGCTCAATTGCTACCTTATGCAGTTGAAATTCAGATTAAAGAGGAAGTCACCATCCCAGAAAGGACCCGACAATTCTCCCTGGAAGTGAAGGTTAAAAGAGGACAAAAATTGAAAAACCCTGATGCTTATATACATCTAAATGCTTCTCTCCAACAGCAAGGGTTGGGGGTAAACCCAACACCATTAGTCAACATAGAACATGACACCATTCCAATAGAGGTGGATAACAGAGACTTAAAGAGTATTACTCTAGCCGCAGGCACCATTATCGGAATGGCGGTTGATGACCGACATTTTTCCATTGATTTAGGGAATGAACTGTTAGGACCGATCCCCAAGGACTGTTTTGACAGTGACAGCGATGACAATACAACACCAGACAGGATCTTCACCCGGCATGGGGGGAACTTACTGGTGTACACTTCCTGCCCTTATGGTAAGGAAGATGTGACTTGTGACTTCAGGAGGGATGAGGTGATTTTCCAGGTCCATGAAGGCTGCCTTTACCACCTGAGGCCTCCAGTCCAAATCAGCACTCTGACCAGGGACTTCTCCACCCAGCTGGAGGAGGCCGCTGAGATAGCCAAACCAGAAGTCTTTCCAGGCTTCAGGCAGATGGTGGAAGAGAGAGTCAACCTAGCTGATGCATGTGTGACTCTGGAACAAAAGCAAAAGTTGAAACAAGTTTTCTTGGATTTCCAAGATCTCTTTGCGGTAGACTCATATGACTGTGGTCGCACCGACATCCACACAACAACAATTCCCACGGACCCTGGCATGACTCCAGTGTTTGTGAAGCAATATCGCTTGCCTCTCGCATCCATGGAGTCCCTTACTGAAATAATTAAGTACCTTGAGTCCCGGGGAATAATCCGTCCAGTTCACAGCACTTTCAATAATCCGGTGCTGGGAATATTGAAGCCAAACGGCCAGTGGAGACTCTGCGCCGACCTTAGGAGCTCAACAAACGGGTCCATACTTCCCGATGGCCTCTGCCCTACATTGACCAAGGGCTGGCCCAGATTCAGGGGTCACAAGTATTCACTGCAATAGACCTGACCAATGGATACTGGACCGTGTCTGTCAGTAGGGAGGACCAATACAAACTGACTTTTACCTTTGGGGGCCAGCAGTACACCTGGACCCAGACTCCCTTCGGATACCTCAGCTCTGGCAATGAATTAAGCATTTTCTTACATAAGGCCATGACGACCTGGGTGCGAGGGGTAACCTGGCTTATGTAGATGATGTCCTCATCAAAAGTTCATCTGTGGAGGAACACATAGCAGAGATCCATTATGTTCTGACGCAGTTGAGGGCCGCTGGAGCAAAACTTTCCTTTCAGAAAGCACAGTGGTGTAGAACCCGTGTTAATTTCTTGGGGCATGAGATTACTCCTCAGGATCTCTGTCCCCAGGAAAAGAAAGTGGAAGCACTTCAGAAACTGAAGGATCTCACAACTCTGCGGGAACTAAGGAGCCTCCTTGGACTGACTAATTACAACAGAAAGTTCATTGAGGGCTACGCAGAGATCACTAGACCCCTGATTCATCTCTTGAAGGGGGGGATCAAGTGGGAATGGGGTCCAGAACAATCCAAGGCAGTAAGACAACTCAAGAGAAGCCTCTCACAAGCGCCTTGCCTAGCTTACCCTGTCAGAAACAAGGAGTTGTTCCTGGAGACAGGGTTTTCTAATATGTGCTTGGCGGCAGTATTATACCAAAAGCATGACAAGGTCAATAAAGTAATCTCCTATGTGAGCAAACTTTATCCTCTGTGGAGGAAAAATTCAACGATTGTGAGAAGGCACTCCTGGCAACGGTGTGGGCATTGAAGAATTACCGCCCGGTTATCCAGGGGGAACACATCATAGTGGAGACTCCACACCAGCATCTGCAATATCTCCAAAGTGACAGAATCCGGGCCGGAAAAGTGAGTCATTCCCGAATTACTTCCTGGATTCTGTCAATGCAAGGCTTTCCTGTAGAGGTCAGATATGGCCAAAACAAGAAGAGTCCCCTCGCGCAAGGTCTGGCTGACTTGCATGATTGTGCCAGAGAAAACTGTCTCGAGGACGAAAGTCTAAAAATCAAGGACAACATGGAGGCATACCTCAATTCCCCACACAAAGTCTTTGAAGAAGACAAGTGTGAGGGATTGCTCACTGTCTATGTGGATCGATGCTCTTACCATGTTGACAACAACTGGGAGAAAGAACTGGTGGCCGGCGTAGGGAATGCATGGGTGAAGGAGTTTCCAGAACCCTCCGCTGGATACAAAATTGGTCCCGAAGTAGTCAGGTGGCAGAATTGATGGCTGTGCATCAGGCCATCCTCACTGCTGTCCAACATCAACTCCACAAACTGGTCATAATCACAGATTCAGATTATGTACGGAACGGGTTCATGGAGCACCTGGTTAACTGGAAAACCAGAGGCATGTTATGTGCTAATAACAAACCCCTGAAACATGGGAAGTTAATCCAAAATATTGATGATCTGGTCACATCGAATGGGACGACCATCTACTGGAAAAAGATCAAGGGTCATTCCAAAGTAGAGGCACCAGACAAAACTGGAAATGACTTAGCTGATCATCGGGCCAAAACCGGGGCCATCCAAGGGGATCTACTCGAAATAGAGTCCCTGTTGGGGGAAATCCAGGTCACTGCTATCACTAGGTCCCAGACAAATGCTCACAATGATCTTTCAACTGCACAATGGAGTAAGGAGACCCCTGATGCTGATTTTATTACAGCTCAGAAGGGGAATCCAATAATTGGTAAGTTTAACCAACACATTGAGGACCTTGAGAACTTTCCGCTGACGGATACCGATTATATTGGGAAGGAGGACCTTAGAGTGTTGATGAAATGTCCAAAGATGTTCCGAATCCAAGACGGTTTGTTGGTAAGGAAATCCCAAGCTGGCCATGATCAGTGGGTGGTTCCTACCTCATTCCGAAGCCTGATGTTAAGTCACGCCCATGATGCGGCCACCGCCGGTCATAGGGGGTTTCACACAACACTGGAAATCTTAAGAGAGGTTGCATACTGGCCACACATGGGGCAAGACCTCGACCAATACTTGAAGGGGTGTCTTGTGTGTGCACAATTTCAGCCATCATCCCTCACACACCGTGCGCCTCTCCAAAAGAGAGGGATGACACTGCCATGGTCAGATTTGCAAATCGACTTTGTAGGCCCTGTAATTCGCTCGTCTAGAGGAAACAAGTACATGTTGACTGTTACATGCTTGTTTACCAAGTGGGTGGAATGTCTCCCGGCCCCAAACTGCAAGGCAGAAACAGCAGCTGCCCTGATGATTAACCACATCTTTTCCCGTTTTGGTCTACCTCAAAGGATTAAGTCAGACAGAGGTAGCCACTTCACCAGTGAAGTAATGACAAAGATGTGGGAGCTACTGGGGGTCAAAAGGAAGCTACATATTGCTTACAGGCCAGCTTCTTCTGGAGCAGTGGAGAGATACAACCGAACCATTGTGAGCATCTTAAAAAAGTTTGTGGCAGATTCTGGGCCAAGTTGGGATATCCGACTACCTCTGGTCCTAATGGCCATCAGATCTACCCCTTCATCTGCAACTAAAATGTCACCATTTGAGTTGATGACTGGATGCAAGATGGTGCTTCCTCAGCATTTGCTCTACAGGACCCAAGAGCAGACACTGATAAATGCCTCCACAACTCATGAGTATGTGGAGAATTTAAGGAAACACCTCCAACATACTTTGCATATGCTCAGCGGAATCTAGAAAGATCAGCTTAGAGTATGAAAACGCACTATGATTTGAAAAACACCAGGAAGGAATATGATCTGGGAGACCGGGTCTATCTATACAATTTCCAAAGGAACCAGGCCAAACAGCGAAATGTTTTGCCTACATGGACGGGACCATTTGAAATTATAGACAAGATCTCCCCTGTAGCGTATAAGATCCGCATCCCCAAAGGTAGTCTGGGGGAAGGGGAAGACAAGTGGGTACATATAAATCAGCTAAAGTGTTGCCATCCCAGGCACACTCTGCAGCAACTGGAGGAATCCTCTGGAATCCCAGAGGGGACCGCTCCAGATTAATCCAGTTCCAACCTAAATTATCCCATGTAGTCTCTGAAATATTATGATTCTTGTAAAAATGCTTCCTGTTCTATCTTGGTTTTTAAAACAAGACTGACAAATGTAACCGGATGTATAAAATGTATGTGTTCGCCACACCATTAATAGTGGTGGAAAAATGTCTATGAATAGGTATTGCCGCTTTTGCTTTCTCATCCTAGGAGAGAGGAAACCATGGAGACTGACCAAGGAGGACGACCGGGGACCGGGAGCAGAGACTCGAGGGGCACGGGGTACCGCCCAATATTCCCATCAGGACCGGCGAGGAGAACCGATCGATCCAACTGGGTGGAGGAAAAGATGCTGAACTGTGCCATCTACAGAATTGGAAGAAGATAATGCGGACATACCAGCACAGGGCTCAAAACCTCCTTAGCACCCGACTTCCCCTCGACTTGAATCAAAGCGTAGTCGGGCGGGGGGTTAGTGAAGGGTTTTGACCCATGCTGAATCAATAGACTGGGTAGATGTGGAGATGAGCTGTCGCCGCCCATCATTCCATCCCAGAGTCCAGGAGAACCGTGCAGTTGTGTGCATACCAAAAGCGCCAGGGGTGAAAGGTGGTGCCAAAGGAAAAATAGCAGCACCTGTCAGACAAAAGCGCTTTTAAATCACCTCTGTTTCTTTGCGTGCAAGCTCCAAATGTCCATTCCAAACATTGCAAGATAGCTAATTCCGGAGACCTTTGTTCAAAAAATCAGTTTTACTGATGTCAAAAATTTGCTGAAATCATGGGCACAAGACCACTCTAAAGATTCAACCTTCTTGTGGGGGGGTTCCACATAACCACTCAAATGTAAGGATGCCCATCAAAACAATAGCAAAAATCTCCTGTCAAATTCAAGACAACTCAAAAATGGATGCAATACTGGTACTCACCACTATCAGAAAGCCGGCGTTTTAAAACCACCAGAATTTTGTGTAAAACTGAACAGATGAACCCAAACCAGGCCAAGGAAAGACTTGCTAAGAGGTTGATACAATGTAAAACTATATTCTGAAATGACTTGAAGGAAGTAATTATTTAATGTATGTGTAAACATTGTAGGTTTGATTTAAACTGGGAACTAAAGTGACATTTAGCTGAATTCTGCCTGACAACTACCCCCGGCAGGAGAAACCAGCTCAGCCACTCTTCCCAGGCCAAGCTGCATCCTGCTGCCCCCACCAAAAGGAGATGACACCTCTCTGATTAGATTAGGGGAGGGGCACCTGCAGGAGGATGAACAAAGCACTGTCCTGGGCTCAGGCAAATGTTATATTGGGGGGGGGGCGTAAAATAGCTTCCTCTTGGGAGAAGTGGGAGGAGAAGTGCCTCTGCTAGCAAGCTGAGCTTGGGGGAAGTGGATAAACCAGTTATTCCACCATCTGATGTGGGAAGCCACACCCCTTTTTGACCAGGGCATAATTTTAAAAAGATAGATAACTCATAGTGTGGACTGGTCAAAATTATATAAATAATATCATTATTCTTGGGATTTTTCCATGCACATTTTAAGAGGTGTTAGGACCCTGTGGGATGTTCTTGGGGATAGTAGCGGAAAAAAGGTTGTTACTCCAAATGTATGCATGTTAAAAATCTGACACTTTATCATCTGAAACCCATATCCCTGGTGCACATTTGTGTAAAATCTGGAAAGGTTTAGAGGTCGTTATCCGGATGAAAAGGGGAGAATTCTGTCATCAGTGGACACGACATCGTACAAAGACAGGGATCGGATGGTTTGGTGCTACAGAAAAGATGTTAACTGGACCTATAATATGAGAAAAATGGTACATAGATAAATATGTATTTGGATCAGAAATAGATTTGTGTGCAATTTGACAAGGGGAGGTTCCTCTGACCATAAAACCTACAGCATCACTCTGACATTCCATTTCTTCCCCCCAATCAAGGGAGAGAGGAGGAATTGGCCAATGGTAAGTGAGAGGGGCAGGTTTAGTTATGACCAACGCACCCACCCACTTTCTAAACACATAAAAAGGGCCACTGAAACCCAGGTAGGGGATTCACTTTCCACTTTCTTGCGGGATGCTTTGCCGGGAGACTCCAGACTCCAAATCCATCAACCTCCGGAGACCAGAGATCCAGAGAGACCAGAGATCCAGAGAGACCAGAACTGTGCAGTGCTGAGAGCAGAACCAGAGACCAGACCGCTGTTCAGAACCACCCGCCGGAAGTCCCGTCCAACCTGACCAGACCTTGACGGCTTATTCCAAAAATATAGTGTGAGTACTCATTGTGCCAAAACCAATCTCCTAGTTTAGAATAATCTAATCCAAACTATTTTAGCCTATTAGAACTGCTTCCTAGAATCGTGTCATTCTGTCATCTTTAAAACTGAAAACTGTCATCTGTCATTCTGAGCTTTAAAATTTCAAATCCGAAAAACGACTTTCACAAAATCGTCCGTATCTCCGGAACCGTTTGTGCTAGGAACGATATTTAACTTTCATCTTAAAGCTAAGATTCTAGGCTTTACAACTTTTAGTGCCTCCGTAATTATGCTCGACGCGCGCGAGTACATTTGCCGCGATTTGACATTTTGCACAATTTCAGCCACGTGTAAAAATCAGCAGCTTCTCGCTTTCCTTTGCTAAAATTAATTTTAACCTGCTGGTTACACATAGAGCATTGCTAAAGTGAGCCTGAACTAATATACAGTAGCCATCACCTACCCTGAACCTCTAGAGGGAATTAAAAGCAATTTTAGCATCATTTCACTTCATTGCCACACATTCAAAGCATTTTGGGCCTGTGTTTTAAAATCATACCTGTTTTTCTCTAAGCTTGCTAGGGGGGAACTGCATTTTGTATTGCATTTTGTGGGATTCTTGAAGACTGTGTGCTCTCCTTCCATTTCTTACATTGCATTGGGGTGGGGTGAATTGCCAGAGAAAAAGTGATTATATTATCTTTTGCTAAAATCATATCAAGTTATTTCTGTACTGCATTTCCTCATTGCTTTTCCCTTGAAACCATAAAAGTATTTTCGCTGCCTTATCCATCCTATACCAACTCCTCATTGATTGTAAAGAAGTGTGCTAGTGTCAGGTTACCCATTGTTGATCAACATTCTATTCATAAGTGTGATATCAATTATTAATTTATTATAAAAGTGTGATATATATATTGTTTAATTTTTCAAATAAACCTTTCAAATTTGCAAAACAAACCTACTTCTTGGATCAGCGGGGTCGGGGGGATTCTGAGAGAGGGGTTTTATACTAGGGTTCATCATCCAGATTATAACTTGCCATAAAAATATATAAATAAGGGCTTCCCTTGGGCATCCAGACAAGGCACTGACTTAGTGGGATTGGAGTCATTGGAGTGACTTACAGGCTGTGTGGATGTATGGTGAAAATGTGCACACTTAAATGTATAGGTGGCTGCCAGTGTGAGTGCATGGTGAAAGGGTGGACAATTAAATGTATGGGTGGCTAGGTGTGTGTGGTGAGTGAATGGTGAAAGGGTGCACACTCAAATGTATGGGTGACTGCCTTGGTGTGCCTGAATGATGAAAGGGTGCATACTTAAATGTATAGGTGGCTGCCTGTGTGAGTGTATGGTGGAAGGGTGCACACTTAAATGTATAGGTGGCTGCCTGTGTGAGTGTATGGTGAAAGGGCGCACACTTAAATGTATGGGTGGTTGCCTGAGTGTGCCTGTATGGTGAAAGGGTGCACACTTAAATGTGCACACTAAAATGTATTGGTGGCTTCCTGATGTGCATGTATGGTGAAAGGGTACACACGTAAATGTATGGTTGGCTGGGTGTGCGTGTGTGTTTATGGTGAATGGTGTGTGTGCTTGTGTTCAACTGCTGGGAGAATAAGCGATATTCTGCCCCCTCTCTACCCTTCCAATCACTTCCCTGGCATGCAAGTACTAAACCCACATTAAGATTTCAATTGCCCAAAGAATTATACATTTCAATGCAGGTACTAACAGTGAAATGCTTTATGTTAGTAATTGCCAGGCCTTTGTTAACAGCGAAACCCAGGTGCTGTTTAACATCTGTGTCCTGTTCTGTCCAGCAACGGCTCTGTAGGTCAGCCAAGTCGAGTCAACTTAACCCAAACTTTCAGGGGGGCGAGGGGGTGTTTAGGGCTGAAGCCCAGTCAGCTCAATGGTGTTTCACCACTACTTGTGTTTAATCCCTTGGTTACTTATTGATAATCTTCATTACTCATATCCCTATTCTTCCTCATCCCAGTACTTGTGTTTGAGGCTCTTTGCCTCATACACAAGTACTTGGATGATGTAGCGGGACATGGAGGCAATGCCTGGCTTAGTTACCTGTAATATTCATTACTCCTAGTCTCACTATTCCTCATCCCAGTATTTACCTATGAGTCAAGGCACCTTATACGTTAGCACTGGGACAAGGAAAAGGGACGTGGGGTAATTCTGGCCCGAGAAGCTGATTTTGGGGGTTGGTGTAGGGGGTCTGAGGGAAGGGGGATGTTTGGCGGGGAGGGGTGGGACAGGTATTGTGCGATAAATCATAATAGTCATCCATGCCCAGGCTAAGCAGGCATGATATGTGGTATTAGTGGCTAGAGAGGCATTTTGGTGCAGCCAGTGTAGTCATTTCTTAGTTTGGCTTGACTTTTGTTTAACTGGGCATCTATGATAAAGTAGTCCTGCTTAGTGTAATTATCTGGCTAAACTGGAATTTGGGTGATGCTAGTCTAGCCATTTGTTACTGTGGCATTGTACATTTCTCTGGGCATCTGTGATGAAATAAACCTGATAAGTGTTATTGCTTTGACTGACATTTTGGTGCAACCAGTCTAGGTATGTTTAAATGTGGCCTGGCATGCTTTACTGCCATATGTTATTACGTGTCTAGACTGGTCTACATTGTGCAGCCAGTTGGACATGTTTTCCTTGCGGCATGGCATTTTTAATAGCAAAGCATTTTATTAATTAAAGCATTCATGTTCCTGTGCACTGTTAGTGACTTGCATGTATTGGAGTTTTGGATTGGTTTTACAATACAAAACAATTGCAAATGCTCTGGCCTTTTAGCCAATCTTTCTCAGAAAATGTGCTGTATAATGCATTAAAACACATATTTATATCTTTCTCCTAGTGCAGTGTGCGGGATACCACTGGAAATTTTGTGTTACGCCACTGTATAAAATGTGCATGTATTTTCATTCAAGTATTTTGATTATGACTAGAAAAACAAATTATGAAAACACTATGGGCCTCATTACGAGAATGGAGGTAGCGATGGAGCTATTAGCTCCATGGATGCCTCCGTTCCGGGCTCCATTACCAGGTTCCTGCAATGGGGACTTACCGGGTTACTCCGACATAGGAGGACCCGGTAATTCCTCCTTGCAGGAACCCATACCCATTCCCATTTGAGCCCCCATAGGGCTCAATGGGAATGGCGAGGGAGGTAATAATGGGCAGACTACATCTGGCCCGTTATTGCCTCACTCTTCCCCTCGCGGGACCGGGAAAGCACGCCTGGTTTTACCAGGCGTGCGATCTGGGTCCCGCGATGGGAAGCTCGTAATCGGCACTCCCGGAATGAAGGGGGCTGGTCCCGTACCGGCCCCCTTCATTACGGGAGCGCCAGCCTTATAATGAGGCCCTATAAGAGAAATGACTAGAGCCACATAAATGTCACAATTGTGTACGTATATGGTAAATTGCAATGGTTCTATAAATGATGCACTTGGATGGGAGGCTGCCATGCCTAATACTTCTCAACTAATGCAGTCACACCCAATACGTTTAACAGCCATTGCCCTGGTATGACTGAAAGCATTTGTGATAATGCAGCACCAGGCAGAACCTGGCCCCCTAATACTATGAAAGTCGCTCCAATGGAATGAATTACAAAAGCTTTAACCAGGAAAGTGCAATAGTGTTTAGTTATACTGAGAATATTGAAACACTTTGGAGGTTGGTGCCCCCATAATCACTTCTAAAGCTCTGCTATTTGTCTTGTATCCCAGGCATCTAGAACTGCACTCGCCTGATGCCAAGCATACAGTGGTCCTCAGAAGTAAAGATCCAGCGACGGCCCAATCCTGGTTTAATGCTATTCACTCAAATGTAAATGACCTCATTCCCAGGGTGATAGGTGAAGTAAAGGACCAACTGGGGAAATCCGGGATCGCGGGAAGCCGTGAGATCCGGCATCTTGGCTGGCTCGCAGAGAAGGTAAGACCTAATTTGGATATGTGACCACTTCTTCAGTGTTTAGATTACCTTTGTTAATCTAATAAAATATCTGTTCATAATCCTGTTTTACTAAATTCTTCAGATTCAATTCTGGTAAACAAAGGAGCAATATCTGCTCTGAATTGTCATTATACACACACGATAAAGTAAGCCACTTCTCTCGCACCCAAATCTGGATTTATAATATTTAGCATTTCTCGCAAAGCAGATTAGGATCTTCGTTCAGTTTCAAATAACACACTTATCGATATCTCATTTCTGTGGTTCAGCTCCACAATGTTACCCCCTTATCAGCCTCTTTGATCGCTAAAGGTTGGTTCCATTGGACATCTGTGATTGTTTTTCTTCCTTGAAATGAAAATGTTGTGAATCCTCTAGCTTTTTGTTGCATTTTGTTGAACGTTGAAGTATTCAGAAGATATCTGGAGACTCTAAACGATGTATCAATAATATTTTCATTGGATGCTGGTAGTAGCAAGGTAGATTTAATTTCCAAGCCTCTGCCTTCACTGGAATATTGTATGAGGTTCACAAGTTCTGTGATATTGTTAGGGTCTGTAGATTGTCCTTCCTTTAGAAAGAGTAGCGCATGCAGTTTTTACTAATCTTTCATTGTTATTGCTGAGGTTATTCCCTGGTATCAATGTATCATTTTAATATTTATCAGAGAAATTGGGAAATTCTAGGAATTTACAAAGCTGCAATAGGACCTAAAAGAGTCGCCTTGCGCAATCTTCAATTAAATCACAGATGCTCACACCTTGCAATAATGATGGATACTTTCCACGAGAATAGACCATATACACATGGCCTAATCCCTGTAATGTCAATGGCATGTTTCCTTCAACAAAAGTATAATTTCCCACCTCTCAGATCAAATATTAGTGATATGGATCCCCTCACAGAGCACACTTAAGAATATCTTGATTTTTTGTTTGTTTTTATTCGCACATCCTATTGCAGAGATACAGTGGATGTCTTAAAAATAACTGAACATATTCAATGGGAATGGCAGTATGTTATCATTACTAAAGATATCAGTACACCTGCACCAATAACTAGGTAAACATCAAAGCAACCCAGCAGCCAAATGCTCTTGGAGGTGCTAGAGGGCCCCTTGAACTAAAATGTTCTTACATTTAACAATCACAACTAACAAGCACATTAGCAGAACAGCCATGGGTGCTAATCATACACTTTCATTCTCAAAACTCTTCATGGTTCTATACAAATTACTGCAAGCATGGTATAACGCCCTTCACAAACTTAACAACTGGATCAAATGTTGCGTCTGCTACTGAGATGACATTTTGATTTTCTGGAGTAGATCCATTAAAGAGCTCTTTCACCGACAGGTTGAAAAATGATATTTACACTATCCAACTCCTCCAACTGGAATACAATTAGAGTAACATAGCATTATTACATCTGGAATTATACAGCTGAAAAAACACACTCTGCAGGCCATAGGGACCCTCATTAAGGCCTGAGTGAAAATGTGGCTGCAGACCAATACCTGCCAGTAATGCCCCCTGGTGAGTGAGCTATTACCTAATTAACGCTAAAGTCGCAGCTCAACATGGGGATACAAAAAAAGTAAAATAAATGGAATCCAAAAATGTTAATTGAAATCTGTCAGTACATTATGTGAATTGATGACTAAAAAATATATGTTTCTCTTAGTATTTTTATGGTAAGTCTCAAAAAGAGTGATCCCAGAGACTCAGCACACGCCAAATATGGTTCACCATCTTGACTGCTTATTGCAGGCGAGGTTTGAACAAGGCCAATAGAAAACAGGGAAATGGAGTCCACCTAACTGGCCGTTGAAATAGACAGTGCAGAGGATGGGATAAAGCAGCACAGTATTGAGGGGAATTTGGGTAATAGTGTACCCTCTGGGTGCTTCCCAGTCCTTCCTGAAGGGTTCTGTACCTTTACCGTTCGAAGGGTTAGCCAGTCCACCCTCGTGATTTATGCTCCGAGAAAGGGGTTGGGTGAACTCATGCAGGAACTAGCCATATGCCCATTACAACACCAAAATGGCATGAGTAGTGTAACAATGTTGGAGGAATAAATAAAGTGCATGGGTCTAGTCTAAGAAGACCTAATGTTCCAGGTCCATGTCCGTATTCTATCCAACAATTTCTCTGATGGCCAAAGCCTGAAAAGCATCATTTGATTCACACACAGTCTCAAGGTGTTTAAAGTACTTGCTTCTTGGGATTGGCATTCTCCTATGCGTGGCTCTCATGGAGTTCCACTAATCTCCCACGAATAAGGGAGCATACGTCCAGTCCCCCTGCTCTGAAAATAACTTCAGTGAATGCTCTGTTCTCCCACGAGGGCAAGAGCTGTTGCATTTACCCCCTTGCCGTGAGGTTACCATGAATGGATTTGGACAGGATTTGCCAACCCCTTGCATGGCATTTTTTGAGGTTGCACTAACTACTAGCCTACCATGGGCTCCTGGGTCCAGTCAGTAATCGAAAGCCTACTATTGGTTCTTGGTTATCCTTTGTAGTTGAGAGCTCACAACAGACTCTTTTTCATCTCTGATCTTTACAGGTTCTGGTTTGCACTTCATACAGGTACACTGCCTTGCGCCTGCATCTAGAATATAACCTTAAGTAGGCAAGCAGTATTAATCAATCTCATAAGGTCACCGGCCCTTGCCAGAATCTGGGATAGAGCCCACCGCAGGCTTGAAGAACTCCCTGAGGCTTCTCTTGACAGGTTCTGGGCTATAGCCATCAGCAGGCTCCCTGCAAGGTGGTTTCCTTGCCAGGTCAAAGCCTGAGCCAATCTCTCCAACAAGGTGCTCTCCTCTCCTTCTCTCTCACTCTCTCTTATTCTCCTCTCTGGGATGCCATTGTAACTGTCACAGCTTGGAAACTTCTGCCTTCTTTTATATTATGAAAGTGGCCTTGGGTGCCAATGTGAGGTCTGTGATTAGTCGGTCTATTGTCTAATTAGACATGGACTGAGGATTGATCAGGACATTCTGATCCTACCTCTTGCCCGTGTGATCAGCTCATTTCATTTTCCCTCTTAGTTGCTGAGTATTCCTCTTCCTGCTTTGTTCACAAGTAGCCGTATTGCTTTAGATGTCATGGGCAGAGGGCTCAAGGTGACTTGCTGCCATCTTGCGGTTAGCTGACAGTGCCATGCCATCTAAACATATCTGCAGGTCAACTCCCTTGTACCGTTAAGTTGCGGGCCCCTTCTGTTCACTGAGATGCATGTGCCTCCCTAAGCACTGGACCTTCCAGCTTCCCACTGTCTATGCTGAGTGTTTATGATAATGTGTGAGTGGTTTCACAGGCCAATCGAAATCCTCACTCTGTATCATAATCAAGGGCCTGTGAGTTTAAGGCCATTTAGAAAAGTGCATATGTAATGGATGGGATCACACAGATAAATTCCAAGTCCAAATAACCGATCCAACTCGGGAAGATGGCAAAGTACTGTTTTATTAACAATTATCTAAAACAGGGAGTTACAACGAACATCAACAGACATACGCTCAATTTCTCTCAGCAATCTTCACACAAATCATAGCTTTTATATAAAAAAATACATCAGAGGTGACGTCATACTACGTGGCAATAATGAAAAACCTATCAAGAGTCCGTATTGGCTAAGGGGAACATCTAAGTATACTTTCTATAGGAACTAGGATTGTGATTGGCTAACACTATCAGTTGGACAACATATGCCTAACTCTAAAACATGTCATCTTCAGAAACATTAGATACACAGTTTCTCATTGGTTTTTAAACTATTCAAACTATAAGGTCCTTTGTTATATGGACTACTATAATTGGTTGGCACGCTTGTGACGGGTCAGGAACATTCGGTTCACTTAACAGCACATAAGCCCTGACCCAGGTGCAAGGAGATGGGGCATGACACTACCTCCCCACCCAATTAGCCCAGCATTCTGCCATGAATATTGTCTTTGAACTTGGCATTGCAACGTATCCTTGTCTTTTAGAATACATGGGAGTGAGAGCACTCATTATCGTGTTCTGGGACTCCAAGTTTGAACTCTATTTTCTTCTTTGGCTCACGTGACAGGAGACCACGACTTGGTCAATTTTTCAGGTTTTAAATGTTGTAAATGAATTAAACTTGACACTCTTGGTGTTCTTTCTTTGCACCTTAACAATGGATGATTTATCCTTCGCTCGTTCACCCATTTCCAGAATAGATAGCTGACCATGGCTGCTTCAGTCTTGACTCCAGGCCAGACAGCCTGGTCTAGCAACTCCACAATTCTGTTTATTCTTGCTGCGACACAGCTTTCCCTTCCCCCTTCATGGGTCCTGGCTTACTAAATTCATGATACTGATGTTCAGCTTCTACACAATGGCGGCTTCTCCTGTGTTCTAATCACTACACATAGCCAGCTTCTATGATGACTTTGTCTACCTTACGTTTCAGCATCTGTACATTTATTGAACAGTTGATTTTCTGCAACAATTCATACAGGTATAATCTTTTTACATTTGAGAATTCACTCAATTCTTTACTGTGTCATTAGTTTCTTTAGGATGTATACATCCTCTTCAATCAGTATCTCAGGATGTTGTGCATACTTTCTGTGACGTCACTGGCTTCTTTTCTCTGCTCCTTCTCATATTCCTTCAGGGAGTTCCTCCCTCAAGTTCAAATCCCTTCGGGAAACATTCGGTAGGGTTGTCTCAATGGATATCTTCCTTCGAACACACGCTGCGGTATTGGCACAACTGCTGGTGTCAAACACGGCGCAATCTCAGGTCTCCAACGTATGTGAGGTGGGAGGGCAGGGTTTCCTGCAGGACATGCAGCTGCTCCTCATCACCAGTCTGAAAAATGGCACCTGAGATGCCTGCTTGCTACAATATTTAAGGCTACTTCCTACTACTTCTCTACCATTGTGGTGCCCGATAAACTATTGTCCCCCCATCGCTTTGTATAATTTTCTCATGTAATCACTCCTATATTCCCAGAAAGAGACCGAATGATATGCTACCCATCAAGCCCTGTACTGAAGAAACTCTATATTCCATGTCATGTGGTGCACATGTGTTGTGAGGGCAGCTAGAAGCAGCTATTTCCCTATGCTTGTTTGAATGCCAGAAAAACACTGGTGAGTAACGGTCACAGCAGTATCTATCCCCAGGATCATCTAAAACATCCCCCAGCAGACCTTCCTAGATCTGAGCTAACAAAGAGGGTGTCCTTTGCAATGTGGGTTTGTCAGTGGTCATTTTTGGGTGAAGGTGTGGTTTCAGTACTCTCTGTTGACTTTAACCACATTGCCAAATCTTTAGGTGGCAACATTTTACAAGGTATGTTATGTTATATGGCATTTGTATAGCGGCTAATTCATTGGTGTGGCTTCAAAGCACTGTGAGGTGAACATCCTTGGAGGACCGAAGTCCGAGGTATGAGAATTGAAAGGAGGATTTTTAGAATATGTGTGTGCATTTTAGGCAGTACAAAGGTAGAGATGGGTGGCTAAGTCCCTGCTAGCGACCCATGGAGATCTGGTTAGTGGGTGGGTGCTTTGTTAGATTGTCAGGAGGGTAGGCAAGTCAAGGAGACTGATTATGTGCCCAGATGGACTGCATTTTTGTCATGGGACTCAGCTGTATTCTACTGGCAGAGGTGATGTGCGTTATGAAGCTGAGTAGTGAATTGTTGTAGATGTATGTGTGTGGGTGGCTGCACCCTGGAAGGTATACAGCTATATTCCATTGAGCTAGAGTGCTATACGTACCAGAGAATCAGGCAGGTATCTAGTTGTGATGAGGGTATACAGATCATAGCGTATACAAAACAGTAGTGGGTTTGTAGTCAGAGTAGTGGCACAAAACAACAGCGACACTCAAAATGCTGGCCTACAACACTCCTAAAATACAAAAACGTCTCCGACCTGATTGTTGCAGTAGGCAGAGTTCGAGGCTTGCCATGGAAAGGGTCGTCCAGGGCGAACAGGCAAACAGGTGATGGGATGCTCAAGGAGGTGCCCTTTTCCAGAGCCCTTAGCGGGCTGCACAGCCGGCTGCCCTGGGTGGAAGGCTCAAATAGCTGTTCCCGGACGGAGCACGAATCAGAGGCAGGGAGGGCGGGCAGTGGGAATGGGGAGGGGAGGTAGGGTCTCCAGTCCAAGGGCCACTGAATGGAGTGCTTCGGTGCTAGAAATGAATAAATCCAAGGCCCAAAGTGGGCAGAGTACCTGATGGAGGCTGCAGACCTTGTGCTGGGAGTGTGATGCAGAACAGGCGGGTGCATGTTGTGGTATGCAATGTTTATTTCATTATGTGGCATGCAATGTTTCTTAGCGATGTATTACATGTATGTTCCTGGATGTCATTTTTCAGCCAGCACAATTGGATTGCGAGATATATGTTAATTCGTGATAGTTATGCCCCTGCTGTTATGGTCCTGCTCTTATGGTTTTCAGTGTACCAGCAAGCCATGTGCATCTTTTAGAACACTAGTAATGGAATACACTAGCAGGGCAATACATAGAAATTTGCACAAAAGTGGCGCACGCGGCTGGCGCACAGTGTTCCCGTGCGAATGTCTGCGCCAGCCGCGTGCGCTAAAATCGATTTCCGTGCACACCGTATTCATGGATTTTAGACTCCAAAAGCAGCCATGGCGCAGAGTGGTGCAGCGACCCTGCAGCAGCGCCAGTTACACCCCCAAGAACGCCCTCGTGCATTGAAAAGCCATCAAAATCCCCAATCCAGCGCAAAGGGCTGCGCCAACCCTGGACCAGTTTACCAGACTGCCAAACAGCAAACGCCAAGCGGGGAACGTGTATTAGGGGTTTCGCGGTAACTTCCACACGCAAAAGGGCCTGTGCGAGTGGGGTACGTGTATAACTGTTCGCGTGAATTTTTACACGCGATTGGCCTGGGTACGTGTATTCCAGGGGAGCGCGGCAAGTTTCACACGCGATTGGCCTGGGGAGCGGGGTACGTGTATTTCAGGGGAGCGCGGCAAGTTTCACACGCGATTGGCCTGGGTACGTGTATTCCAGGGGTGCGCGGGAAGTTTCACACGCGATTGGCCTGGGTACGTGTATTTCAGGGGCTTGCGGGTAGTTTCCCACGCGATTGGGCCTGGGGGAGCGGGGTACGTGTATTTCAGGGGTGCGCGGGAAGTTTCACATGCGATTGGCCTGGGTATGTGTATTTCAGGGGTGCGCGGGAAGTTTCACACGCGATTGGCCTGGGTATGTGTATTTCAGGGGCGCGCGGGAAGTTTCACACACGATTGGCCTAGGTACGTGTATTTCAGGGGTGCGCGGGAAGTTTCACATGTGAATTGGCAGTGTGGGTCCTCCCAGGTGTCCCCTCTACCCCCTCCACGGCCCCTGCAGGCAGCCCACACCACAGGGGACTACCCTGCACCTCTAGTCATGTCCCGCAGGCAGCCCATCCACCATGGGCATGCCCCTCAGCCAAGCCACATGTCACGTTGCAATATGATCACCAACTCATGTCTCGCAGCAACCCCACCCCCCAGCAGTAAGGGGCACCTGCCAGCAGGCCCCTACTCATGTCCCGCTCATGTCCCCCAGCACCCCCACCCCCCAGCAGTCAGGGGCACCTGCCAGCAGGCCCCCACTCATGTCCCATTCATGTCCCCCCCCAATATGTCAACATGACCCACAATCATGGCCCTCATGTCCACCAAAATCCCACGGCACGCCACCCCTGCCCAAATAACCAACCAAGCATAACATACACCCCACATTGAAATGCCCATTACATGAAACAACCCAAATGGCATGTATGTACATCAGCACATGTCCGTCACACACACACATTGGGTGCCAGTGAATGTGAACACCCACATCGTGACATGCATGAAACCAATGAGAGAATACCACACATTGAAGTACGGGAACAAATGTATTGAACAAAAAAGGTGGTGAAAGAAAATCAAATACCAAACAATGGACATAAGGAAAACAATGCAGAATGTCACATAATGATAAAAAAAGGAAATCAGAATCCAAAATATATGAAATCAAAAATGTCTCCAAAGTCTCCTTCCAACAAAGCAAATCCAAACAGAAATGAAAAAGTAAAATCCATTGCTCCATGGAAAAATCAAAAAAGAAAAAGCCGACAAATGCACACTCCAACTATTTACAAGGATGAAATCCTGGGTCCATGAGCCCAACTGTCCAAAGGAAACCTACAAAAAAGCCTACAGAATAAACAACTACATACAAAAATGTGGGGCATAGTCCATGCGCCCCAAAGGGAAGAAAAAAAGAAAGGAAACTTAACACTAATGAACTATATACAATGGCAGCGGGCAAGTCCAACGGCTCACTGGTTGATGTCATGGGCCAGGACATCATCGAACTCCTGTTCAATGGCTTGGAGGCGGGCATGTTCACTGGCCCCGAGGTCTCGCAGGAATAATGCGGTGTCCAGCTCCAACTCCCTGCGAATACCCTAGAGGCACTCAACCCGCCTCAGCGTCCTGCGCAAGAAGTTCTCCGCCCTGACCATTGTGAGCCGTTCCTCCTCCGCACGCCGCCGCTCCGCACCTATCTGCTGGCCCAACCACTGCCACACAGAAGACACTCCCATTCCAGGGTTCTCCTGCCCTTCGGCCCATGCCTGCCCCTCTGATGTAGATGGCCCCGAGCCATGATGCCTTCCACGTCGAGCCTGCCGCTGCCTCTGACGCAACTGCCTCTGCCAGCACGACGGCATCCAGGCTGATGGAATCCACCGGCACCGTCGTGCATGTGCCCTGCCCGATGATACCGGCACATCCTCCATCTGCTGGGGTCCAGTTGCTGGTGTGTCCACCCCTGCTGGACCTCCGACTCCCGACTGTGGCAGGGATGGGATCCCTAGCGAGCTGGCTGCGTTGGTCAGGGAAGGTCCACAGGGGGCCCTGGAGGCATCAGGGCCGGAAGACGGCATGGAGAACGACTGGCGCATAGCCTCCACAGAGGAGGAGGGGGTCGCCAGAGTGGCCGACACATGTACGAAACCCCCGACCATGGTCGCTCCCAACTGGGCCACATTGGCATGCTGCTCTTCGTGATGACATGCCTGCTCCCCCCGGAAAGCACGCACGTCATCACGAATGACACCCGTGCGCAATGCGACTCCAATCAGGACCTTCTCCATACGGCCAGGGGTCCCCTCATCCGCAGGTAGAGGAGTGTCAGATGACATAGATATCCCCCCTACCTGCGGACGTGCCTGGGATGGGGCATCCCTGCTGGTGCATGGTGGTGCAGTCACAGTGTCAGGGACAGTGACATGCACAGGCCTCTCCACGGCGACCTGTGCTGCCTCCTGCCCCTGCCCCTGGACTGCACCACTTGCACCAGTGGTACCACCCCCACCAGGCCCTATGTGCAGCTCAGGAGCAGCCTCCTCCTCCTCCTCTGTGGAAACCACCAACCTGGATGGCTCCACACCGTCTTCTGCCGTTGCAAACCCCTGTGGGGGCTCACCCACCCCTTCCGCTGCAGCCGTGGGGGCATCCCCACCACTTTGCTCCACAGCGCCGTCTCTGCCCTCTTCTTCACTTGCCACTGTATAGAGGGAGACATAGAACACAAGCATCAGGGTACTGTACAATGGTCCCCTAGACAGGAAGCAATGGCAGATGAGTGGCACTGTCAAACATCACTTCCATCATGTCCCTCCACAACACATGGGTCAGTGCAGGCAAAACACATTCAGTAACAGGCATGGCGCATGCTATGGACATTAGCATACATGTCCAAGGGACTCTTGAAACATACAATGTTGGTTTGAAACTCACATGCATCATGGGTCATGCCTATCACATGCACACACTTCACCATAGTTTCATCCATCTAGCCTCGTACACCCCAGACACAGTGGATACAAGGATGACTAGGCTGCATCAGTGAATCTGAACATTGTCACAGACATGTGTCATGCATCCATGGCATTCACAAGTCACAGACACGCAGGTCAGACGCACAGACATGGACACCATACATGTACTTTGCATCAGCCCCCATCCCTCACCCCCACCCATGTCCAGGAACAGAGACTGGCATGCTCTCATGTGTCCATTCCGCATAGAGCTCCCCATGTTGCATTTAAACACATGCACCAACCATGTGGTTCACAAATTACTGGTCTCACATGCATGACCATGATGTCCCTGCACACACACATACGTACATGGCCTATGTCACACATACAGGCAAGTATCAGACAACCAGCACACTGCAACATGCCCTGTCTCACACAGCAATGCTTGGCCACTTACCGCTCAACTCCAGACGGGTCTGCCTCTCAGGGATCTGGGCGTGGAGCGCTGGGCGTACGTGTTCCAGGACCCTCAGCTGGATGGTACTCATGCGGCCCTGGCCCCCCTCCACGAGGCGCCGGGCCTTTAAGAGGGTCCTGGACCTCAAGTCCTCCCAGCACTTCTTGATTTGCTTGATGTTGCGGGTTGCCACCCCCTTCGCGTTGATGGCAACCACTAAGTCGTCCCAGATCCTGTCCCGTCCTTTCTTGTTGGCGCGTGATGATCCGAAGAGGGCATCATAATACCCCAGGACAAGCTCCACCAGGACACCAACTTCCTTCTGACTGAAGCTGGTGGCCCTCTGCCCCTCTGGCTGGGGGTCGCCAGTGGTCTCAGATGGTGTTTGCCCTGAAATGGCGACCCCCGAGGCAGGTGTGGGTGGGCAACTGGGTCCTGGGGCTGGGCTGTGGAGCGATGGTATACCAGTCGGGAGTCTTCTGTTCCATCAGGGGTGGACACAGCAACTGGACCCCTGCAGATGGCAGATGTGCAGGCACAAAATGGCAGGGCACGATGGCAGCAGGCAGGCAGCAGCAGATGGCTCGTGGGAGGCTGGTCGGGGTTCTGGGGGGCAGTAATTCGGCCTTTTGGGCAGGAGCGTGGTCTTCCGTGTTTTTTCGCATGGCCAGCTTGATACGGAGTGATTTGGCACGTGAAATTCTTGCACATCAGCGTGTAATTCGAGGAAAGTCCCTTAGCACGTAGGCGCGTCAGCACGCATACGCAATTTCATTGGACCAAAGGCCCTCAGCGCGTCTGTGACGTGGTGCGCACGGGCCTGTATGTGCTTTTCATGGGGTGCGGTGTGTGTGTTTTCCAGGCGTTGGGATTCACACGCTATTACTTCACAGTGGGTGGGTGTTGGTTACGTGTTCTTCTACACGCAAGGCAGACGGTGAGTGGTACCCTGCTCGCCCAGGCCCAATCACATGTGCAACTTCACGCGCACCCCTGAAATACATGTACCCAGGCCAATCGCGTGTGAAACTTCCCGCGCACCCCTGAAATACACGTACCCAGGCCAATCGCATGCGAAACTTCACGCGCACCCCTGAAATACACGTACCCAGGCCTATCGCGTGTAAAACTTCACGCGAACCCCTGTAATACACGTACCCCGCTCCTCCAGGGCAAATAGTGTGTAGAACTTCCCGCGCACCCCCGAAATACACGCACACGCTATTTTTCACACAGCGGGTGTCCATGTTTGTTGCATACCCCTTTGCACGTCATTTGTCCTAGAGGCCCACAGTATGGGACATTCTACATAGCTGTATATACCTGCTTTTTGTGGGCGCACATTTTTTTCATGTGCAGGGGTGCATCCGCCTGCCTTCGTGTGGCGGACGTGTTTAGGCCTGTGCGCGTCTTTGCCCGTGCGCTGTTTTGCCCTATTCGATTCCATGAATATGTGTTGTAGGCGAGTGTGTGGGCGTTCCGCGCACTTGCCTCCTGTAATTCCCCCGTGACGCCCACATTTTCACGAGTTGTTCCCCATTCTGCGTGTCACACCCCGTGTTCCGCCTACTTTTGTTATGTGCGCCGCGCTATGTGCGCTTTCGCTGTGGCCTTAGCGCACGCCGTTAGATGACCTGTGTGCCGGCGTGCGCCGCACACTTTTTCAGCGCACATCCCAGATTTTAGTCACGCACTGACTTCCATGAATAGATGTGCGCTGGTTTCCCTGCAATATTCGCACTTGCACTGCGAATCGCACGTTTTCGCACGCTTGCGCTGATATTTTCAGCACACATTAATTCCATGAATCGGCCTGTAAATTTTCATCTCTGTTATTAGTTTGTTTTTCGCATGTGTTGTTATTTAGAAAGCAAGAAGAGCTTTGAAAAGACGCTCTTGGTTGGTGACGTGGAATAGTAGAAAAGTGGTTGCTGCAGATAATGATAATGATGATAATAATGTGTTATTTATATAGCGCCTTAATCCAAAGCGCTTTACAGAGCACATATTTACATACAGTATCACCCAACCGAAATTGGTACTCCTTTATATACTTTAGATACTTTACTTGGGTGTAGTAGGGAGGCAATGGACGTGCGAGAGAGGACAGCCCTGACAAAACATGACTAGTGCAATACTTTCAGCAATACTGACAGTATTTACTTGGCCATTGTGCTATGTCAATTTGCAAACATCCACTAGTGTGAGTTAATTTCTGTGAAAAATGTCATGCCACTTAAGTGATGCATGGTGATGTGTTCCTTTATGTTCCTCTATGTTGGGTGTGCAGGTAGCTGGATTTGCTCAGAGCTATTTGTGGCTGGTGCAGTTGAGTGGTCATTTTGTAGCCGTGTTGTATACTTTGTGGCTGGTGCAGCAAAGTGGTGATGCAACTAGATTTGTTGGGAGTCATGCGGCGCTCCTTTTGGCTGGGGCCAGTGGTCATTTTGTCTGGTCCTTGGCTAGTTGACCAGGGTGGTTGTGTCTTGTGCTGTTGGGTTTTGATTAATCGCAGAGGGTTACATTTTCAATTCTGTGGCATGGGTTAGGGCACGCTCATGTGGCCGGTGTATCGTGTGGTACACGTTGGTAAGTAATTTGGGTTTCTTGTGTCTTTTTGCATTTGGTGGTGTGGTTAGGTGTTCTTTAATGACTGCAGGAAGTCTGGCTGTATGTTACTGGGACTCATGCTGCATGCTCACAGGGATGGTGTGAAGAGAGGTTGGTGTGTGCTCCTGAGTGTTCTGGTCATGTTGTGTACCTGCACTTTAGAACATGATGTGTGGGTTTATCTTCCTGGATGGTGACTATCTGATGGCCTTCCACTTCTGAGGCACAGTGTTGTTGATGTTTTCCATGAGGTGGGTGATATGCTGGGTGCCCTGTGCACTTGTAGAAGTTGTAGAAGAGTTGGAGTATGTTCTGTTGAGGGTGCAAGCATCCTATGTAGTTTGTGATGAGTAGGGCTTGTATTTTCCTGCTGAGGGTGATGTATTTGGTGGATGTCCGTGATTGCTGGACTCTCACTTTCTCTCTCTTTATGGGTAATGTTCATAACACTTCCTGTTGTACATCACTGCTGCTTTGTTTAATACTTTTCATTTCACAGTGGGGAGAGGGGTGTATCGTGTTGTGTGTGCTGTCTCATGGTAGGCTGATGTGAATACCTGCTTGACGTCCAGCCTGTTGCAGGTGAGTGGAATGATGAGAAAATGGCACAGGTATGTTCTATAAGTGTCATTTCAGAAGCCGACTGGCAGAGAAATGGATACACATTTTATTGTCTGATATGCCTAATATACTTGCTCATGTACTCACCTTATTGCCGTGAAAGATGATTAAATATAATGTTTGCTTTATCTACACATTGACTCCAGAGGGATTCTTGGGACATGTCTGCTTCATAATAACAGCAGGACACTGGTCCTCCAGGCCTGCTGACCTCGCCAAACGGATACTGTCCACTCCTTACTAATCCATGTGGGCCCTGGGGCGAGTAGCAGAGTGATCTACCTCTCGTAATCTGGTCTCCACTGCCTCTGGGTCCTGCTGCTCGAGTGGTAGAGTGGATCGACCTGCACACTGGGCTATTCATGAGTAACTTCAGTGACTGTGTCTTACTCTTGAAAAAAGCCATGCTGTAGCCATCCATGGCAGTACCCTACCAAAAAAATCTGGATTGAAAGTGGATTGCTACTGGGTTTTCCCAAACATTTAAATCCTCTTTAAATCCTCTTTAACTCCAGAAATAATGTTCTGTCATGATTCCCGCTCCCGGGGAGCCGGTTCAAGCCGTGGGCGCCAGGCTCATTATGGGAATGCTTGGGTGCACTTACCTGATGCAGACCATGCTGCAGGATCCCGGCCTCCTTGAGGCCTGAAAGGAACTACTTTACCTGTGGGACTAATTTACCATCCGGGCGTGGTCGGGGAAGGATACATACCTGATTGGAGGAATGAAACATACCTGGAACTTCTTCCAAGGCTATTTAAACCCCACCCGAACAGCCACACGTGCTTCGCGTTGTTCTGCATCTAGCAGCTAACGCTCACCGTGTCTGCTCCTGCATCCTGACTTCTGCCACGCCTGCCAGCATCCTGGATCACCTGCAAAGGAAGAGAAGAAGAGAACAGAAGAAGGAAAAGTCCTTACCTGCTAAATCCGCATCCCGGAGACATCTCGCCGACAATCCTGAAAAGGAAGACTTTAATTTAAAAGCTCATCGCGTCAATCGCTGCAGCGCCGCATTCCACTCACCTTTACAGGGCGCCTCCATGTTCAGCAGTGATCATCCGGATTCGCAGTCACGCCCCAGCGCCTAGGGAGAAAAACACCACAACAAAAGGTGAGAGAGAGAAGGGAATAAGGAAAGCTAAATCTCCATGTTAAGACTTACCTGTTGATTCATTCCCTCTTCATTTCGGGTCCGCGCCGCATCCTGGCATTTCCGGACCCCGGCCCCTAAGGGGAAAAAAAGACATCAGCTTTAATGAGCGAATGAAAAGACATTACCAAAAAACGCTCATTAAAGACTTACCTGATTTCTACAAGGATTTCACCTCTCATCTCGGGTCGGTGCCTGTTCCCCGGCATTCCGTACCCCGGCCCCTATGGGGAAAAAGACACTAGCATTAGTACATTAATGCATGGACACAAGAGGAACCTCTTATCAAAAAACTTACCTGGAAGCCAAGCAAGTTTGGTTCTCACCAATCCGAAAATCCAGTGAAGTAACTGGATACCAACGCGCCCCTGCATCAGAAGCAGGATGGAGAGCTCGTCCTTCCAGACCCTAAGGTGAGACGCTACGAGAAATCACAGAAGGGTTTCAAGGAGGGTGAGAGGGGAAAGTGGGAGGCCGATTGCATTACCCCGCAGACAGTTAATCCCCTATTTTCGCCTACAGAAGGATACTTCTGCGAGCCAGACAAGCCAGATTTGGGGGCCTGGTCCAGTCCGTCTTCCGAACCCTGCGCATCACCTTAGAAGAGGTCACAGCAGCGCGAACCAGGCCAGCGCCTCCGTGGGAGTCAGGTGAGCGTAACATGTTCCCTATAATCCTGAAAAGAAATGCTTAAAAACACATTTGGTGCACTTTGTTGAATTGGGCTTTAAGAACGTCACTGTGGCTTAATTGCTGCCCATTTCAGAGAGTTGCATTTTCATTTGCTTTTAGAACAATAGTGATGACTTATTAGGTCACAGTCATTTAGGTAAAATGGCCATGAAAGTCAAGACCATGTAATGGCATATTAACTATATTTAAAAAGAATAGACACATTTTTTTTCTCCCACTATATTTATTAAAAAAGAGGCAGAGGTTAAATCGGACACTGTGTACATAGCACAAAAACACGACTGTGGCAATCCCAAACATGGGTGCTTTACAATTTAAAAATAAAGGGCGAGAGGCGACCCAGAACCAGTCTGGTGGGGTCCAGCGCAGGGAGCAAGGGTGAAAGGGGACCCAAAACCAGTCAAGGGATTCACACGAGTATCAGTGCCCAGCCCGGGGAGCAAATGAGTCCAGTGGGGCCCAGCCTAGGGAGCGAGCAAGTCCGGTGGGGCCCAGCACAGGGAGCAAGGGTGAGAGGGGACCCAGAACCAGTCCAGGGAGTCACACGAGTATCCAGGCCCAGGCCGGGGAGCAAGCAAGTCTGGTGGGGCCCAGCCCAGGGAGCAAGCGAGTCCGGTGGGGTCCAGCCCAGGGAGCAAGCGAGTCCGGTGGGGTCCAGCCCAGCGAGCAAGGGTGAGAGGGGACACAGAACCAGTCCAGGGAGTCATAAAAGTATCCAGGCCGAGACCAAAGAGCAAGAGAGTCCAATGTGCTGCCTTAATGCGCAACTACACTTGTGTAGAAAAGACCAGATTTGGTTCCTCTTCATCCGGTAGTTGCCAATTTTATTTTGGAGGGCTTTTCTGTACTCAGATGCAGAGTCCTGAACGTCCATTTCCTTGGCTTGTACATGGATACATTCTGAAATGCAAAAAAGATTGTGTAAAAAGTTTGAAGAGAGCAAGTAAAGTACTTCTAATGAACAGGCTGATGTAAGGTGGTGTTCGGGGATTATGGATTATTTCTAGAACATGTGCCTGCCACAGGTTGACACATGGCTGTGAGAAACGAAGCATAGACAATGTGGACTGTACACCCTCTAACGTGCTTTCGGAATTCCATTTATACCTTGTACAGCCTCCTGTCGATGACGATCCAATGTTAACCTCCCCTTTGCTGCCATCAGTAGTTCTTTGGTGAACAAAAGATCCAGCAGCTTGTTCAGAAGGTAATGTGCTGGGTTGTTAGTCTGTGATTTTTTGGCTGTCATTACAATCTCCCTCAACTTCACGGGGTTCACCAACCCATCTGCAAACCTGCATTCCCATCTGTCCCAAGGGGTACTTTACTCTGTGGACACAAAAAATGAAAAATTACTACATTTCTCAAAGCTGACAATCTGGATCAAACAATGGGAATTCCTTAGAATTTAGTATATATTAGTGGCACTTCCACGAAAAAACTAAAACAGTTTTTTGGCTCTCCGTTTATCTTGTTTCCCACTTCTTTGCATAATTGGTATACTGTGAGGAAATGACCAACCTCATGTTTCCCCATGTACAGTGCATTGGTAAAGGAGCAATACAAGCAAAACAAATAAAATATAGTATTGTAGGCAGTTGAGACTATTGGAACTAGTGCCCAACAGTATTTGTTCTGTTGGAACCACAGGGTTTGAAATGGAGGGGAGTAGGGGGCTATTTAGCCCTGCTTGTAGCCCTGAAGAGCCTGGTTAGCTTTACACCATGCATACCAAGAGCTACATTTGGCACCCGGGCCAACTGATGCTGATCACGTATACCTATGGGAAGATCACGTATACCTATGGGAATTTAACTGTGCTTTTGTAACAATCTATAAATAAACCTTAGGACATCAGTGTGACACTTGAAGCATAACAGATCATAAGTAATGGACAAAGCGATATGTTTGCATCTTGTGGAACGCTGCACTAGCTCCTGCTTATCAAATCCCGGACCGCCTTATGGGCCTGAGTGTGGGCATATAATGAGTGATGGACAATAACCAGTGAATACATGAGCCACAGTATTTGAGCTACCTTTTCCCACCCTCTGACACAGTCGTTTAGAAGCCCTATGGCTTCATAGGACTGTTGGGGTGGAGGGTTTGAGACTAGGGTGGAGAAACACAGAAGTCTACAACCAATAGCATTTGGAATGAGAAAAAACATTTATTTATGTCATAGCGGCACCAACCAACTTTTGTATAACTCAAAGGCCACTTACCTCTGATGCAGTTGATGGACCAGGGTTGGGATTTGGATCGGGATGAGATAAAACTTTTTCTGTGGCTCCTGTCTGCCTCCTCTTTATTCACTGAAGGGCCAGTTCCACGCACTTCCCAACTGCTACCTGCTGGCGGGAATTCATTGTGTCCTAGTATGCTGAAATAATAGCACAAAAATTAATTACACATTTTAATACAGTAGACATTTTAATGACAATTACCAAGATTGCAATGCAGTTATTCAACACACATACCGGTTAAGCTTCCATCATATTGTCATCTTATTCTATCGGGGGCCGATCAACCGTTCCCATTGTTGCTGGTCCATAATCGCCAAATGACTATTCCATGCTCCTCCCTCAAGACACTGCTCATGTCTTCATGTTCAGCATCTTGTCCACAATGAGCTACTCCTGCCCCATTTACGTCCTGGTGCATTTCTAGTCTGCCTGGCCTAGGATGGGACTCGGTGCAATTTGATTGGTGGCCCAATAGTGGCCACGGAGCTTGGGGACTATATGGTGGTGGCAGCATGGCCTTACTGAGTTTGTCTGGCACATGTTATTTCCCCAGGAAAGGGGTGATGGAGATCGGGCAATAGTTTCCCATAATGGATGTTCATATTTTATTTATATTGCGCTCGTACACAAGTGTGTCAGAGCGCGGCAAGGGAGGGGAACAGGGGGGAACAAAAACAGCGATCTTACTAGGCCCGGTGACATTAAGAACACGCAAGTGCATGGTAGAGGGGAAGGGGAAAAGTGCATGGAAAGGGGGGTGGAGGGGCGTGGGACGCCGGGAGCAGAGGAAACAGAAAATAAATAAATAATAAAGGCAACAAACAGTGGTAGTGCAGCCAGCAAGTGGGAAGTGACTAACCCCTCACTCCTCAGAAGTACTATTTAAAACATAAAGCTCTCCCAGTGAATGCTATGCATACATATCAATATGACCCATTACGTTTGTAAAATCGCAGCACACACTGACACACCCTACCAGGCCTCAACACTACTCTCACAGCCGCAGCACCAGCCACATAGCTACATGTACTGGTGCACCCTACCAAGACTAAACACTAGTCTCACTACAGCAACACATTTTTAGTGTTGCTGGATTTGTTTTATTGAGAAACAAGTTAAAAAAAATCCCAAAGAAATCCTCCACTTTAAGACCAAACAATCCTTGCTTGTCAAAAAATCCAAAATAAATCCTATAAAAATGTGTGCCTGCCAATTAGTGTAAGTGGATTGTTTTTACTGAGAAACAAGTCAGTAAAAATCCAAAATAAATCCTCCAACCCAAGACAAATAAATCCTTGCTTGGAAAAATCCCCAGAAAATCCAAAATAAATGCAAAAAAAATCCACAGCTTCAAAACAAGCCAGAAGCAATCCCAAAACAATCCAAAAAGTGGATTTCTTTTTTACTACGGTAGCGACCTCTGAGGCTCCACCGTTTGGTGCTGCGGGCTGGGGAATTGCCCTTTCATGGTGGGAAACTGACGAGAACGCGTCTCTAGGGTGAATGCTGTGGCCAGCTCCTCCTTTTATCAACCGAAGACACCGAATGATCCTAGCATAGGATTTACAGGTAACGATCAACTGAGACAACATGTTGTTAGCAGCACCATGGCAACGCTCAAGACCTAGGCACTAGATCTGCTTGATCTCCAGAGAGGATTACTCTATATGATCACCTCTATCCCAGGCCGAGGGAGCATCAAGGCTGCCAAAGCACCCCAGGAGCGACCCGGATGTAAAGCTTTCATGAATGAAGTGTCTCAGACATGTATATGTATGGAATATAAACTATACATCCGCCAAGCACACGTTGAAGAAATATGATAAATACGAGGAAATAACGTACTGAGCGGAAACCATCACAACAACAAAAACAGTTGCATTTAAAGAGCAAAGGTATTCGTGCATCATTCCAGGCTGGTTTATCAGAATATAACCCATCGTACTCGGGTTCAGCGCAATCCCAAACCTCGGTGTTCTATGTGCTTAAATCTTTGTCATAATGAAGCATTATGATGTCATGTGAGTCCGGGTTCACTCTATGTAAAAATGGGTTTCATTCTATTGCCCTTCAGAAAGTGGATTAAGTGCTGGTTGTTTCCTGAGTAGATTCTCTACTCCAGATGAAGGACCTGTATGTGCTTCAGTGCCACGAAATGTATGACGTGGCTGTGCATTCTACAAGCACTTCAACCAATCCTGAAAAGCAGACCCAACATGGGAGAGTTGACATGTATGACTTAATGTAGTACCGGAAATCTAAAAGCCCTTTTGCTGGGTCTTGCAAATGCCCTAAGGCTCTAACAGCAGAGGCGTTGCTAGGGGGTGGGAGGGGGCGGATAAGAGGGATACAGCTCCTGGTCTTTTGGTTGTAGCCACGGATAGAAGCTATGGGGCTACAACCAAAAGGCTAGCTAGCCCGAGTCCAGACAGTCCGGACATTAGTGTAGCCCCAAATATTTTCCAGACTTAGCAACACCACTCACTACCTAGCAGTGTTGCAAACTTTGAAAAACGAATCTTCCACAGCGGGCTTCGTAATGTTTAATTTGTTTCTCTTCGTTCCTATTTCATCACATGTTGACTGTTGCCCAGACTGCTAAGCCAAGTGAGAGGATTTGGAAATGGAAGGCAATCAGTAAGCGTGAACCAAAAGGGTCACGCATGTCGGCAGCGCCATCTTTTGGTGATGCTAAGTACTACAGTTCCCATGTTCTCCTCAAGGCATCCTGCATCTGCCTGTGCGACTCTGGAGACATCAACACCCCATCTTTATTTTATGCATGCAAATCCACCAGAACAGGCCCGGATGCCGCTCCCGATTCTTCACATGATGCAGAGTTAGGCACAGGCACCCAGGCATGCCCGGGGCTCAGACGCCTAGCATTGCATCATGCAATGATTCCTATTTGCTGTCCCAGGTGCGGGCGCCCGGCAGCCATGAACATGCATGCCTGCGGCTGATTGCCTATTCCTGCTCTTAGCACGTGCTAGGGAGTTCCCATGACATTTGGGGAATGTGATCCAAAAGGGTGTGCAAGAGTTCTATTGGCATTCTTAACATCAATGTTTTCCCATAACTTCAATAGTTTTGGCAGCCCCGTTATTCGTGTCTCGGGAGGTTAGCTCAGGGAGGATAGCTCTGGGGCAACGTGCTTGCCTTGGAAGCAAGGCGACACGGAGCAAAACAGGTCTGATCCCCGGGTCCATAAATAACCTATCATATCATATCATCCCTCATGAAACCTTCCACGTGGAGGTTGATTGTAGCAGCTCGCCCACAAACTATTCTCTACACATTCCGGGCCTTCCCTCTTTGGTGCACCTCCTCACCCCTGCCCTCCTAATCACTTATGCAAGGTTTGGCATTCCGGCAATATGTTTGCCCTACCTCTGTATCACCAATGGCCCATCTGGGGTGGCACGCGGATGCTCAGATCTTCCTGTCATCCCCCCTGTTTCCAGCGTGCCTCTACTACGTGTGCAGCCAGAGGTCAGAGGTCAGAGGCTAGAGGCTCGGATTCCTCTTCCGGTTCGCCCACTACCATGCATGAGACTCTCACAGCTATGGGTTCACATTCTGATGCAAATGCAGCACAGCAAACATATGTTTCTGAGCTCACTTGGTGGCAATATGAACGGTCTGCCCTTGTGACTCCTGCCTTCCTCCAAGACTCCACAGACATGTGTACTTCTATCTTACATCCCCATCCGAAAGCTGTTGTTTGATGCATTCCATTGCCTACAATCAACCGCTGGCAACTTAAAGTCCACGAGGGTAGCATTTTGAGAACACGTCCTTGAGCTCTACCCCAGCAATTAGCTTCTAAACCTCAATGGATGGCAGACTAGTGCTTAATCTGTACCGGTGTTGCCAGGGCCGAGTACCAGGACTTATTTCTCAGCAGCAAATTTGATCTCAGCTACATTATCATAGACAGCTTTTTGTGGCAACTTCATTTAATGCTGTTTTATTTTACTGTCAATGAGGTTGATTTTACAATATCATGGCAGGGCAACTTCCCTAGCTGAAGGCTGACTGACAGCAAGTCCTCACATCATTCTTCAATTCATGAAACTGATGAGTATGGCCGGCACAGCATTGTGATTGGCGTTGACATGGCTACGCTGTTTTCATGAATGCAAGATATACTTCAACACAGTTGCCACTATGAAATAGCCAGCAGCAGGATGAACAGCATTGAGTGTGTGCCCTATGCTGCAGGTGTCTGGGCAGCCAGGAAACCAAGATTGCGTCCATGCACCACTTTGAGCTTAATGCACTTACACGGTTTATGATGGTGTGACAGGCAGCACGTGGCATTGCACTTGGCATCAGATAGGAGGGGGGCCACCAGCATGTCTGGCTGAGCGCTTTCTCTTCCATCTTGGCCGCTGTTGTCAGTGCCATAGAGCCACTGCCATGAGCAGACCAGGGCGGAGAGGACATAAGCACCTCTGAAAATAACCTGCATGAGCCACATTGAGGTTTGACACTTTATATGTGACAAAAACAGAGGATTTGTTTTTTGGGAGTAAATTTACAGTTTCTTAAAAGTAGACAATTCTGAAAGATCTCTCAAACAATGTGTAAAGTACACAGGACAACTCTGGTGTAAGATTTCTTGATCTCCATCCGGGAGATCTGTCACTGCTACATCTCTCCGTGATACAGGAAAGATCAAACTTTTCTCACTAGTGAATTACATTGTCTAGATAAGAAGTAAAAGATGCTCTGATGTTGCTCCGGGCGCTCAGCGGTGTGGTTTCCACTGGGTAGCTTTGGCAATGTGGTTGCCACTGGTTAGCTTTGGCAGTGCGGGTGCCGCTGCATAGCTTTGGCATTGTGGTTACCACTGGGTAGCTTTGGCAGTGTGGTTGCCACTAGGTAGCTTTGGCAATGTGGTTGCCACTGGTTAGCTTTGGCAGTGTGGTTGCCACTGGGTAGCATTGGCAGTGTGGTTTCCACTGGGTAGCTTTCACAGTGTGGTTGCCACTGGGTAGCTTTCACAGTGTAGTTGCCACTGGGTAGCTTTGGCAATGTGGTTGCCACTGGTTAGCTTTGGCAGTGCGGGTGCCGCTGCATAGCTTTGGCATTGTGGTTACCACTGGGTAGCTTTTGCAGTGTGGTTTCCACTGGGTAGCTTTGGCAGTGTGGTTACCACTGGGTAGCTTTTACAGTGTGGTTGCCACTGGGTAGCTTTGGCAGTGTGGTTTCCACTGGGTAGTGTTGGCAGTGTGGTTGCCACAGGGTAGCATTGGCAGTGTGGTTGCCACTGGGTAGCTTTCACTCACTGGCGTAAAAAGGGCTCCCGCAGCCCTTGCGTTGCGGGGGGCCCCGCCAGCACATGTCCTGGGAGGGGCCCCCATTGGAATTTTTTTTTTACACATTTTTTTTTTCTTTTTGAATTTACTCTGCATTCAAAAACAAATGATTTCTGTAACAGAAATCACTTCTTTATGAAGGCAGAGAAACTACAAAAAGAAACGTTCTTTTTGAAGTCTGAGGGCACAGCCCTCCCCATGGCATGGAAGACCCTAAGCTGGATGTCTCCATGTCAAGGGGTGAGGGGAGCCCTATGACTTCAAAAAGAAAGTCACTCTGCCTTCACAAAGAAAGTATTTCCATTATGGTTCGCTCCTTAACAGAAATAATTTCTTTATGAAGTCAGAGTGACTTCAAAAAGAAACAATGGGCCTCATTACGGGTTTGGCGGTAACCGTGCCGGTGCTACCGGCAGGTTGCCGCCAGACCCGTAATAATTTACTGGTGCCCGACTTCCGGTAACACCGGGTGATTACAACCCCAGCGGTCCGGGAAGTCAGGTGCTGGCAAAAGGTAAGTACCCATTTCCAACGGACTCTATGGGAATGGGGACCACAGAAGCACCAGCACGTTAATAACGGTGCTGGTGCTTGTGTGAAAACTCTGCGGGTGGGTGCCGTTCTGCCCGGCAGGTCTGACCTGCCAGGCGGGACGGCAACCGCCCGCAGAGCTGAATTATGCCGGTCCGGAAACAGCATAGTTTCCAGACCGGCATAGTTGTAATGAGGCCCAATTTCTTTTTGAAGTATTAGGGCTCCCCACAACCCCATGACATGTGCATGTGTGAGTGTGTGGTGAAAGGGTGCACACTTAAATGTATAGGTGGCTGCCTGTGTGAGTGTATGGTGAAAGGGTGCACACTTAAATGTATGGGTGTCTGCCTGAACGAACCTGTATGGGGAAAGGGTGCACACTTAAATGTATAGGTGGCTGACTGTGTGAGTGTATAGTGAAAGGGTGCACACTTAAATGTATGGGTGGGTGCCTGGGTGTGTGTGCCTGTATGGTGAAAGGGTGCACACCTAAATGTATGGGTGGCTAGCTGGGTGTGCCTGTATGGTGAAAGGGTGCACACTTAAATGTATGGATGGCTGCTTGGTTGTGCCTGTATGGTGAAAGAATGCAAACTTAAATGTATGGAAGGCTGGGTGAGCGTGTGTGTATATGGTGAATGGTGTGTGTGCTTGCGTTCAGGGGCGCAACAAAACCTACATTTCGGGGGCTAACCCTTCAGATGTTGGGAGAGGCGCTAACGTCATTTGCGGTGGGGGAGGGGCAAACTTATTTGTTTGGGGGCATCTCATTTCTTTATGCATTTTAACGAGACTATTCTTGTGCAGCTTCAATGTTACAAGCAGTTAACTATCTCCTTTAAGGTTGAAAGCACCCACTTATGGACTGCTGTGAGAATCAGTGGTCTCCTGTTCCCACTCTACCCTTTCAATCACTCCCCTGGCATGCAAGTATTAAACCCACATCACGATTTCAATTGCCTAAAAAGTGTGGCATTTGAATGCAGGTGCTAATAGTGAAATGCTTTATGTTAGTAATTGCTGGGCTCTTGTTAACAGCGAAACCCAGGTGCCATTTAACATCTGTGTCCTGTTCTGTCTGGCAACTGCTCTGAAGGTCAGTCAGGTCGAGACAACGTAGCCCAAAATTTCAGGGGGGGGGGGGGGGAGTGCTGAATCCCAGCCCAGTGTGTATGAGATAGTACTTGTGTATAAGGCACGCTGCCTCATACACAAGTACTTGGGTGAGGTAGAGGTACATGGAGGTAATGCCTGACTTAGCTACCTTTAATCTTCATTACTCCTAGTCCCACTCTTCCTCATCCCAGTACTTACCTATGAGGCAAAGAGCCTCATACGTAAGTTCTGGGACAAGGAAGAGGGACGTGAAGGTAATTCTGGGCCCAGGAGCTGATTTTGGAGGTTGGGGTAGGGTTGGGATCGAGAGGGGATGTGTGGGGGGCAGGATTGTGCAACAAATCCTAATGGCTATCCATGTCCAGACTAAGCAGACATGATGTGTGGTATTAGTGGCTAGAGAGGCATTTTGGTGCAGCCAGTCTAGTCATTCCTCAGTTTGGTATCACTTTTTTTAACTGGGCATTTCTGATAAAGCAGTCCTGCTAAGTGAATTACCTGGCTGGCTAGACTGCCATTTGTGTGCTGCCAGTCTAGCCATTCCTTACTGCAGCATTGTATATTTTTCTGGGCATCTGTGATCAAATTATATGATATAAGTCATTTATAACGCACCTGTACATAGGTGTTCCTAGGCGCGACAAGACAAGTGAGGGAAGATAGAGGGAAGACAAGACAAACGATCTTACTAGGTCTTGTGTCATTCAGATTGTGCAAGTGCAAGGGGAAAGGGAGGGGGGAAGTGCAAGGGAGAGGGGAAGGAAAAACAGGGCAGCAATGCTCTCCTGAGTAAGTGCAGCCAGGGCAGCGGGGCTCTGGATAGTTCAAGGAGAACAAGGGACTGTAGGGTTACAGTTACAGCCCCTATGTGCGTGGTAGGCCCAGAGGTAGTGCAAGGATGACTGATCAAGAAAGATTCTGGACTCAGTGAGACTCTGAGGGTAGCCAAGCAACCAGTCGGTACAGCAGACAGGTAGGTCAGGTAGGCCAGCAGGGGAGGGAGAGAGAGAAAGCAGAGAAGAAGAAAGTTTTGAGCTGCTCCCGGACCATCAGGTGGTCCGGCTCAAGTTTGAGAGGGGCAGGGAGGCTATTCCAGAGGGAGGCACCTGCAGAGGAGAGAGATCTACCCCCCCACACCCTCTGGTGTAGCATATAGCCTGGAGAAGCATATAAACTTTAGAGAGTTGTAGGTAGCTGAGCGAAGGGCTCGAGAAGGAAGATATTTTGGAAAAGAGTGTTGGATGTAGTGCGGGCCCCGGACCCAGAAAGCCTTGTGGACAATGCAAAGGGTCTTGAACTTGATCCATGCAGCAAGTGGGAGCCAGTGGAGAGATTTCAGGGCTGGAGAGATACGATCCCTGGGCTTGAGGCCAAGGATACATCTCGCAGTCCTGTTCTGGATTAGTTGCAGAGGGTGGACAGTAGAGGAAGGCAGATTGATAAAGTGGCTGTTGCTGTAGTCCAGCCTAGAGAGAACCAGGGCTCTGGCGACAGTGAGCTTCTGGGGGAAAGTGAGAAAGGAAGAGTCCCTTTGAGGAGGTGCAGCTGATAGTGGGACTTCTTGGCGACGTCCGAGATGTGAGGAGAGAAAGAGAGAGTGGAGTCAAAGATGACACCAAGGTTGTTTGCCTCACAGGAAGGCGAAGGAAGAGGGCCCAAGGCGGGCGGCCAGAGTGAGAGAGGGAAAGCAGGTGCAGGAGTCAAAATGAGAAGGATCTCCATCTTAGTGACATTAAGGCAGAGATCGTTGGAGGCACAACAATCCTGAATCGCGGATAGACAGTCAGGAATGAGCGAGAAAGGAGAGGAGTCTGAGGGGAGCCTGAAGGAAAGAGGAGTGTCATCCGCATAACACTGAAAGTTAGAGGAGAAGGTAGAGATCAGGTGGGACAAAGGGGCCAAGTAGAGGTTGAAAAACCAGGGTGAGAGGATGGAGCGGAGAGAAAGGGACCAAATTGGACCTGGGAGGGGCTGTCCAAGGGGAAGGAGGTCAGCCACTCAAGGGACTGATCCGTGATGCCCAGGTTCTCATGGAGTCGATTGATCAGGATGGATCAGGATGGCATGGTTGACTGTGTCGAAAGCAGAGGAAAGATCAAGGAGGATGAGGACAGAAGGAATGCTGGAATCAAGGTTACAGAGCAGATCTTCACAGGTGTTCAGGAAAGCAGTTTCCGTGACTCTGTCAGCTCTGAAGCCAGACTGTAGGTCATGGAGACAACCAACAGATTCCGTGTGGAGAGTAAGCTGGGAGATGGCCAGCTTTTCCAACAGTTTGCCCAGGAAAGGGGTGATGGAGATTGGGCGATAGTTTGCTGGGCAGGCAGGATTAGCAGACAGCTTCTTGAGGAGTGAGTGCATAAGGGAGAGCTTAAGGGGAGAGGGGAACGTTTCAGTGGTGAAAGATTGATTACAGAAATCGGCCAAGGCTGGAGCGAGGGTGTCAATATGGTCCTTGATGGTTCTGGAGGAGCAAGGGAGCACCTGTTTGGATGACACTTTCATAGATCAGACTTGTCTAGAAACCTCGTCAGGTGTTGTCAGAGAGAAAGAGGAGAAAGGAGGAAGAGAGGTAGAGATGGCCTATGGGGGTCCGAGAGAGGAAGAGGAAGAGGGATAGGAAGAGGAGATGGAGGACAGGATGTCATGTGTTTAAGCGGAGAAGTGAGATGACAGAACCATACAGGGGGACTGGGAGGGAACATGAGAGGTAAAGACTGCAACAGGATTAACCAGTTCCTTTCAGATTTTAAAGAGTTTGGCCGTGTTGTTAGAGGCCATGGGTTTGAATGTGTGTTCTCTTCTTGATGAGTGTAATTGCTTTGATTGGCATTTTGGTGCAACCAGTCTAGGTATGTCTAAATGTGGCCTGCCATGCTTTACTGTAACGTTATTACATGTCTACACTGGTCTACATTATGCAGCCAGTTGGACATGTTTTCATTGTGGCATGGCATTTTTAATAGCAAAGCATTAATGTTCCTGTGCACTGTTGGTGACTTGCATCTATTGGATTGGTGTTACCCTACAAAACAATTGCAAACACTCTGGCTTTTTAGCCAATTTTTCTCAGAAAATGTGCTGTATATTGCAATAAAACACATATTTATATCTTTCTCCTAGTGCAGTGTGCAGCATACCACTGCAGCAGCACGTTCATGCGTATTGCGCAAGCATGATAATCTATGCCGTCCCAGAGCGAGGGGACGGCATAGATTACCAGTGATTTGTTGCCGAGTTGGGGGGGGGACCCTCAGCATGGGTTGCAGGGGGGCCCCCACATTTTATGTTACGCCACTGCTTTCACTGTGTAGTTTCCACTTGGTAGCTTTGGCAATGTGGTTGCCACTGGGTAGCTTTGGCAGTGTGGTTACCACTGGGTACCTTGGGCAGTGTGGTTGCCACTGGGTAGTGTTGGCAGTGTGGTTGCCACTGGGTAGGTTTGGCACTGTGATTGCCACTAGGTAGCTTTGGCAGTGTGATTTCCACTGGGTAGCGTTGGCAGTGTGGTTGCCACTGGGTAGCTTTGGCAGTGTGGTTGCCAATGGGTAGCTTTGGCAGTGTGATTGCCACTGGGTAGTGTTGGCAGTGTGGTTGACACTGGGTAGCTTCGGCAGTGTGGTTGCCATTGGGTAGCTTTGACAGTGTGGTTTCCACTGGGTAGTGTTGGCAGTGTGATTGCCACTGGGTAGCAATGGCAGTGCGGTTGCCACTGGGTAGCTTTGGCAGTTTCGTGCCACTGGGTAGTGTTGGCAGTGTGGTTGACACTGGGTAGCTTTGGCAGTGTGGTTGCCATTGGGTAGCTTTGGCAGTATGGTTGACACTGGGTAGTGTTGGTAGTGTGGTTGCCACTGGGTAGCGATGGCAGTGCGGTTGCCACTGGGTAGCTTTGGCATTGTTGGTTATACAGCTGCTGCATACATTATTTGTGAATAAACCCAGCCCCCTTTCTTTGGTGAGAACCTCAACTGCTAGCTCTCGTCACAGAATGGTATACCAACCTCACAATATGTGTGGGCACTGTCTCATTTAAAGCAGGGCACCGAAGAGAGGTGCTATCAGAGTCCCCGTGAATATATCCCAACGCGTCTGAAAAGGGCCAGTTCTTGTGCAGTCAAAATAAGTTTAACAAAAAGAGTGGTAGCACTTGGATGGATTAGATGTATTTACACTCACACTAGTATTGCCTTTGGGGCCGTCAGTGGAAGGGCCAGCAGTTGGCGGGGCACCGTTGGTCGGCGCTACAAGGGAGCAGTTCCAGAAAAAGCGTCCTAGAAAATATGGGGCCTCTAACACTTAGGCACTGACGGGCGGACGGGTCGTGCACACAGAGCCAGTTCCATAGTTATGCCACGTTGGTGGCTTGTATAGTGCCTCATACCTTATTTTGTTTTCTGTTTCTATGTGCAGAGGGTGCAGAGGTAGAAAGGGGGGGAGAGGCAGAGGGGGAGGCATAACACTGTAGTAATACCTTCATTTGCACTGCCATGACCTACCGCCCTCTCTGATCAGAGACTGCCAAGGAGACACAGTGAAGCAGGGTGAGGAGAGTTCGGCTCTTCGGAAGGTTCTTATATGGGGCCAACACATCCGAATGGGTAATGCTCATAGTGAAATGTTCATCCCATAAGGTTAACAGTGGGGCGCAATATCTGTGTGGCGTCCATAATCGAGGGGCCACACTAGGATTGATGCCACCGCCATGAGAGAATGTTCTCATTCTTACACAACCTAAGCATTTCTAGGACTTCTGCATGTCCGGAGAGTAGAATGCAGCGTAAAGGTCCCATAGGAGCTTTATAACTCATAGAAGCAGGGCAAGGCACATCGAGATGCAGTGTGTGGTAGCATGATCTGCCGCAGCACCTTCACTTCACACTCATTTCATCACCTTCTATGGGCTCTGAAGCCCCATTGTCTACAGGGTTTCACATCACAGTGTGGGCGGCAGCAGCAATACTCTTTGTGCAACCTTTCATATTGTACAGCATGGTAAACTAGTTACATTGTCCTCATTCAGCCGCGCACTCATGCCGTATACTGAAATAGCACATATAATAGAAGACAGAGCTAGTGTAACAGGGGCTAGAGTCTAAAACTCAAAAAGGAGGGGACGGACCAGACACTTCTAAAAAATGTGCATCATTTTTAATAATAAATCATCACCGTTTAAAAAACATGATTAACTTCACAGGTCCACAATACAAGAACTTAACAACAAATATCAAACATACGATTACGTAATGTGCAAAAAATGCTAGCTAAAACAAATTCAAGAAAAATTCAAGAAAAAACAGGGTACATCTAGGACAACTTGCTGTGTACCAAACTCCATTTGGATTAGTGTATCATATTTTCATGTCTCTTTTTTTAATCCAGAGAGCTGTCTCGACATGTTTCTTTTCATAAACACAAATAGCGAACATTCATCAGGAGAGGTTAGTTACAACGAAAAACCTAGTTCCTATAGAATCACAGACTTGATCTGGGTCAATCTCATAGCACCTGTAAAGTTAAAACAATAAAAACAAAGGATCAGCTGGTCAATAGCATAAATACTTCCAAAAGTTCTAAATTAATGAACTACAGAACCAAAAAAAGGGTAAATTACCTTATCTGATGCTCGTGGGGGCTCTCAACTTCACTAGATGAGTTGGAGCAGGAAGATGAATCAAGTCCTACAAAATATATAATATAGGAACAGCTTCAAATATGAGCTTTTACACATAGCAGTAACTGTGCTCACAACACACACACTAAATCGGTAGACAACCCTAGAGGGGCCAAGTTACAAGTAGAAAAAATACTACTGGTAAAGCTGAGGGTGTAACACTCACCTGCCTATATAGGTAGAGGGCAGGCAGCCAAAACCATCATAGAACCGGTACGTGGAGATCTTCACTACACGATGCTGTAGTTCATTACCACAGGACAAGCAGAAACCCGGGGCGGAAACCTGTAAACAGAAGCCAGTGGACAAAGCCAAAGGTATAGATCACGAGAGATGGAGATCGATATAAAAGAGCTAATCTCAAATAAACGGGAAGGCCATAAAAGTAGATAAAAAGGATAGTAAAAAAGATAGTAAGACAGACCTAGTTGATAGCCTGTATAGAAGAAAGATGCATACAACATAGCTAAAAAGAGAGTCTCAATAAACCATGTCATGCTATCATCAAGTGAGACTGGGCCAGCGTGGCAAATGCCGCGGGGAAGTGTAAATACCCCGAGGTCGAGTAGAAATATACCCAATGGAGCAAAACCCGGAGAACAGAAATTGCATAGCGCAGTGAAAAGGGTCATAAAGGAAAACACTGTCAGAGAAAGTGACCTTCAGTATCCAAATAGGTCCGTCCCGTGGGTAGAGGAGGCGAAGAAAAACAGCAGTCATATCAAGTCACATGCCTGTGGCCAGTAACGGCCAAAGTACGTGTGGTACCCGTTACTGCCAAAGGAATAACTTCAAAAAGGTCTCTCTAGCTTCCGTATTAAAGAACAGCGGGATATATCCCGTGTGCAACACTGTAAAGAGTACGGAAAACCCAAGTCAGAATGAAGTGCTGATCTAAAAGTGGGTCAGCGATCCGACTATTAACACAGAGGTGGATACCTGAATGTCATAGTCCGGCGTCGGAATAAGCCTCGTAACGCTGCTGATAGCTCTGGGAAGAGGCTGGCCGCGCGAGGTAAATGAAAGTATAGACATTGTCATAGAGATGGCCTTAGTCCTATGGCTTAGTCCTATGGCTATGTCTATGCCCATAGACCTGTGAATTTCTGAGTTTTAGACTCTAGCCCCTGTTACACTAGCTCTGTCTTCTATTACATGTTGATTTTGATCCACCCGGATATAGACAGAGTAGACACTGTCAACTAGTTTGAACAGTGGCCTAGCGGGTTTCCTCTTTTTATAATAAAGTATACTGAACTACATCATCAACTGCAATGCCACTGCCCTCTACCACCGGACCCACTAATTCCACCTCAGTGGCAGTCTGGTATGCTACGTACTGACTCTAACGTTACCATTATGCTGTCACCCACCACCTCTCATTGGCCTAGGCATCATACAAATAACCTAAAACACACGGTCCTATTTTACACCCCCCGGATCAACCCCCATCTTCTGTTTTCCTATCCATTGCAGCAACCTTTGCTACCATTTCGCCCCTCATGTAGCCCCCTGTGTATGTCCCCTATACAGCATTGTTCCTACACTCGTTTCACACCTTCTCAGAATATCCAGGACCCTCCAGCAATCTACATTATCCTCTCTCTCCATTGAGGACATAGCCTCCTACCTCTCTACTAAAATCATGAAAATACTGTACACCCTGTCTACACTTCTATCCCTCATACTCCCTCCCTAATAAACCCTCATCCCATCTACCTCACACTCCCCTCTCTCTCCCACATCTCCCACACAACCCACATTTCATTGACTCTTAGATCAGCCAACCCATCCTGTCTTCAAATTGACCCCTTTGCTAAACAAATTGCAAGGAACTTGCACCTGTGGCCTCCCCTCATCTCTCTAAAATATTCAACCTCTCCCTTTCAACTGGTATCTTCCTAGCCTGATAACAAGCAGCCATAGTAACACCTCTCCTAAAGAAACCAATTTCTGACCCAACAGGCCCTCATTCTACATGCCTGTCCCTCTCCTTCGCTACCACTCTAAGATCCTTGATAGGTTTGTTTTCAGCCGTAGAGTCGTGCACTTACCCAGGTCACAAATGAGGTTACCGGTGCCCACCGCTCTCACCTCCCCTCCATTCTAATCCTTCTAGACCTATATGCTGCATTCGACAGCATGGATCATCTCTCCCACCTTAACACACGTTCCCTCCCTGGCTGGCAAGGTCACAGTGCTTGACTGGGTGTTCTCTTATCTTTCTGATGTTCCTTCTCCATTTCAGGGGACTCCAGCAACTCGCCCCTGGCACCCGTCCGATGGGTGTCCCTCATAGATCAGTCCTGGGCCCACGTCTCTTCACCCTCTAAACACCCTCCCTTGGAACAGTCATTTCCTCCTTTGGCTATAACTATCACCTCTTGGCTGATGGTACTCAGATGTTCTTCTCCTTCCCCATCTGCCCCCCTGCAATCTCTGGACATATAACCCACTGCCTAACTGGTGTCTGACACTGGATGGCTCTACAATGCCTCATGTCCAAATCCTCAAAGTTCATCTTACTCTCCTGCCTCTAATACCAACTCCATTCTTCTCTCTCCACCTTTTCACCCATGAGATCTTCACCCCTAAGTCGTGTTTTACAACCATAGGTTTCTCTGTGACAGTGACCTGAAATTATTCCAATTCATTAAGGCCCTACCAACACAGCCAGACCCAACCTGCTAAACAATATAAAAACCCACCCAAACCTCATGTACCCCTCCACTAAACACTTATGTCTACTCTTGTGCTCAGCAACCTCGACTACTGCATGGCCTACCCCTCTACTCTTTTCCTCCCCTCAACAAATTCCTCATTTGTGAACCACGCATCCTTCTTAAACTACCCATATCTTCCTCCAACTTTACCTACCATCACCATGCTGGTGAACTCTCCATGCAAAATCACTCTTTCAATTCCTGCTTCCCATCTACTAATCCACCCATGGTCTTGTCCTCCGACTGCCTCACTGAGTGCATCTCACAGCATTCTCCCTCCCGGGCTCTCGCCTTCTTGTCTCTCTACCACCTATTTGTCCCCTGCTCGTGCTTTCCTTCCTTTTCCCTACTTGCCTTACCCAGCTGGAATGCTCTGCCTCTGGCCATAAAAGCCACCTTCTTAGTGGAACTCTTCAAAACATGGCTCAAACTTCACCTGTTAGTGATGGAAGGCTTCCTTCAACACCCCCCAACCCACTTCCCCTGTCTTCTGTCCTCAGAGTAACACTATGCAGTTTATAAATATTGGCCTGAGCCTGTCAATATTAAAAATATTGCTATTCTCTCTGTTCCCTGTCCTTGAAATATTTTCACACTCTAACCACCCAGTATACATCCCTCAAACAATTCTCTTGCCTATTTCTTTTCAAAATGACGTCCTGTTTTTCAATAAATAGAAATATAAATGCCATACATTGTCAACAACTGGAAAAAGGTGTGAGTACCGGGGCATATCATGGGAGTACTGGACAAATGCCTGTATAATGTCCATATGAGAGCCAGGCTTTGTCAATGCATGTTTCAACAGTACTTCAGGACCAGGAACAGATGCAACGACACACATATTCCTCACATATTCCTTAAAAGTCAAGTGGCTGAAGGCATACTTGGATAAGCCATGTTTATTACACTAGGAACTAGTATATAGCTTCAATTAAGCCACTACCGTTCAGAAAACTGCTCGGAAATTACATTGGCATCCCATTAAAAGCTAGGAGCTAGCTTTAAGAGGTGACAAGGAGTGTGTTTTGGGTGGGGAGGAGCAGGTAGTGGGTGGGAAAAGCCATTCGGGCTAACATGGCCATTGGAGTTAAATGCGTGGGTAAAATGTCAAGCACCAGCCACAGACTGTGTGCTCCTCCCCAAATCCCACTTCACCATCTTCACTTCCCATGCCAATAGTTTTGGCTCATAGCAAGTGCTTGCAGTGCCACCTATTAGCCAAAACTAAAAAGTAGATCAGCAATACAGCTGCTCCGTTGCGCAGTCTACATGGCACAAAGCAGGAGCAAGTCATAAAGATGTAGGTTTTATCTGCTGGTGTGATTAGCAAAAATGCAAACTTTCGATGTCCGCAGGGAGTAGACGGAAGGAGTAGGCAACTATGCCAAAGGTCTTGATTAGATCAAGCTGTTTATTGCAAAGGCATAGAGATGGTCCGTGTCCTTGAGTGAGCTCCTTTCTGATATTCGTGAATGAAGTTCATGTGAGGTGGGAGAGCAGATGTCAGACTGCTAGTCGCACAAGAATCAATTGTATTTAATGTAGTGAGAGGTGACCACTATTTTGAAATGCAGAGAAGACCATAAAGAGAAGAGACGTTCAGCAGGATCTCTGTATCCGAGGTGGGCCTCCTGAGCTGAGATATGATGAGACCATGTCTCAGCTGGGAGGGAACTTCTTGCTGCTGTGTTCTGCAGTGACGACTTGACTCGGGCAAACAATTACAAGAAGAGAAATCCCAGGTATTGTGTAATTTGATATCTCTCAAGAGGTGGAGGTTTTTAGGAACTTTATATTTTTGCCAAGAGTAGTAACAAAGAATGGGTCACACTTGGAGAATGCACGCCATTGAGCAGGTCTAGGTGGCAATGGTGTCATTGCAATGCAGTTGTGGCTGAGCTGATTCAATGTTGGAGTGAAAAACTGAATCAGGTCTTTGGAGCATTGTTAAAGGGAGTAGTGTTGGATGTATTCCCATAGAGCATATGATGCTCAGAGATGATGCAGAAAAGTTCTTATGGTGAGTCCTCAGCACCTGTAATAAACCTTGGAAGTAGGCGTTGTGTCTCTTAATAGAACAACATAGTAGTCTCTGCTGTGTGCGCCATAGCCTGTGTGATGTAGGCTGTGTGGTGTCAGCTTGTGGTCGAGAATATACATTTCTTCTAGTTCTGTAGCACATCTCTGCATTGCAGAGTGATCATTGTTGGACTATTCATTGGGATGTACTTTTTCAGACTGTGACCTGCAATGAATGGAGAGGGCCATGTTCTGCCAGGCGTGGGTCAACATATTATCCAGTGAATTCAATATCTTCAACTGTGGTCACACCAGCAGTCATCTGTGCTCCATACAGACTTGGGAGCAGGTATCGAATTACACAGAGTTCATGTGTGTGTATAGTGAGGGGTGGGGAGGCTTTGTGATGGGATTGTGAAGGTGTTTCCAGACTTTTAAAATAGCCGATGTTGTGATTGAACAATGAGTGTGGCTGGGTAATCACTGCTAGTCACGTTAAATGCTGTGGTCCGCTTATTGGGTGGGTTAGTGTAGAAGTGGTGTCGAGTTAAGGCAGACTTTATCAATAATCACCTGTTGTGACTAGCAGTTGGTATGATTCCAGATCTGATGACCAAAACATGATCAGCTTAAGGGTGTCATCAGGTAGTAGGCAATAGTACTGGGCTTGAGTAATACTGGGCAATGCTGGTAGATATAGGGCCTGCATCATGATGGGTGGTTCGTTCGGCACTACAGTTTGATGTGTCCCGGGGTTTCCCTGCAGCCACGTGGCTGCCCCTTCTCGTGCTTGTGTCTGATGGATATTCTGTAGAATGGAGGGAGAAGCTCGGAGGAGAGAGGGCGCAGAGTGTGAGAGGCAGCTCTGGGGATAGCTGTGAGATAACGATCGCTGTGAATGACATGTAGGGTGAGAGGCTAGCGCATGTCTTGTTGAAAGGTCCTATGTAGGGGATGGTTTGGCAGCTGCCATTGATTGGTTAGGCTGATTACTTCTTAGCAGAACACTTGCAGGTACCTCTATAATGGCAGTAGGTTTCATAGTAGTTCTGGTGAGGAGGTGGAGGGGCTCAACTTCACTTCGCCCATGTTGGTACTGAGAGTACGAATGATGAGGGGGGATCTGATGAGGGGGATCTGGTCAAATAGATTTTGCTGATTTGAGACAATGTGGTTCTATTTATTTATTTGCATTTTTAAAGCGCTCACACAGCCCGCAGGCATCGAGGCGCTGTTACAGGAATTGTTTGTTTTAGTTGCATAGTTGTTTGTCTTAGTTGTGTATTTATAACACGCTTAAAAAGCCAGAGGTTTCTAAGCGCGGACCGGGGATCGAACCTGTGTTGCTTCATGTAATCCTATTCCCAAGACACACGTTGCCAGTGAGCTATCCTCCCGGGATCAATTCATGTTTTATTTTAGCTTGCATCAACTAATTCGTACTTGATGGACAGGTATCAGAGGTATTAGGGAGCTGATGTAGAAGCCTGTTGAGATGGTGGTGTGATGTCAGTCTTTGGTTTTCACATTGTAGGCCAGCTAATCGGTGGAAGTTGAACCCTTACAGGCACCTGGGCTGTAGCCATGAAGCAGTGTCATCGCAGGAGTCTTCATTTCCTTCTTTGAAGGGTGCAACATTGTTTCAGAAAAGTAAATTAGAAAGTGGTACCTTAATTTGCCGAAACTACACTGCAGCGGTAAAACGGGGTATATATCTGATGAGGGTAAAAGATATAGGGCATGGGAATGGGTAGGGGTGAGTGTGGAAAGGTGGTGGGTGATGGGGATATGCAGGGGATCCCCGGTTAAAAAAACAAAACAAAAAACAAAGCAAGGCAATTTCGAGGTAATTTCGGTGAATTAAATTGCCACTTTGTAATTTACTTCAGCAAAATCAAATATAACTGCTTTAATTTTATTTTAGAGGAAGAAGAGGCTTGTGCTGGCTAGGTAATTTTAGTGCCAAAACATAGGTAGTCACATATTTAGATGGATGCATAGAAGGATAGTTTGGAGAACTAGTAATTGCACCTGGGATCATTTAGACCAGGGGTCCCCAACCTTTTGTGTGCAATGAGCAAAATTGGCATATCAAATTAAAAGGTGAGCAACATCAATTTTTCGACGGAACATATCGGCGCACAGTTGGCGGACAAATTGTTTGCAACACAAATTAGAAATGTAACAAAGTTAAAACTGTGTATACAACATTTAATTTGCAGTACTTAATAGTTATCTAGACCACGTGTTATTCTAGTCAAGGAAATGTGGAAGGCCTTTAACTTCATTTGACGTTTAGTGATTTACAAGAAATGTTGAGGAGATTGAGTGGTCAGTAGTACATTTTTAGACATATAGGACCAGTTCAGCTGTTCAAAAATAGAGTAGGAGTAAGTAAACATTACCAGGGGTTTCAGGTTCCTGAGCAAAATATTAGTGCAAATGTATGGACAGTAAAAAGGGCCACAAACGGGGCACTGATTTTTCAGATCTACTGAGATTTTGCCTAGGAATTTATGGGATCTTTAATGGCAAATGGTGCATTCCTAAGCATACGAGATCAGCAATACTGTTCCACAGTCATTGATGACTGTATTGTGGATGTTTTTTTTCTTCAGGAATGTTATGAAATGTTACATTTCTTATTGAACAAAGAGTAAACACAATCCTCTGGAGTTCATTTTCCAATGGCCAGGGTAGGCACCACGAAGAAGATATCTGACAGCCAGAGTGGCTGGTTGGCGATGCCTACGCTCGAAAAGGAGGCATTGGAAAGAATTACTAATTCACAAGAAATAAAGATATTCTCTTAAAACTGTTGAACAGTTCAGAGGCCACAAAGGAAAGCGTGAGTTTGTTTGAGTCTTTAGGAGAAACTATCCAGGACATTGCTATTGGCAAACCATGCCCCCAAGTTTAGGAGCTCCAGGTTATAGAAAGGGATGCACGATGGTTCGATGCAGAATGTAGAATCTAAAAAAGAAAACTGAACCATGATTTAATGAGGGGTGTGTACACTGCTGGTCAGATTTATAGTTTCAAAATGGCATAAAAAATTGCCTTAAGTTAACAATAACTTAATTGGATTGGAATACAGGGAAAATTAATTATGAAAAATGTGGGCACGCATTTACCGGATCTGCCCATTAACCATGTGCCAGATGGGAACAGTATCAAACGATTACCATTTTTCCACTAGGACACTATGTAATATAAATACAGGTGACACCAAAATGAATGTTGTCGATAAATATGGTGGCATCAAACACAAACCTCACTTGTACAGAAAGTGTACATGCACATTATTTAATAAAGGAAAGTTGGGTATGCATACCACTTCCTTGTCCACTATGCTCATACTAGCTGTACCAAGGAACGGAATAGGCCAATTTTCTCCATGACACAAACATGGTTCAAATAATGTACTCATTAATACATTTATCAGCTGGGCAAAGTAACTGGAGATGACAGGGTTTTAGCAATGAGACTACCATAACTAGTAAGGACATTTACTGTAAAATTATGTGCATGGTGGCACCAAACACAAATCTTGCATGTATAAAAATAAGCCAGCTGGAAACACAGCGGCTCATTGGCCAACATTCTTGCACAGTCCGGGACTCTGTACTGACTACAGTGCTACTGAGGTCTCATCCATTCAGCACCTCCTTCTAGGCCTCCACACAATGGCCCAGAGCAACTGGCGAGCAACAATTTAGGGTGCCGCGAGCAACATGTTGCTCCCGAGCTACACGTTGGGGATCCCTGATTTAGACAGTTTGCTTATAAAGTTTGTTAATAAAAAAAGTGCTACATTGAGACTGGAATCTTAGTTGTCTTCATTAATTCCTATGATATGATATGATAAGTCATTTATAACGCGCCTGTACACAAGTGGTTCTAGGCGCGACAATACAAGGAAAGGGAAACAAAGGGAGGACAGAACAACAATCTTACTAGGCCTTTTGTCATTCAGATCATGCAAGGGGAAGAGAGAGGAGGAGTGCCAGGGGGTGGAGTGGGGGAGAGTGCAATAGGAAAAGTTCAAGTAGATGCTGCCGGGATAGCCGGCTTTAAGTAAGTACAGGGAGCCAGGTGACTGTAGGGTTGCAGATACAGTCACTAAGTGCGTGGTAGGCCCGGAGGCAATGCATTGGAATACTGGTCATGAAGGAGCCTGGTGCCGATTAGGTTCAGAGGGTGGCCAGGTAACTGGTTAGCGAAGCAGACAAGTACATCAGCAGGGGAGAGAGAGAGAGAGAGAGAGAGAGAGAGAGAGAGAGAGAGAGAGAGAGAGAGAGAGAAAGCCAAAGCGAAAAGGAAGGTCTTGAGTTGCTTCCGGAACCATAGGCCGTCCTGTTCACGTTCGACAGAGGCAGGCGGGCTGTTACAGAGGGAGGCACCAGCCAGGGGGAGAGTACTACACCCCCACTATATGCCTGGAGAAGCGTCTGACCCTCAGAGATTTGGAGGTGGATGAACAGAGGGCTTGAGAAGGAAAGTGCTTACGAAGAGAGAGTTGGATGTAGAGTTGTCCCTGGCCCCAGAAACCCTTGTGGACAATGCAGGGGTCTTGAACTTGATCCTTGAAGCCACTGGGAACCAGTGGAGAGATGTTAGGGCTGGAGAGATACGATCCCTGTGCTTAAGGCCAAGGACAAGTCTTGCAGTCCAGTTCTGGACTAGTTAAGATGAACAAAGAGTAGAGGCAGGCAGATTTAGAAAGAGGCTGTTGCAGTAGTCCGACCTAGAGAGAATCAGGGCTCTGGCGACAGTGAGCTTCTGGAGAAAAGTGAGAAAAGGAAGACTACCTCTGAGAAGGTGCAGCTGGTAGTGGGACTTCTTAGGGAGGTCCGTGATGTAAGGAGAAAAGGAGAGGGTGAAGTCGAAGATGACACCAAGGTTTTTTGCCTCACAGGAAGGAACAGGTAGAGGGCCCAAGAAGGGTGGCCAGAGTGAAAGAAGGAATGCAGGTACAGGGGTCCCTATAAGAAGGATCTCAGTCTTACTGGCATTAAGGAAGAGATCATTGGAGGCACACCCTTCCTGAATCACAGATAGACAGTCAGGCATGAGCAAGAGTGGAGGCTGAGGGACGCCTGAAGGAGAGCAGAGTGTCAACCACATAACAAACACTGAAAGTTAGGAGAGAAGGTAGAGATGAAGTTGCCTGAAGGTGCCAAGTAAAGGTTGAAGAGCCAGGGTCAGAGGTTAGAGCCCTGGGGAACACCACATGTGGAGAGAAAGGTGGTGGAGAGAAAGGACCCCAGTTGGACCTGTGAGGGTCGATTGGAGAGGAAGGGGTCAACCAGGTTAGGGTCTGATCCGGGATGCCCAGGTTGTCACAGAGATGCTTGATCAGGACGGCGTGGTTGACCATGTAGAAAGCAGAGGAAAGATCAAGGAGGATGAGGACAGAAGGAAGGCTAGAGTCGAGATTAGAGAGCAGGTCTTCATGGGTGTTCAGGACAGCAGTTTCCGTACTTCTGGCAGCCCTGAAGCCAGACTGATGGTCATGGGGACAACCAACAGATTCAGTATCGAGAGTAACCTGGGAGATGGCCCAGGAGTTTGCCCAGGAAAAGTGTGATAGAGATCGGGCGGTAGTTTGAAGGAGATGAAGGATTGGCAGAAGGCTTCTTAAGGAGGGCGTGCACAAGGGAGTGCTTTAGGTGGAGGTGGTCCTTGATGGTTCTGGATGTGCTTTAGGTGGAGGTGGTCCTTGATGGTTCTGGATGAGCAGGAGTGCACCTGCTTGGATAACACTTTCACAGATCGGACTTGTCTAGAACCATCATCAGGAGTGAACACAGGGAAAGAGGAAAAAAGAGAAAGGAGTCGGTGGCCGGAGAGGGGCCGAGAGAGGTAGACGGAGAAGAAGAGAAGAGAAAGGACAGGATGTCCTGAGTTTTAGTGGTGAAGTGAGAAGCCAGTGCCGTGCAAAGGGTCTGGGAGGGAACAGGAGAGGTGGAGATTGAAGAAGGATTGGCTAGCTCCTTGCACATTTTAAAGAGTTTGGCTGTGTTGTTAGAGGCTGCAGAGACACAGGCTTGGATGTAAGCTCTCTTCTTGGGCAGGACAGAGCGTCTGTATTGCCTTTGGAGCAGGTGGCTGGCCAGTTTGTCAGAGGATGTGCCTGATGCCCTCCACTTCCTCTCAGTCACCCTAAACATGCGTTTAAGGGAGGCGAGGTCAAAGTCATACCAAGAGTTGCACTTGGAGGTGGGCTTCAAACAGATCCTCATGGCAGGGCAAGGACATCAAGAGTGTTAGAGATAGAGAGAGGCAGGTTAGAGAGGGTTGTGTCAGAGTGTGAGTCAGCCACAGGCATAGAAGGAGGAGAGAAATTAATGGCAAAAACCTCCAGTGTCACACGCTTAATGGGCCGGATGACCGAGAAGATGGGTGGCATTGCTGGGTTTGGCTTCCCCTGGGGGAAAGAGAGCGTCATGCGAAAGGAGAGAAGAAAGTGGTCAGTCCAAGAGAGATGAGTGGTAATAGGGTTAGAGAGGGGGATGTCTGAGGAGATGATAACATCCAGGTTGTGCCTGGCAGAGTGTGTCGGACCAGAGGATAAAATAGAGGGAAAGAGTCGAAAATAGATTGCGAAAGAGGCCCTAGGGGGGATTAGAAGCATCCAGATGGATGTTTAGGTCTCCAAGGAGGAGCAGTTGAGAGGGAAAGGCAAGGAGAGAGGAGGAGAGGTCAGCTCACTCAGAGAGAAAGAGGGCGACCTGGTCAGGTGGCCTGCAAATGGTGGCCACAGTAAGAGAGAGGCCAGGAGAGATAGAAGGAGTAGGCCTGTGTAGGAATCACAGAAGCAGGGATCCACTCTGGGAAGATCAAAGCTACCCCACCACCTGGTTGGTTCTGGGTTCGGAGAGGATCGTGAAGCCATCAGGGAGGAGAGTGTCAAACTGGAGCGAGAGCTGGCCATAAACCATGTTTCGGTGAGACCGAGGACATCCAGATCAAGTTCTTTGAGGGGTCGACAGATGTCAGACGAGTGTTTGACAACAGAGCAAGAATTGAGAGTTGCGACATGGAGCAGATTGCCAAAGTTAAAAGACATCCGTGGAGGGGTACAGGCATGAGGTATGCCCTGTGGAGTTGGTAGAGGGGCCCGAGAGTGGGCAGAGCAGGAAGAGGGAGATAACAGAGTAGTAGGGGAGGATGAGGAGGGTGCCAGAGAGGTGGCAGAGGAAGGAGGTGGCAGAGAAGCCAGAGAAGAAGAGGAGGGTGCCAGTGAAGTGGCGGAAGAAGGAGGTGGCGGAGGAGCTAGAGAGGTGTAGGTAGGAGTACCAGGAGAACGAAGCAAGTTGATAAGACGCGGTAAACGCCTATCGAAAAGGAGCAGTTGCCCACAACCATTGCTCTGGGGTTTAGACTTTCATGCCTCCTCTTCTGATTGTAAGAGCTACTGTAGCTAAGCTGATGCCAAGCCTTTTCTGAATCTTTCATCCGTCCTCTCTCACACTCCAGTGCCAGGGTGGTCAGTGGCCTACATGCTGGCATCTTTAATTACTAGATACATCATCAAGAGTCCTTACTGCACCCACAGGCAACCTAGAAATCACACAAAATAAAATAGATTCATTTAAAAGACTGGTATACGGAACATTACAAGCAGAGACTAGGTATTAAACATGTGTATTGTAATTATTGCAGCCTCTGCAGGTGGGATAGTTGACTCTTTAGAGATTTGAGAGTTAAAAATAAAGCACAAGGGGCTGCTGTCAATCATTTTTAATATGGCCATAGCATGTTCTTTAGTGGGAAACAAATAGCCATAAACATAGCTTGGTAGGCATCTCTGATCGTGCATAGTTTAATTAAGACCTTTCCGTCGCCATCGCACCTTTTCAAAGCCATATCATGACAGCCCTAATAAAAACGTTGGTTCAGAGATCAGAATTTACCTCCTCTTTCTGCAAAACACGTGGGAGTTTCCCGCTAATTGCATAGTTCCTCCAGTGCTGGCGGTTTCAATGCTCCTAATTATGGTGGGCGGAGAATGTCAGCGGAGCGGCACTGCCATGCACTGTACGGATCATAAGGGCTTTGTCGGCATGAACATTGACTCTGCCTGAACCTCGCATTCTATAAATACAGCAAAGGAACAATTACATTCTCTACTAACTTTCAATATTGGTGAGCAGTAAGAGAGAGATTTCCTCAGAGCCACTCCACCGAGTAAAGTTTGGCCTATGCAACGTCCCAGTCACGACAATCAATTTCCTGAAGGCAGATTATGTAACCATTCATTTTCTTTCTTCCCATAATAATCAAGGGCCATTAGTAAAGGATTACTCGCTTCCTGCTGGCGTCGAGCACCCTTGAATACTTTCCTGTAAGCAAGAAATGAAAGTGTGCGGGTTGCCACAGAATGCTTCGGTCTGCAAGGGGAAGGCATGCAACACATTTTAATGAGGCTGCATATTAGTTTGTCTTATTAAACCCCACCTCCCCGATGAATAGTCACGTAGAAAAGCATTCAGTGAGTTCCAAATAATCGCTGCCAAATCGCCGACCTCCGGTTCCATGAGCGACTCATCTGAGACGTGGCCTCCAGGCTGCGCTCTTTGTTGGATCCATCATGTTGGGTGTCGGTCTTTGATAGTAATGTGCAGTTAATGAGGTGCTTGGCTTGCTCACAGTGTCAGGTCTAGTGGGGATCAATCTCGATTCAAAGAGCTGCTGCAGTGCCTGGCCTTCAAAGGCTACCATCCGCCAGGACACTGGTCAAGAGGATATCCGCCAGGAGACTGGTCAAGGGGATATCCGCCAGGAGGCTAGTCAAGAGGATATCCGCCAGGAGACTAGTCAAGAGGATATCCACCTAGTCAAGAGGATATCCGCCAGGAGACTAGTCAAGAGGATATCCACCTAGTCAAGAGGATATCCGCCAGGAGACTAGTCAAGAGGATATCCACCAGGAAACTAGTCAAGAGGATAACCACCAGGAGACTAGTCAAGAGGATATCTGCCAGGAGACTAGTCAAGAGGATATTCGCCAGGAGACTCGTCAAGAGGATATCCGCCAGGAGATTCGTCAAGAGGATACTTTGACTGGACGTGCTTGTGCTTGCGGCATAGGTCCTGGCGAATGAAGGTTCGGCATCTGGTCAGTTTCGATTGTGGCTTCTATACTTGTCACTTGCTGAACATTTGTTCTTTGAATGCACTTTATTAATAAGATTGACAAATCCCTGTAATTACATCACTGACCTGGAGGAGGGAATTCCCTGAGGGGAATTCCTTAAATTACGTTTTCAAAGCCTTTCCTTTATTATACCAGTATTAAACGAATTAGTGGGACACACAATGTTTACAATTCTCCATAGCTGACAGCACAACTTGTTGGCTATACCATAATCCTCCTGTTCTGACCTCAGTGACTACTTACCTGCAGGAATGGGTGCTTAAGTGAGATGGGTGCAATCCTTCATGGCCCGATGTCGATTTGGGAAAAAGATGCCCAGAATATTAACCCAGAATACTAGCTCGGATAGCTGCACTCTTTACAAGAAAAAGTATTTTTTTTATAAACTCTGCAAATAGGTCTTCTCTTCAAGACACCTATTAAAAACTTCACAATGAAAGTACTTATTAACTTCTTGGAATCGTGCAGGATAATATACTCGGATCAGGTTCATTCTAATGATGTCATAAAACACTTCACAGATCTGCAACTTTATAAAGTGCTGGCCCGCAGCTTTGAACTAGCTGCTTTTGTCACAGAAATCCTTAATGACTTATGATGCCATTATAATACATGTCTGTCTTCATGAACTATACAAAACCTAAGCATTATTTTCTTATTACAGTCTAGCTGTGACATCACTACTCACCTTTAAAAAGAACAAGCCTTGGCAATGCCAACAGTTGTAGCTTTTGTGTACATATGGGGAACTTATTTGCAGGCATTGCCATAATTATATTAACTAACAAATGGTGCACGTGCCTTGGGAATATTATAGCAGTCACTTGCAAATGCTAGGCACTGCTATAGACTAGCTATATCTGGTTATACACAGGCTGAACTCTTGTCTTTGCTAATGCTTGTTTTTACAGGACTTCAGTGATGGACACACACACTGCTTATAAATTAAGTGGTAAAGGCAGTCCTGGTTAAGACATTTTGATTACACTAGTAGCTTGTTACCAGCAGCAATGTAACCATTAGCTCTCAGAAGACTGTGTTGAAAAAACCCTTGGCAGGCACTTCATGTTCTATGAGCATATAACATAAATTAATGATGTAAAAGCGCTGTGTAAGGCTTTTACACCTTTCATTCACTTTATGGCTCATATTCAATCATTTGTATGTCAGAGAGGAGGGGCAGAATGCAACTTGCGTTTCCACCGCCTCCCTTCCACTCAGCCATGCAATGCTCCTGCATTTGTGCCAGCATGGATTTTCACTCCGGCTCAAATGCTGGAGATCACTATGGGGTCCGTCAGCTTTATGCACCAGCATAAAGCAGGCAGGCCCCATAGGGATCCGCTGTACAGGCTTGCTGCCATGCTAGTATGGCAGGCAGCATTTACAATTACAATTAAACCCTGCCTGACATGCTCTCATGTCAGGAATGGTTTAATTGTAATTGTGCGCATGATAAACAGTGGTCTCAATTGATATTAAACCATGCCTGACATGCAAGCATGCTGGGCATGGTTTAATTGTAATTATGGGTGCCGCTTGCCATGTGAGCATGGCAAGCAGTGCTCACAATTAAAATTACACGCTGCCTGGCATTGGAGCATGCCAGGCAGCGTTTGCGCACTTTGTACAGTGGAGTGCAAAAGAGTATGTGTATGCTGCCTTCTGCCCTACACTTTTGCACTCTGCCATTAAATTACAAAAAATTGGTGGCAGGGAATCTTGGCAGTTCTCTCCCGTCTAATTACAAAAAGGAACAACATGATCTCCTTTGCGTGCAAAGTTAGATTTTTTGTCCTGATGAAGTTAGTGCAAAGGGTGTGTTTTGGGCGGGGAGAAGCAGGAAGTGGGTGGGAATAGCAACAGGGATTAGCAGGGCCATGGACAGTCAATGGGTGGATAAATAAACAAACACCTACAAGCTTTGTGACCCTCCTCAAGGCTCACTTGCTGTACTCCAATGCATTCGTTTCGGCTTATAGGTGGCGCTAAAGCACCACCTTAGAGCTAAAACTAGAAATGACATTATTTCCATTGTAAGAGCAGCTGGGCTGTGTGGTAGCAGTGACTGCGGCCCGAGCCACCCCAGAGCTAGCAGCTTGTATCTATGGAATAAATAACCATGATGCGCGGGCAGAAGTATACAGGCCGTAGGTTCTTTTATTGCTTTTTCTTCATCTTCTTAGTCACAGGTGGCAGGTAAAGCTATGCATATCCATAGGGGCATCCACGGCAGTCAATGTCCACCTGGCATTCCAGATCAGAGAACGCTCACTCTCTGCATGCCCTCCTCAGCATTCCGTTCACCCGCACATTCAATAACGTCTCTCACGCCACATTCCGTCAGCACTGGTGCTGCTGATAGGACAGGAGGCCGCAACCTGTCATCGCGCATTGCATGACGGTAATAGACGGGGCGGAGAGGCCGTATCATGTGAACAGGGGGAGCTCTGTTTAGGGAAGGAGTAAAGACTTGGAGAAAAAAGAGTGCAGAAGAGAACGAGTGGAGAAAGCTGAGCAACATTCACCGATACGGGCAAAAGAACAGAGCTAGAACAAACGTGACAGGAAGAAAACAAGAGAGTGAGACAGCGAATGGAGAGGTACTAAGAAAAAGATTAAACGTGGAAAGAGAGATTTAGTGATTGGAAAAAAAGGAATGAGAAAGCTGAGGAAATAGATGAAAGGAAAGGTAAAATGAAAGACGTGTGTATTGCTGGAGAAAAAAGAGGCTGGAAAAAAATGGAAAAAGCGCAGGAAAAGAAAATGATACCAGGGGATTAGAAGTGAGGGTTGTCACCAACGGATTATAAGGAATGAAATACCACATACAGTGCTTAAAATGGATACTTCAAGTCACGTCAGAGGCTACCTGTCTGAAGCCGGCCGTCTCTATACTGCAAGGAACTCCTCAGTGACATCCTTACAACACAGAGTTGGGTGGCACGTTATCCACTATAAAACACATAGAAGTTTGCACATCTCTGTGCAGTATTGTCTTATGCCATTCTGGTTGCTATACAAGTACTCAACTGTCAGAAAGAAATTACCACACTACTCAAGTAAATGACACATTTGAGTTCGTGTGTCATTCCAGTGCCAGGGGTCAGCGCTTGTCTTGTGAAAGACACCACTCTGCTTCCAAGTGGTGTTTGTTTGTACAGTAGGGTCCCCGTTAAGGACCTTTAAGGGATATGATAAAAAATAGAAAGCAGAAAAGAAATAGGAGTGAGTTGATAAAAAAAAAGCAGAATTCTGGAAAAGGACTAGAAAAAAGGGTTAGGAAAAAAGAGAAAAATAAATGAGTGAGGAAATAAATATAGTTAAAGAAAAAGGCTTGTGATGGGGAATGGAGATGAAGAACCAAAACATTTAGAAAATAAACATAACGTGTACAGAGGAACAGGAATGCAACAGCAACACAACAATTCAATCAAGAAAGAAATCTGCAGATATCAGAAAGAGGGCAATGGAAAAAGAAGATGGCAGCAGAGCACTAAGCGGTGCTCCTTAACACCTATAGAGTGCGATAGTTAATATCACATCCTTACTGTTCATGGCCTGTAAGAATGTCATAGTATTTTCCATTGTTCCCTCCCTTGCCTTGAAGCGCTTTGAAAGACATTGTGCATAGGCGCTATATAAATAAACTATGATATCATACCTAGGCCATCATGCTGCGCCACCTGACTCGCTAGATGGCGACCGCCCCTCGCTTCCCTGCCACCATGTAAAGCTGTACCCCTCCTTTCTGCCCCTCTGTAGCCCACCCCATGCTGTATATTTGTTCTGTTGTTACTTCTGAAAAGCGCTCTGTAATGAGTGGCTCCCCCGGCACTCACCCCAGTCTCCACCTACTGGTTGCAATTGGACCTCCGCCTCCCTGTTACTGTCTATGCACTTGCACAATCCAAATGCAACATGCCTGAAGATCGTCTGTCTGTTCTCCTTTGTCTTCTCCCCCTAATTGCACTGGTAAACTGCAGAATCGCCATCAGGCCTATTTGCTGTGTCTCAACTGCTAAATGCATGTAGTGCAGACTATTATCGTCTCAGAATTTCAAGGGCTCTGAGCGACTGTTGTTTTTTTACCCCTTGTTCCCAACCCTCCTTGAGTGCTTTGAAACACTTTCCTGTGTATAGGTGCCATATAAATAAACAATGCAATACAATCATGCATCTTTACTGCTGTATACCTCTGTAAAGCGCTCTGTTGTGTGTCTGTCTTGTATACCTCTGTGAAGCGCTCCGTTACTTCTCGAAGATAGGTCCATGCTCAATAAATAGCATAATAATAATAATAATAGTAAATGGGTCGTTTAGGTGCCTTGTGCTGCCTATTATTTCTTTGTTCGGGTGTTGGCGGTCATAGTTTGGATGAGCACATCTGCAATCGAACTGAAGATGGAGAACATCTCCCTTTTTAAACTAAACCTGATTGTTGTACAAAAGAGAATTATCATCTGACAAGAGGGTAGTCAAAGTTTTAAGCAACAATTGTCCAAGGACCAAAAGCACCAACAGATGTAGGGCACTGACTTTGGAGGAACATTGGACGGTCTAAAACACTTTCAGTGAGCTCCCGCAGATATTCCACGCCTCAAGAACTGCGCCAAAGGAGTCATGTCGGAACCAGGGAACTTAGATGACCCCTGGGCTGGCTCGTTATCTCTCTCTGTGACCAGCAAAAGGGCACACACTTTGTTAGCTTGTTGTAACTTCGCCCAACCTTGGAACATCTTTGAAAGCTCTGAATGCATGAGTGGCTCATGAGCACGCTACAGTTCCAAGTACATTCTGAACTGCTTATCCGCGCATATTAATTTAACAAAGTAGCATGTTAAAAAAATAGCTTCACCGACCAGTCTGCATAAATGGTTCCAGCACTAATAAACTTTGAATCGGGTTATTGCAATTGAGTGCTTTGAAACCACCGAACAATGCTAGCTTCCATTAAGCGGTAGGTAATTCATAAAATCCTTTGCTATCACTGGAAGCCCCTAAAAAGGATTTGCAGCCGGGAAAGACAGATTGACCAATCACAATCTGCCTACCATAATCTTGGTGGCACTCTTGGTGTTCTTTCTTAGCACCTTAACAATAGATGATTCATCCTTTGCACATTCACTGCTTTCAAGAATAGATACCCAACCTTGCCTGCTTCAGTTTTGATACCAGGCCAGACAGCCTCGCCAGGCGCTTCCACAATCTCAGCTTATTCTTGATGCGACACAGTTCTCGGCCATTCCCCTCCATGGATCCGGGTTTACTAAATTCATGACACCGATGTCCAGCTCCTATACAGTGGCAGCTTCGCCTGTAGTCTATTCACTACGTATAGCCAGCTTTTATGATGACTTAGTCTACTTGCATTTTCAGCACCTGTCCAATTATTGAACGGTTGATTTTCTGCAGCACTTAGCACACGTGCAATCTTTCTTCTCGCACATGAAAGTTTACTCGATTCTTAACTTCGTCATCAGTTTCTGTAAGATCCATGCATTCTTCTTCAGCCAGTATTCTCAGGGCGTCACATTCATCTCATGTGACGTCACTAGCTTCTCTCTTTTGCTCCTTTTCACATCCCTTCAATGAGTTCCTCCCTCAATTGGCGTCTCTTTGGGGGTAACTACTTTAAAATATCCGCTGCGGTATTGGCACAACTGCTGGTGTCAAACATGGCACGATCTACAGCCTCCAACATATAGGAGGTAGGGGGGCGGGATTTCCTGCAGAGGCATGTAGCTGCTCCTCTACAACATTATTATCCCACAGACTGGTGCTCAATTTATCGACCTTGGAAGGATGAAAGGCTGAGCTGACCTTACCGGGATTCGAACCTGCCACAGCAGGCTGCGCACAGATATCAGGGGCGAGCACTCAACTCGCTTACCTATCAGGCCAGCGTAAAAACAGGAGATAATGGGGCGTTTCAGTGGGGAAAACAGAGTGGCATAGGGGTGCAATAGGAAAGATATTGGAACAGTGAGATTAGCTGGGGCAATACTATGTGAATTAAGCAGCTCTAAGGGCAACAAAAATCTGAGGGCACTATGAGTGCCCGGGACCAGGGGCGTGCACTCGGCAAAATGGGGCAGCTCAGCGGCCAGTGGCAGTAGGATGGGTATGTCAGGGCACTATTGCCTCCATAGGGGTGGCATGAGACAACATTGGGGAAATAAGGATTTCCTAGGCAAACAAGAGTAACATGGGACACACACTGGAGTTATGGGGCATTTATGGGATCAATTAATGTAATATTGGGCCAATCAGAGGCAGTTAAATGGAAAATGGGGCAGTTCTAGTGGTAGGTAAATGGAAAAATTGTTAGGGAGATGTTATCCTAGATATAAAGCAAAGACCTACGTAACTTGCTAGTTGGGGCAAACAATTTAAATAGTACCATCATATCCTCTGTGGCTGTGAGGAACTGATCCTCTAATTTGAAGCCATTTAGGATGGGGTTATAGTTTTGGGATTAAGGTGTTTTACTTCATCTAATGATAGACATTATGAAGGCCATTCGTAATATCAGCTTGATTACTGGTTTGCATTGTGTATTCATGGCATGTGTGTCTGTTTTAAAGTGAAAGTATTTTTTTAAGATTGATCGAAAAATAAATCCTAAATATATCTTATGTACATTCAAAAATACTTGTTATCAATTTTGGTCAAACTACACATCTTCTAATACCATCAGTATGTAGGTGGGAACATAGAGAAAAAGCTTTTCTACTGCAGGGTTTTCCATGACATCTGGAAAATCTATAGCTATCTATGGGGATCATCATACAGATCCATGCAAATAAGCTGGATTCCTACAGAGTTTGCCCGCATTTTCTACGAGTGAAAAAAGCAGGTGCAATCTGTAGGAATCCATTGAAATGGTGGATCTCATGCTCATCATGGTGGCGCATAGACACACACAGCAGAACTCAAGATGGATTCCCTGCACGAAGCTAAGATGGAGTCCCTGCACGAAGCTGTGATGGTCATGGGAATGCAGAGTGTGAGCAGTCTCAAAACATGGAATCGGCAGCAGTCGGGCCTTTTGTGGCTGATTCTTTGTCTCAACAGGAAGGAGCCTGTATGTGTGATCTTCTTAAGGAGAACTGGTCTTTATGGTGCTTCTCCCTGAAAAATAAGGTTGCATTTGCCTAAGACATTTTGGGTTCTCTGGCATAGTAACTTCCAAGTATGATACTAGCATAGTTCTTCTCAATGATCCATTGTGAGATGCCATGCAGGAGAAAGAGCATTCCTCTATGAGGGCTTAGTGATCACATTCTATGTATGTGACTAATTCTATCAATGCCTGTGAATGCCTTCATCTTCTGCATGCTTCCATTTTGAAATCTCGTCATTCTCATTAATGTTCTCTTCTTCCAGTATCAGGACAACCCAGGTTTATTTATTATTTTTAATTCTAGCTATCTTCTCCCTACCTCATGTCTATCTAAATCAGCGATAGTATAGATTATATTTGAATTTGGTTTTAAATCCATTGGCATTTCACCGGGCATAAATGGGCTTGATGAGCTGAAATTATGGCAAACAGTTAGCATGTGACTGATATCACATGAATGAAAAATAAACTATATGTATGGTAAAAGTTGCGTTTTTGGGGAAAAAGTGAAATCAAAAGTATGGTAAACATTTAAATGAAATGTATGGTTGAAGCTCAAATTGTGCAGTGGCCAGTGGTGACTTTTTCAAAGGAGGGTTGGAAACATTTCCCACGAAAGCGCTTGAGCAATGGAGTGTTGCTAGGGAGCCCTAACCAACCAAGTGGGGTCCAGTGGAGCTCTTTCCCCAAGAAATTATTTTAAATAATGGGTAGAAGTGGTGCAGTTTGCAGCACACTTTTTTGGAAAATGTGGGTGAAAGCCATACAATTTACAATCGGCTTTGTAGGGTAACACATGAAAATATACTAAGGGGGGACAAGGAAGATTCCAGTTTACAGCGAGCAGTTAATTAGACTAGTGACTGAAGATGCCAAGGTATCATTATTGTAGCAAATGGGCATCAGTCTAGGAGAGAGATTACTTAAAAGGACTAGAAAGAATCTTCTGCATTTCGATCAGGTGGAGCGGCGAGTACTCATATGCCTGAAAATGGCTGAGGATAGAGAGTTTACAAAAGAAAAGAAAGTGTCCACGGTCTGTGGAGCACTCATGTCCCCTGCACACTCGAGGGATTGTACTATGACAAACAATAGGTCGATAATATTCATCAATGTATAGTTGTATGCTTATAAGTTAAGTCATGCTTCATGAGTGGGTTTATACAAGAACACTGTAGGTGAATATTCACTAATGGTAATGATAGGTAACTGTAATTAGTTATAAAAAGAAATTAGCAAGAAACCTCTTCCAGGGTCAATTCAATTCTGCTAAATGTGTTTAAGATTTCACAAGTTATTTATTCATACAATTCAAAGAAAGAGGAGCAAAAAACACATTCCAACTGAAAATACCGGATTACAATATTAATTTCATATTGGTAACATATTGTCAGTGGTAATGGTTATTTAAAAACTCAACGCGTTTCGGAAAACAATTTCCTTCTTCAGGAGTGGTTATTTGTAGTTCTATTCAACATAGTTTCTATAATCCTGTATTCTGATATCTGCAGAATCTGAAACAAATAATTGTATCTTAGTATACATTTCTGGAGTCTATACAAATATGATCATATAATTTAGGGAATTTATTAAGTTTATGAAGCTAGGGGTTGTCCCTACCTGGCATAGGTGCCCCACTGTGGTTCTGTATAAAGGTCACTGTTCCAAGTTAAAGGTATTGAAGCACCTGTGGATGTTTCAAGGAATTGTGAATTATTTAATTATAATTTTGCAGAGGGTTAAGAGTTGTACACAGTCATATTGGAGGAAGAGAAGGATCATACCTCCAATGACCAGCAAATTTGTAAAAAAAACTCCAACGTCACGTGTGGTAAATTGTCCTTCTATGGGATCAATCTCCCCGGATCACACTTCAGGGTTGATATGGTAATCATACGAGACTGTAATAAGAAAAAATTAGGCTAAGGATCCCTAATGTTAAATCAAGTATATCAGACAAATATAGGTATTACAATATATTAAGTGAAAGCTCACCTTCCAATGGGAAGTATGATTTACCTATATTTGTCTGATATACTTGATTTAACATTAGGGATCCTTAGCCTAATTTTTTCTTATAAAAGGACAATTTACCACACGTGACGCTGGAGTTTTTTACAAATTTGCTGGTCATTGGAGGTATGATCCTTCTCTTCCTGGAGAGTGTCCCATATTCCTCTATGAGGCGTATCGCCCTTGGGATTGATGACAGTGGGTTTAATACATGGAGCAGCATGTCATCTTCATACAAAGCCAGTTTACATTCTCTGCCATTGACTTGCAATCCTTCGACGGAGGTGTCTGCTCGGAGGGCTCGGGTGAGTGGTTCTAAGGAGAGTGTGAAAAGTATCGCCGAAAGGGGGCAGCCTTGTCTTGTTCCTCTACTAAGTGGAAACCAGCGGGAGAACTGGGCGTTCAATACTACAGAGGCTTTTGGGGCTGTATAGACAGCTTTGATCGCTTGTCGAAGAGTGGGGCCCAGTCCTATTTGCTTTAACGTGGCCTCCAAGAAATGCCATTCAACTCTATAAAACACCTTCTCAGCATCAATCGAAAACAGTGCTGGCATGTTCGGCGATGTTCTGGCCTCATGTATTAGGTGGAGGGTCTTGCGGTTGGAGTCAGAGGCTTGCCTGCCCAGGATGAAGCCTACTTGGTCATTGTTGATTATTGCGGGCATGTGCGACTCTAGACGTGCAGTGAGAACCCTTGTGTAGATCTTGGCGTCGATGTTCAAGAGCGATATTGGGCGCTAGGAGGCACATTGCTTGGGGTCCTTTCCTTCTTTGGGGATCACTGTTATTAGCGCTTCAGAGAAGGATTCGGGTGCCACACCGGAGTGGAGGATGTTGTTAAAGAGGTCAAACATGAACGGGAGCAGGGCATTCTGGAAAGTCTTGTAAAACCCTGCCATGTATCCATCATTCCCCGGAGCCTTCCCCGCTGGGAGTCTTTTGATTGTCTCCTCGATTTCTTCCCCTTGATGGGAGCATCCATGGCTTGTGTAATTTCAAATGGGAGGGTCGGCATGGCTACTTTGGTTAAATAGTCTGTGATCGCCTCTGAGTGCGGTGCGGCCTGCGAGGTGTATAATCTCTCGTAGAAATTAGCAAAAGTTTTGGGAATATTGGGGAGACGATGGTTGTGGGGTGTGTCTGTATCATGCACTGTAGGCACCCATCGCTCGCGGCATTGGCCGCAGAGTCTTTCAGTGAGTAAGGCACCAGCTTTGTCCCCATGCTCATAGTGCTTTTGCTTCAGACATTGGAGTTTGTGCACAATGTTACTTGTTTCTAGTTGCCGTAGTTCTTCCCATTTGGCGTTGGCCTGTTTGATCTTGTGTGGTCTGTCAGAGTCCGCCGATTGGGCCATGAGATCGAGTTGGGTAATTTCATTTCGAAGTCTATTTTCTATGAGTAGGCGTTCTCTTTTCTTCGCTGCTCCCTCCCTGATAAGAATTCCCCTCCATGTGGCTTTGCCCGCTTCCCAGACTATGTTAATGGGGGTTTCACCTATATTGTTTTGCTCGAAGTATTGGGTGATGTGCTGTTCAAGCTGCTCCCGAAAAATTGGGTCCTTGAAGAGCGTCTCATTGCATCGCCATTTGGAGCTCCTCCGAGGGATAGCCATCCGATCAAGGGTGACCGTTACCATGTCATGGTCCGACCACGTAACAGGTGATATGCTTGCTTTGTTCGTTGCTGCGGCGAGGTCCGAGGTTACGTATACATAATCAATTCTGGAGTATGTGGCATGTGGTGTAGAGTAGAAGGTGAAGCCTGTCCGGTTCGGATTCATGTGTCTCCATGCATCCGTGAGATTGTAGGCGTCCATCATATCTGTAACCCGCGAGCGTCCAGCGCCCGGTGAAAAGGTTGTGGACGGGTTGCCTGCTTGTCTGTCCATATCCGGGTCCATCCACGTGTTGAGATCGCCTACTAGTATCACTTCCCCCTCTGCCTCGTTCATGACCTTGGGGATTGTTTGTTGAAGGAACTGGGACTGTCCAGTGTGGGTGCATATACGGATGCGAGTGTGATGGTGGTGTCCTGTATCCTGCCAACCAACACAAGTGCTCTGCCACTCACGTCTGACCAGGACTTCAAGAGCTCAAATCGGATTGTTTTGTTGACTAGAATACCAACTCCAGCTTTCTTCAGCGGGCCGGAGCCCCAGTATTCTGTGCCTAGTTTGGCGTAGAGTACCTTCCTTCCTTCTCCTTTGCTGTATCGGGTTTCTTGTAAGAAAAGTACGTCTAGATTCGCTCTCTTGAATTCTCGGGAGACTAGCGACCTTTTGGTGGGGGAATTAAGCCCCTTGACGTTGAGCGTGCCAATTTTAAGAATGCCATGCCTGTCACCTGATTCGTCACGACCGTCGATCAGTGGTAAGTCCTGTGGATTTGCTAATCACGTCACATCGGCCTTCGCCGAGAGTCGCCGCCGTGGAAGTATTCTGATAGCTGTCCCAAGCCAAATGGGACTTCAAAGTTTTGTGTATCCCACCACCCTGCCCCCCTTTCAGGGTATTGAACATAATACCCGTTGTCCTCAGTTCTACCTTTTTGCACATCATTTTCCTAGCGAGGATCTGAGTCCCAGTTTGATGCCGTCCGAGTTGAACCAGGTGCATGCAGCCAGTCTACTGTCGGACCGCCCGTGAGGGTCGTAACCACGTGACCCCCATCACAAGTATTATCATATTAACATTTTGAGCCCCCTCCCCCACACATCTTTGAAAAATCAACTTGAGTTACAATTTAACAAGCAACAACAACTGTTATTGTGAAATAGCAAATGTAATGATACATGCGGTTTCCAGATTCATTGGGCGCCAGCCGGTCATCTGTTATAGCTCTGATGGAAAGTTCGTTGTGGGCCGGACCTGGTGGCTGCAGTGTACCGGTCTCCAGCGCGTTGAAGAGTCTCCGAACCATGATTCCTGAGTAGAGCTAGACAGGTTGAAAAATGTGTGTGTACCGCATCATTTGGCACTGTCCGGCGTATCATTAGGTCGTCTGTATTTTCTGGCTCCCCTGACTTTCTTCCTTTTCGGGCCTTGAGGTCCCCATCGTGCTCTATCCTGTGCTCGTTCATCTTGTGGTCCTTCTTTGGGGTCAGTGCCAAGGAGATCCGCGATACAGTCTCGAATTTCCTCTTCAGAGCGGAGTGTTATCTTCCTACTTCCATGTTCAAACGTGAGGAAGAAGGGGTATTCCCACCTATATCTTGTGCCTTGGTCCTTGAGCCATTTAGTTAGAGGGCTGCAGAGGTGTCGCAGGGCCAGGGTGAGTGAAGATAGGTCCTGGAAGATGGTTATTTGGGCTCCCCCGAGGGTGAGGGTGCCACCTGACCTGGCTTTCGCAGGTATCCTAGTTCTATCTTGGTACCTATGAAATCTGGCCAGGACCGACCTCGGACCCCCTGAAGGGCCACCAGCTCTATGTATTCTTTCTATTGCGGGTTCGTCAATATTCTCATCTGCGGTTAGGATTATGATGATGTCATGTACGGTATTCTTAAGGTCCTCCTCTGTTTCTCCTTCCCGTTCCGGAATTCCGAAGAATCGCAGGTTGTTTCGCCTTTCCCTATTTTCTAAATCGTCTATCTTCAGACGGATGTCTTCCTCTCTTTTCTCTATATTGTGCATTCGGAAGTCCAGTTGGGCTTCCAGTGTGTCGATCGAGGCTTGGTTGTTCTCGACACCCTCTAGTCTCTCCTCGATGTTATCCACCCTCTGGGTCATCTTGTCAATTTTGCCACCCAGATTGGCGCCCATATTTATGATTTCGCTCAGGAGGGGGTCTATGTCTCCCATGGTGGCTGTCGCCTCCGTCTCTGAGGGTTCCGCCGACATTGTGCAGTTCATTTCTGGATCAGGATTTGGTGGAGTGTAGGCGTATATGGCTAGCTTACTTTTGGTGCTCATATGATGTATGGGTGCGAGGAGGCACACGCCCCTAAAGCGGGGGCACTACCCTCAGCACTTGATGCAGTAGACCGGTCGTGGGGTGTGTTGTGGAGCAGTGTCCGGTGTGTCCTGGCGAGCAAGGGTGTTATGATGGGAGGAGGCACACGCCCTGAGACCAGGGGCCCTACCCTCCAACTGTGTCACCCTCTGTTCACGCTGGCTCCAGCCTTCGGCTCTGATGCAGTGTCTGAGGTGTTCCAGTGGTATTGGGGGTCGACTTGTAGGCCCTGTTAGGATTGCGTAGAAGGGGGCTCCGGGGCAGGAAGCCTAGGTCCTAGCAGAGGCTCAGGAAGAGCATACAGAGGAGGGCACACGCCCCACGAGTGGGGGCCCAACCCTCTGTGTTGGCTTCGGTGTGGGGGCGAGTTCAGGTCCGCCCTCGCAGATGGAGCAGCGACGGTCGCTTGTGGAGTCGGGGCCAGGTGAGCCTCCAGGGGAGAGGGCACAATGTTCGCGGGACGGGCCTGTGCGTCGCCGGTGGGAGGAGGGCACTCACCCGTATGATCATCGGGCCCCGGTCTGTGTAACGTCCGGGGCTGCCACTGCGTAGGCCACAGTGCGGAGAGGGCGGGCCCCTCCTCACACACCCAGGGTCCACCCACTCTGTGGGGGCCCGTGGACAGAGCGGAGTGGCAGCAGCCGTCGAGGGGAACCGCAGCGCGGCTCAATGGCTCCGCGAGAGGTCAGTGGGTGGAGCCGATAATCCCGGGCCTCTGCAGGTCACGGGGCTCGATGAGGGTGTTGCGCAGAAGGCCTGGAGGGGGAGGCACGGGCCGGGAGACTTTTCTCTGGGCAGACCACTCCGATTTCTTCCAGATTTTCACCCAGTGTGTGGGGGTCCGGTTCCTACAGCCTGGACAGCCGTTGTTGCATGGGTGGGGGATCAAAAGTGGGGGCTCAAGCCACTTTTGAGGCCCGTGGGTCAGAGCTGACACGGAGGAGATCCACATCCGTGCGCCTCCTGGCGGCTGATAGAAACTTATTTTTATGAGAAATAATATACCGCAATTGAAACTCTCCTTCCAGCCAATTTCATAATACTGGTAACCAATAGAAGAGAAGAATTGTGGCGGTGGGAGGGGGCTCTGATCTACTCATCCAAAATCCCAATCCCCAACATCGCTACCACTAGCATAACCTCTTTTGAAAGTTTTAGCGAGAGAATTTTCAAACAGCTCCAACTGCGTCACCACTCTGGGTGACATCAACCTCTGGAGTGATTGGCCTGCACACCAGCCGACAGTGGCATTTCGAAATTCCTGCACATCAATTTACTTAAATGTCCTGTCCTCACACACACCACTTACTCTGGAGGGCAGACTTTTGGGACTATCCTGTCCTCCCCACAACTCTGCCTTGCTGCCCCACAAGCCACCCCTCTTTCCTGGTCAGACCACAACCTGCTTTTTACTAAACTAGACTAACCATCCATCCAACTAGGGTTCCTTCCAACTCAGAACCATGATGTGAGGATTTGTAAATCCTCACATCATGTAACAAACTCCCTGTAAACCATGCCACAGACCATCAATTAAGAGCTTACTAAAACTCTAGACATTTTGCCCCCCCCAACATCACAAAGAAGTTCATGCCTGTTGTTAAAAAGAGCCACTGATTTGACACTGCACTGGCACTTCTTAAAAGTTCTAGATAGATGCTGGCATAAATCCAAAAAGCTGGTGGAGAAAAACGTTGATGGCGCCAACTAAAAGTTTACTATTGCACTATTGCAAGCATTTAAAAAATCCTGCTAGCATGGCCACATTTAACAAGCCAGCAACCCTTTCACTGAACTCTTAAGGCTTTACCATAAAAATGAGATTTCCTGTAGAATGTGCCTTGTCTCCATCTACCGTCTAATTTCTAGCAAACTCAGTATCCTCATTCTTTTAAATGAAAAAATGTAAACAAAAATAAAAAAGAAACAAATTTAAAAACAAAGAAGAAAGCCTTTTCAGAGCAGATCTTCCATGCCCAGTGCAGAACACTAAATACAATATTGACAACGTAGTGCATGACATCACTATTCTACAAAACTGTTATAACAGGAATCTTCCTTGACCCCCTTAGGAAAACTCACAACTCGCCACTTCCCAAAACAACCATTGATGATCTGAATATTCCGTCTGATGATCGGCACATCTCAAACATCACTAAGTGCCTCTTCTTAGGAAAGATTCTGGCGAAAGTATAACTCAACAACTAGAGGCCTACAGTGAATCTTGTTAGCTCCTGCATGAACACTAATTGGGATTCAGACCAGCCAGAGGAATACAAACTGACCCGCTCTATAAGAGGATTTATCTCCTGAATTACATAGACCACAACACTTCATCCATCCTCATCCTCTTCAACCGTCTGTGGCTTTTGACACAGTCAACCACTCTATCCTGCTGGATCACCTCCTTTAGTATCGAAGACCCAGCTCTTACATGGATCTTGTCATTTCTCATGGAAGGGAGTGTCAAGTCACATCCATCCCTTCCTTTGCTCTGTCCACTCTCCTCACCTGTTGAGTTCCAAGGATTGAAACTGTCACCATGGCTGTTCAGTGCATAGCTCAAACCTCTGACAGACCTCATCTCTGATACTTCTGAATTCAGTTGCCTTCAGTCTCAACCGTTGAATTGTTCATTAACATCATATCTTTTCCTGACCCTATCAGATACATGATTAGATGATAGGCAACTGCCTGCATCTAAACGCATCAAAAATAGAAATCTTTTTTGGCTCCTACATTGCTCCAGGTCAGGGGTCTGCAACTCTTGCCTCACCAGATGTTTTGAACAACAAATACAATTTTCCCTTTCTATTGGCTATGCTGGCTTTGGCTGATGGGGGTTGTAGTCCAAAACATCTGGAAAGTCAAAGGTTGCATGCCCTGCTCCAGATCTTTCTTTCTCTTGGCCTCCTTCCATGAATGTCAAACCAGCTCTGACCCATTCTGCCACATACCTGGGTGTAATCCTTGAGAGCATGCTGACCTTCATGCTTCAAATCCAGGATATCTCAATGAAATTGTATTTCCAGCTACATGTCCTTAAATGCATGCGTCCTTTCAGGGTCGGATTGGCCCGGCGGCCATTCGGCCCATGGCCAGGCCGAAATCATGATGAGGCTTTGGGGGCCAGTTCAAGATGAGGCTCTGGGGGCCGGTTCCTAAAGCCCATGCCTGGGCCAGATGTAAGTTACAATAATATAACTTACATTCATCTTGAGAATTGCGGCCCACCGCGGATGCAGAGAAAGGTAGCACTGAAGTGTTACCTTTCTTTGATGAATGCAGCGGGCCGCAAAACCATGGCGCAAGCAGTCAGTGACTCAGTGTTACAAAACACTGGGAGTGGCAGGGCTGGGCGGGGCAGGGGATGTCCCAGCCCGGCCTGCTCCCTCCCAGTGAATTCTGTTGGTAACATGACCTGAGAGAAGTCCCGGGTCGGCGGGCTGTGAGCATTTGCAAGTTGTTGCAAATTGCTTTGCGTGGCGCCGTCATCGCCCGCTCCTGGCTGTCCACGTGTAGCTGGCTGTGTGTTATGCCTTTTGGTAATGCGGTGCATTCATGGTCCGGCCCCGCAGCCTTGTTTTTGCTATAAGAATTTGCGAAGTCTCCTTCAAGGTTTTAGGTGAGGTCCTGTAAAATTGTGGTTTCCCATGTTGATTGTGTATTTTCCATATGTATTCGGTGATGTGATCATGGCCCTGCATTACTTCTGTCTGTATGTACCACTGTCTAATCTCGGCGCACAGTGGATTACCACGTGTCTGAATTAGAAATGCAATCTCTTACAAATTTTGTTTAAATTCACATTTCAAAGGGGTGTTGGCTGTGGGTTTGCTTTTTGTTGTAGACTCGTGCTGAGCAGTTAACTGTTTGGCCCTCTGGCCCTGCAGCCTTGCGGTTTCAATGCCGGTATGTTCCCCCAGGGTTATTATCCCACGAGGGTCTTGGACTTCATTGTGCATCCCACTTCTTGTTTTCCGGCTGCAGCACCGTGTGTATGCAATGCTTTGGTGGGGCATGGAATACTTTGTTTCAGCAAACACAAAGAGCGTAGGATTTGCACCTGAGCTGGCCTCCCGGTCCCTATTTTCTTATGGTGATGTGCGGTCGCCGAGCTGCGGAATGTTAAAACATGTTTTTTGCATTGCTTTTCCCTGTCCTTGGAGTTAACAACCTCACCTGTGTTTTTTGGTATTAAGGGCTCATGTGGGTTGAAGATAATTTTCATTGAAAGCGTCTGCCTAGCTAAATGTTATATTGCAAACCCGCATGTATGCCCGCCATGATGCCTGGGTCTCTGGCCTTAGGAAAAGGCTTTATCCAGATATCAGTTTTTGCTGTATTTTTCTGTGCTGAGCTATTGTGTCTTTACCAATGTATTCTGTTGTGGATGGGCTGGCTATAAAAACTGGAGGGGGGTGCCTGTACTCCTGCTCTCTATATGGTAGAGGAGAGGCACAGAGGACACCAGCCAAGATTCTCTATTGTTGGTAGCAATGGACGAGCAATCAAGGCCTAGCTTCTCAGGAGGCGATGTGGGCTGGTTCTTAAGTACAGCGCGGTCCCCAAGCACCCACAAAGGAAAGTCCACACACTGCGTTAGTTAAAACACAGTCCTTATATAATTAAGGTTCACGATTATATACAGTATCACGATAACTCACTTTGTACTCGGTTAATCTACAATGGCAAATATACACAGTTCTACGTGGTACCACAATTATTATTAGATCTCATTAAAGTGCATCAACTGTACGGTGGTCAAATGTCACACAAATCAATTAATAAAGGTAACCAACAATAGATATGGGAGGAAAGCAGTTGGTTAGAATAATAGGCAGAACACTGTCCCCGTTTACCTAGACACACCCCCACCTGGGCAACCTATAAGATAAAGATATACTACAAGCCCAGTCCATATATTGTTCACAAGCGTCTTTCCAATAGTTCAGCAACCCCAAAGTACCTGGTGTTGTAGAGTTCCTCGTCGGTAAATCGATGGCCCTTCTAGAGTGCACTCCCTTTAAGGCAGGAGCCACGGGTCGTCGAACGTCCGGCGATGAAAAGGGTGAACTATGGCGGGGAAGTGGCAGCTTCGTTCCTAGCGGTACTCGTTGACGATGGAGTGTAGACGTCCTGCAAGGGAGAGGTGTGCAGGGCACCTTGGCGACGATAGTTCGGGACCGCAAAGAGTTTGAAGACCTGTGGCCCAGCAAGGGCGTTGAGTCGTCCAGCGTCTCTACAGTCTTTGGGTGGCGGGAAACCAATCGGTGGATGCTCTTCGGTGCGTCGACAGCCTGGCCTTCTACGGCTGGATAAGGCGGTCGGTGGTGCGGATGAGTGCGTCTGGGAATCAAATGTTCTTAGGCAATGGGAACACTGCAGCTCCGGTCGGCGACGGTGGTCGTCGACGGTGACGGACAACAGTCTGGGTGCTTCTCCTTGGGATTCCGCGCCAGTCCCGTCTCCGGTCGGCAGCCTTTCGTAGGTCTGTCTATCAGGGAGCTTTGGCAAAGATCAGCTGGTGCACGATGGTCCCTCGTAGCTCGGGGAAAGGCCTCCTTACCAGGTCCTCTCTTGGATCAGTTCTTGGAGACCCAACCGCTTTCAGATCGGTGAAGCAGAGCAACATCAATTCTTATCTTCCAGCAGGGCTTCAAGGCAAACTTCAGTTTCAACTCCAGTTTCCCTTCAGCTTCTGAATGATTTCTAGCAGTGAGAGGCCCTCAGATATACTGCTTGATCTCCCATTCATTCTGCTGGGTCACACTCAGGCAACCAATCACTCAGAAGGGAATTCAGCAGTCTATCAACCAATCAGGCATACAGTGCATTCAGGCCATTCTCCTCCCTCTCACACACTCGCAACAAGGAATGTGTATTGGGACAAGTACCCAGCCATTCAACACTACACACTGCATTCATACCAGTTTCGGGCAGGGCTGTCTCAGTCATTGGGCCTCATTACCTCCCTTACCGCCCTATTACGAGTTCCCTTTGCGGGTCCTCCCTTAACGCCTGGTTTTTCCAGGCGTTAAGGACGGGACCCGGAAAGGGACTCTAGAGCTAATAACGGTACCGCAATTTGCGGTACCGTTCTTAGAGCCTTCCCCATTCCCATTGAGCCCTATGGGGGCTCAAATGGGAATGGAGAAGGGCCCTGGTGAATGGGGAATTACCGGTCCCGTCAACCTTGGAATGGACCGGTAATTGCTCCATTCACCAGGGCGGAGTCGGTAAGGTTTTGGAGGCTCCAACCTCATAATGAGGCCCATTGTGTCAAACACCAGAACCAAGACATCCACAACAAGAAGTGTATATTGGTCACACACTCCATTCACCCAGGTCCCACCCAAAGGGTGTACCCACAACATACAGTCACTGGGAAGGCTCCAGCCAGTCTGGCATAGACTTCACAACAACACCATATATGGAACTTCCACCCAACAGCCAGTCAGGGGGAAGGGGCAGAGTCAGGGCTTCCCAGGACTTTGGGAAAACAAGGTAACAGGCAATAGAAAGCAAGAGGCCACAGGGGCCATCTTGTTTCCTATCAGGAATCAACTGATTCCAATGGCAGGGCCTGGGTATCCCAAAATGGAGGATACTCAAAGCACCTGTCAACTTCAGCATGGAGTTACCACCAGCCCATACCCTGCTCTGTGGGCCACACACAAATGCCCAAAAACATACACTAGGGGCACAGAGTTGTACCCCCACCCATGGGTGTCATAAGGGTATCCCAAACCAAAAACAGGAAGAGCTGCACTGCCAGGAGTCCCACATGGACTCCTGGGCAGAAAACAATACAGAACACAAATGAAAAAGGCCTACAGGACAAGGACATGGAAGCCCTGTCCCTCCATTGCATTTCCAGCATCACACTGGCCCCCGAGCCGGTACAATGGACTGGGGTAGTGATGGCTACATGTTAGCTTTGAATGCGGCGCCCGGCCTCCGACGATCGGGTTAAACCGCACAGTTTGGCCCTTTGTCCCTCTAGCCCCTGACTATTTGGTGCATAATGCAATGATGCAAAGACCATTTGGGCTAACATTTTTACAAGCGTTTGTGTAACCCGATTTAGGTTAAACATTTACAAGCAGAGCCATGCCGCACCACATGTGCTGATTTAATTTTATGGTAATTCTATTGCACAAAGTTTCATGCATTTATGGGATGCCAGATGGTAATAGTTGATGTACAGAAGACTTCATGTACTTTGTTTTGGATGCTGGAGATGGGATATGCAGGATTGTGCATGGCCTCTGTGCCGCACGGCCCAGTCCTTTGTTGGGGGTGACTGTTTGAATTTTGATTTCAGCTAGTGTGCGACACAACAGGGAAATCAGGAAATGTTATTTCATGAGTTGTGTTTTAAGGTAGTATTTGAGCATAAATACAACTGGCAAGGTACTTTCCGGTGCCATCATTTGGGTGTACTGCTTATTAAATGCAACTCTATTTTCATTACTGGTGGAAACGAATAGACATGCCTGGAGTCTGGTTCTGCAAAATAAGTATTTAGCTATGTGATGATGTTGTTTTTAAAAAACAAAAGGAATGTTATCACTTTCTCAAGCGTTTACACAAAACATACGACAGACACATGAACCCTCCATAAATAGCATTTTCTGTAAAGTTGTGAATTTACGCGATTTGCGTATGATGGTTTGAGGGACACTTTTTTTGAGGCGAGGGGTGGGCCACTATTTTGAGGCGAGGGGGGGGAACACTTTTTTTGGATGTCCGGGCCTATTTCTTGTCCCAGTCCGACGCTGCTTCCCTTCCTGAATCTATCGCAAAGAGTTGAGGTGACAAAAGTCATGGTGTTATCTGGGGCTGCCCAAATGACTAACCCACCTGCTCCTGGTCATCCAGAACAAGGATGGAAGGTTAACTCTGTACCTAAAACCACAAGATGGTATCATACCAGCCTTGATCGGCCTACATTGGCTCCCGATGAGGACCTGCATTAACATTAAAGTTCTGTGCATCACTCCTAAAGCTATTTGGGACACTGGACCGTTTACCTTAATCAGATTATAAAGATCTACCGACTGCTAAGGTCTATCAGATCAGCAAAAAGCATTTATGTCTCCACATTCAGGACAAAGGAGTTTGGTGGAGAAAAATGGAAGCTGTGGGTGCTGCACCTTGGAATAACCTTCTGTTAGGGAGAATTCTCTTATAAGGCTAATTTCCCAAACCTAGTGAGTCCCCGGCAGCATTGCTGGATTTTTGGGGTTTGTATTTTTTTCTCCTGCTAAGAGTGAGAATCTTTTACTCCGACTCTTAGGCATGATTTGAGGTATGTCTTGACTTGTTATGTGTTTATGGGCTATGGGGTTTCTTTGTACTCCATAGGGTATCATCTGTTTTTATGTATGTGTGGTACACAGCACCCTCAGTGCAGTACCACACGGGTGTCACAGTGACCCCCAAACATAGACTCCATACCCTGGGACTGACTACTGTCTCCCAGGGAATGTAAAGTCACCATTGGCTTTACTAGTCCAAAATTGTGAACAGAACCAGTACAAGCCATCATATTGTGGAAGTACTGGTAAGGGGTAATTCGATTGCCCCTGGGTCTGTTTTTCGAGGGGGCACTGTCCCGTCCCCCTCGTCGAGTTTCTGGCTGGTTGCAGTGGTTACCACGCGAAATATTCCACCGGAATATTCTATGGGATTTTCCCTTTGATTTTAAACGCACCACTTTTTGGTGCAATGTTAAAGATACCACTGGTATATTTATTTAATATTTAATCCCCGGTTGGGTCTTTTTGCCAGAACTCTTTTCTAAAATGGAGTTTGTGTCCGTCTCTCTAACTCTGAGCAAGGTCGAGCCCTTTGTTACACTATTTTGGCGGGCTTCTCCACAGAAGCCTTCCAAATGGTGCCACTCTGTCTGGGTTCCACAGGAAGGGTGGAGGGGGGAATTGGCACCCTAGACTGCGTTGCCTTAGCAACCCAAGTCGTCGCACTCTACTCTGATTGGCCCAGTGGTGAGCCGCCCCGGCTCACCACTTAGCATGAGTGATTGACAGCTAGGCTGATGAATGGGGGTTTTTCTGCATAAAAGCAGGGCCTTTGGGACTGGAACTTCAGAAGTCGCCACAGGGCCTAAGAATCCGAAGAGGGAAGAAGCTGAGCCATCTGCAACAACGACACCACCGGTGAAGCCCTGCTGCAACTACCTCACCACTTTCCCGACGACAAGAGAAGATCTTCTGCTGGACGAGTCTTCTTCCTCTGAACTGGTGGGATCAACCAGTTCGCCCTTTTCGCCTTCCAAAGACGTCTCTTGGTCGAATCGCCCGTTCCAAGCACCCCGGCGGCCGGATTGCCAAGCTCACCACTTTTGACCGCGAATAAAAGGACCACACCTTTTGATCGGGAACTCCGCGGCTGGTTTTATCCCTGTGCAGTGCAGCGACTCCCTGTTCCCTCCTTGACGAGATCTTCTCTTCCCCTGGTCGGAACCACAAACTTCAACCACTGCCAGGAACAGCTGCCCCGCTGGAGCTTCCTTTCTCTTGAAGGTACTGTGTCCTGCCTGGCCTCCCTTTCTACAGATTGCTAAAGGTGAACCTTAAATCCTTGGCTTCTAAACTGGGTTGGCTCCAGGCCTTCTAACTATATCTTTTGAATCACTCCAACCTCTTTTGAACACTCTGCAAAGAATTTTAGTGCACTTTAAACCGTGTGATCCTGGGCACATTTTGCTTTGCTCCATTTAAAGTGGGCCTGGCCTATGAACTTTGGCTCTACAGTATAACCTGCCTTTCTCCCCTTGCTCTGAACTCTTAAAAGTGTTGGGAACTGTGTTATCTTTTATGCTCTGCCTTTTTCTCTCCCTTTAACTACATTATCAGAGTGCCATATTGGTTAAGCGCTCACATCTGTCCTAAAAATAGTAGTGTTTTAACCCTGACTTGGTTGATAGCTATTAAGGTAGGTGTGTATACTTTACCTGACTGGGTTTTAACTTGCTTTTGATTGAGAGTGCTAGTATATGCCATAAAGTGTGTTTTAAATAAATAATTATATACTTTTTATACAAAGCTCTGGTCAGTGTTTGTTCTACTGTGTTTCGGCCCTATTTTGTATACTCTACATACTGCCCTACTCTTCTTGAGGGAAGTCTGACTGCTCAGCCACAGCTACCAGGTAAATCTGAGTGGTGCAGACTGCTACCAATTGGGTTTACTGCTTACTCCTGTAGTCTTAATCTTTTTGCAGTGTTCCCCAAGGGAACTGCACAGGAGTCTGCCTAACACCTTCTACTTGTCTCATAGATGGAAAAAGAACCACCTACACGTCTGAAATGCGTGCAACACTCACCTTTTCAAGAATTCCTTGGGGAGCTTTGCTTAGTCATGTAGCTATATTGTGTGCTACTGTCCTGTCTGCTTGGCTTCTCTCTCCCCCCTGCAAGAACTCTCACCTGCCCTCTGGATGACCACCGGGTACTTTGAGCACTTCTCTCCTTCTGGGCGATCACCACCTGTTCCTGTTGCACTTTTCCTCTTTCCTCGCCCTTGCACTTACTGATCTGAAGGCTTTGAAGGAATGTCAAAATGATCTCTACCCCATCGACCACCCTTTACCCTGGAGGCACCACAAAGCGACTGTGACCACAGCTCTTGCCATACAGATGGCAAATAAATACATTAAAAAGTGTCGTTCTTTTTTTAATTAACTAAACATCTTTTCGTAAGATCCCAGTGTGAATATGCAACCTATTAAACAGGCTCACTGATTTGTCAGGTCCTGAGTTGCCTTTAGAAAAATCTTATTACGAGTAGAAACATACATTCCCTTCCCACATGCCTGAATTCCTTCTCCATTTTGTTTCTTCAAGCACTCTAAAATTGCCAAGAGAGAGGCAAGATAGAACTGTAAGTTAAGCGTTGGCACTAGAGATCTGTTTCCAGCCTTCAGGACACATGTTCATATCTGGCCTGGGCAACTCAGCCCTTCATCATGCCAAGGTCGCCAGGGAAAGTACTGGGGATTACTACTGCCCGTTATTACAGAGCTTAAAAATGGGAGGAGTCTGGCACGAAGCGCTCTGTCAACATGTAATATTAATATTTATCAGTAAATCTAGTGGGCCATTAAAGTCAACCAAATAAACAGGTCTCATGACTGGCGATTGATATTGGCAGGGTCAATGCAGAAACCCCAAATTATCACAATTCTGGATCTGGGTGCAAAGAGATCAGGCAACTTGGCCAAGATCAGTCAGTGTTGAGCCGGGTCAGAAACCAGGTATATTCTGAACTCACGCTGTAAGCCTCTGGGCACTACAGACGAGATAACAGGACCCATCACGAGTTTGGTGGTAATTTGGCAGTAGATCCACCAAATTTCATCCAAACTTGATTACTGTTTCTGCCAATTGGTCACCACTGGATTACAAGTGCTGGTAATGGCCTATTTTTGGAGACCATAGGACTACATTGACATTTTGACGGATTTACCGCCCGCACAATTAATGCACAGTAAATCTGCTGATTTTTGGCGGTAAAGTGGAGGATTCACATCTAGCTTTTGTTTGGAGGTAAGCCCTCCACTTAACCTCTAAAATTATAATTGGGCAGTGCGAGAAAAATGGCAGTAATACCGTTACAGCCAAAAAAGCGGCGGCAATGGAATTACCACTGGTGTTTTCCTGCACTGCTGAACTTGTAATGAAGCTCATCTGTAACGTAATGCATGAAAACCACGTGAACACTGCAGAGGGAATACCTATCAGTAAGGAGAACTGAACACGGATAGGCAGCAAATCCTTTGAAATTAAAAAGAGATGAAAAGTTTAGCTTGCAGAAAAGTCAAGGGCTGCAGGCAACAGTAAAAATGAAAATCGGATCAATGAAATTACACAGACGTTTACATTGTAGCCGAAAACAGGAAATCTTGTTGCAGAGTCCAAGGCAGTCAATAAGATTGTGTGCACCCGCCACATTCTCCCAATAACTGAGCACATTCCAAGCAATGCCCTGCACGCTTTCTGTAACATGGTGGACTGGTGAAGGACATGATGATCACAGCCAATCACCCCACAAATACAATATCAATGGAAACAAGGTGTTCTTTCTTTCAGGTAGGGATCAGGGGGGACTTCTGCTGTTGGAGCACTTCACATCCGGTGCAGCCAAGTGATATTTTATGTAATAATCAGAGCACATGACTCTATGGCACCAGTCACCCACACACGGAACAATAGCCATGGGTGCTTTCTATTATCCTCCCGGGCAAGGCCTGCTAGCTGCTTCACTGGCTGCTAAATCCAGTTTAAAACTTTCTGCAGTAGCGCAACAAACACATTGGCTTCATTCCTCGCATGGAGCATGGGTCTCATTAAAACAGTGTCGGTCCGGAAACAACGGAGCCGGTAAGCTTACCGGCACCGTTGTTTCCGGACCAGCACACTATGGGCCTCATTACACGGACGGCGGTAACCATGGCGCTATTGGCGCCATGGTTGCCGCCGGTATTTTACCAAGTCCGCCTTGGTGAATGGGGGAATTACCGCCCCATTCCAAGGTTGGCGGGGCAGTAATTCTCCATTCACCAAGGTCCTTCTCCATTCCCATTTGAGCCCCCACAGAGCTCAATGGGAATGGGGAAGGAGCAAATAACGGTACCGCTATTAGCACTACCGTTATTTGCCCTGAAGTCCCTCAGCGGGTTCCTTCCTTAACGTGTGGTCTGGCCACATGTTAAGGATGGGACCCGCTGAGGGACCTCGTAGTATGGTGCTAAGGGATTACCGGCACCGGTGCCCTTACCGGTGCCGGTAATCCCTTAGCGCCATCTGTGTAATGAGGCCCCATAACTCTGCGGGCGGGTGCCGTCCTGCCGGGCTGGACGGCCCCCGTCTGCAGAGTTTTCACAGAAGCACCAGCAATGTTAACTACTGTGCCGGTGGTTCTGTGGTCCCCATTCCATATAGGGATGGGGATTTACAAACATACAGGTGCTTGAATTCCCGGCCGCCGGGGTTGTAATCCCCCGATGTTATCGGGAAGTCAGGCGCCGGTAATGCATTACGAGTCCTATGGCTACCTGCTGGTAGCACCGGCACAGTTACCGCTGCACCCGTAATCAGGCCCTATGTGTAGTATTTTTGCATAGCTTAACGGTTAGGTGCTCGCCTGAGACATGTGTCTGACCAGCACTTTGCAAGTTCGAATCCCGACAGGTGTGGCTATGTCTTCCCTAGTTCCAAGATCAATAAATTGAGTAGCACTGCATTGATTTATAATATATGGAATAATGCATATGCAGCTACCAAACAATTGGGAAATATTGCACGGAAGGCTACCAACACCTAGTGGCATCTGATAGGCACTGAGAGCAAAGTTGCTTGGAACACAAAGATGGACTACACGCCATCGTTGCTAGCTACTCACCAACAATGTTATGTTATGTAGAATTCCCCTGTGTACCTTTTCCATCCCTGAACCATCCCACGGTCCAGGATTGCAAGGTGTGGAGGAGGGAGGTCTGAGAGGAGCAAACTTACCCTCCTGTCACCAGTCCTCACATCGCTTGTGTTTGCTCGCCCCTCAACGAAAAGCAATACCTGGCATCCTGCAACCCTTATGCACATGTCATGTGTTTGGGATTCCCCCCAAGGAAGGAAAAGGGTACCAAACGCCCTTCTATGCATGCCACATCCCTCCCCTGTGCCAGAGTAACTCTCCCAGCCCACACTCCTGACAGTTGTTATCGCCGGGGGTACTCGGGGGTACTCCGGCGCAGGCAAAGGTCAGCGCGGGAGGCGGAGCAATGTAGCAGATTCCTGGGATTTCTCTCCTTCTTTCAGGTCTAAGGAGACCCGGAAGTAGGGAGTGAAAATCTTGTATCCTTCTGCCACATGATTATGAATTCAATAATATGCTGCCATGATGGCGCAGATAAAGGATATGGCACTTTTCGAAATCAGACTAATTGGCGATAGCTTCCTATTGAAACCGTACACAGCAACAGCTATTGCTACAACACTTAGGACCTCATTACAAGTTGGGCAGTGTGGCTAAAATCGGTGGATACACAGTGGTAACTGAAGTACTGTTGCATTACCGCACCGCCCAACTGTGTTGTTGGCGGTGGGGTGGAGGAACAACCTCCCGCAAAATAGTGGAGGTAATTCTGACACCTTACCGCAAAAGAATACGGCATTTGGTGGAAATACTGCCTGCACAAGAACCACCAGTGGTAATTCTGCCAAAATCCTCATGGATTCCTATGGACCCCATAAATGGGACCTAACACCGCCTTACCACCACTTGTAATCCAGCTGTAATTCCGCCAGACCAAGTGGCGGTAACAGTAAATTCATTTGGTGGTATTTTGCCAAATTTATTGCCAAAATACCACCAAACTTGTAATGAGGTCCTTAGAAGCAGAAGGAAACCAGTGTGAAGCGCTTTGTAGCAACTCCAATTATTATTATTATTATTATTATTATTATTATTATTATTATTATTATTACACAGGAGCAGGGAGTAACAGGAGAAGGGGGGACTTCAGCGTTCAGGCAGTTAGTGTCCAACAAAATGCTGCTTCAAGAGCCAGGTCTGCTTCTGGGAATCTGTTTGGGAAGCAGCAGGTGATTTTCTGAAATAGATCATGGGGAAACATCAAATAAAATTCTAAACGTGTCAAACGTAGTAATCAGTAGCAAATGTCAGAATTTAAAATAAGAACGGAACATGAGTCAACATCTCAAGCAGAAGGAAAAGGCCACGTTCTCTACAATCTGAGGTCTTTCTTGATTTGTACCTGCACAAGGCTAGATTTAATGATGGCATTAACTACCAATAACTGTCCAAAAGCCCTTTACAAACCTCAGAAAAAGACAAAACAAACACATTGTCAATCCGCTTCGGGTGCAAAGAAAAACGTCTGAGCAGCCGAGGTTTGACACTAGTTAACAGTGAAGTCAAAACACGATAAAACATATTCGAAAACACTTTTCTGAAAATGGCGTCAAACTGTAGGGTAAGTGAATTACTTTCAGAGGATAATGCGTTTTAAAACGTGACTTTTTTCCCCCTGAACATTTGCCTGTGTCTGAAATCTGACTTCCAGCTGCCTGGAACTGGTGCTCATTGCTGGAGGAGCAGGTGAATTGCTGTGCATTGTCCATGTACCTGTGTAGGTGAACCCTTGTTTGTGGACAACCCTCCGTGCACATGCCTTTTCCATACACAAAGGTGATGTTAGAGCAGCAAGCGTGCAGGTCACGGCTACAGAATGTACCTGCATATACTTAGTTATGTGGACAATGTGGCAGGCAGCTGGACGCATTGTTATTTCAGGCTGCAGGCTCTGCCACATGATTTCCTGTGTCCTAGTACAATATAAACATCTATGCATTTACTGTTCTTTTATTTTAAAAAGATGTTTTGGTGCTGAAACTACAGCCTGGGGCTGTTTTCTGCACATTTCATATCTCGTTTCAAATGTACTCCTCTGCATCTGCCCTTGGTTGCCTTGCAAAGGTGTCGGCCCTGCAGAATTCCGATGCTCCGTGCTGCATCCAAGTACTCACCATGCGTTAGCAAATCAGTCCTTTCATACATTGTCACTCTGCTTTAGAGAAACTGCGTTTACTATGCTATATTGACACTGAACATGTGTCTGTATGTTTCACATTAGCCTTTTATGCTAATGCATTTTAATAATAAAATACTTAAACAAAAACAAAAAAACAATACTCACTATCAAGTCCATTTAGTAGTTATTAAGCTTTTTTATTGTGACTAGTCACACATTGAGTTTATGACTATTTTCTGAATCCGGCGCAAATGGCAGCAGCCACAATTTGCCCATTTTTCTGGCAGCAAATGCTTTCGCGGATGCAAAAATGCTCTGTAAATTTGCTGATTGTCTTTGGCCAGTGGCGAGCACTCGGTCCTCATCAGGCTGTGGCGATCCTCATAACAGGGGGGGGGCAGGGGGAGGGAGGGGGAAATCCAAGGAAACAATGGATACCTCGAAAGGAAGACCAGAACCAAGGGCAGCTGGTCAATCAATCAAGGCCCGGACTCTGCCACCATGACAACGCTACAGACATGGACAGGATTCAGTCGAGTGCAATCATCACACTGGTTCACACTGGATCACATAGAGCAAGAACGCAAAGTTGAGTACTTTTGATCGTTTCCTAGGAGAGCCTTTGGGCGGATGCCTTAGCCCAGGAGGGTGTCTCAGGGGCAGCGGGCTCGCTTTAGGTACAAGACGATGCCATGCAACATAGGTTTCATCCACAGTCAAGAGCTTAGAAGCTGGAGGAGTCCACCATGAAGTGCTTTATAAATCATCCATAAATCAAATGAACATTGCAGAGTATAAGTCTCTGACACATGCCCTCTAATGCAAGTGGCTACTGTTCAGGGCTCCAGTAGTGATGTAATGCCATGTCTTAAACATAGACGTTCGTAGAATCAGGCAATGATGAATGCACTGAGCAATATTGTCAACCTCGTTCATTTGATGTGGGAGGGAAGGGGGTGTGGGGTCAACAGTACCCAGATACTAAAGAATCTTTACCCATTTCCTCAAAGAAAAAGAGAGGCAATGGCAGGCATTCGCAAAAGAGAGATGCTTCTATGCGAAGTTGAGTTGGAAGCATTCTTGGAAAGCCCAGGAATGGCTTCCTTGAGATTAGATCCCTCATGCAGTGCTTATGCCGCCAAACTGACTTAGCATTACAGCGAGGTGTGCCAGTTATCTGTTTGGTAATACAGTCTGCACTTTTACCACTACTGTGAGTGGAGTCAGTACCTCCTCTTACAAGCAGGCTTTCTTTGGCTTCTGGCGGTCCAAACCCATAATCAGGAGGTCCAGTAAAAAAGTTGGTAGTTAGAAATGCCACCTGTTTTACCATTACTGACACATGTTTAATAAGGTCCTTGGTCCGTTAAGTTGGAGATCGGAGTTCATACGAGCCATTGCCAATAGAGATCATGCGCTCTAGGTCAGAAGTAAGTATGCAAACTCTTGGCCTTGACTGGCCCATTGCCCAGCGTCTGCAGGGTAGTCTGTGCCCGGAGTTCAGCGCCCCTCTCTGCACAATATGTCACAATGTTATGCTATGTGTCAGATATGCCAACTGACTTACCTGGAACGACAGGCCCAAAATGAATTCTTAATTGATTGATGCCAAAATAGTTACAGTACTTTCATTCATATTTCTGCCCCTCCACACATGAGACGGTTGCCTGAAATCGGCAAAACATCAATGTGGTCATAGAAGGACCAGACAGAGCTCATGTTAAGCGCCTCGACACAAGGATAGCATATTTCTGTTACTGATAAACTCCCATAAACAAGCAATGCACAGATTTGGAAACAATAAAGTAAATGCATTCATTTGGCACGTGTTATGTTATGTTATTGTGATTTATACAGCGCGCCACTGCCATTTTCATGGTCTCCAGACACTCTGCTAGAGCAGAAAAGGAAGGAGGGATCGGAGTGGGATTGAGAGGGAAAAGCGCAAGAGAGCCTTCATGTGCTGTTGGTAGCTTCAGTTCTGAAAAACTGGTCACTGATGGTTTGTTTTTAGTTGGTAGACATTCTGTGGTATTTGGTGCATTAGTGTGTATGGGGTGATCTGTCTGTGATTGGTTTAGTTTCCTGTTGGGTGTTGTGGTATGTCTGTAGTTTGTGGTGCTTTTAGTTTTTTTCTCTGCTGCTGAGGTATGAGTATGATTTGTTAAGTGTTTGAAGATGGGTAAACAGAGTTTTCGCAAATTTTTAGTACGGTTAGTTGGGATTCCTCAGAGTCTGTTTTGTGCCTGGTTATGTTGATCTGTCGAGTTAATATTATTCTGTGGTGATTTGCACAAGGAGGCTTTATTTCTTTTGGTAGCCATGTTTCGGTTCATTAGGTTTCAGTTGGTTTTGGTGTTTCTATTGTGATGTGCTGGCATTTTTCCTTTGATGATTTTTCCTATTTAGCTCAGTGAGTTAAAGAGCCATATTTCTAACAATTTACTGAACTTTAGGTGATCTTCTTTAGTTCATATTCCCTTTGGGAGTGAGCTCCAAAGTCTTGCCGCTATATGGGAGAACATTGTTCCCCCAAATTTCCACTTTGAGTATTGTTTAGGTTTGAGGCAAATGTATTTGCTGGACCTTAGTGATTGGTTTGGTTTGTAGATGGACATTTGTCCCTCTATGAATTCTGTTCCTTGGCCATGGATTGCTCTGTGTTTTATGCAGAGTGGTTTGAAGAAAATGTGCCAAACCCAATGTAGGGTTCTCAGTGCTTTTGTGATGCATTCTCTTTTAGTGAGTCTGAAGAGTATGTTTTGTATTCATTGTAGTCTTTTGATAAAGTAATCTTGCATCTGAAACAGATGCTGTTGACATAGTCTATTCTTGACATGACGAGAGAAACAACAGCAAGTGCTCTATGTGGGAAGGCCTCTGCCTAAGTGTTTGTATTGTTTGACTGTTAGAGCCCTTAAACCTCTGCGTCAGTGGCAGCACTTTACAAATGTAATAACAAAAAGAAAAAAGGTGGAAAGGGGAAGTATCTGTTTGATTGTGTGTAGGTGGAAGAAGCCTTACTTTACTACTACGTTGACTTGCAGTTCGGGTGCTAAGTCGTCCATTAATATTCTGAGATGTTTGGCCACTTTGGATAGTTCTGGTTGGTTTCCCAATTCAGTAGGACATGGAATGTGGTGATGGTTCGGCAGGACATTGGCGCGATCATGATTTCTGTTTTGTCTGGGTTGAGTTTAAGGCTGTTGGTACTCATCCAATGGTTTATTTCTATGAGGCAGTTGGTAAGGGTTGGGTTTTGTTCTTCACTAGTGTTGATTGTGTAGGTGACTTGTGTGTCATCTGCATAATTATAGCAGGTGAGGCTTTGTCTTTTGTTGAGTTTGATGAGAGGGGTCATGTATATGTTGAGCAGTAGTGGTGAGAGGGATGAGCCTTGTGGAACTCTGAAAGTTGTTGTCTGGTGGGTTGAGTTGAAGGGGGTGAGCCAAGTTGTTTCCATTCTTTCTGTCATGAAGGATTTTAGCCAAAGTAATGGTGAGCTGCCGATTCCTATATCTTTGAGTCTTTTGATGAGTGTTTTGTGGTGGACTGTGTCAAAGGCTGCTGATTTGATGTTGGAGTCTGTGTTGATTTTTAGATCATCCAATATCAATAGTAATACTGTTTCCATTTCCTCTAATGGGTCTGAAGTGGACTTTTGCCTGATCTAGTATCTGATTGTTTCCTATCTGTTCCAGGACTTGTTCGTAAATGTAGATTGCTAGGAGTTTCACCGGGTATGGGATGTTTGAAATTGGACGGTTAGGTCTTCAGTGTTTCCCAATGGACTTTAAAGGCGGGGTTTGATGTATGCCAATTTGAAGGTTTGTGGCACAGTTCTTGTTGCTAGCAAGTGGTTGATGAGGTGGAGGGAATATTCTGCAGGTTGTTTCTGGCTGAGGATAGTCTTGTGTATGTCTGGTGGGCTGGGGTCTGTTGATGAGCCAGCTCTGTTGCTTTTGCTCACTTGGCTGTTGAATGTTTCTGTCAAAATCGGTGGGTAGTTTTTTAGTCTTGTAGATGGTTTCACATTGGCTAGTTAGTCTGGTTGTTTTTGTTTTTAGGCAGGCTCTTAAGGACTTACTGGGTGTTTGTGATTCTGTTTTTGAAGTAGTCTGCAAAGTCATTGTGTAGTTATTGTTATGATGTTGGTGTGTTACTGCATGCTTTTGGGTGTCTTAGCTCATTGATCATGTTGAACATCTCTTTCTAGGTGTTGCTTTAGTTTGTGATCTGTTTGTTGTAGTATGTCTTTTTTGCTTTGAGTATTTCAGCTTTGTATAGTCGTATTTGTCTCTGGTATGTGATTTTTATTTCTGTTGTTTGCAGTTTTTTCTCCATTCTTGTTCCAGTTTCCTGTTAGTTTTCTTCAGTGCTCTCAGGTGGGGTGTGACCCATATTGCCATTGTTTTCTTTAGGTAGGGTGTGAATGATTTTTCTGGTGCAATGTCATATAGTGTTTTCGTTATCCGTTTTTCAATTGTATCCATTGCTTCTTCGATGCTAGATGAGTCTAACATGGTGAATGATGGTTTTGTGGCTTCCAGTCTGGTGTTTAGGCCCACTATGTTCATGGATTTCCAGTTTCTTTTCTGAATTGGAGGTTATTTTGGGAGGTTTGATACTATTTGTGTTGGTGGGTGGACCACAAAGGGTATTATGAGGTGATCGCTCCAGAGGATTTGCATTGGGAGTGCAGTTGTGACCAGGTTTTTGTTGCAGAAGATTGCATCTCGGGTATGGCTGTGTGTGTCGCTCCCTGCACCAGTTGTTGTGGCTGCATCGTTGCTAGCTGATCTGTTACAGTTTTGGGTGAATCAAAGTTTTCTTCTTCAAACCAGATGTTGAAGTCTCCCAGTATTATCTGGTGATCATGTTTAATAGTGATGTTGGTGATGGCATCCACAAGTGTGTCCGTGAAAGTAGGGTTTTATGTCAGTGGCCTGCAGATAAGTAGGAATGATAGGTTGGTTTGGTGATCTAAGGCCAAGTTCAGGCAGAGTGATTCGCAGTTTGGCATGTTTAGTGGTGGTGCTGTTGTCATCTTTAGCTGGTCCTATGCAATGGCGAGACCTCTTCCTCTTTTTCCTTCTCGGTTGTCTTGTTTCAATTTGAAGTTGTTGGGTAAGGAATTGTGTGCTGTTACCTTGGAGTTTTGAGTAAGCCAGGTTTCGGTGAGGAATAGGACGTCTCTCCTTCCATCACTTAACAGTTTGTATGTTTCTGTTTTGTGTTTTGACATTGATCTAGCCTTGACTAGGTTGCAGTGTACCTTTTTGTTTTCAGGTCTTTTTTTGTCGTTTGGTTGTGGTGTTTGTAATTTGAGTTGATATTGATTCGGTTTTCCGTTAGGTTGTGCCTTTGGTATTGTTGTTTCTGTTTCTTTGTTGAGTTGGTCTTTTGAATTCTTTGAATTTCATGTCTGTCTGTTGTTTTTCCAGTGATCCTTCTAATGTGCTTATGGTTCTTATGGTTGGTTGTTTATGTGAGTGGCGGTAGGTTGAATGGTAGCGTGATAAGTAGAGTGGTTTTGGTCTTGGTCCTGCAAAGGGGTTCTTTTCTGGCGGGCGGGTAGGTGTGCTATTTATTGGTGCTGGTTGGTTCCCGGGTGTGTGCTTTCAGATGGTTAGCCTTGTTCCAATTGTTTTGTTCAGTTTTGTCTATTTCTTGTGCATCAGTCTTTCCTGGTGTAGTGAATTTTGTGGTGTGGGCTTGTTGCCTGGGGGTTGGGTTTCTTGTTTGTTTCTGTTATTTCCCAATCTGGTTGGATGTTCAAGTTTTTTCCTGGTGGATTATCTGTTTGTTCGCTGTTTTTTCTCTTCGCCTGGGCTGTTTGCACTATTCCAGCATGGAGAGGAGGTGTCGCGGTTGCAGTTGGTAGGATGATACAGGGTTATCCCAGTGTTCTGGCTGCCTCATGGGTAAACCTATCTGGGGCTAACCTGGTCCCAAGGGCTAGCCTTTTCTCTAGGGGAAGCCTTATCCCCGGTCTCAACCTTATCCAAGAGCCAGAAACCTTATCCTTGGAGTGAGGCCTATTCCAGGAGTGGGGCCTATCGCTGGGGTGGGAGCTATCCCAAGGGGGGGAGCTATCCCACGATCGGGAGCTATCTCAATTGCTGCAGCAGGGGCTGGAGCTATCCCAGGGGCTGGAGCTATCCCAGAGGATGAGCTATCCCAGGGGTGAGTTATTTCTGGACAGAGCTATCTCATGGCCAGATATTTTCCCAGCGCAGGGCTGTTCCCGGGACAGGGCTAGTACAGGGTCCAAACTCTCCTTGTGGTGAAACTATTCCAGGTGGAAACTAGCTTAGGTGAGATTATTCCAGTTGCAGTATTATCCAATGCCCCAGGGGTTTTCTGTGTGGTATTCCTGTGATGTAGTCTTAGTGCTAGAAGCTTCTGATGGGTTGGTCTCCCAATGGCAGATTCTCAGAGTGGTAAGTCTTTATTGTGTTAGGGTTCCCCGGTTGTGAGTCTCCGTAGTGATGGTGCTTTATAATGGAGAATGATTTAATGTGGCTTTAACTTCCAGATGGTTTGTGGTCACTTTGTTTGGACACTGTAGTGGTATCAGGTTCACAGTGGTGAAAGCCTCTCTGTGGTGGTTGTATTTCATTCTCAGAGTCTGGTGGTGCTTGGGAACCCCAGCTTGTTAGGGTTTGGTAGTGGTAGCGGGTTCAAAGTGGCAAAAGCCTCTCTGTTGTGGTTATATCTTAGTCTCAGAGCCCCGTGGTGCTTGGGAAACCCAACTTCAGAGTGGTAGTGTTCGAGGTAGGAGGTTGAAGGTTTCCAGAATTAGTAGTGGGAGGTTCAAAGTGTTAGAGTCCAAAAGGTTGGGTGGCAGAGTGGCGAGGTTTGGAGGTGGCGAACTCTGGAGATGTGCTGTAAAGTGGTAAAACTCAGAGTGGCAACATTCTGGGTGGCCTTGCCCTGCCGTGGCACAGTTAGAAGTGTGTCTAACCTCGCAGTCATAGAATTTGAAGAGGGGGAGCTCACTGTGGCTATGTTTAAAGGGAGGGAAAAAGGATCACAGTCGCAGAGTTTAAGCGAAGCAAAGTTCAGGATTTCTAAATCCTTAAGGACAAGAATGCAAGGTGAGGCCTACTCCGGTGTATTGATCAAAGTTCATGTGTGGTGTAATCCACTCAGCGACGGACTTCAAGTGCAGTGAAACCCAACACTATCAAAATTCAGAAGTGGTGCAGCCCAGCAGTGGCAATATTCAAGTTTGGTGGAACCCACGCAGCAGCAGAGCTACAAAGAGGTGCCACCCCAACAGTATCAAGGTTTAATAGTGGTGCAATCCAGAATCATCAAAATTCAAATGTGGTGTTATCCACGCAGCAGCAGAACTCGAATGAGGTTCTCCCCAAAATTCAATAGTGGTGCAATTCCAATGGCATCAAGCTTCAGAAGTGGTGCGAACCAGCAGTAGCGGAATTCAAATGTGGTGTAACACATGCAGCTGCAGAATTAAAATCAGGTGCTACCACAATATCAGAAGTCAATAGGCAGCAACCCAGCAGTAGCAACACTCAAATGTGGTGTCACCTCGCATCAGCAATTCAAATGTGGTGACAGTATCAAACAGTACCAACAGTATCAAAATTTGAAAGTGGTGAGGATTCCAAGATGGTCGCCGGGATGTGAGGATGTACTGCCTCGAGCTCCGTCTGCCTGAACACGATGCACTATGCAAACTCATGGGGGGAGACACCAGCGGCTCCCCAGTGGCACCGGGTCCAGTAATGAAGCATATGGGAGGTGAGGAGTGATTCGCTGCTCCTACCCCCCCCTGCCGAGCGGCACTGCGGCCCGAGCACAAGGCAGCTTACTTGTGGCGGCGAAAGGCAGAGCGACTGGAGGCTCCCCGATGCAGTGGCCAAGCCCATGGGAGAACCCGCAGCAACGATCAAGACGAGGGGGGTGAGCACCGGTGAACTGCAAATCTGATCAGCAGCGGCACTGCACCCCCACCCCCACCCCCTGGGGCGAGTGGACATACGCACGGTCACCATAACCACCAGGGCTGGATGAGTGCGGATGAGGAGCGATGCAACCGGAGGAGCTTAAGCACAGCGGGTGATTCAGTTTCCTCAACCCAACGGTGTGCTCACAATCCAGGGGTGAGCAGAGAGGCATCTGGAGAACCAATCCGGCATGCATACAGGGAAGCTGTGAGAAGACCGATGCCCCCGCGGAACCGGCACCATGAGGTGGGCAGAGAGGACCGGTGCCGCACCCCAAGCAAGGTGGGCATCCTGTGCCGCGCCACAGGCTGTGATGTGGGGTCAGGAAAGCTCAAGATCCAGGCAGGGGCAGGCCACAGTAGAAACCACCACTGTTGCAGGAGGCCCCCAGCGACACACGCTGAGAGCAGTCTCTCTCCAGGGGACTCCCGTGCCTGAGAAGAGGTGTGCAAGGTGAGGAATGAGGAGCTGGCACAAGGGGTGATGGCAATGGGTTCTTGCCCATCAAGCAAAGGAATGAAAGCAATGCCCACAGGCCCTGAGGACTGCCTATTCTAGTACTCTAGAACTGGAAGATACTACATACTTTTCGAGAGCGGGTGTGCATGCCCCAATTACAAGGACACAACAAGCATAGGGAGGAGGCAGGCCTCTAGGCCCCAGGCCACCATGGTGGGAAGAGACTGGGAGAGAAGGATGTGCAGACGGAAAGAAGAATAACCATCACCCAGCGCAAACCAGGAAGCGTTGGGATGCCTGGATAAAAGCATCTCCCACAACTACTAACATTCACTGGGACCTAGGAAGACCAACCAGTGCCGGCCCATAAGGTGGGAGCAGGGCAGGAGAAGAGGTCTGTCTGGGGACCACCCAGCAATAGTGGGGTAGCAGGAACAACTCTCAGATGCCAGGTCAGAAAGGGAAGAGCACTCCCACCCAGCAAAAGCAGCTCCCCCGACACCACGAGGTGCAACTGGAGAACTACTCGACGCATCGCAGAGAGAGGACACCGGCCACAATCAGGGTGAACCCACATCGGAACGCTGGGGAGAAAGCGCCACAGTCAGAAGAGATAGCTCCCAGTAAGGATGACCTGAGGGAGTGCCTTGGGGACCTGGAGGGAAGGATGAGGACAACCTTTCAGGACCAATTTGCTTCACTTGAGGAGGAACTGCGTAGTTCTTTAAAGGAGATCAGGGGCGAGGTAAAGGGCCTGGCAGACAGAGTAGACATCACGGAGCAGGGTTTGGCCGAGGTGGTGGAAGACACAAGGCAAAACATGAACTCTTGGAGCAGCTGCAAGGGTATCTCACAACCTAGAGATACAAGCGGAAGCCTTGGAAAATCGATGAAGGCGCTCCACATCCAGATAAAAGGCCTCAGCGAAACAGTCATCCACGCAGATCTAAGGTCAGCAGTGTAGCAATGCTTTGGGGCCATGCTCTTAGATAAGGCTCAGCAGGAGGTGGGGATCGATCGGATCCACAGAGTGGGACCCAGGAGAACCGAAACAGGAGTGAGGCCAAGTGATATCCTGGTAGCCCTAACCTCTTATGGCCAAAAGGAGAGCACACTCTGTGCGGCGCATTCCCAGGCGAATGTCACCATAAACGGATCTCAGGTGCAGCTATACTAGGATCTAGCACTGCTGACTCCCCAGATACACAGAGACATGGGTTTGGTGACCAGGGCTCTCAAGGACTAGCAAATTCCATACACATGGACTTTTCCTTTTGGACTGCTGTTCACCCTGGATTGGTCTGAACATTGAATAACGACGTCCAGGGAAGGTCAGCCACTGTTGCGCCTGGAAGACGAGCGAAGCGGACCCGACCGACGGCCGGGGCCCCTGCCACCCCAGGGGGCACGAGACAATGGGACTGGTATAGGTCCAGGGGAAGTCGAGTGCAGAGGAGCCTGCCTGAAAGGTCTGTGATCTAGGGAGGTGGAAGATGTGAACCAAGATTAGCCCTGGGGATGAAGGCAAATGGTGTATAAGGGTGAGAATGCTGCAGGCGGGTGATGGGAGAGACGAGGGAGAGAGAAAGAAAGAGCACTGGCTGGCCCAGATGGTGAGGAGGCGGGAGGAGAGATCTTTGATCATGGTGGGATGTATGGGAATCCTTAGGGATTTTGGTGTCCCAGGTGTAAACTTGGATCGGAGGCACAGGGTTCGACCCTGGGAGCACTCTAACTTCGCTGTTCCAAACCTGGGGAAGGCAAGGGGATGGAGGGTGGAGGGGGGAGTTTTATGGCGAGAGTTTGTTGGGGCAGAGGAGGTAGTTGGGGGAGGGAGGGGTAGGTTGGGGTTGTAGAGTTTGGGGGAAATGCGCATGGATGTTGGCCATTTGGCCTCCTTAAGGCCAGGTCCAATGCTCCCATCGCACAAGCAGTGCACTGGAGCACAGTCCCAGTGAGATTGGCAAAGAGTGCTATCCTGTCATGCATGTAGTGCAGTATTGTGATCATGCACTGGGCCTATGCCTGACCTTAAGGATCCTGATAGTGACCTTTAGGATAAGGAGCTGCATCGACCTGGATTCCTGTGATGGTGATTCACATGCCAGGAAGTATTTCACAAATAAATATACGACTACTCTGCCAGTGCCTTTGTTTTCTTTGTTAAACCAATGTATGGAAAATGTTCCACTAAACAATAACAAAGACCAAGGCATAAACTAGTCTTGCAAAATTGATTAGTTGAGAATGCTAAATAAAAATATTTTGATTAGCAATTCAAGGTATATGATTAGCAAATTTGTATATCCTTACTTTCAATCAGGGCCCATGCAAGACATGTTTCACCTGTATGGAAGCAGGGCCTAGGGACCTTGCAGGCTTGTTTCACCACTGGTGCTGTAATTAGGGTGCCTTTTGTTGGACATGTGACCGGACACCGGTAGGCTTGCAAATTCAACAGGGCTTCCCACTAGTGCCTCGCAAATAGTCAACAATAGTCAACAATTCCCAAAGCTGCCTACGCCAACCGTCTCACTCTGCTTCAATTCAAGAGGACCAAAGCTGGAGGCTCTAGTTTACCAGCCACAGCTGCCAAACACTGGAACCTCCTCCCTCCCACCCTACATGCTGAACTCTCCTACTGGACGTTCCGAAGAACTCTAAAAACACTACTGTTTGCCTGAATGCTGGACACAGGCCCTTACCTGGTCTGAACTTCGAAGCTACATTAACTTTTACTGAATAACTATTACACTGTGCTTATCCCAATGTCTGTGTCCATTTCTGAGTAACTGGTCATGCAACAGTGACTTGATGCTCTTTGGCTTAGTGCGCTATACAAATGTAAAAATAAATAAAATAAACACAAACATCTATCGGCAGAGCCTTTAAATGGCACGCTCCCTATTAGTGGGGGTTCATTGATGAACCATTGTTTCTGACAAGTGTTCACTTTCCTATCACATTATATGCAGTAGCAAGCTTGATTCTGTCAAACAATGACTACAAGAAGGTGACCTTATCATACAATACCTTTTATGTGTGTCTAAGTCTTAAACGTACATTTACCGAACTCCTAGTATGTTTCTTAGCTTAAAATTACTTTGCGTTCTTGTGATTTTCCATTCAAGAATTGGTAACTTAAGCTACAACCATAGTGTTTATTCTCAACATGGGTTTATATATTTTTCAGCTTGAATGATGATTTGTTTGTAAGTTTCAAAACATCTCTACAAAACAGAGTGTTATTTAAAACCAAAGTACTATTTCTACCAACTAATGCTCGGAAGATATTTGGTTATGGGCCTTATGTTGCAGACTGGTCTCAAATCCCGGCTTCACAATTGACTAACATGTGTGATCCTTGGCGAATCATTTGATCTCACAGAAGTGCCCACTAGCCATTCAGTTGACATGTGTATGCTACACAAAAAAGCTCACTCAAGGTTCTGAACAGCAAAGTTATTTGTTTCTTGGCTTACTTATAAAACCTTGGTAATGTAACTTACCATCATCGCTCATTTTCTGTGGTATCGCTTCCAGCGATGTCAATACATATGCAAATTAGGGGAGGCTTCATGTATTGCACAGCCACTTAATTTATAAGCCCAGCAACTTTCAATGGAAAGCAAAGTTCATGTTTTTCATGAGTTTAATGCCAGCATGCATATCAAGTTCCAATCACATGGCATGTGCATTCATTACTAGTCTACGCTTTGCATGCTTGGCTTGGACAATAGAACATGGTAATAGATGGGTTAACCATAACCTTATTTTTTGGTGCGGTCATTGAATTAAGATGGTCTCCAAATGATAACATGTACAATACACACAGCAACACATACCATGGCACAGCAGCTTTGCATGAGCAGTGCAGATATTCACAGGCACACAGACCTCAGCCTTACATGTGCACACTCAGCCTTTCACATCATTTCAGATGCATGATGAAATAGCCTTTTGCATGCGCACATGAAGGCCTATTATGTTTAAGGCCATTGCCGTCTGAGTGGAATATAGAGCTCAGCAAAGGTGGACAGCGAAGAGAGGGGAATAAGACAATTGATTTAGGAAGCAAGATGTGTGAGAAAGAAATAGATGAAAGAAGAACCTCCCAGAAGTGATGAGGGGAGACGGGCAAGAGAGAAGGTTATAGGGTCGGTGGTTACAGGAGAGCAAAGTGAACATAAAAAAGGGGTAGACCTTTTAAGGGTGCAAAAGTGAGCAAACAAATTATGAAATAGACAAATGCTGGTGTACAGAGGTGGAAGCAATAACAGATCAGAGAGAAAGGGCTGACTGTTTAGTGCCATCCTGCGCCCCTCCCAATATTAACAGTGAAAGACAGACATGCTCCCACACAGTCACCTTTATGTGTAGTTTTCATCAGCCAAAGTGCTCATTAAAAGTGAACTTTGGTGTCAGCCTGCAGCCTGGATTTCTGCTTTCCTCTGTATAGGCTCTGTACCGTCCTGGAGATTAGTACAAATAATAATAAACATGCTCACCTTCTCTGAAATACAAACCCTGACACACATCAAAAGCACAACACACACACAAAGATGTTTTCATCACTCAGTTCTCATGCTACTTGGTCTCTCTGTGGCCTTTGTCACTGTTGATCACCCTCCTGTTTAACACACTCTCTCCCTCTCTTCAGCTACCTGGACAGTGCTCTTGAATGGGTTGCCAGCTACCTGCCAGACCACTCCTCCATATCCTGGAAAACAACACCTAACCAAGTGGGAGTCCCCACGAATCAGTCCTTAGTCCCTCTTTATTTCACTCTGCACCTCCTCAGTCTGTAAACTAATCTCCATACACTTCTCCAATCACCCTTTGATTGATCATATGAAAATGATTTCTACTTCTGCTTTTTTGCCCTGGATCTACCCATTTGCACCCCCAACTGTTTCAGAACCATCGATCATAGTGCGGCACTCAGCTCTCAGATGCTCAACTCATCCAAAACTGTTATCTACCTCCCTGCTCCTAACATCCCACCCCTTCTCCTCCAGCATCTTTCATTTTCTTCTGACATCTTAAACCGAGCCCCCCCCCATTGCTCACAACCTGGGGGTTTGAGTACAAATGTAGATAGGGCAAGTTTATCCCCTCCATAGCCAGAGCAGCAAGAGTTTTCCTTCTGAATATCTGCAAAGTATGGCCCTTTCTACTATTTCACTCTGCTAGAAACCTGATCCTCATTCCTCTTCCCTCACCCTCCGCCGGGAAGCTTGACTACTGCTCCAGCCACCCTGTGGGACTTCCCATTCCTTTTATCCCCTTAATAAAGTAATCACACTATTCCACCTGCGCATTCTTCAACCTCCCTTGCTCATTACTAGTCTTTCCTCATCACCTCCACGAGGGCTGGCTTTCTCTGCAGTGCTCTTCTCTATTCAAGTTCCTTATTCCAGTCTTCAAATATAGCCATGGAATGGTCCATCTTATCTAGCCAACTCGTTATGCCGCTACACCCGTACACAAATCCTGCGATCTCAAACCCTGCTCATCCTCTCTCTTCTCGCAGAAGCAGGTCATTCCAAATCCCCGTTGCTGCACTTGAGAAAGCATGAACCCCAAGCGCCAGAGGAAAGCGCATGGACGGTGAGGTGAACTTCCTTTTCAGCCTAAAAGCTGTGTAAAATATATCCATTGTGAACCAATCCGTTCTGTCTTGTGACTAGGTGTACCTCTCCCAGAACACTGCTGGAAGCTAATGCAGGCCACATAAGAAGTGTGAAACATGCTCCAGCATTGGAGAAGCTGCCTTCTGCATCCGCTGCTCCCTCCGAGCTACACAGACAGAGAGCTTTGCATGCAACAGATTTCCATACTACAAATGCATCAAGATAAAGGCGAGGATACATGATAGGATGTCAGCTGATGCCATGATGCGAGATCAACCACTAACACTCCAGAGATGCAAATACCCAGTCCTAAGCACGGTGGCAGTTTGTGCATTCATGTTAACGCTTTGCTCCAGCAGGACCCCAATGTTCTGTACTTGGGTAACAGGGGTGGGGCAGTGCCATTAACATTTGGTTGTTTGCAATCCCAAAAACCAGATTGAGTCACCTTTACGGACCGACAAAATATATTCCAACGTGTCAGGGCTGAGTTAAATTTCTTCCATCCAGGTGGCAGCAGACAGGATGTTTGGGCATTCCAGAGACTACATGGGACTGCCTTGAAAAGAGACATAGATATGCTTGTCATCAGCTTGCAGATGGTACTGGGTGCCATGCTTCCAGGTGATATACCCCAGCTAGCTGATATGCACACAACATGTACCATCAGTGGTGAGAGGCCTGAGCTCTGTGGAACTCATTAAGAGACATGTCCAAGAGACGGGAGATGGATACCCAGGCTAACCTACTAGGAAGTAGGTCAGCCACTCAAGAACAATTCCCCTAGTTCTCCCACAGGTCATGCTGGTAGTCTAACAACAAGCCACGGGCAATGATCTTTAAGGCCGCTAATAGGTCCAACATGACAAGCGATGGAATACGCAATCCTTCCCAATTTTTTCCCATCCACATTGGCGGGCTCTCCGCGCAGCACTGTTCCCTCTTCAGTTCCTACCGGTCTTCAGATCTGTCCGTGGGCTGGCCCTCCCTATCTAGCCAACTATATATCCCGCTACAAGCCTACACAAATCGTGTGCATCCCTCTATTTGCTGAAGCAGAGCACTCCTCTTTCCAAGTACTGCCCTTGAGAAAGCGTGAACTCCACGCACCGGAGGAAAGTCCATGGCAGGGTGAGAAGGAGCACGCCCTCTTCGGCTTGAGGTTTGTGTGATATCTCTCCATTGTACGGGAATCGCATCTGCAGATAAACAAACAAAACACCATGCAAAGCTGTGAAGGCCAAAATTAGTCGTTGGACTTCTACCAGAAGGCCACTGCAGCACAGTGCAGACCACGTAATATGTGCGAAATATGCTCAGTGTGCAACATGCTGCAGCATCTGAGAGGCCGCCCTCTGACCGCATGCGAAGTGCGAAATATGCTCAGTGTGCAACATGCTGCAGAATCTGAGGCCACCCTCTGACCGCATGCGAGATGCGAAATATGCTCAGTGTGCTACACGCTGCAGTATCTGAGAGGCGGCAGGCCTCTGACCGCATGCGAGGTGCGAAATATGCTCGGTGTGCAACATGCTGCAGGATCTGAGAGGCCACCCTCTGACCGCATGCGAGGTGCGAAATATGCTCGGTGTGCAACATGCTGCAGGATCTGAGAGGCCACCCTCTGACCGCATGCGAGGTGCGAAATATGCTCAGTGTGCAACATGCTGCAGCATCTGAGAGGCCACCTTCTGACCGCATGCGAAGTGCGAAATATGCTCAGTGTGCAACATGCTGCAGCATCTGAGAGGCCACCCTCTGAAAGCATACGAGCGGTCAATATGCTCAGTGTGCAACATGCTGCAGTATCTGAGAGGCCACCCTCTGACCGCATGCAAAGTGCAAAATATGCTCAGTGTGCATCATGCTGCAGAATCTGAGGCCACCCTCTGACCGCATGCGAGATGCGAAATATGCTCAGTGTGCAACATGCTGCAGTATCTGAGAGGCGGCAGGCCTCTGACCGCATGTGAGGTGCGAAATATGCTCAGTGTGCAACATGCTGCAGGATCTGAGAGGCCACCCTCTGACCGCATGCGAGGTGCGAAATATGCTCGGTGTGCAACATGCTGCAGGATCTGAGAGGCCACCCTCTGACCGCATGCGAGGTGCGAAATATGCTCAGTGTGCAACATGCTGCAGCATCTGAGAGGCCACCCTCTGAAAGCATATGAGGCGGTCAATATGCTCAGTGTGCAACATGCTGCAGTCTCTGAGAGGCCACCCTCTGACCGCATGCGAGGTGCGAAATATGCTCAGTGTGCAACATGCTGCAGTATCTGAGAGGCGGCAGGCCTCTGACCGCATGCGAGGTGCGAAATATGCTCGGTGTGCAACATGCTGCAGGATCTGAGAGGCCACCCTCTGACTGCATGCGAGGTGCGAAATATGCTCAGTGTGCAACATGCTGCAGCATCTGAGAGGCCACCCTCTGAAAGCATACGAGGCTGTAAATGTGCTCAGTGTGCAACATGCTGCAGCATCTGAGAGGCCACCCTCTGAAAGCATACGAGCGGTCAATATGCTCAGTGTGCAACATGCTGCAGCATCTGAGAGGCCACCCTCTGAAAGCATACGAGCGGTCAATATGCTCAGTGTGCAACATGCTGCAGCATCTGAGAGGCCACCCTCTGACCGCATACGAGCGGTCAATATGCTCAGTGTGCAACATGCTGCAGCATGCGAGGTGCGAAATATGCTCAGTGTGCAACATGCTGCAGCATCTGAGAGGCCACCCTCTGAAAGCATACGAGGCGGTCAATATGCTCAGTGTGCAACATGCTGCAGCATCTGAGAGGCCACCCTCTGAAAGCATACGAGGCGGTCAATATTCTCAAAGTCAATATGCTCAAATATGCTGCAATCCCAGTCTGGCAGGGCCACAACCTTTTGTCAATGAGCATCACACTGGCCTGGGCGATAATTGCAGACACATAACACGCATGAGATAGTCCCTGCACCGTGGGTGGAAAGAAAGTGGCACTTTAGGTTTTGTCCTTCAGTTGTTGCTGTAGCTCTGCTTCTCCTATGTTTTGCACAAAATCATGCTTTCTCATGGCCTCAAATTAGTTCCAGTTTTACAGAATTAATGTACTTGACAACAAACAATATTCTTCAGTCTTCATGAACCTTTAGTTCATGAAAGTCAATTAAACACAAATGTTTGCATCTTACTGTACAATAAAATCTGGGGTAGTCTCCAAATGTGAAATTGCATAGTGACCACAAATCCCATCTTCCCAATAGAGCCAAACTGTGTAATCCTGGACAACTCGTTCAATGTGATAGTGTGTAACCAGTCAAAAGAATGATTTAGTGCTCAGGATGCACTCTTCACAAAAAAAACCTCACTCATGGTTTAAGTGACAACAGTGTTGCTTCATGCTCGGACAACATATGGGTAATCTTCATTACTCCTAATGCTTCTCTTCCTCTTCACAGTACTTACCATTGAGGGATTCCCCACTATTGCCAGGAACTATTGCCCACTTTCTTTTTCCTTTCCCTGTGCCCTTTGAGGTATACATACCCCCACGATGCTATCGTGCTCTAGTTAACTTTCCTGACATATTCTGGGCCCTTCTATCCTTCAAGGGAGGGGACAGCAGGATGTATTTACTATAACGAGAAAGTAGGACTAGGAGTAATGAACATTACTGGTAAATTACCTGAGCATTACCTCCACGTCCCTGTATCCTCACACCAGTATTTAACTTTGAGGAATACCAGAAATACAAGATGGAGGGGGCTGTGATTAAGCACAGACCAAGATGAGCTCTGTACCCATCGTATATATTTCACTCTGAATTGATTCATTACTTTCTCCTCAATAAGAACCCGCTTTCAGATACCCACACCAAAAGAGCAAGAGGCCTGTCCTTCCAGGTTGAGTGCAGCCCTGCACATTTCCAGCAAAGGGACCTGCTGCACTTGAGCCCATGGCATAGCTGTTCCTCTTGTCGAATGACCTTGCTCTGTGGCCGGAAGGGGGCCCCTGCACTTGCATACGTCAGATTGATAGTTCCTTGTGATCCATCTACTGATGTGTCAGGTTCCGTTCAACCATCCAGCGCGGAAGCAGCACGAACACCTACCTCTCCTCGGCAGTCTTGGCGCCTGGCTTAATGCAGAAACACAGGCCACCGCGACCCCCTTGGGGAAAGAGGGTTAGGGTCCTTGGATTGGATGGGTTACGGGTAGTTAAGGAAACCAGATAGAGGATTAGGAATTAGAGGTGGATAGGAAGGGGAATTATGGGGATAACATGCTCCTGAGCTCTTGTCCTGTGAGTTTTCTGGATTGTTTTCCAGTAGACATTCAGCTTGGGTGTCACTCACACTTTCACTCTCACATGAAGCTTAACACTCTAATAGACATTATTCAGCAACACCTGAGGCGCTGCACTCAGTTATGGCTTACCACTGAGTTTTGCCTCTTGTCACCTGAACACTAATGCACACAACCAAACACTGTATTGGCATGCAGGAAACACAGCATGTTTGCACAACGTTACAGTTTCCCAAACGAGCTGTTGCTCAGTTACAATAACAACACATGAACATAAAATTGCACTCAGCTCAGGCTGTTCGTGTCCATTTCACGCATGGGAGGTTCGCTCTGTAGTGGGACCTTACGGCTGCCAAAAGCGGCATCGATTCTTGTCAAAAAGGAAACAATTAGTATGGTTCCTAGTCTGAACGCTTACAAACACTTTTTCCAGTTAGTATTATTGTATGCTAAGCGTGCGGTGCCACATGCGGTTATTGTCCTGCCCAGGGCTGAGGTAACGGATTCCCCCTGGAACAGGTTCTCCCTTGATCTCCCAAGTCTGTCATCGCGGGGTTAACCGGGGTCCCTCCCACTCATGCTGGGCCGTTCCGACTGTCGAAAAAGTCAAAAAGTAACTTAGCTTTTATCTCGCAGGGCCGCAGGAGAAGTCTGCAGGCGAGGTCTGGCCCCGCGTATAGTGATCAGCCTGGAGCTCCTCTAAGATGCGCCCGCTCAGAGGAAAAGATGAGTGCCAACGGATTTGCGTCGTTCACGCATGCGCAGAAGTTCCTGTGCGCATGCGTGTACGCTTGGGCGTTGGTTTGGGCATCGGCTCGCGCTGTTGCAGGCCCTGTGTGCCTGATTTTAGTTCCTGGACTGCCGGGGCTGTAGTTTTTGGGGCTAAGCATGCTGGGACGCGTAGTCTCTTCCTGTTTCTGCCTTTCCCCAGCTTCCAGTTCATAGTACTGCACCAAGCACACCTGCAATGGGGACAAAGATGACATCTACACAAGGTGGCTCCCACAACCCCACTGCCCCCCTTGAACCCACGCTTTCTGACATGATGTCACTATGGAAGCCCTTCGGCCTGATCTTGCCGCCTGAAAGTTACAAATAGGTTACCTGCTTTTCTTATTTGGGTAGTCCTGTCCAGGCACATTAGAAGAGCCTTCTAACATACAGTTTGTGCTACAGTATTTTTTCAGGGATGGAAGAACCACAACCTGTGAACAATGAGCCATTGCCACTCCATGGGGGAAGAGGGATTTGGTCATATTTCAGTAGAATTGCTTCAGATGAAAAACCCTCCCAAGGATCCCTGCAGGCTTTTATGGCTGCCCACTGAGTTCTGATGGACACTGCCAGACCCCCTTTGAATCTTCCCTGTAGGAAGGGCATTACTTTCGCAACCCCACTTGAGAGAGGTAGAATGTTCCTCTTCTCACTCCAGGCCACATAGTTTTTCCAAAGCTTGCTGTAAGCGTTAAGGGGTGCCGGTATGCAGGCATTCTGGCTGTCCATGTAAATTGTTTTGAAAGAGTTCTCCTCTGTAGGTTTTCCCTCTCAAGGTCCTGACTCCACATTTCCACCTGTTGCCATCTTAATTTTCCACATCCAACACTGGCGGAGAGACTGAAGGAGGTAACCAGACCTGTTCTAATGGCATTTCCAGTAAGAGAGTGAACCAGAGTTTTCTCGGCCATAAATGAACCATGAAAGTTACCCAAGCCCCTGCACCTGATTATTTTTATGAATGGGCTCTTTGGGCAAGTTGTAAAGAAGGCCCTCTGGCCACATTATTGTCATTGCTTCTACCCTCAGGCAGTACCAGAACCTGGAGCAAAGGTATGGGAGTGCTGCCTCTTCCAGAGATGTAATGAAACCCAGCCTGGGGGTGCCAAAGCTCACACACGCCTTCCTAAAAGCTTCTAGGTTGAATGTCCAGCCCTGTAAAGGGGGAAACGTCTGCTCAGTAATTTGGCAACTCCTCTTCTGTTTACCTCCTCCGTCAGCTTCTTCTCCACCCAAAAGCCAACTTTACTGCTAGGTGTTCAGATATTGAACCATCCTGTCTGTTAATGCACGCCATTGCGGTCATGTTTTGCATTCTCGTAATCACAGATCTTAGCCTTATTTGCTCCTTGAAATTGCTTAGAGCTAAGGATGCTGCCACCAACGCCCTTCAGTTGGAGGATCTGGGACGAGTCTCCCTTTTCCATTTTTCTTGGCAATCCGATGCCTACAATGTTGCTCACCAGTTGATCCCACTGGCATCTGTGGTAAGTGTGATCAGAGATGGTTGGGTTGACAGTATCACTAGAACACATTACAGGAGCAGGTGGATAGAGGCAAAGGGGAAATGTCCAATCTGGAAAGGAGGAGGAAACCAGGGGAGGAAAACATAGGAGGGGGCGATGTACAACAAGGAGGGAAACAATACAGTGAAACTGCATTCCTCAAATAGTTCACATGTGTCTGTGGTCATTATTTCAGCCACTTTTCCATTCCAGCATAACCATCCGCCTGTGATGATGTCACGCCTGGGTAATTTCCTTTGTCTAGACTTGCGTCTACCTACGGCATCGGTCATTGGTAAGGGGCAAGTATGCTTTCATTCACTCCTACCGCTGCCCCGCCGGTCCTCCCCTTTATGGACCAATCCCTCATTCCCGCTTTGGGGGCATCGGGCGATACCTACAGTGCAAAATGCTTGTGCACCGCCACACCACTTACCGGAACCTGAAAGCAGGGTAACTCCCTGCTCCAGGTTGAGGATTGTTGGAGTGGCCATTCGAGCTCCCCTCCACGATTCGAGGGCTTGATACTTCTATGGCTCCTGGTTGCCTCGCCCCACGGGCCCCCTGGAGGGAATTCATCCCTCATCCTGATGCCATCACCCAGAGATCCTCTATGATGGACACCCTGCTGCTGATGCTCCTCGAGTCCTGCTATTAGAGGTCCTGCCACACTCTTGTATACAGCTTCTTGGTCCCTGATTCAAAACAGGAAATAAAAAAATACCTAGAGCATGATGGAATGGTGGAGGTATAACGGATGGGGTCCGGCCCTGTGCTATAAGTATAGGCGATTTCTGGAGATTGACAATTTTGCGATTGTTGGCTAAAGCCCCACAACAGTTGGTGGGCTGAAATTGTTCCCTGAGGTCGGCATATCAGTATGGTTTGTACTGGTGATAGTGAAATCTGACCAACCCCACCCATTCACCCTGCACAGGGTGTAGTCTGGCTCTGTGCTATCAGTTTAGGCGATTTCAGGAGATTGGTGATTTTGTAACCTTTCCAGAAATAGCAAGTTATAACACAAGGTCAGCATACCAGTCTGGGGTTTACTAGCGATAGTGAAATTTGACCAACCCCACCCATTCGCTCTGCACAGGGGTGTAGCTAGGTCTGGCCATGTGCTATCAGTATAGTCGATTTTGGGAGATTGCTGATGTTGTGAATTTTCAATAATAGCAAGTTATGATATAATAAAACAATCACAAGGTTATAGCAGACCCCCACGTGCATGTCAGCTACAGACCCGGGCAAAGCCGGGTGGTACCGCTAGTTTATAATAAGAGCGACCATACATTGCACATCACAAACTCATCAATCGTTGCTCACTCATGGCAGCACCACTTGAAAACCATAACATGCTCCTTTCTGGTCACTTCTTATCTGTATTCTCTATGTATGCTACGGCAGGTGCACCTTCCTAGTTACTCACTACCTCCTATATCCATGCTTGAGCACTTGCACATTCTGTGAGGCTGCTAATCTCACATCTGAGTCTATGTTGGGGAGTGTGTAACTTTTAGATTTGAATACTTATCTGTCTCCTACCTGCACCACAGAATCTATACCTTCCTTGTGGCCGCGATTGTTGGCCGGTATGTAGACCACGGCACAAGTCCTAAAATGAGTGGGGACCCGTTAACATACGCAATAGGATGCGACATCAACAGAAATGAATGCATCAAAGTGAAATATGCACATTTCATTCAATTGGCTTTGCATAATCGAACAACGTGCACAGGGCAAATGGGTGTTTGCCTTTCGTAATAGAGCCACTCAAAACATAACCCCACAGAGGATATTTTCTTATAATCATTTTGGAAAATTATAAAAGTTGTGCACTTTTTAAATTTAGGAATTGGTACCAACATATTGCTTGTAGAGCAAAGTCCCAATATGAGATATTTTACCTTCAGTCATTCCCACCCTTTCATCTGGTCATATGGTGTAGTAGTGAGTGTCCAACCTCAGAACCTGGCAACCAGGGACCAAATCCCGACCATCCGCTTTGCTGGGAATATGGAATCAATTGTTAGAATGTGATGAAATAGAGAACATTATCTTGTTTCTACTACTGGCCTCACAAATTACAAGAGGGGCCGACATCCGCCCTCTATAAAAAGTGGGTGACCTTTCACCTGCTTGTACCCTCGACATGTCCCCTGACCTAGGCTAGAGCACTTACACCCTTGTTGAGAACTGCTAAGGTTGCCCTGGAAACACACTGGTTTATTATTGAGATCCCAGCCAGGATGGATGGAATAAAGGGGCCTGGAGGGAGCACCCATGCTTTTTTTAGTTTAGGCTGTTAGGTGGCCTTAAAGCGCCACCTACAAGTGGAAACTATTGTATTAGAGTACATCTAGGACAAAATGACATATGAGGAGGGACACAAAGCTTATTTGTTTATTTATTTTTACATTTATATAGCGCACATACAGCCCAAAGGCATTATTGCACTTTTACGTGTGGCATACTTAGTTTCATAAAGGTTACATACATGTAATGGAGGCAGGTTACAGACAATTCAATAACGGGTCCATGAGGTTACATATATGTACTGGAAGCAGGTTACAGATAATCCGACAGGTTGATGCGTTTCAGGTGATGGTAGGGTATGGGTTAGGTTTAGTTGAAGAGTCTGGTTTTAATTGCTTTACGGAATGCTAGGTGAGGGACTTCAGCTTGCAGGGCTTGTAGGTCTTGTTTGGTTATTTAGCCACCCATTGACTTCCCATAGCCATGATGATCTCTATGGCAATTTCCGGCCACTTCCTGCCCCTCCACGCCAAAACACATCCTCCTGGGATCTCTTTGACCTAGATGTATCAATCCTTACCATCAAATGTTGTGATCGAATAGCCTGCAGGATGTTTCTTTTTTTTAATTTTTAAGCCAGCTTCTGATAGTTAATGACTTAATTGGAGGTGTAAACTCATGTCTAGTGTAATAAAAATGTCTCAAACAGGTCTAGCTTCAACCACTCGATTTATAAGCAATATGCGTGTCCTTCACTGAAGTCCTGGTAAAAGCAAGCATAGGCAAAGTCAATAGTGTTGGCTTGTGAATAGGTATTAGGGAAATGTCTTTTCCATGCCTGCACAAAAACCTTAACTGTTGGCATTGCCAATGGTTGATCTGATTGATGCTGGTACAGGATATCAAGCTATTTGTTTCCATTGTGATGAAAGTGAAAACAGGCGGGTGTCTGGAATTTTATTTAAATTGTTAACCATTGCCCTGCAGGCTTTGTTTGTTTGTATATTTTACTTATATAGCGCACCTGACCCAGGGGTATCTGGGCGCTAGTGAATAAGAACATGGTTACATGTTACTGTTCAGGCCAATAGTACATATGACACATGGTACAGGGCAAGAGTACAGGTAATACATATAGAGTGAGCATGAGTTGCATGCATGGTACAGTGCAAGAATTCAGTTAATACACATACATAGAATGAGCATGAGTTGAAATGAATCCAGTCATGAATGAGAAGTGGATACATGCGTATATGGACGGGTGGTACAAGTACTACATAGTCCGGGGTGCATGACTGAGAGAAACATGTAATGATACACATGCGTGCATTGAAAGTGTGCGTCATTTGCTGGAACATGCCGAATTTTTGATAAATTGCAGAAAAAAATAGAAGCAGACTAAAATCATAAAATATGAATTATCTGCAGGTGATCTTTTATTGCAGTGGAAGCTTCATCTGCACCCGGGATCAAATTGTGTGTGTGATTCAGCCAATCAGGCTGCTTTGCTTGTGGGATATAACCGCCAGCATAGCTTTGTGGATTATGTGTACACATTTCTATGTCCAACTCAGGTTTCTGCGCATATCCCCCATCCCCCACAGCCGCTTTCACCCACATCCTTCTTCCTCCACTTATTACTTACCCAAGATTATACCCTCTGAACGAGGCATCGCCCACTGGAGGGAACATTAACTTTTATTAATGCCCGTGGTAACATCCTAGAAAGCGGAACATTGTATGGTAGAAAGTAAGCTATATTCAACAAATATCTCCAGGCTAATCATAACCAGCCCCAGACAGGCTGCACTAAAATCAGCACTCGGAGCTGTTCCCCATTCTCTGTTGATGCCTTTGTTTGTGTACTTCGGGTGTTTTGTACAGAGCAGCATGTTGCCCTTTTAAGCCACATGGGGCTGGAGGGCGGTGGGGCAACATGGGTAGTAATGGGCGCATTATTGCGTTCATGTGCTCTGTGTAGCACCAGCATGGAAGCAATAGCTGAATTCAGAATATAATGCCCATTCGGTTGTGGCAGCCTGTGATCAGAGCGCATTAATGGAATTATGTAAGGGCCGCGGCCTACGGAGGTTCCCTTCTAGCCTTATTCGTCCCTTTTAGACTCGCTTTTCATAAATGTCAATAATGTTTACATTCATTTGCAGCATCTGTTAAATTATACCCTGAGCCTCATCAAGGCGAGTCTCCTGATCCATGAAACGCCGCTTCTTATTCAGAATTACGAGGGAGGTTTGCGCACCAGTTATCTGTCCTGGTGGATAGCTCATGAGTTAAGTGCTTGCCTCTCACATGGTGCCAGCCTGGCCTTGGCAAGTTTGATAACCACGGGTGGGCTGACTCATCCTTTCATCCTTCAGAGATTAACATACTGAGCAGCTCCAAAGTGGGTCATGATAACACCAGTTATTTCAGTGCTTCGAGGTGGGAGGAGTCTGGCATGAAGCTCTGTATGAGAACACAAATTATGGTTACAACTTGGCGGGGTAAGCACAGCTTTTCAAAACAATCAAGCCAGTGCGGATGTGGTGTGCTTACAGGTGCCTTGGGGGGGAATGGGAGCACAGTAACACTTCAAAAAAAAGTTGGAGGTTTTATTTTTCCCAGGAAGGAAAAAACAAGCCTGGAGGAAAAAATGTAAAGATAGTTCGGTCTCAAAGTGGGAGTAATTGGGGAGAAACGTGGGGAAACTGGGGAGCCAGATGTATCATCCTGAAAAATCATGATTGGGGGAGCAATATTCTTTTTCTCTCCATACCCATCAATTTCTCGACTTATTCTAGGACTGGAGTTTGTTTATATTATCATACCAGTACTAAAAGAAACTTTGGACAGTTCTATACAAACATGTAGTGATACATATAAATTCATTGAAATTGTGTGTCATTTGCTGGAACTTGCCGAATTTCTGATAAATTGCAGAAGAAATGTAACCAGACTAAAATCATAAAATATGAATTATCTGCAGGTGATGTTTTATTGCAGTGGATGCTTCATCTGCACCCGCGATCACATCCTGTGCGTGATTACCGCCAGAATATCTTTGTGGATTATGTGTACACACTATGGCCAACTCAGGGTTCTGAGCATAAGCCCCCACCCCACCCACCCCTACCGTACCAGTATAGTCCAGCCCATTTTTTTTTTTTTATTTTTTTTTTATTCTTGTTTTAACCATAAGATTTTTACAAGAACATTTTTATAAGAAAATTTCAAACGTTTTCAATATAATAGTCTAAATAAAATTGATGTTCATATTCTTTAAAACATTCACAGATTTTTGTTATCTATGTGCACAATGTATACATATTCAACAACCCCCTTTTTTATTTATTTTTTTTTTTTTTATTTTATTATTTTTTTTTTTTTTCCCCCTCGCCCTCTTCCTGTGTGTGTTTGTTTCCACATGTTTATAACGATTTTATATGAGTGCAGGGGTATCTAAGCACAATTTATTAAAAAAGTTCACTGATGCAATAGATAAACTCATATTTGCTGAGTTTAAAAGGAAAGCCCATCTCAAGGATGCCTGAACCGAAGCAACCACACACATATTTTTTGTTCCGAATATATTGTGTCTGATTGAACAAAGTGCTGTGCAGTCTATTAATAGATGTTTTAAGGTTTCTTTTTGAGACACATCAAGACAGAACCGGCAAAAATTCTCCGACAAGGGTATTTGCTTACGCTGAGCTAGGATGTCTCTAGTCAGCCATAAATTGAATCGTATTTGCATGAATGCACTACGCATGTATGGAGATGGTGACTTTAGCATTTTTCTGGGCATCTCATATTTTTATCCGGATAGAGGTGCGTATCAAAGTGTTTATATTTCAAACATGTTTCACGATTCGTCCGCCAATCGTGAATATACACTTTATTTTTTGCACGGACGGGATTCAGGATCAAGGTTTCAACATCAACATCTGTTGCTGCCATTATTCCATATACATATGTAGTCCATTTCACTGTAAATTTCTGAGGTGAATGAAATAGATGTTTTGCCAGGACAGCAATTATGGTGTCAGATTCAATGTTCGTTAAACATTTCCTGAGCAAGGCACAGAGCTGCCAATGATATCTGGCCCTAAGAGAAATGAGACCAAGTTCGTATCTGATACACGCAATGGGTACAGATTGAGGCAGATTCAAGAGAGTTCTCCAATATTTGGCTTCAATTTTGTCGAGCTCCTTCACATCTGAAATGTCTCGAGATTCCAGGCCATAAAGTATTATTGGTATCACTTTCTGCTGCCAATAATGTAAGATAGACTCCACTGAAAATTTGCCGTATTTGTGTAATATCAATTTGGATTGTGATATTGCAGTTGTCACTTTGCTTTGTAGTGATTGAAAATGCTCTGTTGCTACTGAACTGGCTTCAAAATGAGTTCCTAAGTATTTATAGCTTGACACAATGTCAAGAACGATGTTTTTTACCCTCCACACAAACCTTGTTCTCTGAGATCGTTTCACAATGGAGGCTACAATTTGCGATTTTTTGATATTCATAGATAATTCGTTGTCATCAAAATACATTGAGAGTACATCAATTAATTTTTGAAGACCCGTTGGTGTCTTAGATATTAGGACTAGGTCATCAGCATACCAAAGCGCTTGAATTGTAGAGCCATTCATTTTAGGTGAGTCAGAGGGTAGATTGAGGAAAATTTCTTGTACATCATGAATGAAAAAATTAAATAGCGCTGATGCCAGAATGCACCCTTGTTTTAATCCTCTCGATGTTTTGATGACTGTAGATAACAGGCCAGCAGTAGATAGACGTACTCGTATAGATGTGGATGTGTGAAGTGAAATAATGATGTCCATGATGTCTTGAGGACACTGAGCTTTCCTTAATTTTTGAAAGAGTTTTATACGGGAAACCGAGTCAAATGCAGCATTTAAATCTATAAATGCAAAAAACAATGAGGTTTTACTTTGATGAGCTTGAGCTTTCAATGTATTGGGAATCATGAGGTTTACTGACGTCCCTAGCCCACGCACAAATCCAGTTTGATTGTTATCACGATGCTTGTGTTTACATGTCCAGAGGTTAAAAGCCGATAACACTAGTCGATTAAAGATTTTACCTGGAGCATCCAACAGTGCAATTGGGCGATAGTTTGTTGGTGCGCAGCGATCCCCTTTCTTAAAAATTGGCACAATGACCGATGAGCGCCATGAATCGGGAATGCTGCGAGTTTTTAATATACGATGAAAGATGTTATTTAGAATTTTCGCCCATATCTGAGGATGTTGCTTAAGCATAAAGTTGGTGATACCATCTGGTCCTGCCGCGCGGGAGGAAGACGATTTAAGAATGAGCGCCTCAATTAGGTTTTCAGAGCATTCTAAATTCCATGAGCCTGAGGAGTGAGATCCATGGTTATGTGTATAAAAGGCTTTATCCGAGTACAGTAGAGCAAAGTGTGAAACCCAAAGATTTTCTGGAACTCCATTAAGTTGTGATTTTAAATTATTCAAGTTAGTATAGTATAGTCCAGCCCATTCCCTCCAACCCAGCGTTAATCCTGCACCTGAACAGATGAACTCCCCTGCCGCTCACCATCCCCACGCCTCATGCGGCCTTAAAAGCAGTTTTTATGTATACAAATTCCTTCTTCGGGTCTCTTTTCTTTCAAAGTGCCGATATGTTGGTTGTGCTGAAATGATACATTTAAAAAAATGACATTTCACGTCATGCTGTGAGTCTGAGTGGGTGTGTGTTCCACCTTTCCCCACATTACAGTGTTGCCTTGCAGGTGTATCCCGGCCCTTATTGCCTCAAGGGGTGAAAAGAGCCTCTCCAGCTATTACACTTTTGGCAGCCATCTTTTAGCATGTCCTTACCGATTACAGATGGCGGGAAACATGTTTGCATTCCAAATGCATTTAAATTGGGAATATTTGTGTACGCCCCTGTAGATGACACCTGGGCAGTGAACCCTAATACTAATAGCCTTATAGCGCCACAGTGCGGCCTGACTCTTTATCAGCTGCTAAATACCATTGGGTCACTAAACTTCTGGTGCGGGCACCTAATAGCCAGTAAGGCGTGTGGCTGTGGACTACTGGGCTGCAATTCTACATTTGACACCTAGACCTGAAGTGTTAGCCTATCCATCAAAGGGAACCCAAATACTAAACATGTGCCCTCATTTCCAAGACTTACAGTACAACTGGTGAGGTAAAGTGAAAATCACTGCCAAATTCTGGCTCTGAAACCTCAGTCGGTTTTAAGGGACTAACGGCATAACGTGCTGAAAACACTTTGCTTTTATGCGTGTCTTATTTTTGGTTTATACATATAATCACCCTTTCTAATGAAGGATGCATCGGATATGCAGTCGAGTTCTTTCTCTTAAGACCCAGTGAGTGAATGAACGTGTGAGGTAGTGAGTACACACATGGCAGAGTAAGGCCTCTCTGGACGTCTGCTCATGTCGCTAATGTCAACTGTATACTGTACAAGACTGGGGATCAGTTCCAGGAAATGGACCGGAAGTGGAGGGGGAATCCAAAAAAAAGGCGTTGGGAAAATCCCATCATGCCAAATTCTGCAGGAGGAGTGGATTGTCAACAATGCCAGATGCTCCTCAATTCTTTGAATGCTAGATGGACGTATCGTGACGAGTAGCTACACCAAGAACAGGGAAAGAAATGTGATAACTAAGGGGAAAGAATACCAGTAGAGGTTGATGAATTAATGAGTGTGAGTGACCGGAACAAGGGAACCCAAACAAAGCAAGAGAGGCTTACAGTGGTCGTCCCCCAGAGATCTTTATTTTAAAAAGGATACATTTTCCGCACATTAGTTGTGGAAAAATTGGTTGAAAAGTGATACAAGCTCAAATTATTTCTGTAAAGTAACAAGAAAGAATGTAATGGATGGCAGGCAACAGTACACAGCAATATTTTCAGCTGTGTACTGTTGCCTGCCATCCATTACATTCAAAAGCTGGACTTTTGATGATGCCTTTGCCTGCGATACATACTACCATTGTCCTTATAAAGCACATTTGATGATGCCTCTGCCAACAATAATTGCCAGCATTGTCACTATAAAATACTCTTCACGTTTCCTCTACCAACAATATATACCAGCGTTTTTCCACTGTAAGAAGACATTTTAATGCTGGGCGTGCCCATATATGCCAGTATTGACAGTATAAGAACAGTCAAGTTGCCAGTATTTGCCACTCACTGTAAGAACATCTATGCTGGCTGTGCCCAGTAATGCGAGTATTTGCCACCATAAGAACACTCATGCTGGATGTGCCCAGTAAGGCCAGTATTTGCCAATGTATAAAAATAACTGTTGGCTATGCCAGTAAGGTCAGTATTTGCCAATGTGAGAACACTTGTGCTGGCTGTGCCCTGTAAAGCCAGTAGTTTCTACTGTAAGACCATTATTATTCCTGTTGCCCATGCCAGTAATGCCAACCTGAGTGCAGGAACACTTGTACTTTGTCCAGTAATGCCAGTGTTTGCAACTGTAAGAATTCTTGTGCTGGTTGTGCCCCGTAAGGCCAGTATTTAATACTATGAGAGTGTGTGTGCTGGCTGTGTCCATTAAGGCCAGTATTTCCCCACTGTAAGAACATTCCTTTTGGATGTGCCAGTAAGGCCAGTATATACGAACATTTGTCCCATGCAAGCCTAACACTGTTATATGGAAATACAGAGCTGCTGTTTTAAATGTCTCTCATTTCATGCAATATGTAGCTAGGGATTGATATCATGTTTTTGGAAATATTGCAGTACTGGGTGTGAGTACTTTGCACGGTTCAAAGTGACTTTGCAATGCTGAAAAGTGACTTTGCACTGCTGACACAGACCCTGATTCATTAAACTGTGCAAAGTGTATTTTTGCAGTGCAAAGTCAGTACAAAGTCATTTTTGCAGTACAAAATGACTTTGCACTGACATTGCACTGCAAAAATACACTTTGCACAGTTCCATGAATTAGGGTTTGTGTCGGCAGTGCAAAGTCACTTTTCAGTAGTGAAAAGTCACTTTGAACCTTGCCAATAAGTCCATGAATCGGGCCCTTACAGTCGGCAAGTGCCTACAAATTACTTCTGAGTTACAGTAATCTGTGAGTGATGTTACTGATCATTCCATACGCAACGTCAATAGTGTGATTAAACGCATTACAAAGCAACCATGGGCAATGCCAACAATTTGGGCCTTTGTGTAGGCATGGGAAAGGCACTTGTCAGGCACAGCCGTAGTGGTATTAACTGGCCATTGATGATAGGATGTGAAAAATGGTGTTGAGTACCTGGACATCTAATAGCGGTGCCTGTCAAATGCCTAATGTGTATTCACAAGCTAAAACTGTTGGCTTTATCAGTGCTTGTTTTTAATGGGACTTCGGTGAAGGACACCCAGAGTGCTTATAAACCGAGTGGCTGAAGGCAGATCTGGTTAATATATTTTTATTACACCAGCAGTGGGTTTACAACTCATATTAAGTCATTAACTCACCCCCAGCCCCTCCCCCTGGTCTCGGCACGAATGAATGCCCCCCACACCCTCCCCTTGGTCGCCAGTGTGTGTGTATGCCCCCCACCCCCTCCCCTTGGTCGCCAGTGTGAGTGAATGCCCCACTCCCCCTCCCCCTGGTCACAGCGTGAGTGAATGCCCCTTACCCCATCCCTTGGTCGCCATTGCGAGTGAATGCCCCGATCCCCTACCCTTGGTCTCAGCACAAATGAATGCCCCCCACCCCCTCCCCTTGGTCGCCAGTGTGAGTGTATGCCCCCACCCCCTCCCTTTGGTCGCCAGTGTGAGTGTGTGCCCCCCTCCGCCTCCGCCTAGTCACAGCGTGAGTGAGTGCCCCCCACACCCTCCCGTTGGTCGCCAGTGTGAGTGTATGCCCCCACCCCCTCCCCTGGTACAGTACAAATGAATGCCCCCCACCCCCTCCCCCTAGTCAGAGCATCAGTGTATGCCCCCACCCCCTCCCTTTGGTCACCAGTGTGAGTGTGTGCCCCTCTCCCCCTGGTCACAGCGTGAGTGAGTGCCCCTCACCCCCTCCTCTTGGTCGCCAGTGTGAGTGTATGCCCCCACCCCCTCCCCTTGGTCGCCAGTGTGAGTAAATGCCCCCTCCCCTTCCCCCTGGTCACAGCATGAATGAATGAATGCCCCCACCCCCTCCCCCTGGTCACAGCATGAGTGAATGCCCCACCCCCTCCCCTTGGTCGCCAGTGTGAGTGTATGCCCTCACCCCCTCCCCTTGGTTGCCAGTGTGAGTGTATGCCCCCAGCCCCTCCCCCTGGTCACAGCACAAATGAATGCCCCCACCCCCTCCCCCTAGTCACAGCGTGAATGAATGCCACCCACCCTCTCCCCTTGGTCGCCAGTGGGAGTGTATGCCCCCCTCCCTCTGGTCACAGCGTGAGTGAATGTCCCCCCACCCCTTCCCCTCGGTCGCCAGTGTGAGTGTACGCCCCCCACCCTCTCCCCTGGGTCGCCAGTGTGGTCTATGCCTCCCACCCCCTCCCCCTGGTCACAGCACGAATGAATGCCCCCCACCCCCTCCCCCTAGTCACAACGTGAGTGAATGCCCCCACCCCCTCCCTCTGGTCACAGCACAAATGAATGCCCCTCCCCCTGGTCACAGCGTGAGTGAATGCCTCCCACCCCCTCCCCTTGGTCGCCAGTGTGAGTCTATGCCCCCCACACCCTCCCCTTGGTCGCCAGTGTGAGTGAATGCCCCCCACCCCCTCCGCTGCCCCGTACGTCTCAAATTCCCCCTGCTGCCCCCTGTATGTCTTACCCCCACCCCTTCTCTCCCCCTTCATGTCCCCACTCTCCAACTCCCCACCTGCCTATGTTTGTCCCCACCCCCTTCACCTACCCGCTAGTCGTTTCTTCCTCCCTTCTCATCCTACCCCAGTAAGTGTATGTAGTTGCCCGCCATTCCATGAGATTTGGTCTAGGCTAGTGCCCGTTGATTTAAACCTATGTAATAGTATGCACTAGCCACCATCCAATAAGGGACTGGCCCCATGCTATTCTATGTATGAAACCAACCACGCACCTATCTGTAGCTTCTCTCCTATGTATCTGTGCCAGTCACCACGCACTTGCCCATTTGATATGACCACGCATTCATGAGATGCTGCCGCCATTTAACCCTTAGGTAGCACTAATGTATGCATACTACTCTTGACCCCGCAACTGTTTGTAGCTGCAGCCATGCAACATGTGGCTGGCACCATGCTCTTGCCCACCGAAGCTGACCTTGCAACTTTATGTAGCTGCCGCCGTTTAAGATGTGGCTGGCACCATATACTTGCCCACCAATCTATGTAATCACTGTTATGCTCTTACTGTAATTGTCTGAAGCTATCATCTATGTATGTATGCCTTCTAACTGCACTTATGTAACTAAGCAAGCATTCTTAACAGCGCCACGATGCTCGAGGGCAGTGGACGCTTTACAAATTCAAATAAATAAAATAAATAAATAACTCACAGAATACTGCTTTGAAAAACAAACATTGGCAGCACATGGAGTGCAAAGTTTGCAATTAGCATCAATGCAGATGTATTTGTGACCACGTTGTGCAAGAAACATTTTTGTCATCTCCACTTAGTCCAAATATGTAATTGAGTTGTGTTGCATATTTCATCTCTACTAATTAAGCAATGGCACAAGTCATCTTTGTGATTCATTCAGTAGGGCTGGCCACAACAATAGTGCAATAACATTTGCTGGTTTTAGTTTGCTTTGAAATAACAACATGTTTCGATTCTTTGCAAATAGACTAAATTTGGATTATGGAATGAGTGAAAGACACTTGGTTTGCAATGCAAATGACATTTTTGTTTTTTTTATCAACTTACTTATTGTTTACCAGAGAGTAGCACATATTGGAGTGGTGCCAACATACCCCCCTTATATTGGCGAGCCACCACTGAAGAATCCTGCAGCATATGAAAATTGCAACTTTTTCGCCATGGTTCTGTAGAAGAATCTTTATGTCTCTAGGGAATTTGGGATCTATGACTTCTGCCAGGACATCTAGACCGAAATTCCAGGCCAGGCAAGATTTTGGAGCCAATCTTATAAGACACCCAGAAGGGGGTATCAAAACTAAGTCTGTGGGAATCATCCCTCTTTTCCCTGGGGGGAAAGTAGCTTCTCTGCTGCTACAGATATCAAAGCCTATGGATACTTTTGTGGTGATAGAGGGATCTGAGGCTCTATGACTAAGCTTCTGGAATTTTAGGGTTCCCCAATTTGTCTCACTTGAGTCACATCCCACACCTGACACCACACGTAAGGAAGGCATGGTAGAAACGGCAAGAAGACACAAGTGACCACAGTTCAAAGGTTTTTACTGAACTTCAATTGGGTTTGGAAAACGCCTATCTAATCCTAAATCTAAAGATGGGAGCAAGCTACGACCATCAAATAATAATAATGCAGTCCTAGTGGTGTCTTGTCAAAATATCAGGGCCTATACTAATAAACCTATTGCCAATCCTTACCTCTAAATAGAAATAGTGTGTGAAACAATGTTATGCAAAAGAAAAGTGTTAAAGAAATGATATGGCCCCTCCATCTTGCTCACCCTACCTCAAGGCCATTCCATACTCCGCCAGGACAGAAAACATGCCGTAAGGGAGTGTGGGGGGGTGTTGCCCTCATTCACCGAAACAAACTCCCCGTCAGACAGTGCAACCTAACTTGGGAAGGTAACACTGACCTCCTCTCTGTCAAACTACCCAGCTCAGCTAACAACACCCTGAATTTACACATCATTTACAGACCTCCGGGAACAGCCCCTGACTTCCAAGGACACCTTCTCCATGCCTTGAGCAATAAACTGAAAACTCCACCAAAAGTCTTCTACTCTGCGACTCGGCGACCTTAATTTAGGGCTCACAGACCCCAAAGACAAGGCCGCTACAGCCTTGGCCAAAGACCTTAAAGTCCTAGCTTTCATACAACAGATCACCGACCCCACCCATGCTAAAGGTCACACCCTAGACTGGGTGGCTGACCACAGCTGCCTCTCCACCGTAACTTCTAACTTAGCATACCCATGGACAGACCACAATTGCATTCAATTCTCCATCCCCACCAAACCCACCACCAGAACACTCTCCTATGCTTCACCTGCCATGGTTAGAAGCTCTAAAAAACTCACAGCCAACAATCTTCGCCCGCTCCTAGACACCAAGGAACTCAAACCCCCATTCTCCAATGACCCAGAGGTTCGGGCTGACATTTATGTTCGCACTCTCACAGAAGCCATCAATGCCATTGCCCCCATCGAAGCAAAAGAAAAGAAGAAATCTTTGAACACCAACCCTTGGTTCTCCGAGGACTTAATTGCCCTCCGTGCCGACAAATGGACTGCCCTTTCTAACTGGCAATCCAACCCCAGTGAGGCCACCAGAAATGCCTTTAAAAACTCCTCATCAGTTTACAAAAAAGTGATATTCGCCGCCAAATCCAACAACATTAACTCTCGCATTACCAAGGCCAATTCTAAGTCCAAAGAGTTATTTTCCATTTTCAAAGACCTCACCACCCCCCACTCCCGCTGTAAGCCCCAATGAAATAATCAAAGACTAAGCCTGGTGCAACAGTATACAGGAAGCACTTCTAAAAAAAATATCCCTCCTCCAAGGAAAAATACTTACCCAGCGCGCTCTCTCTTATCTAATTCTGACCCTTCAGACGAACCTCCTCCCCCCAACCACAAGCCTCCCCACCTGGCATAAATAAATATGCCAGGATATTTTGTGACATCACCGAAACCGAAGTCACTGCACTCATACAACACATCAAACTCTCCACATGCAAAGGTGATATCTGCCCACCTAAAGTTATTAAAGACAGTATCGCCCCCCCGGCCCCACTCATCACAGCTTTCATCAATGCCTCATTCTCCTCAGGCATCGTCGCTACGAGCCTCAAAGAATCTTGGGTCCGTCCCCTTCTCAAAAAGCCTTCCTTAGGCCCCTCTTCCCTGAACAACTATCATCCCATCACTACCGTCCCCTTCCTTCTTAAAATTCTTAACAAGGCCGCCCACAATCAAATCTAAAACTTCCTGGAAACCCACTCTATCTTAGGAAGAAGGCGATAAGGATTCTGCAAAGGCCACGGCACAGAAACCGCACTCCTAGACCTTAAGAACCAAATCACCAAAATAATGGACACAGGCAAACCAAACCTCCTCTACTACTCGATCTATCAGCCGCATTCAACCTTGTAGACCACAAAACTCTCACCTCCCACCTTACCAGCGCTGCTCACCTCTCTACCCATGCTACTTCCTGGATCACGTCCTTCTTAGAAGGAAGAGCAATGAAGGTCTTCTCTGACATAGTTAACGCTGCCCCTACCACCATTCACTGCGGTGTGCCACAGGGGTCGTGCACTGCCCCCACACTCTTTAATTTGTTTACCAAGCCCCACTTTGACAAGCTTGACACTCTCAGCGTACTTACATAAAATTTGCCGACGACACTGAAGTCCTCCCCCCACTCACAGGCTCCTACGACCAGGATTCGGCTGCTCTTCTCCAAATGTACTCCACCATCCAGGCCTGGATGGCCACCAATGGCCTATGTCTCAATGGTGACAAGACCGAGATCATCATCTTAGGTCCCAAAGCCACTCTGAACAAACTGAACACCAAATATGATAACTTCACCATTGAAAACAACCATCCCTGTCTCCTCATCTGTCAAGACTCTTGGCGTATATCTAGATGCCACCTTATCCATGGACAAACAGGTCAGTGCCATTGCCTCTGCTGCTGCTCACACCACCAAACTCATAACTGCTGTCAAACCCCTCCTCACTAACCAAAACTACCTATCCATTGCCAGAGCCACCCTTGGCGGTAAGTTAGATTATTGTAACGCGCTACTAGCAGAAACCTCTGAAAAAAAATTTAACCAGATCCAGACAGTACAAAACAATGCGCTCAGAGTGGCCCTCAACATCCCTAAAAGAGACCACATCACCCAAGCAAGGAGAGAGGCCCACTGTCTCCCTGTTTACCTTCAACCCTCTCTTCCTAAATATCTTCCTTCCCGAGCCCTTCGCTCATCCGTCTCCAACTCCCTCAGGGTCAGCCGCTTCTCGAAGCAACGAGCTGGGGGTAGATCTCTCTCCGCGGCAGGGGCCTCCCTCTGGAACAGTCTTCCTGCCTCCCTGAAACTTGAGGAGAACCATCTCCGGTTCCGGAAGCTCCTCAAAACCTTCCTCTTTGCTTCTGCTTTCTCTCTCCCTCTCCCCTGCTAAATTCTTTACTGAAACTGCTCTGAATCTGCAACTGGGCCGCTCTCACCGACCTCGGTCCTGGGCCCAGCCACTCTCCACTTGCACTGCCTCCCTGGCAACACCTGCACTGCGGGACTGTCTCTGTATCCCTACAGCCCCCCCTTCCCAGCACTTGTGTGCACTTACCTTGCACTTGCCACCAGCTGGCCCTATTTATTTATTTATTTTTTATTCTACTTACTTTGTACTGCACTTCCCCCTTCCTCCTCCCCTTGTCTTTCTCCCTTCCTCCTACCCCTGCACTTGCACGATCTGAATGACACCTGGCCTAGTAGGATCGTTGTTTGTCTTCCCCTTGTTCCCCCCTCCCTGCCTCGTCGCGCCTTGAAAAACTTGTGTATAGGCGCGTTACAAATGCCATATCATATCATATCATATCCTTTTAAGGAAAGAATAACATTCAAAACTCTTACCTTAACCCTTAAATGCCTCAATCTCTCCGCCCCACCATACCTCTCTGAAACCATCTACCGAGATACATCCACACGCCCCAGAAGGACACATCACACCAACCAACTCAGCATACCACCGATAAAAAGAGCTAAAGCAGGAGGTTGTAGCTTCACTTATTTAGCCCCCAAACTTTGGAATGCCCTGCCCAACGCCCTGCGAGCTGAAACATCTCTCACCACATTATGCAAGGGCCTCAAAACCACCCTGTTCAACTGACCTACCCCTCCTCTACTGCATTCTCACTATCACCATCACGATCTGTAACTAAGTATGCTGAAGAACTATTACTGTACTCACACCCCAGTGCACGTCCAGCCTTGCTCCAATGTAACCAGACATGATTGTTTCTGTTACCATCACACGTAACAGAGGTGTACCTGTAACAGCACCACGATGCCTCCGGGCTGCTGGTGCTTGTAAGAAGATTCAATTCAACACTACAGCTAAGTCATTGCCTAGTCTGGGATACTGAATGGAAACCCTTATTGATATATCTTTATGTCCAGTTCATGAGTTCTGGATGACTACCACTATATAACACCCCTCTCTTAGAATCCCCCTGACCCCACTGAGCCAAGAAGTAGTTCTGTTTTGCAAGTTTAAAAGGTTTATTTGAGAAATAAGACAAAATATAGATACCAAACTTTTATAATAAATTAATAATCGATATCGCCCTTATGAATATAATGTTAATCAACAATGGGTAATCTGACACTAGCACACTTCTTTATAATCAATGAGGAGTTAGTATAGGATGGATCAAGTAGCAAAAATACTTTTATGATTTCAAGGGAAAAGCAATGAGGAATAAAATGCAGTACAGAAATACTTGAGATGATTTTAGCAAAAGATAATATAATCACTTTTTCTCTGGCAATTCACCCCCCTCCCCTATGCAATGTAAGATATGGAAGTAGATGGAAAGAGGAGCACACAGTTCTCAGGAATGCAATCAAATACAATACGAAATTCAGTTCCCCCCCAGCAAGCTTAGAGAAAACCGGTATGAGTTTTAAAACACAGGCCCAAGTGCTTTGAATGTGGTGGCAATGAAGTGAGAACTATGCTGAAAATGCTTTTAATTCCCTTTAGGAGATTCAGGGTGAGTGAGAGATACTTGGGATGAGTTCAGGCTCACTTTAGCAATGATTCAGAGATGGTGATTAAGAGGCAAACGAATTTTTAGCAAGGAAAGAAATGACTGCTGATGGTTACACGTGGCTGGATTTTTAACCAAATCGCAAATCGCGGTAAAATTCGCGAGTGCGTGAATCGTGATTACGGCAAAAGTATAAGGAGTAGCAAGTCGGTTCTAGGTTCGTTGGAAAGCTGAGATTCTAAATTTCGTTCCTAGCCCAAACGGTTCCAGAGATACGGAAGATTAAATAAAGGTAGTTTTTCGGATTTAAAGTAAACTCAAAATGACAGGTGACAGCTTGCAGCTTCAGAATTGACAGGTGACAGTTGTGCAGCTTTACAAATGACAGATGACACGATTTCTAGGAGGCTGTTCTACTTAGGTTAAAATAGTTTGGATTAGATTATTATAACTAAGAGATTGGTTCTGCACAGTTCTGCTAGGTACTCACAATATAAATTTGAAATAGGCCTCGCCACGGATCTGGTCAGGTTTTGGACTGGACTCCGGTTCTGGTCTCGGCACTTCACAGTGATCTGGGTCAGCTCTCTGGTTCTGCTCACAGCGGTCTGGGTCACTCTGGATCTCTGGTCAGGTCTGTCCGGATACAGCGGTCTCTGCACAGCTCCTGGATCTGTGCACTGGTCCTAGCAAAAGTTCTTGGCAAGGGATTCAAGCAGCTCGCCCGGCTGTGAGTAGCTTGCAATGATTTGAGGCCTGCTGCAGAGAACTCAGCTTGTGGTTTTAGGCCTCTGATTTAGGTTCTAAAGTATATGTTCTAGGTTCTGGAGTATGTAGCTGGAGTCAGTCTGGAACTGGTATCTTCTGGATGTTGTGTGCTCCGGCAAAATGCTTCGCAGCAACTGTATTTGAATGTCTCTACCTGTCCCAGCAGTCTCTTTTTATGTGTTTTGAAAATGGGTGTGTGCCTGGGCCTAGCTAAGCCTGCCCCTCTCTACTTGTCATTGGCCCAATTCTCCCCTCTCCCATGATCGGGGGAAGGAAATGTGAGTCAGAGTGATGCTGTAGGTTTTATGGGTCAGAGGATCCTCACCTGGTCAGTTTGCCCACAAATCTATATTTGATTCAAATACATCCTTCCCAGATATACAATTTGTTAAAATTACATGTGCACATTATATATTCCTTATGGTCCATGCTTGTCCGCCTCTGATCTTCCTGGGGGCTTGCATTCAAAAATGACAACATTTTGCGCTTTTCAACTGGTTTTGCAATATCGGACATTTACCCAAATTTACACACATGTGCGCAAGGAGTATGGACATTAATTGATGAAGTGTCAGATTTTTAACATGCAGACATTTGGAGTGAGACCCTATTTTCCGCTAGCAACGCCCCAGAATACACCACAGGGTCCTAACGCATCTCAAAATGTTCACAGAAAAATCACAAAAATAATGATATTACTTATATAATTCTGACAAGTCCGCACTTTCAGTTATCTATCTTTTTAAAATTATGCCCTGGTCAGAAAGGGGTGTGGCTTCCCACAGCACAGGGTGAAATAACTGGTTTATCCACTTCCCCCAAGCTCAGCTGCTAGCAAAGGCACTGCCCCTCCCAGTTTCCCCTAAGAGGAAGCCACTTTACGGCCCCCCAATATAACATTTGCCTGAGTCCAGGACAGGCCTTTGTTCAACTCCCTGTAGTCCCCAGCTGCTCCACCCCTAATCTAATCAACAGGGCCATGTGACCTCAGGATGCAGCCAGGCCTGGCAGCCAGGCCTGGGAACACAGCTGTTGATCCAGTATCAACTCCTGTCGGGGGTAGTTGTCAGGCAGAATTCAGTTTCATTAAGCCAGGGTTCAGCTAAATGTCACTTTTTGTTCCCAGTTTTCTACATTCAAATCAAACTGACAATTTTTACATATACATTAAATAATTACTTCCTTCAAGTCATTTCAGAATATAGTTTTACATTGTATCCACCTCTTAGCAAGTCTTTCCTTGGTCTGGTTTTGTTTAATTTGTTCAGTTTTACACAAAAGTCTGGTGGTTTTAAAACGCCGGCTTTCTGATAGTGGTGAGTACTGGTAATGCAACCATTTTTGGGATTAAGAAAATTAATTCCCCACAAGAAGGTTGTATCTTTGGAGTGGTCTTGTGCCAACTGCGCAGTTCTCCTATTCTGGCGTGAATGTGGGCGGCGATAGCTCATCCCCACATCCACCCAGTCTATTGATTTAGTTTGTTCTGGGATAGAATAATGGGCGGCGACAGCTCATCCCCACATCTACCCAATCTATTGATTCAACATGGGTCAAAACCCATGACAAATCCCCCCGCCCGACTGCGCTTTGATTCAAGTCGAGGGGAAGTCAGGTGCAAAGGAGGTTTTGAGCCCTTGCGCTGGTATGTCCCCATTATCTTCTTCCAATCCTGTAGGTGGCACAGTTCAGCATCTTTTCCTCCCTCCAGTTGATCAATCAGTTCTCCTTGCTGGTCCTGATGGGAGGATTGGGCGGCACCCTGGGCCCCTCGGGTCTCGGCTCCCGGTCGTCCTCCTTGGTCAGTCTCCAGGTTTTCTTTCTCCTAGGACGACAAAGGAAAAGCGGTAATACCTATTCGTAGACATTTTTCCACCACTATTAATGGTGTGGCAGACATATACATTTTATACTTTAACATACCTAACATTTTACTTTTGAGATACAAGTTATCATTCAAAGACAGTGGCTTACAAGAGTATAATATTTTAGAGACTATATGTGGGATATTTTAGGGTTGGAACTGAATTAATCTGGAGCGCTCCCCTCTGGTATTACAGAGGACTCCTCCAGTTGCTGCAGAGTGTGCCTGGGATGGCAACACTTTAGCTGATTTATATGTACCCACTTGTCTTCCCCCTCTGCCAAACCGCCTTTGGGGATGCGGATCTTGTAGGCCACAGGGGAGATCTTGTCTATAATTTCAAACGGTCCCTTCCATGTAGGCAAACATTTTCTCTGTTTGGCCTGGTTTCTTTGGAAATTGTATAGATAGACCCGATCACCCACCTTATATTCCTTACGGGTAGTTTTTAAATCATAGTAGGTCTTCATGCTCTCGGCTGATCTTTCTAGATTCCGCTGAGCCTAGGCAAAAGCATGCTGAAGGTGTTTCCTTAAATTCTCCACATACTCATGAGTTGTGGAGGCATTTATCAACGTTTGCTCTTGGGTTCTGTAGAGTAAAGGCTGGGGAAGCACCATCTTGCGTCCATTCATCAACTCAAATGGCAACATTTTGGTTGCAGATGAAGGGGTAGATCTGATGGCCATTAGGACCAGAGGTAATCGGATATCCCAACTTGGCCCAGAATCTGCCACAAACTTTCTTAAGATGCTCACAATGGTTCGGTTATATCTCTCCACTGCTCCAGAAGAAGCTGGCCGGTAAGCAATATGTAGCTTTCTTTTGACCCCCAGTATCTCCCACATCTTTGTCATTACTTCACTGGTGAAGTGGCTACCCCTGTCTGACTCAATCCTTTGAGGTAGACCAAAACGGGAAAAGATGTGGTTAATCATCAGGGCAGCTGCTGTTTCTGCCTTGCAGTTTGGGGCTGGGAGACATTCCACCCACTTGGTAAACAAGCATGTAACGGTCAACATGTACTTGTTTCCTCTAGACGAGCGAATCACAGGGCCTACAAAGTCGATTTGCAAATCTGACCATGGCAGTGTCATCCCCCTCTTTTGGAGAGGCGCACGGTGTGTGAGGGATGATGGCTGTAATTGTGCACACACAAGACACCCCTTCAAGTATTGGTCGAGGTCCTGCCCCATGTGTGGCCAGTATGCAACCTCTCTTAAGATTTTCAGTGTTGTGTGAAACCCCCTATGACCGGCGGTGGCCGCATCATGGGCGTGACTTAACATCAGGCTTTGGAATGAGGTAGGAACCACCCACTGATCATGGCCAGCTTGGGATTTCCTTACCAACAAACCGTCTTGGATTCGGAACATTTTTGGACTTTTCATCAACACTCTTAGGTCCTCTTTCCCAATGTAATCGGTATCCGTCAGGGGAAAGTTCTCAGGGTCCTCAAGGTGTTGGTAAAACTTACCAATAATTGGATCCCCCTTCTGAGCTGTAATTAAATCAGCATCAGGGGTCTCCTTACTCCATTGTGCAGTTGAAAGATCATTGTGAGCACTTGTCTGGGACCTAGTGATAGCGGTGACGTGGATTTCCCCCAACAGGGACTCTATTTCGATTAGATCCCCTTGGATGGCCCCGGTTTTGGCCAGCTGATCAGCTAAGTCATTTCCAGTTTTGTCTGTTCCCTCTACTTTGGAATGACCCTTGATCTTCTTCCAGTAGATGGTCATCCCATTCGAGGTGACCAGATCATCAATGTTTTGGATTAACTTCCCATGTTTCAGGGGTTTGTTATTAGCGCATAACATGCCTCTGGTTTTCCAGTTGACCAGGTGCTCCACGAACCCGTTCCGTACATAATCCAAATCTGTGATTATGACCAGTTTGTGGAGTTGATGCTGGACAGCAGTGAGGATGGCCTGATGCACAGCCATCAATTCTGCCACCTGACTACTTCGGGGACCAATTTTTTATCCAGCGGAGGGTTCTGGGAACTCCTTCACCCATGCATTCCCTACGCCAGCCACCAGTTCTTTCTCCCCGTCGTTGTCAACATGGTAAGAGCATCCATCCACATAGACAGTGGGCATTCCCTCACACTTGTCTTCTTCAAAGACTTTGTGTGGGTAATTAAGGTATGCCTCCATGTTGTTCTTGATTTTTAGACTTTCGTCCTCGAGACAGCTTTCTCCGGCACAATCATGCAAGTCAGCCAGACCTTGCGCGAGGGGACTCTTCTTGTTTTGGCCATATCTGACCTCCACAGGAAAGCCTTGCATTGACAGAATCCAGGAAGTAATTCGGGAATTACTCACATTTCCGGCCCGGATTCTGTCACTTTGGAGATATTGCAGAGGCCGGTGTGGAGTCTCCACTATGATGTGTTCCCCCTGGATAAACGGGTGGTAATTCTTCAATGCCCACACCGTTGCCAAGAGTGCCTTCTCACAATTGTTGAATTTTTCCTCCACAGAGGATAAAGTTTTGCTCGCATAGGAGATTACTTTATTGACCTTGTCATGCTTTTGGTATAATACTGCCGTCAAGCACGTATTAGAGAACCCCGTCTCCAGGAAGAACTCCTTGTTTCTGACAGGGTAAGCTAGGCCAGGCGCTTGTGAGAGGCTTCTTTTGAGTTGTCTTACCGCCTCGGATTGTTCTGGACCCCATTCCCACTTGACCCCCCCGTTCAGGAGATGAATCAGGCGTCTGGTGATCTCTGCGTAGCCCTCAATGAACTTTCTGCTGCAATTAGTCATTCCAAGGAGGCTCCTTAGTTCCCGCAGAGTTGTGGGGTCTTTCAGTTTCTGAAGTGCTTCCACTTTCTTTTCCTGGGGACAGAGACCCTGAGGAGTAATCTCATTCCCCAAGAAATTAACACGGGTTCTACACCACTGTGCTTTCTGAAAGGAAAGTTTTGCTCCGGCGGCCCTCAACTGGGTCAGAACATAACAGATCTCCGCTATGTGTTCCTCCACAGATGAACTTTTGATGAGGACATCATCTATATAAGCCAGGTTACCCCTTGCACCCAGGTCGGGCATGGCCTTGTGTAGGAAAATGTTGAATTCATTGCCGGAGTTGAGGTATCCGAAGGGAGTCCGGGTCCATGTGTACTGCTGGCCCCCAAAGGTAAAAGCCAGCTTGTATTGGTCCTCCCTACTGACAGGCACAGTCCAGTATCCATTGGTCAGGTCTATTGCAGTGAATACCTGTGACCCCTGGATCTGGGCCAGCCCTTGGTCAATGTAGGGCAGAGGCCATCGGGAAGTATGGACCCGTTTGTTGAGCTCCCTGAGGTTGGCGCAGAGTCTCCACTGGCCGTTTGGCTTCAATATTCCCAGCACCGGTTTATTGAAGGTGCTGTGAACTGGACGGATTATTCCCCGGGACTCCAGGTTCTTAATTATTTCAGTAAGGGACTCCATTGATGCGAGAGGCAAGCGATATTGCTTCACAAACACTGGAGTCATGCCAGGGTCCGTGGGGATTGTTGTTGTGTGGATGTCGGTGCGGCCACAGTCATATGAGTCTACCGCAAAGAGATCTTGGAAATCCAAAAAAACTTGTTTCAACTTTTGCTTTTGTTCCAGAGTCACACAGGCATCAGCTAGGTTGACTCTCTCTTCCACCATCTGCCTGAAGCCTGGAAAGACTTCTGGTTTGGCTATCTCAGCAGCCTCCTCCAGCTGGGTGGAGAAGACCCTGGTCAGAGTGCTGATTTGGACTGGAGGCCTCAGGTGGGAAAGGCAACCCTCATGGACCTGGAAAATCACCTCATCCCTCCTAAAGTCACAAGTCACATCTTCCTTACCATAAGGGCAGGAAGTGTACACCAGGAAGTTCCCCCCATGCCGGGTAAAAATCCTGTCTGGTGTTGTATTGTCATCACTGTCACTGTCAAAACAGTCCTTGGGGATTGGTCCTAACAGTTCATTTCCTAAATCAATGGAAAAATGACGGTCATCAACCGCCATTCCAATAATGGTGCCTGTGGTTAGAGTAATACTCTTTAAGTCGCTGTTATCCACCTCTATTAGAATGGTGTCATGTTCTATGTTGACTAATGGAGTTGGGTTTACCCCCAACCCTTGCTGTTGGAGAGAAGCGTTTAGATGTATGTAAGCATTAGGGTTTTTCAAATGTTGTCCTCTTTTAACTTTCACTTCCAGGGAGAATTGTCGGGTCCTTTCTGGGATGGTGACTTCCTCTTTGATCTGAATTTCAACTGCATAAGGTAGCAATTGAGCTGACCTAAATGCTTTTTCTGGATCATCAAAGCCCATGGGATTATCCGCTAATCGGGACCAAGCTTTGAAGTTTATTAGGTCCAAACTAATGGCAAAGTGATTGAGAATGTCACTGCCTAAGTAAAAGGCGGCAGTGACGTCTCGTACGACCCAACAATTATGGACTATGCTCTTGTTGCCAATGGAGATTTTGAGCATACACCTGCTTGGCAGGAGATGTTTGGAATTAGGTGCTTCCAGGTCCATTTCCCATTTGTCTATCAGTTTGAATGTGGGAATGGCTGGATCTTTTGGGAGTTGGCGGAACATGGCTTCGCTGATGAAGCTCTTACCGTTGTTCACACACACTCGAGCGAAAACAGAGTCCTTCCCATCATTTAACTGGACAGGGATGAACAACTGCTCTCCAATTTGCTGAATATCAGCCAGGCTCTGAGCTGATTTCACATCGTTCTGGACTATAGGAGTGGGAGTTTCTGATTGTGGATTAGTAAAGAATTTCACGGTGTTTCCTTCCAGTGTGGAATACCACCTTAAACTGGAAGGAAGGTTGATTTTCAGAAATAGAGAGGACCCCCCATCCCCAGTCTGTTGTCCTACTGCTATTACTGTCACGTCTGGAATTTGGTTGTTCTGGAAGTGAAATTCTACTTGGTCAGATTTTTGTTCAACCATGTGGCAGGTGCCGTTTAAACTAACATGGTTGACACTCTGTTTTAATTTTATTGGTCGGCTAGTTTGGGTCCAGAGGACCTTGTTTACGCAATCTATTATGGGTGACAACCTTCTCAGGAGGTCATTCCCTAGCAAACAAGGGGTGCCCTCTGGAGTCACTACTATGACCGGGTGTTTCACCTTGTGTCGCCCAATTTTAATGTCCAAGTCTGCAGTCCCCTCAACAGGAATTTCCTTCCCATTAAAGTTCTGCAGTTGTCCAGGAAGAGAGGTGAGAGGAATTCAGTAATTCTCCCCCCTTCCTGCATTTAGTTAATCAAAGGCCCTTTTGGACAGAAGGGTAGCTTGGGATCCAGTGTCCACCAGTGCCAAAATTGTACCCTGCCCCTGTACTTGTACCGGGCATAGTATCTTTCCTCCTTCTCCTCAAGGGGGCACAGATAATGAACATTTGTGGACAACTGGTGGGCTAACTTTCTGGTTTTGGACCTTGCTAGCGAAGAGATTTGGGCAGAATTCTGTGGAGAGCCTTGGGAATATGAAAGAAAAAGTTGTCAACTGGAGATCAGAGCCATTGTGGGTTCCCCTGGTTCCGGTTCTGGGCCGCCCCGCCCTTTTTGGAGGCAGTCATCAGGATGGGTTTGACTCTTGGGATTTTGGTATTGTCGGTTCTGGGATGAGATGATGGGCAGCGGTAGCTCAGTCTCCACATCTCCCCAGTCTGAATTGACATCCCTTGGGACCCATTTTTCCTTGGGAGGAGTTCCCCCATCTCTGAAGGAGAAGATCCTTTTCCCAGGATCTTCTGAGGATCCCTCTCCCTCAAATTGGAAGACCTATACCTCCTCCACAAAGTGGGTCTGTTTGAGTCCTTTGTTTCTCCTACCCCCCCTCTGCTCCTTGGGAGGCAGGCTTTCAGGGGCAGGAGATTGTGTTTCCGGTTCCTGGCTTTCCAGGGGCTGTTTACAAGTTGGGAAGGAAGCTTCCTCCAAGACTTTACACCCCCCTTCCCCTTGTGCCTCCTCCCTGGGAACCGGTGGGTTATCGGGGTGCTGCCCCGTCATTGTTCTGGACCACCAGATCCAGAGTTTGGGGCATTCTGTGGTGGCATGCTCATCTGAGGGTTCTGTTGAGCCCTCAGTATGTGACCCAGATCCCGTGCCATATTTTGGACCTGGCACTCAAGTTGTGAAACCCGCTCAGGCTGATACGGGGCTCTATTTTCTCCCCTGGGCTGATCCTGGGAAGGGTAGCTATCCCTTCTCTGGTAGTACCCCTGGTTGGGAAGATTTTGGTACCGCTCCACCCTTGGCCTCCCCTCTCCCGGATTAGGTTGTCTGGGCTCAGGGAATTGGGGAAAGAAGGATGGATGATTTTGGGGCTGGAAATTGGGTGGATACCTGGGGAAAAAGTTCTGCCCAGGATTTGGTGAATTTCTGCCCTCCTGTGGGAAGTTGGGAGGGAAGTTCCCTTGGTTAGGTGCTTGGCCGGATCCCCCTCCTTGGGCTGGAGGAGTCCACACATAACCCAGGATTGGTCGGTTTACCTTATAGCGGGGACTTACATAGTCAGGGGAGCGGGGGACCCCATTTGTGGGACTACCTCCTCGACTCCCTGTCTGTGACTGGCCCGAGGGCCTTCTGGGCTGTGAATTATTTGGTGCAGGCAGGTTTTTAGGCCCCCCCATCTCCAAATCTAAAACGGGGGCAACCTTTACCTCTGCCACCTTGGCAGCAGCAAGGGTGCTGTTAGTTTTGGGGTTTTTCGGCGCGTTATTTTTAACGCACCTCATAGATCCGGGTAGCCTGTTCAATGACCCAGCCTAAAGATCTTTTCTCATGAAAATCTCTCACGAGCTGGGTCATTATATATTTAGGGAGAGCATGGAAAAATGTATTGACAAACTCTTTGCTGTCTGTGCGCACCCTTCTGGTGGTCTGCGCAAAAGCACGCTTTAATTCTTGCACAAACTCTTGTCGGGCCTGATCCTCCCCACATTGCAAATTGTAGGCTGCCTTGCGAGCCTCTTGGGGATTTCTGTGCACAGAAAAATGTTTCAAGATGGCCGCCCTGTATGTGGACCACCTTGAATGATTTTGGTCCTCCAGCCCCGCAAAGAAACTGGAGTACTCTGGTGAGAAGGTCCACTTTACATATTGAATACAGCTTTGGCTGTCCTTCAAATGAAAAGTCTCCATCATTTGCTCAAACAGCTCTAAGTGCTCCCAAACAGAATACTTGGCGTTCTTATGATAAGGCGTGATAACACTCCTTATTGCCTTGATTTGCTTCAATGGGTCCTTAAGCAAGGCCCTTTTTGCCTTATTGGCCTTTTTGGTTCGGGTAACCCTGGTCCATTCTTCCTCTGACTCAGAGGCACTGCTCCCAGAGGTTCTTGTCTGATCTTCCAGGTTTTCCCGGATTCTGCCAGCCTGGGAATGGCTGGCAGAATGTGGGGACCTGGTCTCCTGTGTCCTGCGCCGTTCAGAGGAGTCTTCCGATTCCTCCTTGCTGCCAGGATTTGATGGGTACCCCCCCACTGACCTAACTGGGCAGAAGTTTTCAGGATGCCCTTAATGGGCCTACTCTCCTGGGGTTCCCCACTAAATTGCACTATGCTTGGGTGCCCATACCCGGATGCCCGCCCCTCCATTCCTGGGAGGTACTGGCCTATGAGCCCCATACTTCTGGTTGGATAGTAATCTGCCATCCCTGTGGCCCGGTGCTCATGTGCGCCAGGGGACATGGGTTTGGCAGAGTCCAGGGACTGAGAGATATGAAGGCCTCTGGTACTAGGGCTCCTGAGGTTATGCTCAGGAGTCTCCCTCTCCCAGCGAACCTGGTCTCTATCTGCCCCTGCTCCCTGTTGCAATGCAAGAGCCTGCGCTTTCAGTTCCTCAGTTAAGGCCTTACTAGACTCTATCAGTCTCTCCTGCATCGCTACCTGTTGCTGGAGCCTATCATTGTGCTGACAGAGAGCCTCATTTTCTCTCTGTGCCTCCTGATTGGTCCTGGAGTACTGGGCCAGTCTCTGCTGCAGGAGGGTTACCTCCTGAGCTGTGTCCCTATTGGCCTGCTCCTTTCTTGCCAGAGCATCCTCCACCCTCCTGGTGTGCTCTAACAAGTTCTGGTGTTCTTTTTGGAGGTCGCCCAGTCCCTGGAGGTCCAGGTGATTTTCTTCCATTTTCCTTTTTAAGTGGCAAACTTCATGGCCTAAGGTATCCCTTTCCTGACTAAGAGTCTGCATCTGTGCCGCCAGGTCGTCCCTTTGCCTTTGGAAGGCACCAGCTTTCTGGTGTTCTTCATCAAACTCTGCCTGGGTATCCAGGTCTTTCAAAATCAATTTATTGCTTTCCTCTTTCTCTCTGTCTAGTTGGATTTGCAGGGTGGCTACCTGCTCGGTGCATGCCCTGTTGAAATTGATCTGTTGCTCCAGCTTTTTCTGGCTCTGCAGTAAGGAGTCCAGACTGTCTTGGTGCTCCTTCTGCAAAGCCAGAATTCTGGTATCCTGGTCCGTCTTTTCCTGTTGCAGGATATCCATATCCTTCTTTATTTTAATGATGTACTGTCTACTCTCATTTTCGGACTCCTGGCTTCTGTGCAGCCTCTGCTCAGAAGAGTCTAGATCAGATTGGGCCTTCTGTAATGCCAGCAGTTGCCTACTCACCAGATCTTGGCCTTCAGCACATTTGTCCTGCATGGTTCCCATATGTAAATATAAATATGCCGCTACGCTGGCAATCTTGTTGTGCTCATGCTTGGCCTTAGGGGCCATATATAGTTCACTCAGGGCCACATGTAAGGGACCCTGGTCTCTCCATATATCTGACCCTGTTTCAGTGATCTGGGGTGCGATTGCCTGCAACCAGACCGTCTGGTCCTGATGAGTCCACTCACCTCTCACAAATAGCTTATGTAAGAAGTGCTCTCTGGCTATTTTCATATCTACCAAGGTCGTCATTCTGGAATTTGAGTTCCTTCCTGACTTACAGAAGTTTGTATTTTATTTTTGCAAAACAGACCTTTCCCTTAGAGCGTCCTTTTGAGGAGTGCTTTACAGCGTAACACAGCGTGGTGATCCGACCGGATGTATGTATCTTGTCAGTTAGCACACTGTATTAATCTGCACAAGTGTTAGATCTAATCCGGAATCCCCGGCTACGAGCCCCCAATTTGTAGGAAGATTCAATTCAACACTACAGCTAAGTCAATGCCTAGTCTGGGATACTGAATGGAAACCCTTATTGATATATCTTTATGTCCAGTTCATGAGTTCTGGATGACTACCCCTATATAACACCCCTCTCTTAGAATCCCCCTGACCCCACTGAGCCAAGAAGTAGTTCTGTTTTGCAAGTTTAAAAGGTTTATTTGAGAAATAAGACAAAATATAGATACCACGCTTTTATAATAAATTAATAATCGATATTGCCCTTATAAATATAATGTTAATCAACAATGGGTAATCTGACACTAGCACACTTCTTTATAATCAATGAGGAGTTAGTAAGGATGGATCAAGTAGCAAAAATACTTTTATGATTTCAAGGGAAAAGCAATGAGGAAAAAAATGCAGTACAGAAATACTTGAGCTGATTTTAGCAAAAGATAATATAATCACTTTTTCTCTGGCAATTCACCCCCCTCCCCTATGCAATGTAAGACATGGAAGTAGATGGAAAGAGGAGCACACAGTTCTCAGGAATGCAATCAAATACAATACGAAATTCAGTTCCCCCCCAGCAAGCTTAGAGAAAACCGGTATGAGTTTTAAAACACAGGCCCAAGTACTTTGAATATGGTGGCAATGAAGTGAGAAATATGCTGAAAATGCTTTTAATTCCCTTTAGGAGGTTCAGGGTGAGTGAGAGATACTTGGGATGAGTTCAGGCTCACTTTAGCAATGATTCAGAGATGGTGATTAAGAGGCAAACAAATTTTTAGCAAGGAAAGAAATGACTGCTGATGGTTACACGTGGCTGGATTTTTAACCAAATCGCAAATCGCGGTAAAATTCGCGAGTGCGTGAATCGTGATTACGGCAAAAGTATAAGGAGTAGCAAGTCGGTTCTAGGTTCGTTGGAAAGCTGAGATTCTAAATTTCGATCCTAGCCAAAACGGTTCCAGAGATACGGACGATTAAATAAAGGTAGTTTTTCGGATTTAAAGTAAACTCAAAATGACAGGTGACAGCTTGCAGCTTCAGAATTGACAGGTGACAGTTGTGCAGCTTTACAAATGACAGATGACACGATTTCTAGGAGGCTGTTCTACTTAGGTTAAAATAGTTTGGATTAGATTATTTTAACTAAGAGATTGGTTCTGCACAGTTCTGCTAGGTACTCACAATATAAATTTGAAATAGGCCTCGCCACGGATCTGGTCAGGTTTTGGACTGGACTCCGGTTCTGGTCTCGGCACTTCACAGTGATCTGGGTCAGCTCTCTGGTTCTGCTCACAGCGGTCTGGGTCACTCTGGATCTCTGGTCTGGTCTGTCCGGATACAGCGGTCTCTGCACGGCTCCTGGATCTCTGCCCTGGTCCTGGCAAAAGTTCTTGGCAAGGGATTCAAGCAGCTCGCCTGGCTGTGAGTTGCTTGCAATGATTTGAGGCCTGCTGCAGAGAACTCAGCTTGTGGTTTTAGGCCTCTGATTTAGGTTCTAAAGTATAAGTTCTAGGTTCTGGAATATGTTGCTGGAGTCAGTCTGGAACTGGTATCTTCTGGATGTTGTGTGGTCCGGCAAAACGCTCCGCAGCAACTGGATTTGAATGTCTCTACCTGTCCCAGCAGTCTCTTTTTATGTGTTTTGAAAATGGGTGTGTGCCTGGGCCTAGCTAAGCCTGCCCCTCTCTACTTGTCTTTGGCCCAATTCTCCCCTCTCCCATGATTGGGGGAAGGAAATGTGAGTCAGAGTGATGCTGTAGGTTTTATGGGTCAGAGGATCCTCCCCTGGTCAGTTTGCCCACAAATCTATATTTGATTCAAATACATCCTTCCCAGATATACAATTTGTTGAAATTACATGTGCACATTATATATTCCTTATGGTCCATGCTTGTCCGCCTCTGATCTTCCTGGGGGCTTGCATTAAAAAATGACAACATTTTGCGCTTTTTAACTGGTTTTGCAATATCGGACATTTACCCAAATTTACACACATGTGCGCAAGGAGTATGGACATTAATTGATGAAGTGTCAGATTTTTAACATGCAGACATTTGGAGTGAGACCCTATTTTCCGTTAGCAACCCCCCGGAATACACCACAGGGTCCTAACGCATCTCAAAATGTTCACAGAAAAATCACAAAAATAATGATATCACTTATATAATTCTAACAAGTCCGCACTTTGAGTTATCTATCTTTTTAAAATTATGCCCTGGTCAAAAAGGGGTGTGGCTTCCCACATCACAGGGTGAAATAACTGGTTTACCCACTTCCCCCAAGCTCAGCTGCTAGCAGAGGCCCTGCCCCTCCCAGTTTCCCCTAAGAGGAAGCCACTTTACGGCCCCCCAATATAACATTTGCCTGAGTCCTGGACAGGCCTTTGTTCAACTCCCTGTAGTCCCCAGCTGCTCCACCCCTAATCTAATCAACAGGGCCATGTGACCTCAGGATGCAGCCAGGCCTGGCAGCCACGCCTGGGAACACAGCTGTTGATCCAGTATCAACTCCTGTCGGGGGTAGTTGTCAGGCAGAATTCAGTTTCATTAAGCCAGGTTTCAGCTAAATGTCACTTTTTGTTTCCAGTTTTCTACATTCAAATCAAACTGACAATTTTTACATATACATTAAATAATTACTTCCTTCAAGTCATTTCAGAATATAGTTTTACATTGTATCCACCTCTTAGCAAGTCTTTCCTTGGTCTGGTTTTGTTTCATTTGTTCAGTTTACACAAAAGTCTGGTGGTTTTAAAACGCCGGCTTTCTGATAGTGGTGAGTACTGGTAATGCAACCATTTTTGGGATTAAGAAAATGAATTCCCCACAAGAAGGTTGTATCTTTGGAGTGGTCTTGTGCCAACTGCGCAGTTCTCCTATTCTGGTGTGAATGTGGGCGGCGATAGCTCATCCCCACATCCACCCAGTATATTGATTTAGTTTGTTCTGGGATAGAATAATGGGCGGCGACAGCTCATTCCCACATCTACCCAGTCTATTCATTCAACATGGGTCATAACCCATGACATGCTTTAAAAATGTTAATAAATAAATAAATAAATATGCCAGGATATTCAAGCGGTTGGCTTCTCTTCCCCGCAGGATAAGGTTGCACACTCGAGCTTAGCACAGTCTCTGGCTTCTCTAGCATGAGGGTGCAGTTCAAAACTTCAACATCATGGCCTGCGGTGCCAAAATCTCTTTGCCGTTCCAAGTCTCTTCTTCAGAGGGTCTGATGCAACAAACAAATGATAAAGTTCCTTTCGTTCCAAGATTCTCCTTAGCACACTTCTCTCAGGTGATTTACTGTTCACCTTGGATCCCCCTCTGCCGGGCTCAGATCCACTTCAACACAAACTTCGTAATGCTTGAAACACTTGTGTATAGGCATGTTATAAATGTCATATCATATTATATCATATCATATTTTCACATATACACAATTTTCTTAGGATTTCCACGTATCCAATTTCTCAGGTGATTCACAGTTCATTCCGGATCCCCCTCTGCTGGGCTCAGATCCAATCTAACACCAAATCTTCATTCAGTCTCGCTCTGCCGGGCTCAGACCAATTTATCTATTGTAACACAGACTTGCTTTAACACAAAGCTTTCAATTGATCTCCCTCTGTCGGACTGTGACCAACTTTCTGTATTGTTCCATCAACTTTCTATAATGTATCAACATCGAAGGCTTTCGATTGGGCACAGGATTTGGCTGGACCCGTTGCAGGACCACTTCGATTCACAATCCTTTGCCACACTTTCACTTTTGTCAACTCTCATCTGGACACCTTACAGAGACCTTCGATTGAGCATGCATGCGGTGCCAGACCACTCTGTCCAAGGTATTGTATATCTTGGTTTCAAAGTTCAATCACTCATCTGCAGTTCAACTTTACTCGCGTTGGTTATCTCACTTGTATCATACAATGTTCGTTCCAGTGCTCACCATACAATGTTGCCACTTGCAACCTTGGCTTCATCACAGACCAGTCTTGTATCTGTCTCCCCAACTCACCGACTGTGTTGATTTCACTGATGCTGCTTTGTTGCTGGAGCCAAGGACAGTACCACAGCAGCTGGTGATTCTCCCCGCCTTGATTATCGATGCGGGAGGGCCCCGGGTACCTCGATACACAATGCAGGATTCCTCAGCCTGGATTCCTAATCTTACACTTTTTATTCTCGAGCCTTCATGAAAGTAACGTTTCCTTGTCGAAAAGGTCAAGGGAACTTTCCTTCCTGTGATTCCCTTTGGTTTTGCCTTCTTTCTCCTCATGTTAATCTGCCATCTTGGAACTTCTCTTTCGTTGTGTGCTTTCCCTTGCTCAGAGTGTGCTCTCATAGTCCGCCTTTTATCCGTGTCGACAAGTGTAATGGAAGTTAGGTGTGTGTGCTGGTCAGTAATTACCTGACCCTGCCTGACTATTGTATTCGGACACATCAGGTTTATGGCTCGGGTTTTAGTCCATTTTCTCTCCTGGCAGGCTCTCCATGAGAAGGTGTTTGTGTTGTGAAAGGTGGGGTGTTGAGTTCCTAAGTATCCTACCTGGTAGGATGTGGTAAAGGTGTTACAGGGAAGGGGATACAGCGTCACACCATCCAGTGTCCCACTCCAACGCCCGCCCCCCCAGAAGATGCCTCACCCAGGTGATTCTTCCGCACTGGTCCACCCCCAGGAACTGGATCCAAAGTGATGGCTGTCACTTGAATGACAGATCCCCAGGGACTAGTGGGTGAGACACCTTCTGGTTTCTCACAGTTGAAGGCATTCATTTATGGTCTTGTATCAGGTAAGTAGGCTAATTGTCTTGTATGTGTGATGTTTTAGGGCGATCAAATAAGCAAATCTGGACACCACTGGTGTTTCTTTGAAATATCATTGTTTTCTGGTACGCTAATCCAGTTGAAACTAAAAAGCACTACAACTCCCATTGATCTGTTAAAGAAATGCCCAGGACTGGGGAACATGTTTCGGGTAACATGGAGTCGCAATGCCAAACTACACTCTTTACTGAAAGACACAAAAATCATGCCAGTTGCTGCCCTTTACGTTTTTTTGGCAAAGGTGCCAGAAGTTGCAAACATGAGAGGCTATTGGTTTAGAGCTAGAGAGAACAATTGCCTTTGTCTGGTCGTGTATGTGTCCAGGAGCAATTACTGTTGTGCATGTGTGTGTTGTTTATTGTGAAAATATTGTATGTGCAGGTAGAAAACAAGCATTGACAAAGCCAACAGCTTTAACTTGTGTGTGCTTGGTAGGTTTTGCCAGGGTATGTTCACATACTCACAACATAAATATATTGGCATTACACAGTAAAGTACTCACACATATTGCCAGCTGTCGCCATCAGACATCGGCAACCCTAATTTGCAAGGTATTTCAGTATATTGGCCCTATGCTTGAATCATATAAGAATCGTTTAGTGACTATTTTTGGGAGTTTCAGGTAGATGGACCACTTCTAAGCTCTGCAATAATCGTTGTTATTATCCACCAATGGTCCTCGATTGATCACCTGACAAAGGAAGAAGGACCTAGTCGACCCAAGCAGGGTTTTGATCTTGTCACATGGCGTTGTCCCATTCCTGAACAGAGCGCATTGCACATGAGCTGTCCATCAGGTGTTCAGCTACTTTCCAGAATGTATCATGACATGCCCAGATACTCACACCAGAAGGCAGCTGGTATCATCACATTCCTAAGCAGTCATGCCGATTTCTAGATATTGCCGTCCTATACTCAGGAACTCTCAATGTATGTTTTTTTTTTACTCGGTTATTGTGAATTGTTTTAAGAAAATTAAACCTTAAACCTTAATCAAATAAGTTACATGTATGGCATGTTTTGCCACCAAATGTTCATGCACTCAAACTATGTGGAAGGTATTGTTAAATTTGGGTCATTGAGCTCACATCATTAAGTCACAGAACTGCTTCACCTCAAGGTCTATACACTTCTATCGCCTTCCCTGAGATCACTTTAAAGCACCCTCGAGGCACTCTGTGTAACCTAACCTGATTTAGCATAGCTCGGAAACGCCCCCATGTCCCCAACTCTCTTTCCCTTTGATTCACACCCCTCTTCCAGTCTCCCATTGGAGCAGTCTGGAACGGCCTCTGTGTTCAGCAACTAAGGAGAGCAATAATTGGCTCCTGCCACGCTTTCAATTCAGAGCTAAATTGCTGGAAAGATTACGCAGCACCATGAGTGCCCTTCATTTAGATAATAATGAACATAAACGTGGGATAATGAAAAGGAATTCCCTTTTGTAATATTCTTGCATATGTTGTTGTCCACTTTCTAATTTAAAGTACAAGTCAACAAAACGTTATTTAAATTGCTGTGATTTAATAATGTTGGAGAGAGAGTACAGTGCGCGGTAGCAGGAGGTGAGCAACATGAAGCGGGCGTATTCTGCTCTTCCTCCCAGAGAGCAATGCGGTCTGCATGCTTTACTTACAGTCTGCTGCTCTAAATGCTATAACACTATGCTAAAAGTAGAACTTTCAATAGGTTTGCTCCCATCACTCATCCTGATTGCTTCGATCTCATGGGGAGGCAGTCTCCTTTGAAAATAGTGGTGATGAAGCGCCTTGCATGGTGTGGGCTCCATGCCCTGTCTGGTCCTGCATTGGAGGTTCTGGGAAGCAGCGCATCTAAGTTTCAATGCTTTCTTAGGCACAGTCACACAAGCGCTTCTTCTATCATAATATTATTGTAACTAAGTATGCCCTTTATGGAGACCCAGAGTTGGGGTGCCGCAATATGGCAGCCCCCCCCCTTTGAGCTTTGTGAGACTTTTCAAAACACCTTATGATCGCCTGCTCAGTTATCTAACCTCTCCTAAAGGTTTTATGAACAATTGGTGCACATCACATCATGATCTGTCGGTCCAGGAAGCCCAAGCATACCCAGTGCCGACCACCATCAGAGTGCCAACCACCCTGGGCAACCGATAAAGGTGAAGCAAGATGCCTGCAAGTCAACTCTACCTGTCGCGGGCCTTCACCATGGGCACAGCAACCCAAGCATGGGCAGGAGCAGGATACATATTCACCAGTTCCTCAAACTCATTAAGAACTCAAAAGTGGCCGACAGTGACATGCCAACAAAATGAACGGCCATTTTGTAACAGCCATGTTGGCCATTAACAAGTAGCATTGACTAAATGTTCTGCTTTGCACTGCTGATAATACTCTAGGGGTCTCATGAAAATGCAGTCCCTTGCCTGAACTTTGCTTGTTGTGCTTTTCCGCTATCAATATGCGTGAAGTGCTTTCTATCACGCATGAAGCCATTTGCCGCAACCTTCATATACGTGAAGCAGATCTCTACTCAGAAACTGCTGGTCCATTTCTCTATGTGGCTAGCAGGATATCCCATTTGCATGATAACACAGCAAGCTGCTAGAGGCTAAGATGTTTTGTAGAGTAAAACCAACTGTAGCAAATCAGATCACGGCTAATATTTACTCTCATTTTGTTGACTTAGAAAACAGCTGCCATCACATTTCAATATCATACACTTAGGCATATGCTCTTCTGCACAGCTTTAATGTTAGCCTCTAACAAGAAACGAGACCAAGCCACTCAACCTAAGTGAGGTATGCAATTAGCCCCCATTTTTACACCTAGGTGCATCCTCTAGTCCGCAGGAACAGTACAGTGGAGCAAACATATGGCGCCATTTACACAACGGATTGTGGGACAAGCCATTGCTACATGCCCGGTTCAGAAGCATATAGTGACCTCTGCAAACTTCAAACTTCCACTGTGTCCAGCCATCACTGGTCAATGCAGCCCCTGGGCCCCGGAATAGACAACAGCACAAGAAGTGATCTTGGGTTGCTTTAGATTACTTCATCTTCCAAAGAAAGAGTAGATGTCAAGTTACAATTGCGCAGTCTCTTCAAAGAAAGTGTTTAGCCGGCCATGCACTCTCTGAGCCGGTCCTCCGAACAGAGGAATGAATCACAAGAGCATAATGCTAAGGATATGCCTGCATCGCGGAACACGTTGACTTTTCAAAACCTTGACTCCCAGACTGTCCTGGTGAACCTTAAGTCGGCAAAGACGATATCTCAGCACCGCTATCTATTGGTCCCTCGAGGAAGTCTGATCCACCCTCTCCCTCAAAATATGGCCTAGAATCTCCAGTCTCTGAACTCATGGAAGAATTGTCTTTCCTGAAGCCATTTGTGGTATAAACATATGCAAGACGTTGTCAATACGGTCAGAACCGGACTGGAGACATTTGAAGCACGCATAGATGCAATGGAGAATTGAGTATGTGCGCGTGATCATGAGATGCTTACGATCAGCAGGATGGAAAGTAAGATTAGTATACTCCAAGCTAGGTTATGGAGTCCCTGAGGAATGAAAAGGCAAAGATATCATCAAATCCTTGCATATATTTCTGATGCAACTTCTTGCACGCGTCTGCCGACCTACCGAGTAGTTATAAGGAGAGCCCACTCTCTGGGTTACCAAAAGTGTTCAGGATATGTACTTACACCAGGGGCATTAAAGGATACCTGCTGGCACCCCTCGATCCAGAAAGGGGTGCTTTTTATAGACCAATTCTTGACAGCTTCAGGGTTTCAAACATTTGGCATTTTACAGAACAAATTGTGTCTGGAAAATGATATGTTGCTACATTATTAATGGCTCTGCAATGCTCCTGATTGAAGTAGCACTGTATTTATGTATATATTTTTTGTGGAAACTGTCAACTATATCCATCCAGTAAGTCAAAAGTTAGTAGCAATAGAATTTTGAGAAAAGTCTACGTACGCAGGCTTCACCTTAACTATAGGGTTGTGACCACCGCTCTATAATGTATGGGATTTATAAAGCAACTGAGCCCTGTCCAAAGGGGATGCATCCAAGGAGTTACAGGTAGAGTGGAGGGCTTGCAGCGGAGCTGAGGTGGTTAGGGAACGCACAGGAACTCTATTTGGAATAGACTTCGTTGACCCAAGAAACCACATACAGTCAATAAAAGCATGGCCTAAAATGAAAATCTCCAAATTGTACTGAATTCTACGGCCAATCAGATCCCTCCTCAATTTTAAATCAGAAGTTCAATGCGAACATAGTGGGATGTTTCCCTAAATCGAGATCATTGAGCTACAGTCAGATCATGTATGGAATATTCTGCTTCAACATCTCAAACCATCTAGTGGGTTGGGTTTAGGACCCTATGAAAGCCTCGGGGATTATATAGTGTCAAATTCTTAATCAATGATAAGTGCCGGTGCTGTAACAATAATAGCAATCTACTAAATATGCTAATTTCGTGCACCTACTCCATACGTTTTGGAATGTGATATGGTGCAGGATGTGCTGTGTCCTGAGCTTCGATATCCCTCTTTCATCGGTTTGATGATGATGGAAGGTCCTTAAGCGATACTCGATGTGAAACACGACACAAACAGAATAACTCCATGATTGCTGATGTCTCTGGGTAGCCAGATGATTGCGGTCAACTGGAAAAGTGCAAAATATCGCAGAATGTACGTGGTGCTATACGGTGGGGCATATCATAGGGTTATGAAGTGCAGGCACCTGGCTAGATCCTGCCATGTATGCCAAGCAACATTTAATGTGGAAAATGTTAACGTTCTGTTTGAGAATGATGCCCCACAACGTCCAGTTAAAGCTGGGATCGGTGGGAACATTGAATCTCCTATTATAGCCCTATCGGTGTAGCTGTTTGGTATGGAACCTTGCCAGATGGTGATGTTTGATGTCAATTATAACTAACAAGATGTTCTATTACATGCACAGAGTGCTATCACACTGTGTGTGCCTTTTCCTTGCTCCGGTATGATGTGCTTGATAATACGAGGGAGGTCTCGCCTGTCATCGGCTATTTATAGAAGGGTGGCAAACTAATAATATTAATAATAATAATAATAATAATAATAATAATAATAATGCATTCTGACTGCTGTTGCATAAATGCTCTTGCTGCCGTGTACCTGCCATAAGCCTCGCTCTCTTGCCCTATATACCGACCCTAGGCCCAGTAGGTAAGTGATACCTTAGGATGTTCTATGTGTAGTCCTGCAGACTCACTGCCTTGCAATATGTAATTTCTTCCTTAGTACCTCCTGTCCTCTGGTACAAGCACTGTTACTCTGAATGCGTATGCATTATGTTTGTGTTTCTTACAAAAACCTAATAGAATGTGTTTAAGAAAGTATGTCGGAATATGTTAGGGTGAGCAGACATACCGGTTTTGTGAAAAGATAGGGTGACCATTGGAAGAATCACGGATGTGACTGTAAATGTCCTTAAAGCAAACAATTATAAACCAATGGTTTAGCTATTTTACGGTAAGCTGTCCAGAGACAGCCGCGAAGGCACAACCTTCTGGTTAGCAGTAACGGGCATTGAGTGTTCATGCCACAGAGACAGGGCATCCAGCGGCTTCATTAGCAAGACTTTTTTTTTAATTGTATCATACAGTTAAGCAAACAACTTTTGACACATGACCTCTTAAAATCGAAGAAAAAGCAAGAAAAAAAGAGACAACTCATGTCAAATCAAGCTCAAACAGATAAAAAAAATACAGACACCTACAGACACCTTCAGTCAGTGAGGGAGACTTAATAATCAGAGCAAAGGTTGCTTTGTTTTAAGCACGATTACAGTGACAACTACATCTTTAAAGTTAATTTCCAGGGGAGTGACTGGACCCAAACCCCTTTTCCCAACCCCCTCATTATCCCACTACTGATAGGTATTCAGGCTACTCCCTTTCAAATGTGTATGTCCATGCCCTGTACCTTTTTTTCTTTTCAAATATGGTCACTCTAGAATATGTTCCCTTGGCACAATAGGACAGGGAAATTACATGAATGTATACATGGTTCGAAATGTTGAATTCATTTCCTGTAGCTCTTCCTGCTAGTTAACCTCCCTTCACGCAGCAATGCCAACAGCCTTTGCACAGGTGGGGTCTACCCGCTGCTCTTCATCCTGCCGGGTGTCAAGAACTCAGCTGCCAGACTCCTTCTCCATCGCAACTCCTAGGACCACAACGTTCCAGCCTTAAAAATATCTTGGCAGCCACTCGTCACCAAAATACACCGAAGCTCCTGTGTACAAGGCCCTCCGACAAGCCTATTACATTATAAGCCCACGACAGTGACGGATGTGAGCCTGGCAAATGCCAATAAGCACCGCACAACAGCGTCCTCCAGGAATCCTAAGCTGGTGACACTCAACCAGTGCTGGATTGGCCCACTGGGAAACCAGAACTTTCCCTGTAGGCCTCATGGGCATTGGGCCTCTTTTCTTGCTTGGTGGAAGGATACAAAATGGGAAAGAGCAACGACCATGATCCAGCCCAGCCTGCGACATTCGCTGTTCAGTGGCTGCTGCATTTCTCCCTGGGATGTGCCAGCCCAATAGCTCATGCCTGCGTATTTGTGGGGGACCACGCATTAAACAAACTGCACGTGCCCTAGTGCCAATGTGACTGACTTTACTTGCATGCGTCCTTGCGCAGGTGCAGCCCAGGCGCCCATGCTGACACTGCTCTAACCTCGAGAGCTGCCACCTGCTTTTGGATTCCGTTCCAGATCCACCACAAAAACACAACATGGTATGTGCATGTGCTGCTACGGCTGTTGGGCACCCTGGAGCTCAGCGCGGATACGGATGGTAAAAACGATCTGTCTGCCCACTGCCAAGGACTGCCTCACTGGCTTGCCTCGAGCCAGCTCACACGTACAGCTGTGTGCACTGTCACATGAGGCCGAAAAGTGCCCATTTGATTGACTGCCGAGGTGGCGGGTGGCGTAGGGTATCTATGGAGTGAAGTTGGCAGATCAAAAAAAGACTAGTGGTTTAAATTGTGAGTGTGAGGGAGAGGACTTTCTTATCGAAGTTAAGTACTCGTTTGATGAAAGCAGGCGATTGGGGTTTAAATCTTGCGTGGGATCGGTGGGGAGTGGGAAGAAATGTGCAAGTAGTAAATAACACATGCACTGTGTAGGAGAGAACCGGAACTGTGCAGGGCTGGGATTAGGGCAGCGCGAAGAACACCGCGCGTACAGCAGACTGGGGTGGGCAGAGCGCACATGGGGGAGTAGAAGGGCATGACAGTGTGTGGGAGTGCCTGAGAAATATTGTTTTGGGTAGCAGCAGGGAGCGGTCATCACAAGGCGGGAGGGAGTTGGACGTTCTAGAAGGTCCCCACTGCTTTCACACGTGCTCTTTAGAAGCGGAAAGTGGGTGATGTGTCTTAAGAGGCAAATCCTCCACTCTGCCGGCCCTCAGCTATATGGTGCCAGTGAACCTCTGATATTTGCTTATGGTACTAATAGTGGTGACCCTCTTATCGTACTAGTGACCATCATGTCCGATTATACTCCCAGTGAGCCTCTTATGGGAGCGTACTGCACTGGTGGCCCTCAAGTGTCCGCTTGCAGTACGCTCCTTTTAGTAATGCTGACCCTCATGGTACTTTTGACCTCACCTTTGTGTGGTACTAGTGGCTCTCTTATAGCCACTTACTGTTCAAGTCATCCTCAAGTGCCCGCCTGTTGTACAGGTGACCCTACCTTTAGTGCCGCTGGCCTTTTTAAATCCAATCATGGTGCTAGTGAGTCTCTTGTGTTCCCTTATGGTACTAGTGACCTGACCCTCTCATGGTACTTATAGCCACTTACTGTACTAGTGACCCCGAAATGTCTGATTACGCTGCTAGTGGCACTCTCTTTTTCGCTTATAGTACATGTTGGCCTGTTGTGGTATCTGGTTGCCCTCTTTTTTCCGCTTTCTGGTACTGGATCTCTTTAGTCCACCTCTGGTGTTAGTGGCTCTTACCTCGTGCCCTACTGCTCCTTGATTTCACCACAAAACCCTAGCAAATGCATCTTGAGATCCCCATTCATTTCAGTCGTTGCCCCCCATCCTTACAATCAACCATCATGACCACCTCTTAAGACACGGTGAGTTGTGAATGCCTAATGGAGATTGGAGGTGAGCTTCAACAAAACAAAAATGTCCTAATTCCACTGAATGGTACTAACAGAGTTAAGCAGAGGAATGAAATACCCTTTAGTGCCCCCCCCGCTTCGACCTCTGCTGTAGAGCAACGAGACAGAGGCCCAAGGAATGGTGACCAGGGAGTTTGGTTTCATGTATGAGGTTTGACAGAGGGTCTGAGGTCAGGGTCTCACATAATAATAAGCATCTGTGTGTGACGTTGCTCCAACTATCCAGAAGAGGGAGTGCAGTTCGGAACTGTGGCCTGCAGGTTGCCAGCGCTCTGAAAGATGGGGAAGTGGGGACTCTTAGTTTCAGGAGGGGCTGGGTCTGAAGGCTTCAAGAGGAGCAGGGGAAGGAGGTTTGAAGAAGGAACAGTGACAGCAGGCAGGGCTGAGGGATGTAATGTGGACCAAGGAATGCAAGGTGGGGATGAGTGTGCACTATAAATTGTTTTTTTTTTTTAATTTATTTATTTTTTTTCAGTGGAAAAAGTGAATCCTTTTATTTGAAAATGTAAAGCCTTAGTGGATGGCACGTGTTTCTGCAAACAATGCCCTTTTCAAATCCAGGCTTGATCAGCGTAACAGAAAGAAATCATGAAGGAAAGAAAAAAAAAAAAAGAAAACAAAGGGTTTTACATTCGAAGGCATGTAAAAATCCAAGGTAGGTACAGTATAAACACACAGTTGAATAATGGCAAAATACCTTGCAAACACAAAACCAAAAGGAAGGATCTATTTAAGTTGTTCCAAGGAAATAAGATGGAAAAATAAAAGTGTAGGAGGAGTACGAAAAGGACAGGAGAGGAGGAATCATGGAGTGAAATCCTTATATTTTTAAAAAACAAATAGTAATGTTCAGATGGTAGGTTTTATGCAAGAATACAATAATTTCCCGTAATAGTATGATATAATCAGTTCATTGTCTTACCCTGATAGTAGTTCAAAATGATAACAGCATAATGCAGTGGTGTGCAGTTGGGTCATGGGATCAATCCCGCCTAATTGTAGTCGGTAGGAAAAGAAAATGTATGTAGAAATTAATTTTTAAAGTTATTAGAACCTGCATTTAAGTTAAGTCATTTGTATGAAACTGAAGTCTTGGTATAAACATGACCAACTAGTCCATGCTGTAAATGTTCATTTGCTCGAACTCTGTTCGTTTAAGTAAAAAAGTCTTGTTTTAAATAAATCACAGACTCAGGTAGTTTAGAAAATAGCGCTATACTGGTTTTGCCATATGTAATCATGTCCATGTGGTTTAAGAGAATCCTGAAAGCCGACTGGTGCCAAGAAGTAAAAATAGCACTTGAAACGAACATAAATCCCCATAGTGTGTAACAAGCACAGAGTTGAAAACTAATGCAGTTTTTTCACAGAAAGCAATGTGACTGTGTCCGCGTCACTTATAATTGAAAAAACAACACAATCCTGTGTTAAAACAAGGAATCAGAATGAAAATAAATAATCATGCACTATAAATTGTGATCTGCAGGATGAACTGAGGGGGGGAGGATTGAGGAGATAGCCGAGGTGAGGACTGCAGGAACCGTTAGAAACTATAGAAAGCGTAGAGGGACAAGGGCTTGATGAGGGAAGGAAAGTGTCCCAGTCGGAAGAAGGAACTAATGCAGACAAGAGGGATCACATATCTGTGGAGGGGCTGGGCTTTGCAGGATGGATCAATATCTGCATAAAAGGCTTGGGCCTGCTTAGCAGTGGCGTCTGGGTGGTGGTGGACCAGTGAAGGGACCAAGGACCTCAGGCAGAACCAAACTCTTTGAAAAGGAAGGATAACGAGGCAAAGGGAAGGACTGAGGAGGATTACCTGGAAAGGATCAGTTCCTCTCAATGAACTTAGCTCTTCAGGGGGTGCCAAAAGCTGCTTGAGAGGTTCTAGGAAATAAGCCATCAAGTGGGATCACAACTCAGAAGGAGTGTTGATGGAGCTAGCAGCTGTGGAGAAGGTGGGCAGACGAGGGGACATGTGGGGCAGATGGAAGTGGATGAATTCTGGAAGAGGAACAGAAGGCTGCAGAGAGGTGTATGTGTGTGGAGAGGTGAAGGGTACTGAGTGTTGCATCACGGTGAACAGGGGGCTTGAGCCATAGAGGTTCTGTCCCAGTATAGGCTCCTCTTGTATTTCAGAAGTGTCCTGGAGATAGGCACTAGAAAGGACATGCAGGGCAGGGATGGTGTTGGGACTTTTCTTCCATTTCATTTGGAATGGGCCCCAGGATTCTGGGGGTCCCGGAGCAGCTGCCCTGTGTGGGTAGTGCTATGGCACAGAAACATACTCCTTTAATTCGGGACATTAAACATGTGCAGTTCACACATTGCAGGCTTCCTTTTCTGGTGCCATGAGGCCTGTGACTTCCCCAGCAACATCCTATTCACCTCATTGTTTTTCTTATACAGTTTCCCCATCATTGGCACCCTCCTGGCAAAGAACGATTAATAGCTTTTCAGCTGACATTGTGTTTCCAACCCCCTGCTGGCTGCCTGTCCCATGATACTCTGCAGTTATTAACCACCTTGCTGTATTCTTTTGACTTAATTTTAATTTAAATACCCCAGGCGCACTACTGAGTCTTTTTCCCAGTTGTAAGGCAATGGGGGCTCAATCATCATGTTGAAATGGCCTCTTGCAGCCCTAACACATCTTCAGCCAGCCCTGATACAGGGACACGTGACAGTGGATTCATGCCTACTATTTATGCACATGGACATATTTAAGGAATATTGTGCATATACAAGTGTGATAGAAACAATACATATTGAGTGAGCCCATTGAGTCTTTTGTACTTTGTTTGAATGTACCCCTGAAACGTGTTCTCTTCCGTCCTGCCATACTGTTAGATTTGGTGTGATCTCTTCCGTCCTGCCATACTGTTAGATTTGGCGTGATCTCTTCCGTCCTGCCATACTGTTAGATTTGGCGTGATCTCTTCCGTCCTGCCATACTGTTAGATTTGGCGTGATCTCTTCCGTCCTGCCATACTGTTAGATTTGGCGTGATTTCTTCCGTCCCGCCATACTGTTAGATTTGGCGTGATCTCTTCCGTCCTGCCATACTGTTAGATTTGGCGTGATCTCTTCCGTCCTGCCATACTGTTAGATTTGGTGTGATCTCTTCCGTCCTGCCATACTGTTAGATTTGGCGTGATCTCTTCCGTCCTGCCATACTGTTAGATTTGGCATGATCTCTTCCGTCCTGCCATACTGTTAGATTTGGCGTGATCTCTTCCGTCCTGCCATACTGTTAGATTTGGCGTGATCTCTTCCGTCCTGCCATACTGTTAGATTTGGCGTGATCTCTTCCGTCCTGTCATACTGTTAGATTTGGTGATCTCTTCCGTCCTGCCATACTGTTAGATTTGGTGATCTCTTCCGTCCTGCCACACTGTTAGATTTGGCGTGATCTCTTCGGTCCTGCCATACTGTTAGATTTGGCATGATCTCTTCCGTCCTGCCATACTGTTAGATTTGGCGTGATCTCTTCCATCCTGCCATACTGTTAGATTTAGCGTGATCTCTTCCGTCCTGCCATACTGTTAGATTTGGCGTGTTCTCTTCTGTCCTGCCATACTGTTAGATTTGGCTTGATCTCTTCTGTCCTGCCATACTGTTAGATTTGGTGATCTCTTCCGTCCTGCCATACTGTTAGATTTAGCGTGATCTCTTCCGTCCTGCCATACTGTTAGATTTGGCGTGATCTCTTCCTTCCTGTCATACTGTTAGATTTGGCGTGATCTCTTCCGTCCCACCATACTGTTAGATTTGGCGTGATCTCTTCCGTCCTGCCATACTGTTAGATTTAGCGTGATCTCTTCCGTCCTGCCATACTGTTAGATTTGGCGTGTTCTCTTCTGTCCTGCCATACTGTTAGATTTGGCTTGATCTCTTCCGTCCTGCCATACTGTTAGATTTGGTGATCTCTTCCGTCCTGCCATACTGTTAGATTTAGCGTGATCTCTTCCGTCCTGCCATACTGTTAGATTTGGCGTGATCTCTTCCGTCCTGCCATACTGTTAGATTTGGCATGATCTCTTCCGTCCTGCCATACTGTTAGATTTGGCGTGATCTCTTCCGTCCTGCCATACTGTTAGATTTGGCGTGATCTCTTCCGTCCTGCCATACTGTTAGATTTGGCGTGATCTCTTCCGTCCTGTCATACTGTTAGATTTGGTGATCTCTTCCGTCCTGCCATACTGTTAGATTTGGTGATCTCTTCCGTCCTGCCACACTGTTAGATTTGGCGTGATCTCTTCGGTCCTGCCATACTGTTAGATTTGGCATGATCTCTTCCGTCCTGCCATACTGTTAGATTTGGCGTGATCTCTTCCATCCTGCCATACTGTTAGATTTAGCGTGATCTCTTCCGTCCTGCCATACTGTTAGATTTGGCGTGTTCTCTTCTGTCCTGCCATACTGTTAGATTTGGCTTGATCTCTTCTGTCCTGCCATACTGTTAGATTTGGTGATCTCTTCCGTCCTGCCATACTGTTAGATTTAGCGTGATCTCTTCCGTCCTGCCATACTGTTAGATTTGGCGTGATCTCTTCCTTCCTGTCATACTGTTAGATTTGGCGTGATCTCTTCCATCCCACCATACTGTTAGATTTGGCGTGATCTCTTCCGTCCTGCCATACTGTTAGATTTAGCGTGATCTCTTCCGTCCTGCCATACTGTTAGATTTGGCGTGTTCTCTTCTGTCCTGCCATACTGTTAGATTTGGCTTGATCTCTTCCGTCCTGCCATACTGTTAGATTTGGTGATCTCTTCCATCCTGCCATACTGTTAGATTTAGCGTGATCTCTTCCGTCCTGCCATACTGTTAGATTTGGCGTGATCTCTTCCGTCCTGCCATACTGTTAGATTTGGCGTGATCTCTTCCGTCCCGCCATACTGTTAGATTTGGCGTGATCTCTTCCGTCCTGCCATACTGTTAGATTTAGCGCGATCTCTTCCGTCCTGCCATACTGTTAGATTTTAGGAACACATAAGACACAAAATGCAGAGCATATTCTGTCTCATTGAAGAGTAGACATGTGCCAATTTCCTATGTGCCATGAAACTGCAATCGCCCACTGACCACTGCAGATGTAATGGCAGTACCTTGCTTAGGCCTTTCATGGCAGCACGGCCCAATGATGCCCTCTCGCCCCAACCTGGGTCTTTGCAACTTGACCATGAACTGCATATACGGGACCTTTTAAAACACCCAAAGCACACACATGCATCAGAGACTGGACATGTGCTGATCGACCTAATAAACTGTTTCTGAGTCACTCGAGACGATGATACCGCAAGTAGCGCGCACTGAACACGAGCATCCAGAAGCTAAATAAGTGCATTAGACACCATAAAAGGTGTCGGCGCCGTTAAACCCTTAATGCCTTACTACGAGATCCCTTTGCGGGACCCGACCTTAACGGCTGGTCTAGACCAGCCGTTAAAGTAGGGGCCCGCAAAGGGACTCTGGAGGTAAGTACGGTAACGCAATTTGCGGTACCGTACTTACCACCTTCACCATTCCCATTATGCACTATGGGGCAAGAATGGGGAAGGGCCATGGTGGCATGGGGAATTACTGCAGCGCCAACCTTGGAATGGGGTGGTAATTCCCCATTCCGCCATGGCGGACTCCGGCATCGACCATGGTGCTAATAGCACCATGGTTTTCTGCCGGAGTCCTAATGAGGGCCATAGTGTGAAAACATGGTCGGTGCCAACTTTCAGCTCCTGCCATCTTTTCAGCCCAGCTCCTGGAGGCAGTGGCTCTAGAGAGCGATAAAAGGCTCATCTGCTGCCTCCCTTCTTTCTTGACTTTTCTACACCAATTAAGCACTACTCTTCACGTTTCAGGGCGCTTGATGTCTAGCATTAGGGAGATCCAGGCATCGACTCCAAAAGTGAATCAGGAGCTCCCACTAGTACTCCAAGCAAGATTCATGGGGGGCAATCCTTCTCTGAAAGTGGTCTTCACTGCTTTGTGGTCTCGAGAAGGTAAGTAGCGGTTAGAATTCATGGTCAGTGGCCTGCCCCCAAGGTATGTTTCCAAGTTAGTTAACACAGCTTGACACTATAAAAGGATTGACCTAACCCCGGCCCTAGGTGCACAGTTGGAATCTCCCTATAGTAAAGCCACCCACCCACTTTCATTGGACTAAGGGTGGTTCTCTCAGAGTTGTCCTAATAAAAACCCCAACTCTCAGGTCCCATTTCCTTTATAAGGGAATTGCTCACCTGCAATGCAATCTGGGCACTCGTAGGTCCAACATTAACCCTTCCTTTTAATGATCAAATGAACAGTTCTCTCCTCATACAAATGTTCGAAAGTCTACTTTTTCTTACAGATGCCTGTTCTGCACAACCTCATAGGAGGCCTTTCAGGGGAAGCTCAGAGGGCCCAGAGTCCAATGCACTTTCCATGAGGAAGGTTATATGGGGCCACCAGCTCAGATACATACTGATGTAACTCAGGACATATGCTCTATGTATTCTCACTTATGCATCTTTGCGTCCCCACCATTTTGACAGCCTCATTAGGAGTCTGGTGGTATCCTGTCGGTAAATCTGGCAGGATACCACCAGACAATTACTGTTCCCAGCACTTGGTCTGCCAGAATTACCAGAAGATTCGAAGTGCCGGTATTCCCCATTCGATCGAGTCCCATAGGACTCCATGTGAGGAATTGCCGGAATTACCGGCACTGATGATACCAGTGCCTGTAATACTGGTATGTTTTGGTGGTGGGGTGCCAGAATTCCCAGCAGCTCGAATCTGCAGGTAAATCCGGCCACCCCACCACCAAACTTGTAGGTTGCTGGTCTGGAATTAACATGCCGGTAAACGGAATTACCAGCATGTTAATTCCAAACTGGCATACTTGTAATGAGACCCAAGTACTACAGGGCACACTTAGTGTGATTCAACTACAGTCTGGTTGTTAAAAATCCACTTCACTGACTCTGCTGTTCCCTCCAGGATTCAGAGTGACTTCTAGGTTACCATACCTCACCAGAGAAGAAGACCTACACCCCCAACCTCCTGGGGTGCTTCTAGGACAATGAAACACCAGGCCTGCGCTTAGGTGACTAACAGCAGGGGGAGGCAGCAATTTGTCGCACAATAGTCCTAAATTGCAAGCAGAAAATGTGGATTGATTGCAAGGAAAAGTGAATGAAAAATGAGTGGCACAAAATGCATGGAGTGATCATTCCCTCCACCCATTTAGGGTAATGTAGGGGCCGCTTAAAAGTGCAGGTACCTGCCGAGCTGCAGGAGTGCCTGGTGCACCGTTGAGCAAATGCCCACTTCACCTGCTGGCACACAGATTATTGCAACAGGCATGCAGACATCCCGGTAAACTGCCTAAGATCGCTGCCTTGTGCCACTTCTAGGAAGCTCTGCTTCTTTTCGTCACTCAGCCCTAGAGTCACAGGGCAGAACGTAAAAATCACAGAACTTAATTGTGGGCGTGGTGAAAAAACAAATATTTTCAGAAAAACCGTGAAATCCTTCAAAGAATGGCCTGTGTGTTCTATTTCTTAAAAGATAATACCCGGGCGCACCTGTTGTGGCTTGGCTTTTTGGAGACGCCATTTGGATCCCGTGAAATGGTCTTCCATTAGATGGCTTTACAAATGTCAGTGTTTTGAATTCTTACACATGTGGAAAGAACACTCACAACAGGAAGACCCTGCTGCTTTTCCCATGAAGACACCACTGTCTGTTGTTCAGCAATGCACAGTGTTCCCGAAGGAAATGATAATGGGATGTTAGTTCAGTTTTGTAGTTTTGGTCTTTTCATGTTATGTTTGAACTGTTCACAGGCTGAACCATGGTGCATCAACGGGCCAATCAGAATGCTTCTCCTTATGGGGAACCGCTGAATGACTTATTATTGCCTAGCAACACGACTTTGCTGAATGAATAGCCGGTAACACACCCATTTGGTGGAAAAAAGCAGACCAAGTTGCCTTGAGCAATGTTACGGGGCAACCCCCCCACAAATACACACATAAGGGTAATCAATAGAAATGCCTAGGGCTACTTTACTAAAAATACATGATTATATTTTAGGTCCAATACACAGCTAAACCTGTACATTTGCCCGCAGAAAATAAGATATCCAGTGATACATTAGCGCAGGAAAAGGTTGCCAGGGGGTGACATGTCCCCAAATTTGCACTGCCATGAAAATCGAAGTGCTTTCCCCGAATATTATAGGGCTGGAGTTAGAATAGTAAATAATACCCATCCTAGAATACGTGGGGGGAAGGTTTTTAGGGGTGCAGTGAACAAAATCACGTATCTGGCATCTTTTTGCCAGGAGACATTTTCCCATAGACCTGCAAAAAAAAAAACCTTCTCATGAGAGTTGAGGCTGTTGGACGCACAACAAATACGAATTTCGAGGATCGTTGTCGAAGACTTATCGATATAAAGAAAACAATTTCTGCATAAAAGTTTGCATTGTGTTCCGTGTTGCCGATATTGGCTCTGGTTATTGCAGGGTTCTCTAGGTTTGCATGCTTGGGGTTCACTAATGATAGACTTGAGCAAGCAGGAAAGTAGGTTGTGCTCCTTGATTGCAAAAGGATCGTAAACTATGAGAAGAGATTGCAAAAGGATCGTAAACTATGAGTGCCCGCAGTCTTCTGTTAAGGGCATTGACCATTTGTAGACAAGGTTCAGTAAATGGTATGTTACATAAAAACAATGTTTTCAGCCTAGGGGCATGTTGTCATGTACAGCTCTAAAAAACATGCTTTCCACATTTTCTGTGCAGGCAAAGGAGTCCGGTGCCAATGGTATTCATGGTGATGCAGATCGTGAGACAGACGTCCATGCTGCTGAGGGTTCCTATGAGAATGTGCTTCAATTCTGTCAGAAACTCAAATCCTACTGAACATTCCTACATTTCGCTGCAAGCACCTGGGTGGCCGATCCTTTTCTGTACTGGCTCCCACCCTATGGAATGCGTTGCCATTCCATTTGAAAGTCCAGACTGCATACCTTCCCTTTAGGAAGCTCTTAAAGACCCATCTTTTTGGTTCTCTCACTGCTTATTAGGGTGTGGTTTCTTGTTTTGTAAAACTGCTCTCCTCCTAGCGCCTTGATGCCTTCGAGCCATAGTCCACGCTCTATAAATCTTAAATAAATTCGGCTCCACACATAGAACTGTCTTTCTATTTACTGGCTCAATATACCTATTGGACTAAAGCATCTCAAGATGGTTGATTGCAATGGCCTATTTCGCTGGTGTTTAGACCATATCTGCAGGAGAAGCCAAGGCCTGCAGACATTGTTTGCTCAATCCACCCTTTGCACAGTTGCTTCTCCATGCCACCAGAGTCGAGTGCAGGAAGTGGAGCTCTGAGATCACGTGTTCAAGCCAGTGGGAATGCGCCTCATAATGGTTTGTGCCCTGTGTAGCCCTTTCAGTGGGTGATTAGCAAGACTCGAATAGAACACATGGACCACATCATAGTGATCAAGGCAAGCAGTTATAAAAACATTGATCAATATGACCATCTGTGGGAATAAGAAGAAATGAGCCTAAGTCTTAGCGCCCTAAGGAGGTGAATGTAATTATTAGTGACCACATTCATTTGACTTCTCAGAGATGGGTCACTCTTTAGGATGACCCCCTAGGTTTCATGTCTGTCAAACTGGTGAAAGCAGCTGGCACTAGTAGTCACTAGCCATAGTCTAGGGTCCCAGTTAACCAGCAGGATTTTTATTGGTTTCGGGAGGATAAGCTCAGGGGCAACATGCTCGCCTCGGAAGCAGGACGACACAGAGCTCCACAGGTTCAATCCCCGGGTCTGCGTTTAAAAACCTCTGGGTGTTAGGCACGTTATAAATAACCTATCATATCATATTGTGGCTGGGTTCCATTTTAAATGCTATTGAACCACCCACAGGCTCAATACAGAAATGCACTGGGCCATTTAATGTCATTTAATGGATCAGACATTTATAAAGTGTTAAATAGACCCAGAATATGATCTAAGGATGTGTGCTGACTTCCCGTCTTCCCAAATCCCTCACCTCTGAATCCCACCCACTGAACACTCTCCAGCACCTCACTCTCGGGAGAGTTGAATCCTATACCTTCTAATCTGCCTCTTCTGCCTCCTTCCCCACTGCTCTACTCGCTAATGGGGGGTTTCACCACTCATATCCTGCTAAACAAACTCCATCCCCTCTCCCTGGCTCCACTCCACTCTACTGCGTACCCTCAATGGAGGTGTCACTGCCCGCTGTGCTCCCTGCCGCACAATCCAGCTCCGCTCCATGCCCCCTAAATGCACTGCCATACCCCCCTGCCGTCCATCCTCTCCTTATCCGTTCCTCCTCGCCTCACCACGCTCCTCTTCCAGCCTCCACGTGGTGAACATGGGACATTGTGGGCAGACCCCATTCTTGATGGCCCAGTGCTCACACCGCAGAGCACAGCACACATCCAATGACTGGGGTTCGGTGGAAACGAATTTAGCGAATCCATCTGCACCAAATGTAGATACACCCCCAGAAAATGTCTCTGCACTAATGCACTGAATAAGACAAGCAAAGAAAGAAGAAGCAAGAATGCTCTGCCTTAAGCAAAAGGGTCTCGCCTATTTAGTACTAATTATTTTATTTGGGTATCGGCAACCTATTCCATAGCTTTGCCGACTGGAAGAAGAAACTCCTTCACCTGCCCTAATCCACCTGTCCCTGGGTACATCAAAGAGAAATGTGTGTTGTGAGCCTAGACACCTGGTTGGATGAACGTGAGATAGTCCTTTAAAGAAAAGGCAGTGGTCGAAGTGAGCGGGAGCGGTCGGGAGCGGTGCTCCTCTACTTTTTTAATTACCTTTTACAGCTCCTATACTTTTATTTTAAAAAGAAACCGTTCCGGAATGGGTTAGTTTTAAAATAAAAGTGTAGGAAGAAGTTGAAACTTGCACTTTCAGTGCACTGCACTGAACGTTCCCTTAAACAGCAGGTGCAAGTGTTTGGGGGGTTTAATGTGTGTGGGTGGGGACGTGGTGATAGGGTTTGTGGGGGGTGGGTGCAGGCCCGCAGGGAACATAGTTCCACTACTTCTTTTCGTACACTTCCACCACTGAGAAAAGGGAGGAATGCCGGCAAACATTGCAATATGTGAGTGACACCATTTTACAGAGAATGATTGCAGCTTAATTTGGAAAATCTGTAATCCGTGCAGCTACTCTTGAGGAATGCCAGAGTGGAGTATGTTGCACTCTGTATTTTAGGACCTTCTTTTGGCTCTAGCTACCATTGGTAAACTCCCCTTTTAGAAGGATGCGTTGATTCTGGGCAACAGCTAAAGTTGATAGCAAGATGAGCCGGCTTCTCAATTTACCTGAATCTCTTTAGGAAGAAGCGAGTCCAGGGAGTCTCCACGATATGGTTTAACTTTGCAACCATCTTGATGTTCTATTTGGTAACACTGTTGCAACTTGATATTGGAGATGTGACATGGGGAGCATCCGGCGTGTAAAGGTGTGAGGCAGGAAAAGGGCGAGTCTGGGGTGGCTCGGAGCATCTGCGTGGTGGGGGCGAAGTCTGTGGGGCTCATTACGAGTTTTACGGTATCCCACTCGTAATTCTGGTGGGATAACGGCAAATTACCCCTACCGTTTCTGCCACCTGATACACCGGTATTACCAGAATATTACAAGCAGTGGAAAATATGGTAAGTTCCCATTTCATGGAGTCCACATGGACTCCAAGGATAGGTTTGCACCGTGATTCAGGCTTGTATTGCCCTTCCAGTAGCGGCCTGCTACACTGTGTTTCCCTGGTTCAGAAAAAATGCAGGTGTCAGAACAGCTGGCAATTTTACCTGCATCTTTTTCCTGGAGTAGGGAAATTGTAATGAGCGCCTCATCATGAGTTAGGTGATATCCTGGCACTAATTGTGCCGGGATACTGCCCAGCGCAATTAGGGTTACCGCAACTCGGTCTGATGCAATTTGTGCCAGATCCTGCGTTTCGGGGGAGCCCACTGAGGGTTTCTTGGTGCTATTAGCGCCGGTGCAATTAGCACCACACTAATAGAGCCAGAAACAGGTGGAAAATTCCCCTTTTCCAACCCACTCCAGATTGGGCAGAGCGGTAAATGCCGCAGTAATAGCATTACCACCACAGTTTACCGCTCCGCCCAACTTGTGATGATGCCCTACTTAATAAGCTAGTTTTGCGTGGTTCAGAACATAACAATGGTGACGGAGGGGTAGGGAAGACATGCACCTGCTGAAAAAGCTGCAGGCCCAGTGAAGTAGTGAGGCACACGAGACAGACGTGTCTAAAAAAGTGAGAAAAGGGCCTACAACTAGGGTTACTGTTCTGCAGCACTGGCCCCACTTGAGTGAACTCTGTTGCCTCTTCTCTCCCCCTGACCCATGAAGCTCTGGAAAGCCAATCATCCGTCGAAGATGATTCCAGGAGCATGGGTCTAGTACGCTGCCTGTGGTTTCTCAAGAACTCGTGCTGACAAGGGCATGTCACGTGAGGCTTGCAGCGAGTATTTTGGCTGGGCCACATTAAATAACTTTCTTTCTTCACAAGCAGTCGGACGCAATCTCCTGAAATGCTACCAAGAAAAGCAGCAATGCAAACCCTGGAATGGGTTGGATTGCACGTTCAAATCACAGCCCCTCCCAAACTATTCAGATTGCGGAAATTATATTAACAGATGGGGAACGTGTAGACGGTGGTATAGTGGGGAGGGGGAACCTTACGAGTGGAGGTGACTGGCCAGAGAAATAAGTATTATGGACATTTATAAAGGCAAAACTAACCATTTGCTTTGCGATAGTGTTTTGTAGAATACATTGCATATGAAGGACATCTATAACATGAACAAACACTGCATTTGAGATTAGGCCTGAATCCTCACATGCTGTGTTGGAAACACAGAACAGCAAGGCCCCTTCTCTTGCTTCATTAGCACATTCCAAATCCCAGGCACAGTAGGGAACCCGCACACACACCCACCAACAAATGTATCTAGCTAGAACTTTGTATAATTAGGTAGGAATGTGAGCAGCCAATGGGAGAAGGGCTGAGGCCCAGTGTGAAGGCCATATCCATGGAAGCCAGGGCAGAGGTCTTGAGCTGCCAAAACATGAACTGAGATTTAGGACACTAGTGCCCCCCAGAATGATGGTCATTCTATTTGAACTACCAGATGCCCAGGAATAAGACTCTCATATCCTTCATGAATTGGATGGATTAATGGGACACCAGGCTCACCTCTTGGGAGGGGCAGCTGATACAGACGGGAGCAGAGAACAAGGCACACGATTTGTACCAGGGAGAACAAAGTGTGACGCCAATGCTTATATGATTGCAGTGGAAAGGCATGATGGGGGCACCTGCATGTCTGGGATAAGAAAAGAGTTTCTTTGTTTGCAAGGACCAGGTTGACTGCAAAGTTATCTGCCAAATTCATGTTGACGACCAGGTGCACATCATGTGGTTAGGATTAAAGACAGGGTGGTGTATTTTAAAGTCTAACCAATCACTTCACAGCACCTCGAGGTGAAGAGGCCGGTACCCACGTGTGAAGAAGATAGAGGAGAACATAATACGGGCAATCGGAGAGGGGCCTATATGTGAATATGAGCATATAAATAGGCGGTAGCCAATGAGGGTGGGGGATGAACACTGTATATCGAATGCGCCATGAATGACGATTTTCACCTTTATAATGTGATGTTTGCTTTGATAAAGACAGAGAGCTCTGCGGCAGTGGACTTATAATACCATGTCGCCATTTTCTTTTTTGTTTTTTGTTTATAAAATAAAGGTCTTGTCCTTCTCGAAAAAGGGTGCACTAAGCCTTTTTCCGTAGTGGGTTGTTTCTTCTATGTCTGGTTGTTGTGGAGTTACCCTACATTATTGGTGACACTGACGTGATCCCAGAATCCCCCGCGAAGACAGAGGATTCCTGGTTGCACATCCGGAGGGGCCGCGACAACCTGCAGCGACCGGTCCCATTGCGTGCACCTTGGAGAGGTTTATAGGAGAAGTCTTATCAGAATTCTTGTCTGTTCTTTGGAATGGGGTGCTGTCCCCGGATTGGGCAGGCCGTTGATGGGACCCCCTGACAGAAGACTTTGGGTGAACACATAGATGTAAGTGTACCTTCTTCAGAGAAAAGCAAGTGGGATACAGGAGGGGAGTATGAGTGTTTAAGTGTGTGAAGAGTGGTATGTGTGTAGTGTGGGAGGAATGAACGGATAGGCTGGAAGACCACGTGGTGTTATATATAACTTAATTATATTTTTTATATAGAGGACTGTAGTGTAACGGGACCCTTTCATATGGTATTAGGGAAGAAGCAAGCGCTGTGTAATGAAGAAAAAAGGATACGGAGAGAGGCAAGTATATTTAGTCGGTCTGGGATCTCTCCACCCAGTGTAAGAGGGGGTGTGAGAATGAGAAGTAGTTGTAGTAGAGGCCTGTGTGGGCCTGGGACCTCCTCACCGGATATAGAGGGGGGTGGAACAAAAAGGTTGTTTTTATTGTGATTTTATTGTTGCTTATTTTATTGTGATGGGTAGAGGCAGAGTGAGGGCCTGATGTGTTGTGTGAAAAGTGGTTTGTGAGTAGTGGGTGGATGTGGGTGTGTGGGAAGTGGGAAAGGGTGTGAGTACTGAGGAAAGGGGTGGCCGTTGACAGTGAGAGAGTGGAAGGAGGAGGGGTACCGGGTGGTTACGGCTTTGTTGGTTTGGGGAGTGGGTGTTGGTAATATTGTATAACAGTGATAAAGGGGTGGCTACAATGGAGCCGGCAAACCCATTGGAGTATATGTGCAAAGCCCTTCCCTTGTACTGAGAACAAATTCTCAAATATCACAACAAATGGTTAGTGGAAATGAAAGGAGGGATGTATAAGCCATGGCCAGAACAGGGAACAAATAACAGAGACATATTAAGTCATATGTGCACATTTTTGGTGGCCAAGTACAAGGAGAAAAAATTGAAAAATAAAAAGCAGGTATTAGAGCAATGGAAAATGGTGGAGGATTTGCAAGACGTTCCTATAGGTCCCCCATAGACATTGAGCGAGTTGACCACGGAAATCAATATGCCTGCTGTTCTGAGTGCCCCTGTGCCCCAAGAGAGGTAGCCCAGTGTCCCCAACTTGGACATGCTGTGTCAGGATATACAAATCTCAATTACATCCCATTGCCAACTACAACTCCCCCACCACCCGTACAGCTCAGTATCACAACCTCCCTAATGTTACAGCATCTGCTGCTGCAAGGGCAGAGTATCAGAAGGAACTGACACAAAACCACAGAAGTTGGTACACGGCAGAATTAGGCACACTTAAGACAGCTAAAAGAAAACTTGAAAGACAGTGGCACAAAACCCCTTCGGAGCTTAACAAAGAAAATTGGAAAAAAATGTGACCTTTTGCACAGAGCCAAATTAACAGAAATAAAAAAGAACTACTATAATGAACAAATTACCGGCGCCTCAAATTCAACCGGAAAATTGCTCCAAATCTTAAAATCCATCGAAAAACCACCCACCCTCTCCCCGCCATTCCAGCCAACCATGGTTGACTGCGAAAAAGTCCAAACAGCCTTCTCAAACACGATTGTAAAAGCCAGAGACACCATAATAAACTGTAAAGTGACAGAAACACCACCCCTGCAACACATCAATGAAGAAAACCCAGAACATAAGGTACCCAAGTTCCTCTTTTCACTGGTTTCTATAGAAGACATGCTAGATACTCTCTCAACCATAAACTGCACCTCTTGCTCTGAAAACATTTTGCCCCCTAAATTCATACTAGACAATGCAGAGATCTTTGCTCCATATCTATGCCGTATGACAAATTCCTCATTCAGAGATAGGAAAGTCCCTGTTGGAATAAAAACCGTCACAGTCACTCCGCTGGTGAAAAAGCCTGTCCTAGACCAACAGGATCTGGCCAATCTCAGACCAATCACAAATTGTAATTTCCTATTAAAAATCCTTGATAAAATAGCTACGCATCAATTACAAGAATACGTTGACAAGCATAACCTTCTGCATTTACAACAGTCAGGCTTCAGAAGTGCTCACAGCACCAAATCTGCATTATTAGATTTACAAACCAAAATGCTAGGTATTCTGGACCAAGGAAAAGCAGGCTTGCTAATCCCTTTGGACCAATCGGCAGCTTTGGACTTACTAGATCAAGGGAAGCTCCGAGAGGCCCTAAATACAGCTGGAAATTGCTCAGAGGAAGCCATTGAATGGGTGTCATCCTTTCTAGAGGATAGAAACTCCAAAGTCACCTGCGGTGGGCACACTCCACCACTTCTAAACCTAGTTTTTCCCCTTTGCTCTTTAATCTATACATTCGTTGTCTCTGCTCCCTACTCTCACAGCTTGGGATCTATTTCATCAACTTTGCAGATGACACGCAACTAATCTTGGAACCATGTGGGGACCCCACCTTTGACAACAACAGACTATCAGCCATATATAATACCATCGAAAATTGGATGAAAAATCATTGGATGTGCCTCAATAGTTCCAAAACTGAGCTCATGACATTTGGCACAACCAAAGTCCTAAAAAACGTAGGCCCAGCTTACTCTTCCTTTCTCATAAAGGACTCCACCATCACAGTGGCTAATAAAGTTAAAACACTTGGCATCTACTTGCAATGCTCACTAGGAGCTGAGGCGCAAATCTCATACCTGAAACGGAACAGCGAATACTATCAGAGGCTCCTATACCGTATCAGGCCATTCCTAAGCACCAGTAACAGCGCTACAATTGCCAGAGCCATTATCCTGTCACGACTGGACTATGTTAGATGCCAACAGCAATTGCATTAAGCAATGTCAAATAATTCAAAATAACGCAGTCAGATCCATCACAGGAAAATCCAAACGTGACCATATACCAAAAGACAGAAATGATCTCCACTGGCTTGCAATAAAGGAGCGTATCATTTTTAAATCCCTGACACTGGTCCACCGCTGTCTAAATGGCGCAGCTCTGGCATACCTGAAGAAGGAATTTAACTGGTATGAACCAAGCAGAAGCCTAAGATCTGCTAAGCAAGGATTACTTGAATCCGGCCATGCCAGAGTAAAAGCCACAGGCCTAGGTAGAGCGTTTTCCACCAAGGCCATCTCGCTTTGGAATGAGCTACCCCGCAACCTCAGACTTGAAAGCAACTTCCAATCACTCAGGAAGCAGCTGAAAACCACGCTCTTTAAATAATTGACACACTTACCATCCCTGCGCTCACTTGGAGCCTACCTTACTTTCTACTTGCACTGTCCTGTGAACTCTCTGTTCTCCTGTCTCTGTCGCGCTCTGATGCTTGCGAGCTTTCGGCGTGTTACAAATATATAAATAAATAAATACATAAATAAATAAATAGAAGGAGTTGGTAGATACGTTAAGGAAGGTGGAAGGAGAATTAGCCAGATTAAAGTTGGACAGGAGAGATGGGCAACACGTACCTGTGGCAACAGATGAATAGAGAGCGGGAGATATTTTGTTTCAAATAGTCAGCACTGCTATTAAGGACATGCATATAGAGAAGGAGAGGGAGGAGAGGAGGAGAGGAGGAGGCTGGCGGAAAGTTTGGACTATTGTAGAGTACGGTTGGATGGTGAGTATGACCGTACGCAAGAGGGAGATGAGGAGTGGGATACTGTAGATGAGGTGGGAGAAGAGGCACAGCCACCTGTTATTTCCCCACCATTCGTAGGTTTGTGGGGACCTATGTTATGAAATAGATATGGACGCATGGCAGTGGCTAAGAGATCAGTGACGGGAAAGAAGAGAGCGGTGAAGACAGTAGGAGCACAGTTTCCATTATTACACAAGGGACCAGGGAGAGCACAGTACATAGCATGGGCTCCTATGGATAAAATTAATCTCATAAAGGCACTCTCACTGTTGGAGTGAGTAAGTGGATATATGCTTTTGAAAAGTAAAGGGCCGGTTCAACCTTTGCTATAGGGGATCTGAAAAGCCTATTTTGTTCAATACTGGGAGATCAGTCTGATGATATATGGGTTAAAATTGGGTACCAGTGTGTGAAGCTGGCTGACGACAGTCATGACGGAGCGCACTTTAACAACATCAGGCTGCAAGTGTGGGCGCACATACCTAGAAACAAATATATTCAATCGATCATGCAGAGGACGATGCAAGATAATGAGGACACTGCTCAGTAAATATTACACATACAGGGAATGTGGAGGGCAGAAACAGGAGATTCCTGGGATCGAGCAATTCCATTATTTTATTTTGTTGTAAAAAGGGGACTCCCGAAGGAGGTACAGAAAGCCCTTGATAAGATAGTGGGGGTTGAGACAAGGGGCTGGGCAGAAATTCAGTCTATTATTGTACACCACTGCAAACTGTTGAAAGAAAAGGAGAAGGAAGCAGCACAGCGATCGCAAGTGAAGGAAGCAAAACTGGTACTGAAGAAGTTAGCGCAGGTTGCGTTGGAAGGGGCTGTAACAACAGTACAGACAGAAGGTCCGGTATCGCTCAGGGCGGTTCCGGCTGATGTGCGAGCCGCACCTGTGTGGGGTGTTGAAAAGGATTGGGCAGGTGAGGATCAGCCCCAGTATCAAGAGGTGTTCGTAGGGGATTTCAACAATGTAGAGGGGGTTTTCAGGAGTTCTTGGGAGGAGAAGGAGGTTTTGAAGGAATGGGACAGCGAGGAAGAGGAGCAGGTCAATGTTTGCCATACGGCGAATGGGCCATTTTTCAAGAGAATGCAGAAGTAGGTAAACCTTTGCCTACCCCCAAAAACAGATGTATCCTTATCCCCAGAGAGGTCCAGTCCCATACCCCCCAATCTTACGGACAGCCACCCACAGCAGTTCCTTATGGTGTGCCATTGCCTGCTGCCCCGTCCGCTCCCCCAACATCATTTCTGCAGTCATCAGCCCCAGGCTCCAGTAACATTCCACCATACGCAGTGCATCAAGGACAACAGCAGGGTCCTCAGGTAGCGAACAGTAACACAGTACCTAATGGTACATTGATGCACTATCAAGAGGCCACGGTGGTTGGAGGGAATCCATTTGTTTTTCCACTAACACATATCCAGATTAGGGCAGCCCACAGAGAGTCTTAGCGTGCCCAGTCCTATTGGTCACTGCCGACTCAGAAGAGGAACCCCTGGTGGGTGCAGAGATAGGCAATAAACCATTGATCTTTATGGTGGACACAGGTACAACCAAATCATGCATTAGTGAGGGAGGATTCCCTTTGTTAGGTGAGCTAATGGATATGCACGGCTTCTCTGGGGCAGTTCAATTAGTTCCATTCACAAAGGAATTACCCATTAAAGTGGGGGGTAGAGAGGTGTGGGCCCCACTGTTGTACTCTACTACAACCCCCATCAATTTGTTGGTTAGGGACATTTTGAGAAAGCTCAACATGAGCATCTCATTCACTAAAAGAGGCCTGGTGTGTTCAACGCCTGGCATGTGTATCTTGAGAGTAATGTTGACCATAAATGCATTGGGCATTGACTCAGCAGCGAGTGGAATACCAGTGGACCCTTATTTGTTCATATACAGAATTACAATAATTCTTATTGCAGTGCCACAGGTAGCTAACATAACAAGTACTGGCGAGTACCTTCAGAATTTCTGTTCAGGCCAGCCCAACCTCAAAAAGCAGTTGCAGGAACAATTATCATGCTTGACAGAGAAGGAGATTTGGTGTCGAAGGACAGGATTGTGTTAATAGCAGTTGTTTCTGATAATGGGTAGTGGCGCAAAATTGTGTGTATTGATCCTACCGTGGAAAGGTGTTTCAGATTAATACTTTTTTAAGAATGAAGATAATGAGGTGGAGTTAAAATTGGAGGTATGTGTCCCCTGTGAGATAATGATAAAATATAGGCAGAGCACTCTGCGGCATTGGACTTATAATACCTTGTCACCATTTTCCTTTTTGTATGCAAAATAAAGCTCTTGCCCTTCTCAGAAAAGGGTGCACTGAGCATTTTTTTCCCTAACAGGTTGTTTTTTCTATGTCTGGTTGTTGTGGAGTTACCCTACAAGGGAAAAGAAATAAATTAAGTAAAGACATGCACTGCTTATGCAAACCACAATACCCATTGACAATGGCTCCCTGACTGGAAACCCAGCACAAAAAGGGCATGTGGGACCAAATACAGTATAGATAATTGTGACAAATGGACTTCTGCCCAGGACAGAAGCATGAGGATGAGATGAGGCTAAAACACCCTCTCAGCCCTCACACTTCTACAAACCAAGAGCCAACACAATCATAAAGGTAAAACAGGCACAGTCAAGAGCTATACCTCCTTCGCCTTTTGTGGCAACGTGGGCCGAGGGAAGGCTATACTCTTAAGAGGGGTGTGAATGTGGATAAGTAGCAACCCAAACAGCAAGGTATTACAGTTCAAAATAAAGGTATGGCCAATGAACGTTCTGTAGAACTATATGCACTTTATTTAAACACACCATGTACAATAATGACAAACTAGGAAAACACTGCACAAACGCCACCCCTGAGGAAAGAGCACAGAATAGACAAGGACAGTAGCTGCAGCACTTTGAGTAATGAATTAGGGGTCAAAGGCTAGCAAAAGCACTAATGGTCTTGAAAAGGAATATCTATTTGTGAGCAAAAAGAGTTCAAGGTCACCTCATCAGTCTCTAGGGCCCAAAAATGTACCGAAGTGGCTCTTAGCAGTCAATAGTACCTATTTTGCCGTTCTTAGTGGTTCGGCAGGGCCGAACAAGGCTTCTTGGCACTGTGTAAAGATCAGGAGAGAGCAGGCTACTTGGCACTGTGTGAAGATCAGGCGAGAGCAAAAGGCAGCAACGGTAGGTCCTGCTAGTTCAAATGAGCAATTCAATGGCGAAAAACACTAGGATCCTGACTCTCTTGGCTTTCAGGGTACTGTGAGTCCCACTCCAGGGGCTCAGGAACAAGATGAATCCATTCATCTGCAACAGGGTTTGTGCTAAAGACCTTAAATACACAAGAAATAGCTCCTCTGCAGCGGTTCACTCGCAAGATATCAAATCCTCACATTTCACAGGGAAGGAACGTAACACCTTTTAGAGACTATTGTCTGACAAAAGGTGACAGCCAGATTATGGCATCACTCAAGAAGGCAGAACTGAAGTCGTAAATGGCTCTGCCGCCCTAATTTTCATAGAACATGCACCATGATGAGCCACATAGAAGTCATAAATACCTCAGCTCTGAACTAACAGTTTAGTAATCCAGTGGTTCTGTTACCAGGCAGAGAGAGACTGGAGATGTAATATTTTGGAAATAAGAAAAAAATGCCTTTGAATTTTGCAATGGGAATCTCTTTATCGCTTATAACGTTGAACGAAGGCCCTGCAGGGTTACTTTTTTTTAAACTGTTCAGGGTGAAAGGCTCTATCAGCCCAATATTAAACAAGATTTTTGTGACATTATGTTCATGATGTAAATGAGGGGATGTGGAAATATTCGTGCATAAATGGAGTGTGCCAGCAATTGATATATTCTAATGGCTGTGCTGGCGAGTCTCTTATTCTAAAATGGAAAATTAATGTTTCTGTAAAGGTATTAGTGTATAAAAAGCCAAAATGTGTAACTCATCCCGCATATGTTGTGACGAGATTAAAATTGCATCATTTGATTCACCTGAGTGAGAGCAATCTGGTGAACTGCTTAGTAACATGATCACATGGGAGGAATATGTTGTTTTAGAAAGTTACAATTGTTTCATTTCAAAATCAAAAAGATGACATCACATCAAATGGAAGGAAACTGGGTCTAGAAGCCACTCCCACTGCACTGCCCTCTTTATTAATTTGCCCAATGAGTATGGAGGAATTGGTTTAGTGTGATGTCACTTTTGGAACACTACCCAATCATATACATCGACCAATTAGATTAGATAAATGATACACACCTTTAAGGGGAGTGGCCTGTGCTCTATGAAAAGTTCAAACCCATAGATTCTGTGGACACACTGATTGACTCGCTTATGGGCTTGATGATGGAGAGGAAGAAGAAGAGAAAGGAGAAATGATAACAACAGAAAGGAAAATGGAATAGCTTGATTTTCTTTGGACCAATTTATGGATTACCAGTAGAGCACTGCAAGATAGGCCTACCTGGATTTAAAGTTACAGGACTTCTTCAGTTTGAAAGATAGCAGGCAAGCCAAAATACAGAAAGAAAGGAATCAGACTATGGAGGGAAGCTCACAACATCTTGCTGACTGATGCTTACCTGTTCCTAAGGGGGCTAATTAAACCAGTCCTTAAGAGGCTGCCCACCTGCATGTGAGACAGCCAAAACAAACTCATATGTAATAATTCTATTAATGGGAAACAATCTTGAGGGGAGAAATACTCTAGAGGAGAATAGATTAAATCTCAGCCCTTCTATCTGTGAAGGTACTCAGGGGCCCGGGGTATACACATTGACTAGACATCCTGAGGAAATGATAAATATTTCTGAACTATAAGGGCTTTTGTGGACCTTCGATTCGATAGAATAGACCCCAAAGGGTGTGTGTGTTTTGGACATTCCTGCCTCCTTCTCTGTGTGATGGCCAAGTCTAGGAGCTCAATGAGATATCACTTTGCTTGGTGATGTAACTAGAAAATGAGTTCAATTACATTACCCTTTTAGGCATATGCAGAGTCCTATTACTAGGGCTAAATCATTCAAGAAAAAGGGGAAAGGATTATTAACTGCAACCGATTTTCCTGCCTTAAGGTTGCCCATTGAAAATGAAAAATTTGCATTTTTTCAGGTTAATATGCTAGAAACACCACTTAAGGGAATTTAACAAACATACACTTTCATTTTGTAAGTGCTTTACATCCAGTAATGTTAAGTAGCTTGTCATTTCATTGAGTTTTCTAGAATGCTAGTTGTCCATTGAGTAAAGGGGGGGTATCTATTTTCAATAAAGGGTCAGTACAGAGATTTAGAAAGGCTGGGATGTTCTAATTTACTTTGGTTTTTAACAAATGAAATTCTTATCTTGGAATCTCATGCATCTTAAAATACATGGTTCTCTATATGCTTAAACTCTTTAGTCGAATATAAGGAGCAGTTATACTTAAACGTTTACATTCTGATCATGGTTTGTTGTTTCCTATTTTGAATAATTAAGCAAATTCATTTCTGAGTAACGTTAGACTGCTGATTATTATCAGCCATTAACCATGACCAATACATCATTCAAGTAGCATGCCCTTAATGAGTAATACAATGAGAACTGAGGAAAATGTGAAGTAGAGTCTCCTATTTCCTTCTCTCACGTGTACACAGGTGTTTTTTTCCAACCTGGGTTATACAATATTTTGCTAATAATTCATTGTCAGTGTGATGAAATCTTAGCTTTAACAATCACCTCAGGTTTTGTATACCTCGAAGAGCCACTGCCTGGAGCATTTCAGATACAACTTGCGGGTTTCTAGACATACTAGATTTATGGGTCCACGCTTGACTGAAAACAACTTTGAAGCAAGCACTTTATGTATTGTTTAATTAAACAGCAGCCCTTCCAGATATCCCAATTGTGATGCTCAGATATATGGCCTACAAGCATGTCACCAGAAGTTTAAAAAAAGAGTGCCAATGAACTTATCGCAAGGGCCCTGAAGTTCAATTTGGACTTTCCGTACTTGGCTCATGCGGGTAGAGTTGATTAACTTTAATGCAAGTCGATACATTGGGAACCGGCTCTTGAATTTAGACCCCAGTGCCCGAGCTCTGAGTGTAAGGCCTCTACCACTGTGATCGGGAGCACGCCTGTCAATTCATGAATCTTTTATAACACACTTAATAATGGAAACCAGTCTATCAGGGTGGGACTGAAACCTGTTTTGCTCTGCATTTACTTGCTTCCAAGACAGACGAGTTGGCCCTGTGCTATCCCCCGCCCATGCTGATCCTAAACTTCCCTACACCTTTATCTAACTTTGGCCAGAATGTAACCCATTAATGTATTTGACCCTCTATACCTTCAATGTGGATACAACGCAGAAAGATTACATGGACAACAATGTCATAAACTGTTGCGCCATCTAAGAACTCCAGCGCACTGACACCACCAGCATATGTTATCCTTGTGTTTACAACCACTGCTGAATCAGTGCATCTCACTGGCCCGACAGCTGCCTGGAAGTCATCCAGGTATCAACCGGTCTCCACAAATGTTTTGGCTATGTCAGAATGTTTCCGAATTCTTACCAGAAAATTAATTTACAAAATGACTTTATGGTTTGCTGGATTCTAGCGGTAAAGGTTACATTTCCTTAAGAGGGGTGAACGATTGCTTGTTAAATGGCATTGGTACCATAAATAGCCATTGATTTACAATATTGTTGAGATCTTCCTAGAACCAGAAGCATACAGATGTACTCGAGCTTCAAAAAGAGCGGTCCTAATGCAATCATGTTGCTTTACAGGCCATTAACCGGACAGGAATCCTGCTCCTGAGAACTGCTGAACAGGAACCTTAGCTTATTCTGTCTCTGGCCTGCGACCTTGTAATTACTGGCATATCTGCTTTACTTTTGTACATTTCATGTTGAAGTGCTGCTTATCCGAGCCTATGTATATTGCATATTTATGTAAAAATCGTAGTAATAAGATTGTTGTAACTTGTATTCTTGCATCCTGTTATTATGTAATATTGCCATTGTACCTTCTGTAACCGTCTCTGTAAGTAATGCGCCCAGATGCCCTTGGGCTTGGAGCGCTATACAAATAAACAAACAAAACTAAACTAAAGTGGTTAAGATATTAGGAATTATCTTATCTAGACCAGCCTTTGTAGTAAGAATGCATTCAGAGTCTAGTTCGGAAGTGCTAGATCAGTCCTAATGTATCTACTTTATTGAAAGGTAGTTTGTCAGATGGTTGCCTAGCTCTCTGGTCAGGATAAATGGGGTTATGAGAGCTAGATTAGGACACACCTCCGGGACAACTACAAATAATGTTTTAAAAATATTGGGGAGTGAAATTGGTGTCCGTTATATGTGTATATGTGTGTACTTATGAATGATGGGTTCTTATAAACCTGAGGAGAAGACAATGGGTAAGTCCCAAAATGTTTGTTGAAGGGGGATTGAGCTTATATAGTGTTAAGAACAAGAACAAAAATGCTCAATTACTCCTCTTTTAGTCTACCTTTTGGAGTGGTCAGATGGAAAAAAGGGATAAATTATCTAGTTCGTTTACCCAGGTTTCATATACGTTAACAAAATTATTCTGCCAAAGAAGTAAACATATAAAAACACATTTTAATCAAAAATTCGATTCAATACATAGTTGTGTAGTGTATGCTTTCCACAAGGCATCACCAAAAGTTGAAAGACAGGTCCAGAATGCTTATGTGTTTGTGCCAATCGTGGCTGGGATTAGTAAGTGACATTCATAATTCATCACAGATGTTAATACCAGAATCTATTATGGCAGGGTAAACAAACTATCAATGTACAAAAATGAACTGAGAAATCGTTTTCATAGAAAGACAACATTATTTTTGGTGTCTGTGAGATGTCTACATATGTTTCGGCTGAACAGAGTATCATCAACACCTTCCCTGGTCTTCCGCTGTTGTCGTTTGTAGCCCTCTTCAGGACAGTACGTTGTTTCAGTAGGATGACAAAAAGTTCAAAAAGACAGATCCCCGTTTTGTCAGAGTTCGGTCGGAAACTATAAAGTAGAGAGAATTTGAAACTATTTTAGTAAGTTATCTGGAATTAAAGGTAATGTTAAAACATTGAGGTGTTAAAAACTTTCTTTGGCAGGTGACATATGTAATAGGACTGTTTTCACGACCTATGCAGGTACTTTCCACTGACCTTTTAGTCTTCTTGTGGTTAGGCTAAAGTGTTGTAATTTTAATCAGGCGGTTGCTTCCTTATTCCTTGTTTATATTTTGGATTGACTAATCCGCTTATTCAATGAATGAGACTCTGTTTCCCTTTTGTGAATTAACAGAAAAACTTTCGATGTTAATTTAATTGAGTGCATCGAACCTGTTGTAACACAAAACAGGAGGGGGAGGCACCCGGTGTGTTCAGAACCTTTACTTTTCTGTATTACATGGTTTGTGCTAGTACTGTTTCGAAAGATTCATGTACTAACCTTTATGAAAAAAGGGGACTTTCAAGCTGCTGATGCGCCGTTTTTTGGGAGGGAATTGCTTATACCCAGATTTAGTCAACTTTGACTTTACGCTGTTGTCTACCTAGATGTAAAGGCAGAAAGACAGGTTCAGAAAAATAGATGTATTGTTTCCTAATTATCCATTTCTGTGTGTACCCCTCTGGGTAGCTGCATTTATGTACACATCATTTTCATAATTTCAGGCATCGCCCTTTTATAAATATAGGAGGCAGGCATAACGCAGATTGGTTTTTACCTGCTTTTTACTTTTTCGCTATCGTTGGGCGTCCTCCCGGCATCAGCGTTCGTTAAGCAAACGAAAAGGGAAAGAGATGTAAAAGACCCATCTCTTTTTCAATGAATTTATTCAAACGTGTTGTTTTTTTTTTTTGAGTTCACGCTATGGAAATTCAAATTTGGTACATGTATAGGGTAATATCAATGCCGTGATCTCAGGACACAGTGCCCCTATTTTTTCCTCTTTGTAGGTGGCACACTCCCCTTTTGTCTCTGTTTCCACCTTGCAGGAACCATAAAGAACAAGAAAAGAGGACCGGAATGCACTCTATATCTAGAGATCTATATTAATATGTTATGCCCAGTCCTTGCCAATTGCTGTAATGCATTAAGGGGGAGGGCCTGATGTGGAAACGGAAAAGGACTGTTTAATGTCTTGTAAAGAGGGAAATGAACCCTTGTTCGCACTTGCGGAGTGCCAGATCTCTATCTCCGCCTCTTTTTGATATTTGGACTGTTTGAATTACGAACCAAAACATTTCACATGGTTTGTGTTTACACTGCATGTAGTGGGCCACCAGGGGTTTATTGGGAGTTTGGTTTCTAATATTACATCTGTGTTCTCCAATCCTAGTTTTAATGTGTCTTTTAGTTTTTCCAGTGTACAGTAATTGGCAGGGGCACTGAATGGCATATATAACCCATTGTGAACAACAATTGGTAAACGTTTTGAAAAACCAGGGTTTCCCTTTCAACATAATGTTTTTCAAACTTTTTGTTAGAGGGCAAACCGAGCAGTTGCCACATTTAAAATGTCCAATGACAGGTGGCAGATCCCAGAGTGTTCTGTGTGTGTCACTTTTTTTAATTAAAACTAGGATGGGAGAACACAGATGTAACATTAGAAACCAAACTCCCAATAAACCCCTGGTGGCCCACTACATGCAGTGTAAACACAAACCATGTGAAATGTTTAGGTTCGTAATTCAAACTGTCCAAATGTGTGCCTTGCCCTCCTGTTTTGTGTTACAACAGGTTCGACGCACTCAATTAAATTAACATAGAAAGTTTTTCTGTTAATTCACAAAAGGGAAACAGAGTCACATTCATTGAATAAGCGGATTAGTCAACCCAAAATATAAACAAGGAATAAGGAAGCAACCGCCTGATTAAAATTACAACACTTTAGCCTAACCACAAGAAGACTAAAAGGTCAGTAGAAAGTAACTGCATAGGTCGTGTCAACTGCCAAAGAAAGTTTTTAACACCTCAATGTTTTAACATTACCATTAATTCCCGATAACTTACTAAAATAGTTTCAAATTCTCTCTACTTTATAGTATCAGACCGAACTCTGACAAAACGGGGATCTGTTTTTTTGAACTTTTTGTCATCCTACTGAAAAAACGTACTGTCCTGAAGAGGGCTACAAACGACAACAGCGGAACACCAGGGAAGGTTTTGACGATACTCTGTTCAGCCGAAACATATGTAGACATCCCACAGACACCAAAAATAATGTTGTCTTTCTATGAAAACGATTTCTCAGTTCATTTTTGTACATTGATAGTTTGTTTCCCCTGCCATAATAGATTCTGGTATTAACATCTTTGTCATTGTGATGAATTATGAATGTCACTTACTAATCCCAGCCATGATTGGCACAAACACATAAGCATTCTGGACCTGTCTTTCAACTTTATATGAATTTAAGTGTTGGTGATGCCTTGTGGAAAGCATACACTACACAACTATGTATTGAATTGAATTTTTGATTAAAATGTGTTTTTATATGTTTACTTCTTTGGCAGAATAATTTTTTTAACGTATATGAAACCTGGGTAAATGAACTAGATAATGTATCCCTTTTTTCCATCTGACCACTCCAAAAGGTAGACTAAAAGAGGGGTAATTGAGCAGTTTTGTTCTTGTTCTTAACACTCTTATAAACCTGAACCTGGGGAGCAACATGTAATGACCATGGTAGGATCGACTCCTTACCGAACGAGTGGTCGGTGAAGTAGACTCCATAGGTGAGGATAGGAGGACAGCTGGCTGGTGATCTCTTCTTCTGAACCCTCGTTGAAGATCTGCTTGAACAGTAGAGTCTTCAGTTCTTTTGAGAACTGTGGGTGTGTTGGAACTGTGTAGATGCCAGGTGAGATGTGGTTTCACAGTGATGGTGCGTAACAGGAGGAGGGCTGCTTGCTTTTTTTTTGCTTCCAGCATGGTTTGATATCAAGTCTCAGAATGGTGTAGGTTTTGGGACTGCACTGAACCCTCGAGATGACTAGCTCTTTAGATGGGTAAGGGGGCTGCCCGAAATGTAATGCAGGCTGTTTGGAAGGACCCTCGAGCCTAGGCAGCTAGTGCAGATGCCTGGTAGTGGGGGAGATAGGTTTGAGTTTTCTGATGCTGCCGATTTGTCTATTCAGCGAATGTTCTACTTCTTGGAGGGCACAGGGTAGTGCACCTGTGAGGAGTGCATTCCCACACTTGACAGTCCTAATGTCGGGGGTCAGAAGGTAGGGCTCAATTTTGTGTTGGCGGGAAGTTCATACTAAACTGTTGGGAGGCTTTTAGCAATGTGTTGTCTAAATGAAAATTAAAGTGTTTGGCAGTCTGACTAGTTCTGGCATGAAGCCATGCAATCGCATTCCAGATAGCTATAATTGGATTACAAAGGAATACAAATTCAATACTGGCAAAGTTGAATTTTAATTATGTGGGCAACGTAAAATATTGAATGTGTGCAAGACAGCACGGTATCTCTGAGATGTCGTCAATATATCTGACCTTGGGTATAGTTGCGTATTGTTGGTGTTTTAGTGTATTGAGATGTCAGGGTCACTGATAGAAGATTGTAGAGGTTTCATGTATAGGTTGAAGAAGACCAATGGCAGGATTGAGGCTTAAGGGCCTACACAAGTGACTGGATGGTGCAGTGATCCGAAATTCCCCACGTGGACCACTTAGTCTCTATCTGATAGGTAGGAGGCATACCAAATGAGTATGGATTCTATCATCAGACTTTATATCGGAAGCAGTATCCCACAAAAGTACATACAAAACAAATATAAATTGACATCTTGCACAGTAATTTAGAATCATTGTAATACAACATCACACAATTCATAAAGTAATTAATCACACAGTTTCATTTAGTAAAAACAGTCAAATAAATAAACTTTAAGATAGACCCTTAAATGCTGTGTCTCTAAGTTTAAAGGCGCTTTGCAACATTGTAACGAGGGCCCATGCTGTTATCTCAGTGTTGGCCCACAAATGGCAAATGATGGCCGGACGACGCTTCTCCCTTAATACATTTTGTTGATTGTGGATTCTGTAGACCCAAGACACGTCTCAGGAGTGTGAGTGGTGTTGTGTAGGCAACTGTGTTAAAGTTATCTAGCATAGCACAGATGTGAAGTCGGACCAGGAGACACAGGTGCCTTTTTTCCATCACGTGCTGCTCACTATCCCCAAACTGAATGGTTGCCGTTTCAGTGCTGCATCCAACTCTAAACCTGGAAAGGTGGTCCTGCAGCAACCTGCCATGGTCTATTGATTCATTGAGTGGAAAGCTGCAGCCTTTTCAATGGTCTTCCCAAGGAGGGGAATGTTGGTCATCTGGGTAGTTTGTGAGGTCGCATGGCTCCAGATTTGATATATTTTGAGGGGCAGGCATTTTAAGCCTTTTTTAAGAGATGTGGTGAAAGCGTCTGGTGAAGAAACTCACTGATGATTTAAAGGAGGTTTGACCCTGGATTTATTTGATGATAGATAGATTTGAATTGATGCAAAATATGAAATAGAAATGCTTCTGGTGCTATCCATGGTCGCCATGGGTATGTGTGGTGTTCCCTGGTGGGATAGTGGGTTGGTTACGTACGAGCGTCGTAGATGTGGTTGTCCCTGGTGGTGTAGTGTGGTGGGCATGTGCATATGGTGTCTGTCTCGTACTGTTCCCTGGTGGCGTAGTGGGTTGGCCACGTGATGTGCCGTTGGCGTTCACAGTGGGGTTGCTACTGTTCTTGTTACGGGCCGTGTGTGCCCAGGTGGCTCTGCGTGTTGCACTGGCTTTCTTTGCTGGTGCGCGTCTCTCCCTCATACTTGGTGGCCGTCGTACTTGGTGGCCGCGTGTGCAGCGGTGGTTCCTCCTTCCCTGCTGCTGACTGCGGCTTTCCGTTTGTGGTGCTGGAGTCTCCGGTCTCCTCCGCTGTGTCCTTCCCATTCCAGAGTGCTGCTATGGTTCGCAAGGTCCTCCTTGCTCGCAGTGGCTTGCTCTGCACCGTTGTGGTGGGTCCTCCTCACCTTCGGTCTTGCTTTCTGGCCCTCCTTGCACGCGATGGCGCCAAGCGTGGGCTGTCGCTTCGTCACCAGTGGTTGTGGCTTTCGCTGCCCCCAACATACGACACAGGAGACTCTGTGGAGTGCGTCTTAACCTCTTAATTCCTTTACAAAAACTGCCCTCTTCCTTCCCCTGCCGCTCCTCTTACTCCCTCCCTCCACCCCGAGCTCTAGGTCCGTCCCTCTTAAAGAGGTTCAGTTCATTTCTTGTCACAACATTAGAAACTAAGCATTAATCGCAAAGTATTAATTAACTTAGGTAAAAGGTCCCAAATTGATAGTACAACAGTGTCCGTGTAATTAGTTTTGCACCAACAAGTGGCGATTAAATGTGCAGTTTTTCAGATTGTGGCACCTATGTACCAATGGGATGTTGTTAGCCGTTAACGGATTGAACATGCATGTAATGTGCAGGTACTGGACATCTGGAATTGAAGGACTAGTGATTTCTGGAACTTCCATGGCTGTGCTGAACATGGCAGAAACTCCACTTGTGTGCTTCTGGGAAATTTTTGGTTGACAATATGTTAGCCCTCCAGAATAAAAAAACATATTTTCCCCTGATGTCTGGGACTTCCCTATCTTTACCGTATCAACACGTTACAATGGAGATACAGCCGTGATTTGGAAGGTTTGCAGAGACTGTGGATCTTGGCAATCAAGGAGACTCCCAGCGTGTGTGGCCAAAGGCAAAGTAAGACCATTTGCTGTATCCAGAAGTATTCCTGGCCCTGAGAGAGATTCAGGCATAAATGGGTGCAGACTGACCAACCTTTGGTGTGCTCTGGAGCACTAGCGGCACGCCTGCTTGTGCATCCACTGTGTAAATACACAGCACCAAAGTTGAACGCCCAAAGGCATTTACATCTTTAGGGCTTTGCATCTGTGTATTTACACCTTTTAAAAAAAAGGTGCTAGTCTGCGTCCGCTCTCTATGTTTTCCTTCACTTCATTAACAGGCTCCAATCTTTTCTGCTTGTTCGTTGTTCCTTGAAAATGAGAGAATCCAGTGTAAATGCAGCAGATGCAAATGCATTAATATGTAAAAGCGCAGATGTAAAGCCATGTCACCTATTGGCAGAAGCAAAATATGGTGTCACTTTGGCCAAGTGATCATTACTGTACCATCTGGTATAATACTACTGGTTAGTCCAAGGAAAAGTATAAAATCCCATGTGATCAACAGGAAATGGAACATGTGTGCCACCTATTACAATTAGAAGGAAGGAGTCCATTGATCGAGCTGCTAGGACAGCCCAAGTTCAAAGTGCTTGCCTTTGGGAACAGGATGAAGTATTATGTCATGGGTTCAATACCCTGGTCACGCAACTCAGCCCTTCGATCCCCCCTACCCCTTGCACCCCAAGCACCCACTCTACTGGCCGATACATTGAGGATCATACTGTGGAAAACAGGGGCGTTGCTAGGGGGGGTTAAGGGGGCTATAGCCCCTGATCTTTTGGTTGTAGCCCCGGATAGAATCTCAGGAGCTACAGCCAAAAGACTAGCTAGCCCCCAGTCCCAACAGTTCCGACATCAGCATAGCCCCGGGTCTTTTCCAGACCTAGCAACTCCCCTGGTGGAAAATAAGGATGATGGCATCAGTAACCCCTGACCATGAATTCCTGGAGTCCTAGGCCCGATATAAAACACTACCCCGAGTGATTTCCTTTTAGTTATTATATAGGTATGCAAGACTTCCACAATAAAACTCAGTAAGATTAGTGCCTAGAGGTGATTTGATTTACAAAAGTGCTCTATAAAAGGTCTGACTTGTTTGCCCGTCATTCTAGAGTTATAGCAAGAAACTTCCTAGAGTAAGCTGTTCAGCAAGATTAATGGAAAGTCTGTGGAACAGGGTATTGCATATTATCCAGCACCAGCTGAAGATATGTCAGGGCTGGTGGGGTACCCTTTCAAAATGAAGCTTGGCATCCCTCCTTGCCCTACAGCTGCGAATAATAGTCAGAGGCGCCAGTGGGGTGTTTAAATTATAATAAAGTCAACGGCTGCCGCGAGGTAGTGAACAGTTGGAGATTATTGTGGTACAGGCAGCCAGCATGTGGCTGAAACACTAAATGACCTCTGAAAAGCTATTCATCGCTCTTTGACAGCAGGGTGGGAGGTGATGACCTAAGGGCACCAGCAAAGGCAAGCTGTAACGTGCACGCTGCACATGTTTAATGTCCCAAATTAAAGGATTTTTTTCTGTGTCATAAAACTGCCAACACAGGGCCCTTAGGGACCACCAGATCAACAGAAAAAGTGAAGATGGTCCTGATACCGTCCCTGCATTGATCTGCTCATCGCCGCAGCATAATAATCCATATTTAGGGTACATTTGTGTTCCTTCACTCAAGCTCATATTTGGTTGCCCCACACATTTGACGAAACTATTGCTACAGAAGAGAGAGAGAAGGAATGGGGTTTCTGAACTAAGAATATCTGGTTGGCATAGCAACCAGCAATGCCATGCAATTAAACAGTAAAATCTCTTTTTCCAAACTCAGCCACGATAATACCTCCTGTGGAGTTTATTTATGTATTAATTTATGTATTGGTTATTTGTAATGCGCACTAGACAGCAACATTTGTGTTCAAATGCACTTCAAGACTAGTGGGGGAGGGCAAAAGGAAGAGTACAAAGGTCTAAAACAAAAATAACATGCTCTTAAAAGGTCTTGAATCATTTGGAACGTGCACGGGCTATAGCAAGAGAGCAGGGGTGAGGGGGAGGAGGGGAAGTGCAAGGAAGGGGAGCAAGGGCTAATAAACAGCTAAAAACGTTCCTACTAGCCCGTAAGGCGATTTGGATCATGCAAGTGCTGAACAGGAAAAAGGTGGAGAGCGGGAGGAGGGGAATTGAAGGAGGGAAAGTAGGAGAGAGATACATTAAATGCAAACAAGTTAAGAAGTGCACGTACAAGGTAGGTCAAATGCAACATGTCAAAGCCTCACCCAATGATGAGGGGGGCTACATCACAATGGTGGTACAAGTTAGGTAGTAAGCAACAATAGAACGCCTCGCCCTATGGTGAGAAGGGCTACATCAGGTAACATCTACAAGGATAAATATGTAGAACACAGCACAGGCTTCTAAAAAAAACACACAGTGGATGCAGGATAAGAAATGCAGAACACAGCAGGTTTCAGAGTCAATCAGTGGTTGCAGGTAGGTCAAATGCAAAACACAGCAAGGTTCCATAGTCAATCAGTGGTTGCAGGTAGGTCAAATGCAAAACACAGCAAGGTTCCAAAGTCAATCAGTGGTTGCGGGAAGAAAAACACAGCAAGGTCCCAAAGTCAGTCAGAGGTTGCAGGCAGAGCAATGCAAAGCAGAGTGAGGAAGTGGGAAACAATCAGAGGTTGCAGGTAGGAAAAAACAGAAACACTACACAGGGCTGAGAGTGAACATCCAAAGCTACAGGAGGGCAAGAAAGAAGAAATAGGCCAGGGCTACAGAAGACATTTTTTTTTTATTTTTATTTATTTTAATGTGATACAGTTTTTTAAAAACAAAAACGTTACACATAAGTTTAAAGAATTTTTTTTTTGAATTATTAAACAGCAATTTTTTTTTTAAAAACAGCAATTCATCATTAAAATGAAGAAAAGAAAAAAACGTTTAAAATCATGTTCATATTCATTCTTATTAAAAAAATGTCACAGGTTATAGCCAGAAGTTAACTTTCGTGCAGTTTCGTGTGATTGCATGTAAAGGCTCATTTATTATTTATTGATGCAAGGAGAGTAAGCTAGCCTTCAGATTTCTAGTATTCCCTTAACTGTATACCATACTCTATATAAGGCCAAATGTAGGCTAGGATTCAGAGTGTTAATACATGCTATCCAGAAGTCTTTGGACTTAATATGGTCGAGATTGTGTACGTATCTGCTATAATGTTTTATGTAAGTTGATCCCAATCTAGGACATAGTGTGAGAACGTGTCTTGCAGTTTCAGGTAAGTCTTTATTCTTACATACCCTGCAAAAACGCTCTGTTTTAGAAATGGCCCGTTCAGGGCCCAACACCGCTAGAACTGGTAGATGGTTGATACGTGGGAGTAATAGGAAGCGTCTTAAATTAACCGAGGGGCAGAGATTAAGATATCCTTGTGCTCTCCTGAAGGTATATAAAACATGAGTTATAAATCCGTAGCTAGGAAGACTCGCAAGATGGCTAAAATTGTCTTGCCAGTCCCAAATTTTAAGTCGTTCTGCCATTTGGGACTTTAGATTTATAAAATTGTCTTCCCAGTTAGGGATCCATTCTATCGCCTTAAATAGAGCTTTCATTTCTCCCGCAAAACGGGCCTGCTTATTCCTGTCGATTTCTTCTTTCACGGTTATCAAAAGGGGATTAATCGGGTTAGTATGCATCTTAATATAGACCTCGGCTCTTTTCTTCAAGACCAGAGCTTTTAGAGAGGGTAAACCTAGCTCTAATCTTAGTATCGCCATAGGTATTCCCGGTGGCAATCCCAGCAGCTTTCGCCAAAAACGTCCTCCCAGTTTCTGCAGCCAGTCCAAATTAAGGTTAACTAGGGCTTCCAGTCCATAGATTACCCTGGGTATCAGGCACTGGACATAAAGTTGGCGGGCTGCCCACATGGAATATCCACTCTTCTTACGAGTGAACTGATATATCATAGAGGTAAGTTGCGCTGCTTTTGTTTTGCGTGCTTGTACACATGATTGGGAATTTCCCTTAGAGTCGAATTCAACTCCCAGGTATTTATAGCTATGGGTATATTGAATTTCCTGACCTCTTATAGTCATTCTGGGGCGGCTCACTTTGCCATGACTATATAGGATCAACTCTGTTTTCGTGTGATTAATTGTGAGTTCATTCTCCTCCGCATACTCCCAAAGTCGCTCGGCCGAGCGTAGGATGCCACTAAATGTGTGGTCAAAAATAACCACATCATCTGCGTACGCCAGGATTAAGCAGTGTTGGGAGCCAACTTTGGGAGGGCAGTTACTCACCTCTCTGATACATTTTGGAATATCGGAGACAAACAAATTGTATAGCATGGGTGCGGTGACACAGCCTTGTTTCACCCCTCTTGTTTGCTCTATCACCCTAGTTGTAGATCCACTTCCGTCAAGCCTCAACTGGACTGTGGTGTTATGGTGTAAGAGTTGCAGATAATGGAGCAAGCCTTCAGGGCACGCCAGGCCCCTAAGCTTCCTCCATAGCTTCTCTCTATTAACCATGTCAAACGCTGCCTTAAAATCTATATATAAGGCATACAGTGGCGGATTATTGGGGAGTAGGGCTTTATCTCTAAGGCTGTTCATGATGAAAAGATTGTGAGTGGTAGAGTAACCAAATCTGAATCCGCTTTGAAAGCGGTCCAGAATCCCTTCCGTTTCAGTCCAAGATTGTAATTTCTGTAACAGTAAGGAGGAAAATAATTTACCAGAGCAATCTAACATAGATAACAAACGGTAATTGGCAGGATCAGATCTATTGCCTTTCTTAAAAATAGGCACTAAAATTGCTCTTTGCCAGGTCTCAGGTATTACTCCCTCTTTTAAGACTTTTTCAAAGAGGATTTTCAAAAGGTTAGCCCAGAAAACTGGGTTACTCTTCATAAGTAAATTAGAGAGACCGTTAGGCCCCGTGGCTCGGGAGGATTTAAGTTTAGTAATCTTACCTATCAGGTCTTCTAGGGAAATAGGAAACGGCTTTGGAACTAAAGAGATGGTTGGAAGAGTTCCGGGGTTAGCTGCTGTCATACCATTACGCGTTTCCAAAAAATTAACCCATTCCTCCGCATCAATCGGGTTTATTTGGGGAGTTACCCTGCTTCCCCTAGCTTCTCCTAGAAGTGCCCAGATGTTCCGGGGATTTCTCGAGCAAATAGTCTTCACAGTTTTTTGCCAGTTTACTAATTGTTTCGATCTGTTCCAGTGTTTTAACCATGTCCTATACCTATTTTTTATCTTTCTGATCTTAGTATGTGTATCCATAATTAGATGGGAGTGGGCTCTGATTCTACGTATCTCCCCTCTCAGAGTACGCTTAGCATCACGAATTGTTTTGTCATAAACCTCAATCGAGCCCTGTTCTCTAATAACAAGTAATGATTTTTTGGTAGCATATTTACCCGTAAAACTATAAATCCACCCTTCGAGTTGTTCTATTGAGAGGTTAACAAACATAGTGTGATAATCAGCATCCCATTCACCACAATCTTGACATGCTTTAGCTATATTTTTCTCAGACCATAATAATCGTGAACCAGCATGATTAACCAACACACTTCCTATAGCTATTGTTGAAGGAGATACAGGATCACATTTCAGACTTAAACTCAGGCCTCTATGATCACTCCAGTCATTGTCTATTATTTCCATATCATTAACCAGGGAAGCCACCTCCGGGCTAATGAAACAGTAATCAAGAGTGCGGCGAGCAGTACCTGCTTTCCAAGTATAATGTCCCGGGCGGTCGCTCATTGTTCGACCGTTTAGACATTCCAGGTCCCAGCTCTTCATAAAACATAACCACTTCTCCCCTTCTTTATCGCTATAATTCTGAAGCATGAGGGGATACAGGTGTAAATACTTGTTATTAGATGTACCACCATCCCCTTTAATGGCGCAATTGAAATCTCCAGCAATAACAAAAAAAAATATTTTGGTGTTCATTCGTCCACTTAGTGAGTAAATCATGTAGTCTATCTTGTATTTGATCACTCATTGATGCATCATATGGATTATAAACATTGACCAGCAAGAGTTTCGTCTGACTTTTTTTGATCGGTATAATCACCTCCACCGCATTAATATTATCCTCATGATCGTTAGTAATTTCACTGGATGCTATAGTTTTACTTACACCGATCAACAACCCCCCAAAAGGTCTTCCCTTTTGGCCTTTTTTGGCAAAAGTGAGTGTGGTACAATTTATACCCATCTATTATAATTGGGGCGGTTAGCCAAGTTTCCTGCAGCAGAAAAAAGGTATAGTTCATAATAAAAGGTAACGAGCCATTAGTTGCGGTAATGTGCTTGAAACCCCTGGTATTCCAGGATAGTAATGAGCAAGGTCAGGGTTGATTTATAACCGTGGGCAAAGCCTCTGCGAGCCATTTTAGAGTGTTCTGAATGTCACTCATTTGAACTTTGGTCCCAGCAAGAGGAGGTGGGTTAGTTTTATTGTCAGTTTTAGTAGACTCGGAAGCTTCTTTGATCAGAGGGTCTACATCGTCAGGATTCACATCTACCCCCAATCCTACTTGCGCTAAGTTGACTTTATGCTTACGGATCAGCTGAGCTGAGGCCAGGACCGTACAATGCAGCGCTGTAACATTAGGGTTAGTGGTACATAGAGGCTCAACAAATGAGAAATCCTCAGATCTAATAACTCTTAATTGAGGTATTAGGTGAAGTTTCTCGAGCATGCCTGTCCGAGGAAGCCATTTGCCACGACATTGCTGATTCAGATTCTTCACAATGCAAATCCTATTTTCTTCTCTATTCTCTTCCTTTGTTAGAGCCGGTGTATCCCTATCAGTTTCCATGCTTTCAAATGTACTATTAGGATTATTCCTTTGAGGGGTGGAAAACTGATTGTCAATTGAATGATTTTCTGTAAGACTAGAGTCTTGGCTAGCATTGCTCACTGCGGAAATTTCTTTGGATTTTTCCGTCAATATCCAGCTGGTGAGTGTACCCGGACCTTTATTTCGGTTTTTCTTTCTTTTAAGAGCCGTTTTTCTAGCCTTTTAAGATTTCTGTTGTGGAATTCCTGTATTTGGTAGTGGAGAGGCCACCTCTACCGGAACATTTCTTAAGGCTGCTCTTTTCGCCATTCTACGCTGTTTCTTAAGTCAGGCGAGCATTTCCTTCATTTGTAGGATGTTCGTTCCCCTCAACGTTAATTGGGCTAGATGGAATCTGAGGCTCCTTTACCTCTACATGACCTACTTCATAATCTAAGTCTGGAACGGGGAGATTCAGCTGTAGAATTGTATTCACGTGTATTCTACCGCTTAGTTTTAGGAGAATTTTTAGGGCAAATTGTAGAGAGGATAAGGACGCCTGTATCTCAGTAATAGCTGCAGAGTTTAACTGTGAAAGTTCACTGGGTTGGTCGGCCTTACTTTGCTCTGGCTCCTCTAAGTCGATCAGTAGATTTGGTGATTCAAACAGTCGCCCAGAACATAAAGTTCTCTGAGGGGAATTGGCAGGTTGTAGCACTTGAGCCTCCACTATTATACTTGCAGCTTTCTTGGCAGTCCCCATCTCGATAATCCCTAATTCTCCTGAATTAGGAAGAGGGGCCATAGATTTTTGTATGGACAGGCATAAATCCAGTAACGAATTATTGTCAATATCGTCAAAGGATGTAGCATCCAGTGGTCGGCTTGCGTTCTGTTCAGCTGGAAGAATCACCTCCGTATGTTCGTCAGTACATTCAGGCAAGTTTTTTTTTTTATTAAATAGCTCAGGGATGGTGCCTTTAACGTTAGCTGGCGATTTCAAACTGTCCCCACCACTTGGATTGTTAGTAGGTGTATAAGGATGATTAGTTCTGCCTTTCCGTAAATTGTAGGGCGCTTTTGCCCCGCGTGCTTTAGGCGGCATTTAGGCTCCGAAGAGTAGCGAGGGAGAAAGTAAAAGTAGTAAGCCGAGAGAGCCAATCTTTAGCAATGGCAAGTCGTTCAGCAGTAAATGCGTATAATTCAGGTTAGAGGGTCTATGTAGAAGGTTATTAGTTCCTAGTAAGGATCGAAGGAGATTGTAATCTTCCACAGACTCCCCTAGACTAGGCCGATAGATAATACTTAATTGTGCGGTCAGGCTTACCTTATCCTTCACGTTTTGCAGTGAGGCTTAGTAGCTGATGCGCCCACGCGCCAAACAGCCGCACAACAGCCAGTGGGCTTTACTCGGCCGGGCTTAACGCCGCAAGGGTGGCTCTCGGCTCAATATGAGTCCCAAAGATGTCACGTGTTCAGTCACGTGACGTCGCTCGGCTCCGCCTCCTCCAGGAAGCCCGAGGTCTCAGCAAGAGCTGCGTTCAGCTCGCAGTGCTGAGGGGGAGAGTTTCACGCGATCCTTCAGCATACAATAGACACACCGCACGGGCGGCTCTCGGCTCAATATGAGTCCCAAAGATGTCACATGTTCAGTCACGTGACGTCGCTCGGCTCCGCCTCCTCCAGGAAGCCCGAGGTCTCAGCAAGAGCTGCGTTCAGCTCGCAGTGCTGAGGGGGAGAGTTTCACGCGATCCTTCAGCATACAATAGGCACACCGCACGGGCGGCTCTCGGCTCAATATGAGTCCCAAAGATGTCACGTGTTCAGTCACTTGACGTCGCTCGGCTCCGCCTCCTCCAGGAAGCCCGAGGTCTCAGCAAGAGCTGCGTTCAGCTCGCAGTGCTGAGGGGGAGAGTTTCACGCGATCCTTCAGCATACAATAGACACACCTAGAAGACATCCTAGGGCCTGCAGGTGGACAGATTGCAAGGCATGAACGTTGAGCCAATGGATACAGCTCACTGCAAGTTTAGAGGCAACAGCAGAGGGCTCCAGACAATATTAGTTGGCAGAGACAGGGAGGGGAGGTGTTTTACAGCAGGGAGAGCAGGTAACACGAGGAGTGTCAGGATAAGAGGGCAAGAACTGACAAGCAGATGGATACAATAGAAAGGAGGGAGAGGCTAGGACAGATGGGCGGGCCAGACAGAATAAATGAGGGAAAGCAGCATCCCGGATAGCCAGTGAAATTCACAGCAGCATCCGGGAATACAGAAAGGAGCAGAGAGGCAGTGAATATAGGCAGAGAGAGGAGAAAGCAGGGGAGAATGAAAAGGCAGGAGCGAATTACAACAGACAAAAAAGGTTGCAAACCAAGAGCAGCAGAGAGGGAGTAATTGGAAGAGAGTGGAGGAGAGGATAAGAAAGGAAAAACACACATGCTAAAAGGAGGGAGAAGGCCTCCTTACCTTGTCATGACAGGAGGAACCAGTGCAGCAGCATTGTTGAAGACAGGGGCCAACAAAGAGAGATGGGTGCCAGAAAAATCATGGTAACAAGCCACAGAGATGGGGAGTTGGCTCCTCGGCGCCATCCGCGCCCGGACAGGCCCAGACAGGCAATGGGCCTTATATGGGGGCTTTAGGTGAGGGATGTCGGCCCAGCCTTCTGGCTAGGAAGCTAGGGACATATCAATAGCAATCCTCCGTTCTGAGGGTCAGGAAATCAGCCATAGATGCAAGCTCAGTTAGAGGAGCATCGCAGGCTGCACAATGAGGACGCCTCAATGGTTTGAGACAGACAACGGCGGCCATCTTCCAGGGGAGCAACTGCTCCGTTGATACAGTGACAATGTGGGCATCAGTATCCTCCTGCAAGCAGGGAGCTGCAGAAAGGGCTCGGATGCCCACACTCCTGATGTTGCTGGAGGTCTAAAAGCACCCAGACAGGCAATGGGCCGTATATGGGGGCCTTTGGCGGGGATGTCAGCTAGGAAACTGGAAGCCATTTTCAATAGCAATCATCCAATCAGAGGGTCAGGAAATCAGCCATAGACATGAGCTCAGTTGGAAGAGCGTTGCAGGCTGCAAAATGAGGCAGTCTCGATGGTTTGAGACATGCAATGGCGGCCATCTTCCAGGGAAGCAACTGCTCCATCGATTCAATGAAAATTCTGTCATCAGCCTCCTGCTGCAAGCAGGGAGCTGCAGGTGGGGCTCTGATGCCTGCATGCCTGATGTTGCTGGTGGTATTAAAGCTCCCAGACAGGCAATGGGCCATATATGGGGGCCTTAGGAGGGGGACGCCGGCACAGTCTGCCGGCTAGGAAGCTGGAAGTCATTTTCAATCGCAATCCTCCGATTGGAGGGTCAGTAAATCTGCCATAGATGCAGCTCAGTTGGAAGAGCATTGCAGGCTACACAATCAGGCAGTTTTTATGGTTTAAGACATGTGATGGTGGCCATCTTCCAGGGGAGATACTGGAGCAAAGATAACAATATTTGATCCAATCAGCAGCTTTGTAGGCAGCAAGTTCAGTGGCACCCCCAGACATTTTTCATAGGGGTGGCCTGATGAGGTCTCTTGGGTGGCACACCAAAACAAACACATAACTAAACTTTGGGCTGGTGGGGGGTAGGGCAGTGTTTGCATAAGGGTGGTCGCGGGCCCCCTTGGCCACCCATTGGTGGCGCCTCTGAGCACGTTGGATGCAGGGCTTTCCCTTTCCCAGCTGCACAGTGATTTCAAAATGGGCTATTTTGGACTATTTTGTGGCCAGCCAATTGGACTATTTGTAGGTTACTTTAGACAGCAGATCTGTTGCTTTGTCCTCCTGGTGCTGCCTTTCTTGCAACACCCACCCACCCCACTCCCACGCTCTCTACTCCCATGCGCTCGCCCCACTCCCACTCTCTCTATCCCTACCCCACTTCCACCCTCCCCTCCCCATTATGTGTGCTGATTGGGTTTTGTTTGTGCTATTCCTGGGCTATTTTTCATGGCAGATCCGTCTTTGGGCCTCCTGAGGCCGCCTCTCTACCAAGACACACCCAACCCACTCCCCTCTCCCTACCCCCACCCCGACTCTCTCTACTCCACCCTACTCCCACTCTCTCTACCTCCACCCACACCCCCCCATTATGTGTGCTGGGTGGGTATTGTTTGTGCTATTTTGGGCTATTTTTGACATGTCCTCCTGATGCTGCTTTGTTCATGTTTTTTGCCAACAACCATCAATGCCCACCCACCCAAACTACCCCCACCCTCTCTACCTACTACCACCCACCCTACCACCACCCTCTCAACCCCACCCACACACCCTACCACCACTCTCTCTACAGCCCTAACCCCCACTCTCCCTACACCCAACCAAGCCCCCTCCCCCACTGTGAGGAATTCCACAATCTGCACAGTGGGTGTGCGCTCACCTGGGCTTTTTTGAAATTTTAAATGAAACTGAATAATGGTAGATCAACCTCTGGAAAATGTGTGGGGCTAATCCGTACACAATCCTGTATGCTTACCGCACGACATTCACATAGACCTGTGTACTCTGGGTGGACACAGCCTACAGGCGCAGTCCCCCCTGTTCTATTTAGTTGGGATGTGACAGCCAGGATTACACAATGTTATCTCAGAAGGGGGAGGGCCAAACCTTCCTCCTGCCATGGCCAGTCTAATTAACTAACAAAGACTCCATGGATACACCCTGGCCTTTTGTTTGTGGCAGCAATTAACATAATTAACATACGAATAGAGGGTACTTCAAACAGGCCCACATGGGGCCTAGCTGCAGAGGTTAACAAAGGAGACAGGGAACTCCAACAACCTTTGATATGCACTGTGCCAGCCTGAAGCCAGTTCCCGCCCTTAGTATCACTGGACTGGACTAAGTGTCTGGGACTAGGTGTATTACAGTAGTCATTCCTGCAGGCGGACCCCATCCAGAAGGTACGAGTATGTGGATTGATGGTGCCAGAAAGTCTGGTCCTGCTGCAGATTCAAGAGATACCTGCTGCTTTAATCAGAAACCACAGAGAGCTCCATTAACCAGAGAGACCCTTTGACAGACAGGAAGAAGGGAGGGACTTGGTATTACGAGTTTTCCCCACTTTACCTTTTCTGTTGCAAAGCACTGTGGTTATGACGTCATACATACAGGAGATTGTTGGTGGGGACGCAGGATCGGTTCATAAAGGCAGGATTTGCCTGCACCAATCACTGTGGCCCATTTGGCTTTAGAAGAGGGCTGAGCCCCTCTTCAGGGAGATCATCTGAAGACTGCAGGGAGTAACAAGAAGAACTCAGCATTGGACCCTGGCTGAAGGTGCAGTCTGCCTTATACCTCCCGCCAGTGAAGAAAGGCCAGGACATTCAAGAGGGAAGCAAGATTCCTCCCTTAAGCATCTCCCAGGGAACAGAGAGAGAAACTGGATCCAGAAGACCCTCCAGGAGCCCCAGAACTGGTATCCAGCCTGCACACAGTGTGCTCGTCTAGGCTCTGCAACAAGATTCCTAGGTGGGAAGTGCCAGAGAGTCTCTGAACCAAACCAAGGAAAAGACAGCTGCCTGCAACAATCTCATCAGCTTTGGGATGCCCGCCTTAAAGGACGACACAAGCCCAGTAAATAAGCTAGGAGGACATTTTTTAGCCAGTTGAACCCATCAAGCTGCAACCGTCTGCACCACTGACTGTTGTTATGCCACAGCTGCCAGCGCCGTCTGAGAAGCCTCAACCGGTGCTTCAGAACCGCCGATCAGCACTGAGACAACTATTCTTGACCCAGAGTTGCTGTGTAAACCAGCCTGCAGCCATCCATCCAGCCTTGCTCGCCAAACTGCCTTCCGCCTGATACCCGCAGATGTCTTCCATCTTGAACTCTGTCGCTGAAGTTGCAAAGTGCCTTGAAACCGACTCGACCCTGTCGAGCACCAAGAACATCAACAGCACAAGGTACATTGTGGTTCTGTCACCCTGGTCTTTTACGACCCATTGCTCCCTTTGTGTTGAAACCAAATATCCTTGAACTATTGCGATTAATTATTATACCGACTACCCTCCTCTCAGTATCCAGAGTGTCTCCCAATTCCTTCTTTGAAATTTTCTGTCCTCTGCATTCCTTTTCAGGGTGGGTTGTATTTTGTGGTGTGCTAGAACTGTCTGTTGTGATAATAATAAAGTAGATATGTGTATACAACCTTGACTGGACAATCCCTGTTATCATTAGGTAATAATTGCATTTTTGCTGTGTTGCAACTAACCAACGATCCACAACCTTACGGACATAAGCTTGCTGGTCCATCCAGGTTACCAAAATTGGACAAGGAAGTTTATAATTGGCTTGTGTTTCCAATCTGTTCAGATCCCTTCTGGTGTACTAGAGGTGTGGGGATGATTGATGGTTTAGAAACTGATATTCATCCCATGACCACTGATGCCCCGGAAGTTGATTTGTCACACCCACCCTACCCCCACTCTCTACACCTACCCACCCTACCCCTAATCTCTCTATCCCAACTCACCCACCATACCCCACTCTCTACCTCACCCACCCAACTCCCCACTCTCTCTAACCCAGCCACTCAAACCCCAATCGCTCTACCCCCACTCACCCAACCCCCAATCTATCTACCCAACCCACTCTCTATAACCCCACCCATCCACCCCACCCTCTCTACCCACACTCATACACCCCATCCCAACTATCTCTAACACCACCCAACACACTACCACTCTTTCTACATTCATACAGCCCACCGTCTCTACTCCCCTTCCCCCACTCACTCTACCCACACCCACCCACTCTACCCCTACTCTCTCTACCCCAACCATACCGCTAAGCACGGACCCTAGTTCACTCTGGCCTCCCCCACCCCAACTATCTCTAACCCCACTCCCACTCTTTCTACACCCACCCACCCACCCCATCCTCTCTACTCCCCCACTCGCTCTACCCACACCCACCAACCCTACCCCTACTCTCTCTACCCCAACCACTCACCAACCATACCCCTAAGCACCGACCCTAGTTCACCCTGGCATCCCCCACCCCAACTCTTTCGAGGTGTCCAGCCAAAGGATCGAAAATAAAGGATCGAATGCCCTTTTGTTTGAATCCAAAAGGATTGAAAAAAAAGGGTTAAATGTTTTTTTTATTTATTTATATATATATATATATATATATTTATTTTAAGTGTAGTATGCATAAAACGTTTTTTATAAAAAGAAAACAGGGGGTTAAGGGGAAACGCCCCAGAATTTATTTTTTTTTACCCTTTTTTCGGTCTTTTTGGAGTAAAAAAAAAGGCATTCGAGCCTTTTGTTTTCGATCCTTTGACCTATAACTCTCTCTCTAACCCCACCCACCCCACTCCCACTGTTTCTACAGCCACCCACCTCACCCCACTCTCTATACTTTCCCCCCCACTTGCTCTATCCACACCCACCCACCCTACCCCTACTCTCTCTACCCCAACCACTCACCAAACATACACCTAAGCACCGACCCTAGTTCACTCTGGCCTCCCCCCCCAATTCTATCTAGCCCCACCCACTCCACTCCCACTCTTTATACACCTACCCACCCCACCCTTTCTACCACCCACCCCCTCCCACTCTACCCACCAACCCTACCACTACTCTCTCTACCCCAACCATTCACCAACCATACCCCTAACCACCAACCATGGTTCACTATGGCCTTCTCCACCCCATCTCTCTCTAACCGCATCCACACCACTCTTTCTAAACCCACTCACCTCACCCCACTCTCTCTACTCCCCCACCCCCACTCGTTCTACCCACACCCACCCACACTACCGCTATTCTCTCTACCCCTACCACTCACCAACCACAACCCTACCCACCGACCCCAGTTCAATCTGGCCACCCCGACCCTCCCACCCTATCAACACTCTCTCTACCCCCAGCTCTCCACCCTATCCCCACTCTCTCTACCCCACCTATCCATCTTACTCCCGCTCCCTCTATCCAACCCACCCAGCTCTCTCTGGAACCACCCACCCTACCCCTACTCTCTCTACCTGCACCCACTCTTTCTGCTACCCATCCACTCTACCACAACTCACCCTATCGCCACTCTCTACTCCCACCCACCCATCCCCCACTCGCTCTACCCCTAGCCACCCATCCCTCACTCTCTCTACCCCTACCCACCATCCCCCTCTCTCTCTCTACCCACACACACACCCACCCACCATACCTGCCTACATTTCAAAAAGGAAATCTCAGAGACCACATCCACTAAAGACTCCACCCACCCAGAGCCGGCCGTAGGGCAGGACGGGCCGGGCGACTGCCTGGGGCGCAATGCTCCCCCCAGGGCACCATTAGTCCCCCACATGCCAGCTTCGGGAGTCTTTCAAGGGCTCTCCCGAGCTAGTGAAGTGGGAGAAGGCGCGGCAGGCACCCTTGTGTTATTAAATGCACCTGTGATGGTGGGGAGCATTTAATAACACTTATTCACAGGATGATTACCTCCCTGCTCCGATGCAGGAGCCAGGAGGTTTTCATAGGAATAGGATGCTCAAGCATTAGCATGTGCATGAGCGTCCCATTCCAGTGATTAACCCACTGCAAGGCGCCAGAGCAGGGAAGGACAAAACAAATGTGGCACTCCTGATACCCCCCCGCCCCGCCTCTACACCTGTTGAGCAGGGCGCACAGGGAGGGGGCGCTTCTGCCTCTAAGGCCGGCCCTGCACCCACCATCATGCCCACTTCTGCCCAATCCCACCATCTTTTTAAAAAAAAGGTCTTATGCCTGATATGGGTGGGATTTCCCTGCTATACTATTTGAAAAAATGTAAAGTTCCCCACAAAGGCAAACCCTTTCTGCTGCAGTTCCAAGTCAGGGTACTCACTACCTGCCCGTTTCTTGTAGAGAAGCCCCTCAATGCTCACACGAGAAAAAATGCAACCCACTAGGGGAAAAGGCCCAGCACACCTTGTGCAAGAAGAACAAGGTTTTATTTCCACAAAAATTAAATAAAGTACTCTGCCACCACAGAACATTCTGGCAAAATTAGTATGAGCAACGCTTTATGGAGGCGATTTGACACAATGGGGTCTTGGGATATCAATTTAAGGTGATCTGCGCCCAATTTTCAAATGTGTTGCATAGCCGTGAGACTACGGAGACTTCCCCCTGCTCTGTGAAAATTAGAAAAACTATGATTCTCACAAATGCTGCGCCATTAGAATAGGTAAACATAAGACACAAATGGTTTATATCTTCATACTCCTTTATTAAATCACAAAGTCCATTACTGGGACACGTGTTTCGGCACGTACTGTGCCTTTTTCAATCAGGGCTAATTTCAAATAAGATTTCATAGTTAAACAGAAAAACCAGAGGTTTCCAAATTAGTAAAATGAACAATATTAAAAAAACAATCAAAGTGTATGGTCAAATGTAAAAACAGTTTGTGAAAACAAATTGAACAGAATATTGCACAGAGATTGAGGAATTTGGGGGTGACGGGCGGGTATTTAAGGGATTATGAAAAAATATAAGCATTAAAACAAAAAAGAGAGAGAAAGAGGGATAGAGAGAAGAAGAGACAAAAATACATAATTAGCAATGTCGGATTAATAAGATGATACAATAACTCTATTACTTAAATTGCCACAGGTTCCTTGCCAGTCTTTGTTCGTTTTTTCATTTGCATGTGACCTGAAAGGTCTAATTATTCTGCTCTCATTGATCAAGGGTTAAATCCTATCTCTGGAAACATATGGAAAAAGTGTGAACTAATACGTATTGGTGTGTGAATTCTAAATATATGCAAATGACTGGAGTTCATAAACGACCCATCACTAATTGTGTGGGGCGTTATTTTCCGTATTGACTACACTTGATTAGTCAATATGCGTAGAAAAACAATACGTGCCCAATCTGTAACCTAATGTACACCTGGTACTGCAGACAAGACCTAAGCAAATACTTCAAGGTCAATGCATCTAACAGGCTACAGCTCGATTCCAGACATGTCGGCGCCCATCCAAAGCTCTCCACCCTCAGTTCAGATTTATTGTTTTTTCACTCCCAGCACCTCACCTCACAAATCACGTGACCTACGGTGAAGGCAACTGGTCCCAGCTTTCTGATCTTTTCTGATCGATTGGGGGTCTAACAGTGTTATGGCCAATGGTCTGAGACTGACTGGTACCTTGGAATGCTGGGGGTCTTGGGTCAGGGCATCTGGGCGCTATTACTTAGAGCTGGGATGGGGTAGGGCGGAGGCTTGTGCCCTCCTTTTCGATGTATCACTTTTTGCAGAGAGCACTCAACCCCAGAGTGGCCTTGCAGGGCGCATACCTTCTGGGATACAAATGCTGGCAACATGAGACAATGAAGGGACTATGAATGTTTGCAGCTCTGGCCTTTATGATATGATATGATATGATATGATATGATATGATATGGCATTTGTAACGCGCCTATACACAAGTGTTTCAAGGCGTGACGAGGCAGGGAGGGGGGAACAAGGGGAAGACAGACAACGATCCTACTAGGCCAGGTGTCATTCAGACCGCGCAAGTGCAGGGGTAGGGGGAAGGGAAAAAGTGCAATGGGAAGGGGGAGGGAGGGGAGTGCAGTACAAATAAGTAGAATAGAAATAAAATAATAAATAATTAGGGCCAGCTGGTGGCAAGTGCAAGGTAAGTGCAGACAAGTGCTGGGGGGGGCTGTAGTGATACAGAGACAGTCCCGCAGTGCAGGGGTTGCCAGGGAGGCAGTGCAAGTGAAGAGTGACTGGGCCCAGGACCGAGGTCGGTGAGAGTGGCCCAGTTGCAGAATCAGTGCAGTTTTGGTGAAGAATTTATCAGGGGAGAGGGAGAGAGAAAGCAGAAGTGAAGAGGAAGGTTTTGAGGTGCTTCCAGAACCGGAGATGGTTCTCCTCAAGTTTCAGGGAGGCAGGAAGGCTGTTCCAGAGGGAGGCCCCTGCCGCGGAGAGAGATCTACCCCCAGCTCGTTGCTTCGAGAAGCGGCTGACCCTGAGGGAGTTGCAGACAGATGAGCGTAGTGCTCGGGAAGGAAGATATTTAGGAAGAGAGAGTTGAAGGTATTTAGGCCCCAGGCCCCAGAAGGCCTTGTGGACAATGCAGAGGGTTTTGAACTTAATCCTCGCAGCCACTGGGAGCCAGTGTAGAGATTTCAGTCCTAGAGAGCTTGAGGCCAAGGACAAGTCTCGCAGTTCTGTTCTGGATGAGTTGCAGAGGGCGGAGAGTGGAGGCAGGCAGATTAAGATAGAGGCTGTTACAGTAGTCCAGCTTCGAGAGAACCAGGGCTCGGGAGACAGTGAGCTTCTGGGGGAAGGAGAGGAAGGGAAGAATACCTCTGAGGAGGTGCAGCTGGTAATGTGACTTCTTAGAGACGTCAGATATATGAGGAGAGAAGGAGAGTGTGGAGTCGAAGATGACCCCGAGGTTTTTTGCCTTGCAGGTAGGAGCAGGAAGAGGGCCAAGAGAGGCCGGCCAGAGAGCTGCAGGGAAGGAGGGAGTGGGTGTGCCGATGAGTAGGATCTCAGTCTTACTAGCATTAAGGCAGAGGTCATTGGCAGCACACCATTCCTGGATAGCAGACAGACAGTCAGAGATGAGGGAGGGAGAGGAGGAGGCCGAGGGTAGCCTGAAAATGAGCTGGGTATCGTCCGCATAGCACTGAAAGTTGGGGCAGAGGGCGGCGATGAGGTGGGCAAAGAGTGCCAGATACTGGTTGAACAGCCAGGGAGAGAGATTAGATCCCTGGGGAACGCCACAGGTGGAGAAAAAGATGTCAGAGAGGAAGGACCCAAGTTGGACCTGGGAGGGTCGATTGGAAAGGAAAGAGGTCAGCCACGCCAGAGCCTGACCAGTGATACCCAGGTTATCACGGAGACGGTTGAGCAGGATGGCATGGTTGACAGTGTCAAAGGCAGAAGAGAGATCGAGCAGAATGAGAACACACGGAGTGTTGGAGTCGAGGTTCAAGAGCAGGTCCTCACGGATGTTCAGGAGAGCAGTTTCCGTGCTTCTGGCCGCTCTGAAGCCAGATTGATGGTCATGGAGACTATCAACAGCTTCAGCATGGAGGTTAATCTGGGAGATGGCCAGTTTCTCCAGGAGCTTGCCCAGGAAGGGAGTGATGGAGATTGGGCGATAGTTAGCCGGACAGGAGGGGTCGGCAGAGGGTTTCTTAAGGAGAGGGTGCACAAGGGAGTGCTTGAGGGGGGATGGGAAGACTCCAGAGGCGAAGGAGTTGTTGCAAAAGTCAGCCAGGGCAGGAGCCAGGGAGTCGATGTGGTCCTTGAAAGTTTTGGAGGAACAGGGGTGAATCTGTTTAGACGAGACTTTCATAGATCAGACTTGTCTGGAAACCTCGTCAGCAGAAAAAATCACTGTGCCCGAGCTATAACCTATTCCTGCATGCATACACTTATTTCTATGTGTGTGGCTCGGGCCTGCGGCCCTGGCAGCAGCGCAAAGCTAGGCCTCGATTTCAGTATGGCTGCTACCATCTAAAATGGCGTTTGATTCCCCATGTACTCTACAGCTGAAGCATGCACCACCCTCCCCGCACTATAGCCCCTGTCAACACCTCCCACACCCTGTACCCTCCCTGAGTCCCTACTACACACTTCCAGGTCTCTGCCTCATCCGACGGTGCTGTAGGGGCCTGGAACGATCATCCCCCCTTCCCAACAGCATGCTGTTTAACTGGATCACAGCAGCAACAACCCACGACTTCCTCTCAAGAGTCTGCTCCCCCTCACTTGGCTGGCACTGATCGACGTGGCAAGGAGGAGCAGGGGCAACTGCTATCCCCATCCCATGAAGTTTCCTTCCTGCCTCCTGCTCTGACTTTGAATCAGGTACAGGGCACTGTGGCCACTTGGGGTTGCTGTTTGTTAATTGAAATGACAGCACGCACACAAACATCCCTTGCTGTCACTCATGCCCACACCTCCATGTGATTGGCCACTAGCAGTCTGTCACATGGAGGTGTGGGCAGAGTTGCTGGGACAGCTGGAAACCCAGAGATGTCATGCTCTTCCAGGGAGAAGAGCACCGGACACTAGGCAGGACTGCCACCCACCCGTCCCCAACACTCTCTACCCCACCCTTCCCCAACTCTCTCTACCCCACCCTTCCACCACTCTCTCTACCTCCACCCACCTTCTATGCCCCCACTCTCTCTTCTCCCGTCCTATCCCACTCTCTCCCCCCCTGCCGCCCACCCTACCCCCACGTTCTGTACCCCCAGATACCCACCCAACGCACACACTTGCTAAACCCCACCCACCCTATCCCCAATGCTCTCTGCCCCCAAACACCTTATCGCATCCTCCTTTGAAACGTTGCACTCTTCTACTTGCACCCTGGTGCCGATAAATGCAAACTGCAAAGGACAGCAGTAAACGCCAAAACTATTGGCTTTGCCAATGCTTGTTTTAATGTGAACTGTAGAAGACTGGAGAAACAGCTAATTAACAGAAACAGCTGCAATACAAGAACAGGAACAGAAAATGTTTCTATTTTTCCAACGTTTCAGCAAATGGAGCAGTTTCCATTTTTGCATGCTGACCTTGTAGTGGGGAGTCAACGTTTAGGACTTGGTGCTGCGAGACGAGAATAGGCGTGACCTCCAATTAGCTACTGAACCCACATCTAGAAATACAAAGAATATGGCACTGGCAGCTGATAAAGAAGCTTTTTCAGAAAGTTGCCATGGGAGTGGGGTGGGGCCATCTTCTCACGGGCTGCTTTGTTTTCCGAAGCTACAGTGAAAAGCAGCCATTCCTGTCAGCGGGTGCACACATCACATGTCTTTTTCCGTGTGGGAGGTGTGAACAGTTTCTTGTGTGGTTACCTGACATGGCCGCCCTGACACAGGAAACGCTACTACTTCTGTCCGAATGGTTAATATTGTTTTTGGAGTGCTTCACAGTAGTCAGAAATTGAAAAACAGAAATCGGAATTAAAGGCGAAATTGACACATCTTTAATAACTGTTAAGGTTACCGCCTTGGCAGCACTTCAAACCAGAGCCCTTTGCAAACTCGAGTTCAGAGCATTGAGAGGGGGCGGGGGAGAGATTGAGCGGGCGGGTGGGGGAGAGGGGGTAGGGGGTAGGGGTGGAGATGGACAGAACATGTGCAGAAAGTAAAATGATTTTGAAAGCTGCTGCAGTAACCTGAATTTGTATGTTTTCATTGGTTACTTCTAAATAGTGTTTTACAATCAATCCCCCAAATAGTTACCACACATAATTGTTAACTCACTGCCACCTCACACACCCCTTCATACCAAAACAATTACAATAACTTGAAAAAATGAAAATAGCAACTCAGAGAGTTCTTTCCAGAATTGATGGAATCTGAACGTGAAATAAGAACGGGTGGTGCATCACCTCTCCTCTCTCCCAAGCAGCATCTCTCCCCCCCACCCCACTTCTTTCTTATAGACCTTAGCAGTGTTAGATCCCTCCCTGCCGGTGCAGCCGGTGGAGGTAGAGAAGCTCAGGGCCTGCGCTAGGCCTAGCCGAGGAGCGAAATAAGGACATGACACGCTCTCTCCGGCTCGTGCCCCGAACTGCCTGCCTTCTGGCAGGGCGGGCCCTTTATAGTTTGTGCACGTCAAGTCGTCCCGCCTGCGGGACGTGAGGCGCATGTAACATTCCTCTTTTTTTCCAACCAAGCACAACAACACGCAAACACATAATCACATCAAACAACATCCTTAACTTTGCTGTGCAATCTAGTCCAGCACAGTCTCGCACTCTCCACATTGTCACTTTATCACTCCTAGTCTCTTAGCCTCTCCGGAGCCTTTGGGGCTGCCCTTAAGTCATACCGGCCAGGCCTTAACCGAAGGATTGTCTCTGGGCCAGGCCCCCCTTCTGGCTCACCTTCATCTTCTGGAGACGCCTCATCAGAACATTCAGGTTGCTCCTCGGGCTCTCGACTCGGGGTCGCCTCTCTCTCGTTCCAGTGGCACAAATTGTCTGGTGGTGGCTCTGCCTCCACCTGGGACTGCCTGTCTCTATCAGTCCACATTTGTTGGGGCACCCTCTTGAACCACGAGGCATTCTTGGTGATCGACTGGTGCCCTTGTGCCGCTGTCACCATCGTTCCTTCCATTCGGGTGACTGTCCAGGGTACACGGTCATACCCTGCTTCAAGCTTGGTCTTTGTGGGGTTCCACAACATCAAAACGTGATCTCCGACCTTGTGTCCGAACCTTCTTGCATGCCTCCTGACACTCATGTGTGCGTTTGCTGCCGCTCTCTTTCGTTGAGTGCGGTCGCTGTCAAAGGTATCTACTCCTCTGCTTGGGTGCTGTGGTATGGACGAGTTTACCAATGTCCCATACATGAGGTCTGCCGGGGGTAGACTTGTGGAGCCGTGGGGCATCACTCGGTAGTTCCGTAGGAATTTGTATAGATGTACTCTCCAGGGGCTGGTTTGAGCCCTGGATATGCGTAGCACCTTGTTGATGGTCTGCATGAACCTCTCCACATCGCTGTTCGCCTGTGGCCACCTGGGCGTGATGTTGTCATGTTTGATGTGCAAGTCATCCAGGTATTTCGTGAGCTCCGTCCCCTGGAATGGCGGTCCATTGTCACTCTTGATGCGTCTTGGCAGGCCATGTGTAGCGAACATCTTCTCGAGTTCAGGTATCACGGTCTCCCCCGCTGTCCAGCATACGATCTCCACTTCGGGGTATCGTGATTGGTCGTCGATGGCCACCAGCAGGTATGTTCCTTCCTGTACTGTGCAAAAATCGACGCTGATGGCGTCCCACCTTGATGACCCATGCTCCGCTGACTGTATAGCTTCAGGGTTTGGCTGTGCTCCTGTGATTTGGCAGGGGAGGCAGGATGCAATGATTTGCTCAACCTTGGTGTCAATGTGAGGAAATCACACCTGGTGTCGAATACTGGCTTTTGTCCTGACCATTCCCTGGTGGCCTTCGTGTGCCAGCGCCATGATTCTGTCCTGCAGGCTGCTGGGAATCACAATGCGGGCTTCCCTCAGGATCAACCCTTCGCTGATGACAGACAAGTCCTGTCATACTGGGAACATACCAGTGAGGAAGTCTCTGGCTGCTGGCATACGGTTATGTACATGGTGGACAAAAGATTTCCACTCGCCCAACATGGTGGTGTTCTTGATCAAGTCGCAGCAGGGGTCAGTGTGCGTGGAATCCACAATGTCTTCGATGCTGACTGCGTTGGGCTTCATGGTGTGAATGATTTGGCATATGTGCTCTTCTGTATCCTCTGCTTCACTCACTTCTCCTAGGGTGGCAGCCCTTGGGTGCCTGGATAGGAAGTCCGCCAGATTGTAAGTGCCCGCTTGGTAGGCCAACTCGAACTCATATTGCTGCAGATGGAGCAGCCACTTCCCAATTCTGGCCGGAGAGTGTGAAGATGATCCTGTGAAGATCGGGATGAGTGGCTTATGATCTGTGTAGGCCCTGAATTTTCATCCATAGAGGTAGATGTGGAAATGGCGGCAGCCCGAAAGCACCGCTATGGCCTCCTTCTCGATGTGCGAGTAACGCTGTTCAGTGGGTGTGAGGGCTCAGTAGGCATACGCAATGGGCTTTATTTCGCCTGTCTGTGATATTTGGATGAGGATAGCGCTGAGGCCGACAGGGCTAGCATCGACGTATAGTTCAGTTGTCAGTGTTGGGTTTGATTGATTGATTGATATTTTATTTCTATCGCGCTCATACACAAGTGTTTCAGAGCCCGACCAGGCAGGGAAAGGGAACAGGGGAGAACAAAAACAACACTCTTACTAGGCCCAGTGACATTGAGAACGTTCAAGTGCAGGGTAGAGGGAGAAGGGGGAGAAGTGCATGGAAGGGGGAACAAAAGGAGAGTGCGGAGCGAGAAGGAAAAAAAAACAAAAATGATAATAAAATAATAAATAAAAAGACAACAAACAATGGGAGGCCAAATGCTGGGTTTATGGCAGCAGGCCGTGTAGGTCTGAAAGTGCAGGAAGAAAAGGGGAGGGCTGTATGGGTACAGATACAGACGCCAGTGCAGGGGTTGGCCCGGAGGCAGTGCGTGAGGGTGGCAAGATGAGCAGGTACCTGGGCCCAGAGGACAGAGGGTGGCCAGGTGCATGGTGCCAAGGGAGAGCAGAATCAACGGGGGAAAGGGGAGGAGAAGGCAAAAGCAAAGAGGAAGGTTTTGAGGTGCTTCCGGAACCGGAGATGGTTCTCAAGTTTTAGAGTGGCAGGGAGGCTGTTCCAGAGGGAGGCCCCAGCCGAAGACAGAGATCTACCCCCAGCTCGTTTCTTTGAGAAACAACTGACCCTGAGGGAGTTAGAGGTAGAGGAGCGGAGTGCTCGAGATGGGAGGTATTTGCGGAGGGATAGCTGAAAGTATGTTGGACCCAGGCCCCAGAAAGCCTTGAGGACAATGCAGAGGGTTTTGAATTTAATCCTTGCATCCACAGGGAGCCAATGGAGAGATTTCGGAGCTGGAGAGACACAATCCTAGGGCTTGAGGCCAAAGACAAGTCCCGCAGTCCTGTTCTGGATAGGTTGTAAAGGGCGGAGAGTAGAGGCAGGTAGATTAAGAAAGAGGCTGTTGCAATAGTCCAGTTTAGAGAGAACCAGAGCTTGGGAGACAGTGAGCTTCTGGGGGAATGAGAGGAAAGGAAGAATACCTCTGAGGAGGTGCAGTAGGAGGTTTGACTTTTTTGATACATCAGCGATGTGGGCAGAGAAGGAGAGTGTGGAGTCAAAGGTGACACCAAGGTTCTTGGCCTTGCAGGTGGGGATAGGAGGAGGGCCAAGGGAGGCGGGGGGTCATAGTATGCCATTGTTCTTTCGGCTGAGAGGGATGTCTTGATCCGCTCGAACGCCTCCTGGTAGTCAGGGCTCCAGTTCCATTTGGTGTTCGATCTGGTGAGTTCCCTGAGCAGCTCGGACATTGTTGCCAGGTTGAGGATGAACCTCCCACAATAGGTTGCCATTCCCAAGAAACTGCGTATCTCTGTGGGTGTTGTCACGGGAAGGCCTCCTTTATGTCCGCCACCTTTTATGGGTCGGCTGACACTCCTGCACTGTTGAAGACGTACCCGAAAAATGTAATCCCCTCCTTCAGGAACTCGCATTTGTCCCGGTGGATGGTTAGGCCTGCGGTCTCCAGCCTGCTGAGCACCAACTCAAGGTGATGCATGTGTTCCTGCCTGTCGCTTGCATGGATGAGGATGTCGTCACTGACATTCAGCACTCCTGGGATTCCCTGGATTACTTCCTGGATGGCCTGCTGGAATACCTCTGCTGCTGAGGAGATGCCGAAACTCAGTCTCTTGAACCTGGCGTAGACCCAGTTGTGTGGAGAAGGTGCTGATGTACCTTGAGTCACAATGTAGTTTTAACTGGAGGTAACCAGCATTCAGGTCGATTAGCGAGAACACTTTCAACCCTGTGAGGTCTGTAATAATCTTGTCTAGCGTGGGGGTGATATGCCGGTCCGTTTTGATCGCTGCGTTTGGTAGTCGCATGTCAATGCAAATTCTTACTTTCCCTGGTTGCTTCGGCTTCTTCGTTACCACCATAAGTGAGACCCACGCGTTGGTCCTGTGACCTGCTCAATGATGCCAGCCTTTTCGAGTTCTCGTAGTTCCTTTTCGACCAGGTCTCTCATATGAAATGGGGTTCTTCTGTGGTGTACCTCCCGGGGTTGTACCATCTTGTCAATGTGAAGCTTTACGAGTTTGCCTTTCAAACATCCGATGTCATTCAGGATGCCCGAGTACTTCCCCAGGAAGTCGGAGATGTCTGTTGAATCCGTGATGTCGCAGATGAAACGGATCAGTCCTAGGTCTTCCGCTGCATCCCCACTAAGCAGGCATTCAATTCCTGTATTGACAACGTATATCTTTGACTGGAGTACTCTATCGCTTCTGCTAAGTGTCGTTCTGAAACGTCCTTCCACTGGTAGTGGAGTCGTGCATCCGTAGGCGAACAGGAGTGCATCTGTTGGCCTGAGGCCAGGTCAGGGATGCAGTTTCTGGAACATTGTTGACGACATGACGTTTACTGATGCTCCGGTTTCTATCGTCATTTGAGTCTCCTGACCCTGTATGGACACAAAGCATTTGCATCTAGTCTGTCTCTTCGTCGTCTCTGTGCTTCTGTGCTTAACTGCTGAGATCGAATAGACTTTCCTTCTTCTTCTCATTCCCCCGGTCCCCGCATCTGTCGCTGGGTCACCATTGTCATCTCCGGATTCGTCTGTCGACGAGTTAGCAGTCTCCATGCGACGAGTGTCTGCTTGCTTCTTCTTCTTGGGGAGGGTTGTAGCATGTTGTGTTTGGGGTAGTGGGCGTTGAGGCTGCCCTGATGATCTGCAGACATGTACGTAGCGGTCCTTCCGGCCCCATGCCCCACACGTGGTTCCTTGCGCTGGGCAGTTTCTTCTCCATGATGTGCACCACCACACCATCCACACTCGGTGGGCTCTGGGATCCTCGATTACCACCGTGGTGGACTGTTCGTCTCATTGTACTCCTCCCTCTGTGCTTGGTGGTTGGCAATCTGTGCTATTTCTGCCGTCGTTGGCACCATTTGGAGCTTCTGTAGCGTGGTGCCCATGTGTGCTGCTCTCATGTGCGACAGCTCTCTTTGGCGCCCATATTCCAGGATTCTGGCTAGGGGAATGCTCTTTTCGCCCAACACCATCCTGCGCAGTTTGTCTGAGTGCATGCCGTTGATGATCTGGTGCCTTATCTCCTTTTCACACGAGAGTTCACGTTTCCTCAGTCTTGTCTGGTATGCGTCGAGTGTTTCATCCTCCCATCTATACTGTGGTGCAGAAGTTGAAGGTTTCGTAGTCCGTGTTCAACTGTGGCATAAAATGGCTGTGAGGGCGTCTTTGGCCAGTTGGTAAATGTCCGCACCATCGCCGATGACCAGCGTGTTCAAAAGGCATAGGACGTCATCACCCACATTGAGCAGTAGGTGTGACCTCATCTTCCTGGGCGTTGTAATGTCCTTACAATCCATCGCCATCTCAAACTTCTAGATCCACAGCACCCAGCAGGGTCCCACTGATGATGGATCGGTGTAGGGGTCGAAAGGCCCCAACGCAGCTGTGTTCCCACCATCAGGTCCAGGGACGATGCAGGCAGCGTCCGTGATGCAGCAATTCTTGATGGTGTGCCAGGCCTTGGTGTGGAAAGGCCAGTTGCCATGATGCCCTGCTGCTGGAGTTACCCCCTTATGTGTGTGAGCAGTGATGGATCTCTCCTCACCTTGACAGCTTATCCCTGTCCTTTGAGGTGGCGCAGTGGTGCTCCCTGTGCCGCCAGGCACGAGATGCGAGGAGCACGAGAAAAACAATTCCTTCAGCAACATCAATGCCTCTGAGTGCACTCTGTTGATTATGGAGTGTTTAGGGGAGAACATTTTTTTTTGGGTGGGGGATGGTTCCCCCACCGTGTCTCCAAAAATGTGCCCTTGCCGTGGGCTTGTGGGCCGAGTTGTAGCCTGGGAACATTTCTGTGTGTGTGAACAGTTCCTCGTCACCAGTGTTAGATCCCTCCCTGCCGGTGCAGCCGGCGGAGGGAGAGAAGATCAGGGCCTGCGTCGGGCCTGGCTGAGGAACTAAATAAGGACATGACGCGCACCCTCTGGCTCGTGCCCTGAACTGCCTGCCTTTCTGGCAGGGAAAGCCCTTTATTGTTGTGTGCCTCACGTCACCACGCCTGCGGGACGTGAGGTGTATGTAAAAACCAGCAGGGAGAGGAAGCAAAGTATGAGAAGTTTGGAGAGTATGGAGAAAGAGAGAGAGAAAGGAGACTCAAGGCCTCTATATCTGCTCTATGGACGTGAGGACAAGGAGGATGCTGGAGAAGCAGAAATTCCAGGTAAATGTATCACTTTCAGAATTAATAGAATACCCGCTGTTCTGATTAAGAGACACACTACTTCCAACAAGGCAAGCAGACTGCTGGCCAGGCCTTTCACCCTTTTCAATTGAAATGGGCCCTTGGCGTCAGGGTGTCCCCCGAACAGCTGCTCCCATGTTGGCAGTGTTACAACACCGAACAGCTGCTCCCATGTTGGCAGTGTTACAACACCGAAACATTCTTTAATTCATTATATTAAATGCGTGCTTTGCTGCCCACACTTTTACAGGCTGCTTTGCTGGCTGCTGTCAGGGCGGGCCTTAGGCATGTGCAGCATGTGCGACTGCACTTGGCCCCGCACCAGAAGGGCCCCGTGCCGAGGGTGCCGTTGACTCACTCTTATAGGTTGCAGCGTCGGCCGTATGCTCAGAGTACCTAAGCTTGCTGCGGTTCACTGTGCGCACACAGGCGGCACACACTACAGCCTGCATGATGACGGGGAAGCTCGCCGGAATATCTTTTACAAAAGCAGCTGTTTTCCCTTGAGGTTTGGCTCCATTACACTTTCTTTCTTAATGCATGAGTCCGTGCAATTTACTATTGATGCCTATTTAAGAGACCATTGTTGTATTAAGAACTGCAAAGGGGCATTTTTATTTTGAAAGCATATCGCAAAGTAGCAGTTAGCTGCCTAAAATCTGTGCCTTTCTCAGCACAAATAAACATATTGCACAAAACCGTTGTAGCTATTTGCCTTATTTCCACATGCTTATATTTACCAAGCCAAAAACCGTTTAAGTAGAATGTAACATAGTCCTCACGTTATATATAAAACATGCAAGTGAGCCATGAATATATACCAAGGATGTGACAAGTTGTCATCCAAGAATCTGGAGGGGATATTTTCTCTGGTTCTGGACCTGTACTGATTTTCAGAGCACAAGCTAAGATTCATGTACAGCGTACTGGCTGCCAGGTCAAAATAGGTAGTTGCAGGCAAGCTAAGATCCATGTACAGCGCACCGGCCACCAGGTCAAAATAGGTAGTTGCAGGCAGGATAAGATTTGTGTACAGCACACCGGCTGCCAGTTCAAAATAGGTAGTTGCAGGCAAGATACATATCACAAACAGCGCACCGGCTGCCAATTCAAAATAGGTAATTGCAGGCAAGATAAGGTTCATGTACAGCACACCGGCCGTCAGGTCAAAATAGGTAGTTGCAGACAAGATACATTTTATGTACAGCTCACCGGCTGCCAGTTCAAAATAAGTAGTTGCAGGCAAGATAAGGTTCATGTACAGCGCACCGGCCGCCAGGTCAAAATAGGTAGTTGCAGGCAAGATAAAATTAATCTACAACGCACCGGCTGTCAGTTCAAAATATGTAGTTAAAGGCAAGATAAGATTTGTGTACAGTGGCCCGGCTGCCAGGTCAAAATAGGTAGTTGCAGTCAAGATAAAATGTGTGTACAGCGCATCGGACGCCAGGTCAAAATAGGTAATTGCAGGCAAGATAAGATTCTTGGGCACATTAAATAAACTTTAGTTGGCTGTTATTGGCACCTGTGCTTGATTCCCATCAACCGGATGCTTTTACCTCCACCGTTGGGTGCAGGTACGTGTACTGCATTTTTGGCAGAATAACTGCCACTTTTTGGTGTTATTTCGGCAGTAATTTCACTTGTAATTTGGTGGAATTAGCATTGGTGTTTCTGGTGGTAATTGCACCAGGGGTAATTGTACCAGGGGTTATTCCGCCAGAAGGCTTAATGGCCATTTCGGTGTCCTGTAATTTGGCAGTGTGGTAAAAGAGGTGTTAATGGATTTACTGCCAACTACACCACTTACCCCAGTACTTGGAATGAGGGTCTAAGTGTAGTGTAAGTAACGCTACAAAATGGAATCCGCTAAAACACTGAGTGAATCTAGATGAAACTTACGCTTAATGGATGACCTGTGGTAAATGATGTCTGATTCACTAAGAAAGCACTCTTACACCCGAAAACTGCTGGTGGAATATCTGTACTACTCCGGCGAATACATTCCAGGTGAGTTACACCACACCTATGGTGAAGTATGACGCTGCATTTTTTCTCAACTTGGCAGGATTTACACCAAGGTGTACACTTGCTGAAATCTTGCATGCCTGTTAGTGAATCAGGCTACGCCTATTGTGAAATACCTGTAACTTATGTGAGTGCAAGTTTAACCCTTTCATATGGCAAGTCACACTTAAGCTGGGCTAAAGCACAATGAATCATAACCATTGGCCACAACTATTATAAAATCTCAATTTCTACTTGATATATAAGTGCATGAAAGGTTTTAAGGATTTATATTACGTCGAAAAAATATCCATATCTATATAAGCCATGTCTATACATATAAACAGTGGAGTAACTTTGCTGAAAATGTTGGGGTGGGAGGGACATATGACATCTGAAGAAAAGGTGCCCCAGCCGAATGAATGGGGACAAAATGGTGTGACATGAAAGTTGGGGGGGACAAACACCCCTGTCCCCCCCCTAAAATTACGCCCATGCATATACATTATATGGTCCAAGTACACGGTGCCTACAAACATGTCAATAAAGAACATCTTAGTCAGAAAATAAAACAATTTACAATTAACCCATTGTCAAAAAAAGATTTCTTTAAATTTGAGATTCACTGTGAATTTTGTGTCCATTATTATTTAATCAATCCACTGATGCCTCAGACTGTTTTCCCGAATTGTAGGCAAGGGGGCCATCAAATATCGTACTCATCCCGTTCAGCCGGCCCTGCTGCTGGCACATAGTCGGAAGTGCATGGAGGCAGACAGGACCATTGCTGTCATCAAACGCAATAATGTACAGCACAAGTACCTGTGCTCTGGATACACTGAAACGGGAATTCCGGAAATGCTATGCATAGCTATACAGTCAGAGAAAAATGCTTCACAGGTTACCAGAGAGGCTGGCCAGGGGGATCTGGTTCTGCCGTGTCTGGCAGAGGATGCGAAGAGTATGCTGGTGTGGAGGAAGGGCGTGTGGCAGAAAGTTCCCTAAATACTGGAATGGCTCCGGAGCTTGATGGATGCCCAGCAAAATTCCATTAGACGCGGATGAGCTGGAGACTAAACCCGAGGAACTACCCGGGTCACTAAGGCCGAGCCTGTTTAGTGTCCTGCCCATGATGTATATATATATATATATATATATATATATATATCCTTTGCATTTCATAGGTTTCAGGAGCCATTGTTGGCTCCCACTGTTTACCTGTGACTGGGACAGATATGGAGAAAAGAGAAACTTATAACCCCCTCACCCCAGCCCTGCTCCTCCGATATTCCCCACTAAGCAAATTTCAATGCATCCTGCCCACACTAGAATGTGGGAGTGGTAAGCCTCCTTGTGCACCCTACCCCAGGTTCCTACGCCCCTCCTTTAATTGTGACACTCACTCCAAGTACACTGATATAAAGTGTTAGTGCAGGGCAGGAGGGGAGAGACCCGCCTTTTTTTGGCTGGAAGTTTTCAGAAAGGCTCCTGGTGGAGTGGGGGTGGGTGGCAGTGATGGCAGGAATTACCCACAAACGGCTATGAACCTCAGAGGTTGATTGGGGGGCGGGGAGTCTGAGGAAAAGGGCAGCTACTACTACATAACCCAAGTAAATGGCAACCACACAAACTAGCTCAACATAGTAAAGGCTGTGTCTGAACATTCAAATGTTGCCAACTTAGTTTGCAGCCTTTTGTACTAATCAATTGTTGAGTTTGTGGAAAATTAGAGACCCTTTTTTAATGGAACTGCGGGGAATTGATGCTCTCGAGAGGCATAATAGACTTGTCCTAGGCAGAGCCCAGGCTGTTCATGATGAAATCCTTCTCCTGTAAGCCTGAGCTTAGAAATTAGGCTGGGATATTTGTCTACATAGGTAGGTATCTTTCACTCATCACATTTAGGTTATAGTTTGTCACCCAAAATGTACAAAGACTTGGATTTTAGCACAATAATATTATCACATGCCATGTCAGATTCACCCTGCTTCTAAGCACTCCAATGATCGGTGCTACCTGATCTTTCATGGCAGTCAATTTATCGACATAGGACATTTGAAGGGCTGACTCAGTCCTGATGAAACTTTGACCTGTCTCCGGCAGGATGAACACAGATGTCAGAGGGAAGCACTTCATCCACCAAGAAATTTTACCGGCTACCAATAGGTCACCTCTGGACATGGGACTGAAGATGATGCCCTATGTAGAAATTCTAGTGGTCCTTAAGGACAAAACTTGATCAGCCTTACCCTGGAGAGCCCTGTAGAGCGATATAACTCAAATTGGGATGCTACTCAATGAAGATCTAACGTTGTTCACTTCTACTAGAAAGCAGTTGAAACCCGGGTGTGGACTTTGTATAAAATCAGGCAAAACACTGCCACATATTTGCAATTCTGCGAGGAAGTCACCAGCGAGGGAAAGTAGAGGCTTGATGCTGTTTAACTGATCTCCCATGGCGCCTAAATTGAGCCGAACCAAAGACTTGCTAAGTTATTGGCTATCCTGTCGGTAGCAAGGCCACTCTTATGTCTTAAGCTTACGGTGGTTTGGAAGAAGTAAATAAACATGTAGAACACAAAGCAGTCTAGAGGTAACGAAAATAAGACCCAGACAAATATAGTAAAAAATGTTAGCCAAATCCTTTTAAATAGTTTGAGGTGTAACTAGGAGCAAAGTGTTTGTTACTTGTCCAGTAGGCAATCAATACCGGGCCCCAAGATAAAGATATAATCTAAGGGCTCATTAAAGACTTTAGTAGTCAAAACACATTTGAAAATCTTCTGAGTCTGTGAATGGGTCTTTTCTGTGGGTCCGGAACCGAAAAACAGCAGTACACTGAGAATCGATTAGCCTGAATCAGTGTTTGGAGGTTGCACCTGCCAAAAACATTTACCTTCAGACCAAGTAGACATGTACATTGTCATTATGCTACCCTGCAGAAGTCACTGTATTCTTTAACCCGCTTCAGTTCTTCCAAACTCCTCTGAATTGTTGTAGATGGGTGTGTCTTACCTAGCGAGTAAAATCGGAAGGGCTTTCACCTGCGACAAAGAAAATCAGTATTATTTTCAACTCTCACAACCACCGATCTTACAGGTTTCATACATACCCTCAGTAAGTTTCCTCCACTCTTTTTCTGTCAATGTAATGTTCTGCAAAAGGTCTGGAGTTCATACTCGCAGTCAGTGTTAAATGTTGCAAGGGCCCTCGGGAGAACCCTGGTCAGGTATCCATGAATATAAGATATACAATTGTTTCTAGATTATTCCTAGTTTATTTCTCTGAGCCTCATAAAAGATTTTTTTGATGCATGCAGATTTACCAGGATTTATTCATCTGAGCGTCGATTACCTATTTCAGTATATCTTTTGAACTCTATTGTGTTTTTTATTTAAACATGTTATCAGTAAAGTCTCTAGTTTGCCTGATGTTTGGCACTCATTAACCTCATCAAAACACACCGCCTCACGTGCTACAATTACGCAGATGACACACAAATCATTTACAAAAACAACAGTAGCGAAGAACAAAACCCAACCCTGCCTCACAAAAATAAACTATCGGATGAGTACCAACAGCCTTAAAATCAACCTGGACAAAAACAGAAATCATGATCGCGCCCAATGACTCGTTGAGCTATCGCTGCATTCCAGGAGCTACTGAATTGGGAAACCCACCAGAGCCATCCAAAGTACTCAAACATGTTGGAATATTAATGGACAATGACTTAACTCTCAAACTACAAGTCAAGACAGTAGTAAAGACATGCTTCTTCCACCTACACACAATCAAGCGGATACTTCCCTTCTTCACCTTTGCACATAGAACACTCACCATCATTTCTTTTGTCACATCAACAAAAGACTACACCAACACCATCTATCTCAGAATGCCTGAATATCTTATAGAAATACTACAATGAATACAGAACACAGCAGCAAGACCACTCTTCAGACTGACGTTGAGAGAACACATCACACCAGCACTGAGTATATTACCTTGGCTACTGGTCAAAAAATGTAGTTCCTTCAAAACGCTCTGCATAATACACAGAGCAATCCACGGCCAAGGAGCAGAATCCATACTGGGAAAAATGTTCATCTACAAACAAAATGAACATTAAGTCCAGCAACAACATTCGCCTCAACCCTAAACAGTATTCAAAGCTTACATTTGGGGGAACAGCGTTCTCCTGCACAGCAGCAAGACTTTGGAACTCCATCCCAAAGGAAATAGGAACAACAAAAGATTACCTAAAATTCCGAAAATTGTTATAAACATGGCTCTTTAAGTCACCAAGCTAAATACGAAACACCATTGAAGGGAAACCGCCAACACATCACAATAGAAACACTAAAAACCACAGAAACCTGATGGGCTAAAACAGGGCCACCCAAAGAAATATAGCATACTACTGAAAATCACCACAGAATAATATTAACTTGACGGATCAACATAATCTTGCACAAAAGGACTCAGGAACCCACCCACTAACCCTACTAAAAAGTCTCCAATACTCTGCATACTCATCTTCAAACACTGAACAAATCAGATACATACCTCTGCAGGAGAGAAAAAAACAAAACCACTGCAAACCACAGATAATCCACAACACCCAACAGGAAACTAAACATATCACACATAAATCACCCCATGCACACTCCTGCACCAAAAACCACAGAACGTCTAAGAGCTAAAAAAAAACCAGCCCACAGTGACTGTTTTTTTCTAAACTGAAACTACCAACAGCACATCACAGCTCTCTTGCACTTTTCCCCTCTCAATCCCACTGAGTCCTCCCAGCCCACTTCCTTTTCAGATTCGCCAGAGCACAAGGAGACCATGAAAATGGCAGCGTGCGGGTTATAAATCACAATAGCATGAAATAACATAACATTCCCAATGTGTTTCAGTTTTAAACATTATTTCACTCTTTGTGTTGCATAACATAATCAGGTTCCTCCTTGCAGTTCACTCACACCCAGTTGTGCAAGAGTGACAGGGCTACTTGTGTTCCTTCCTCAAAAACCAATATGTCCAGGTACTATTCAAAGATGTACAAATCACTCCTCCAGCCAGCTAGGCTTTCCTGCTGGGAATTTCCAAAGCAGTGGGTCACCCATGATGAGAGAAATCCCAGACAGGCCAAAGCACAAGATCTAGCTTGCATTTAAAAAGTATATTGTATTATTACAGTGCAATACATTCATTTTCCCAAAGGTTAATGCTGTGGTCCGTTTGAATTTGTAAATGTGATACAAATTACAATTTCAGTACACTGCTGCCAGTGGGAACTATTAGAAAGCAAGATAAATGTCGGTCTGGTTGCAGGGCCCGTCATGGTTGACAATTGAGAGGCTTTAAAACAAAGGTCACAGTTGATCCTGTTGCTAGACCAGCACTCACAGACCATTCATTGTTCTCTAGAGTTGCAGGACTAAAAGTGTAAAAGGGTTGTTATTTAAAAGATAGAGGACCAAGTCCCTATCCAAGGTACAAAAGGACAGGTATATAACAAAAGAAAACATCTCCTCATTCAGCAGGTGAGAATAGATCACCCCATGTCTCCCCTCCTTGAACTGGCTTCTGGTCAGTGCATGAATATGTGTCAACGTTGGTACCTGCTAACATCTGTCAAGGTTCTCTGGCTCTAGGAACAAATCTTTTGTCAACAAGGTCCTGCCTAACTGTCACAAGATCTCCAGATATTGACCATATTGACCATTTAGTTCCTTCCTTCCTGGACACTCCAGGAGCCTACCCCTTTGACCATCAAGTCCATGGAGGGCCATCTCAAAGCCTCTGTCTTCAGGATAGCCTTTTGTCTGGCCACTTGGCCTGTCACGCTGCCTTGACTCATCCTGACTTTCGAACCCAACTTTTGCTCGCCATTATACCAGCACTTATCATTTCTTAATTTTTGCAGTTAAACTGATCTGAAAGTCTCCAAAGCCTTTTAACGTATGCTTAGCCATACATCCCACCCCTTTGCTTTGAAGGAGCTACACAATTATTTGTTCACTCTTGGTCACTGCTGGTGACTTATAAAAAAAGCAATAATTAAATAAATGGCGCGCACCGGGGAAAGCCCTGGTAAAGTCCTGCTTTGCCCGAGAACGCTGCTTCTTTGTCCGTGGACCTGTGGACTTTTCTACACTAAATTGGATTGTTTTGAACTGCACACTTCAATTCCCAGAAGGTGAATCTGAGTGCAAGCAATCAAATTAACAATCCACTTAAACTGACTTTTTATTGTTTTTAGGCAGTGTTTTGAAATCTTGTGGGCGTCACCATAAAACTGTGAACCCGCGGGGAACGCGCGCGCGCATCAAAGAAAGCCCCGGTAAAGTCCTGCTTTGCCGCAGCGCTGCGGGCTGAGGCCGGGAAACTTGTAGCCTTATCTAATTGTGAGTGAGTTTTGCAATTATTTAAACGTAAGACATTGTTTCATGCTGACTAGCTCTACGTTGCTCATACATAAGCAAACGATCATTTATGCGTTACTGTCCCTACACATTGAAAACAAGTATGCCTGACGCCTTCAGCGCCTCGCTTACTACTTCCGTAATAACTCCTAAACAAAAGAAATTATCACGTATTTCAAAGAAATCTATCATTTTGACTCCTATTTTAAGAACCCCTTTGGCTAACGAAGGTATTCATACTTTTTACACCAAACGTAAGGAATGTATGTTAGATGAACCTTCTTTTGTGCCGCTTGTGACTGATCCGATTGTGTCATTCCCACTGAGTACGATCAACGCCAGCTGCATACCTATTGTCTCTGATGCCACCATTCTAGCTAATGCTCAATCAGATTCTGTGTGTCAGGGTGTAAGAATTGGTGTACCTGGCATTCGAACCTTAGCAACAGTAATTGAGGTATCTGCTCATGCTTCTGATTTGTCTGATGTTTCCAATATTTCTATACATGCCATTGAGGGGAACCTGAGCAGCTCACATGAGGATCACCCTCGTGAAGATGCGATCCAAAGTATAATGGGCTCCACCATCCACTCCATTCATGACTCCTTTCTATTGCCTACGGCGCAGCGCTGTTTGCCGACTGATACCTCTGCAAATCCACTGGAAAATCTGGCGTTAATTGAAATTACATTGGCAGCTGTGAATACCACTATAGCCAGCCTATATAAGTTATTTGAATCTCTTGATGTAAAAATCACATCTCAAGCTGGTCAGATAAAGCAAATTGCGGAAGGGATTGCAATGTTGTCTGTTACTAACCTGAACCCACCAAATTCTATTCATAAGGTAGATGTGGCGGTGGATCCAGACAACCCTCTGGTTGAAATAAATGGTGACAGGGGTTTGCACAGTTTAAATTCTGCATTACCTGCTTTTGCCAATATTATTTGTCCTGTCACTTCCCCCTTACCAGATGCCTTGAATGTAAACGACTCATGGATTAATTTAGATAGAAGCCCTATAAATACTCGCCCAACCAGACAGCCAACTATTACAATTGCTGACTCTCAAAGAATTTCGAAACCTCCCGGCGTAAGACCGAATAAGCCAAAAGCTAAAACCGTGCTCAGAAAGAGAGTCTGTGTGGCGCGCCAACCCCAGGTCACACAACAACTCTCAGCTGCACCGATTCCACCTCTCTTCCCCATCAGATTGCCCCTAGCTCCGCCAACGGAAAACCCACAGAGCTCTTCCCACATGCCTACTGAAAGGCCGGTGTCCACTATAAGCTCTGGCCCCTCTTGCTATCCAACTGAGTATACACCACTTACGAAGATTATTGATTTAATTGATGTGCCTGTGCCTGGGATTCTTTCTGTCCCCACAGCGGTTCAGGCCACAGTAACCAGTGTGAGTGATGGTAGACACTGCCAAGTCACACCGGCTCACCCTGATATGGGATTTCCTTCAAACGAACTTGGTGTCCAAGATCGAGCAACATCAATAAAGGCTATTTAAAGGCTATCAGTAGAGGTCTATTTAACCGAGCGTGCAGCCTCAATTTCGTCTGCAAATGCACTAAGTGGGTCAAACCTTGGACTTTTGTCCAATACGTCTCTAGCTAATTCAACACTAATACAATGGGGGGCAAGTCTAACCACAATCCCTCAAATGAGTTGCCGAGTGCTTGGTAGAAAGTAAGCTTTGGCTCCGAATCTGGGGCCATATTGAAGAATGCTAATCACTCATTAAAATCTACAAATAAAAAGGAGTCTGCTCGAGCCGGCCATCATTTGCCTAGAAACACCTTTTCCAACTGCCACTCTCTTATTCTTAAATGCAGAGATGCTCCTCATGAAAAATATGATCTGTGCAGGTCCAGCATTTTAAACATTTTTGGGGATGTGAACAATTTGCAAGATATTGCTTCAAGTGATGCCGACCAAGTCGAATTTGTGTGTGATCAAAATCTTGCAATTGTTCGTCTATGGATCATATCTGGACTAGTCTTGAACTCAATATGAAAAGAGAAAATGGAACTATTTAAAATGGGTTTTTTGATTGCTCAGGTTCCAGAACGTCTCATAGCTGAGGCTAACTATTGTGATCAATCCCAATCCCCAGGTTCCTTCCCAAACTGCCCTGCGGTGTGTACTTGTTCCTATTGTGGCCCTGTCGTAATTCCCTCCCAGTCCAAACCCTCCACACTTCAAACATAACCATTAAAAGAGTGTCCTCAAGATAATTATTCTCTAGTATCCTGGAACACTAGAGGTCACTCTCATCTCCAATGGTCATCGCCCCTTAACATCAACAAATATGATATAGTGGCCTTGCAGGAAACTTGGCTTGTCATGACTCCTGTATGGGACGACCACGATATCATCCTTCTACCGGCTTTAACAGCCGCCAGAGGGAGACCCACTTCTGGCCTTTTGGTGGCGGTAAGACCCAGTAAAGGACAAAAAATTACTAAGTGGGCATCACCTAATAATTTCATACAACTAGTGAAAATCACTTGTGCTACCCAGATAATAGCTTTAATTAACTTGTATCGAAACCCTCTCGGGTTGACCGACGACATTTTTTATAAAGATCTATCTATGATATTGGAATTGATATCCTGTGAACAATCTATTGATGCCACGATGATGGTAGGAGACTTAAATCTTAACTGCATAAAACCTAAAACAAATTGTCAAAAACTTGAGAGCGTGAGATGGATTAACTTTGTTAAAGACCATAACCTGCACATGGCCAATGGTGCAATTGTGGGCGATTGTCCCCCAAAAATGACGTGGGAGAGAGGTACTTCCAACTCATTCATTGACTATGTCTTTGTCTCGGATAGCCTCTTCCACAGGGCACCTATTAAATTTGAAATCCTGTCCCAATCAATCAGCGATCACCATATGCTGAATTTTGTGTGGCAGGAAACACATGATCATACCCTACCAAAACAACGTTGGTCGAAGCAGGTCCTAAACGTGAACACTGGTAAAACGCGCTTTAAGTGGTCAGATGCCTTGTTAAATGCTCTCAACCTTGCTACTCAAGGACTACATCTCTCGAAGCGTGACTTCTATAAAGATATACTTCCCTCTTTTGGTTCTTTATACATTGGAAGATCTCCCAATATATTGAAACATAAGCGCCAAAATGACCAAACTCTTCAACAGGTAAGACGCGCCTACAGGAAAGAATTAAGAGCTACACTTAAACTTCCATTAAGTGCACAAGAATGTAGTCGTTGGAAAATCAATTGTCAGTATCGAAATTGGTGCCGAGCAAGAAAGGCCACTCTCTACCATCAGGATAGTGAAGCCTTCTTATGCTCCGCAAACAATCAAAATTCTGTCCAAATCTGGTCGCTGCTTAACAGCGCGACAAATCAATCACAAGCCAATCTTCAATTGTGTGGTGTATCTGAAATACAATGGCTTGATCACTTTTCAAAACTGTATGTAGATACTAAATATGCTGCTTTCAGCTACTCTCCATCATCTCTAGACCATTGGAGCCTGGAATGCCCGCCCACTATCATTGACGATTTCATAAAGAAATCATTGTCTTCATGTGCAGCAGGGCCCGATCGTTTAAATAATTTCATGCTCAAACAGAATCCATCTAAATAGGCTGTGATATTGAATAACGTATTCCATCAAATTCTCTCCCAAAAAATTCCAACATCATGGCAGTCCTCCCTACTTGTACCAATTTTCAAGAAGGGTGACAGGGAATCCCCCGCTAGTTATCGTCCCATAGCATTGCTCGATGCTCCAGGGAAGATTTTTGCTAGACTAGTATTGAGAGATTTCTCCGTTTGGACTGAGAGCTGCAAGCGACGTGATCCCTGTCAGACTGGTTTCGTGGAAGGTTTAGGAACAACTATTAACTTACTGACTCTCAATGCCTTAAAAGCTCAGGCTCAATCAACAAAACAACCGTTATACTTTGCTTTTGTTGATTTACATACAGCCTTTGACTCTGTTTCCAGAATCAAATTAATGGAAAAGCTACATTTGGCTAATTGTCCAGTAACATTGTGTGATATTATTTATGCCCTACATTCGTCAACGACCATAATGGTCCGATTATCTATACTTGGCTTACTATCAGCGGCAATACCAACTTTTAGAGGGTTGAAACAGGGCTGCGTCTTGGTCTCGGCCGTTTTTAATTTTTTCATCCATGATGTGAGTCAGACCTTTCTTCAGGTAGCTTCGGACTCGCCAAAAATGAATGGCACAACCATTAAAGCCCTTTGGTACGCAGATGACCTGGTGTTGGTCTCCAAAACGCCGATAGGCCTGCAGAAATGACTGTCTGCTCTAAATGCATATCTGGATGCAAACGAGCTACTAATTAATCTAAACAAAACACAAGTGGTCATCTACGCTCCAAGGCCATCCAGAAGAACACAATTTGAGTGGAAAATTGATAATAGGATAGTGGATGTGGTTCCAACGTACCTTTATCTAGGAATTCTGTTTGATGGTTCACCCTCCATTGACTCGCACTGCTGGACATTAGACCATAAGATCATGTCCGCTATCTCACAGACAAAAATCATTCCATACAAATTCACCATCAAGCCCGCAATTTCCTACTGGAGACAAAAAGTATTGCCTACTATATTGTATGGCCTCGAGACCAAGAACATAGTTACTCCTATCGTTCTGCACAAGTTAGAGGCGACATTTTTGAGAGGTGTTTTACAACTCCCTCAATGCGTACCTGGCTAAGACATGAACTGGGTCTGACATCCTTGAGTGCGGAATATCATTGGAGGCTTTGTGCCTTGCTTTGCACGTGTTTGACCTTTGTAAAACCTGATAACATACTTGCCACATTATCCACTTACATGTTGACCTCTGAACATTCATTTGTCAAAACTTGGGTTTCGTATGTTTACAATATTCTGGCTAGAGCCGATCTAACTTTGGAAGCTCTTATTGTCAATCCAACTCGAGCAAAAGAAAACATTTTCAGATCGGATTGGATTAATACGAGAACCAAGTGTCTCTCGTATAAAGATTATCAAGTATTGGCCTATGAACACAAAAGGCTCAAAGTTTTTGCCTCCTAACTAAATCAGTCTCCGTCTCCACAAGTAAGAACAACTATCTTACGTCTGCGGTTCAACCTATTTCCCACGTGTGATGTTTTGGCTAGAAGAAGGTTGCTGCCATGGAATGAGAACTACTGTGCCTTCTGTCGGGATATGGCGGTCAAAGAAACCCTTAAACATATTATAGGCGAATGTCCGGCTGTAAATGATTTGAGAAGGAAATATTTTGAATCGCACATGTCTTATTTTAGTGCGATACATCCTGATACCCGATGGTCGGTAATACTATCCACTAGTTCATTAAGTATTCATATTGCTATTCATAACTTTCTGGCGGCTATAAAATGGAAAGAGAATTATGTGTGTCTACTTGGATTAGAATTATAAGACCTTTCAAGTTTGATGATCTCACCTGAATGCACAGAAAAAGTCACTTTCGGGATGGGCCTTGTGTGTTTAAAGAAATATTTGCGTAGGTTATGCAGAATTAACATATGACATATTTTTGATTCGGCAATCAAGAGACTCTCTTATGAAATTACGTTTTAGTGGAAATTATGAGTCATGAGTATGATTGATTACTTTAATAGGTGGTATTTAAATTGTCACAATTTTCTTTTACATTCAATTAAGTTTTGCATAATTTTGGCTCTTTCCTAAGTTTTTATGATTGCTTTTGTTTATATTTTGACTCATTTATTCCACTTTTACTGTTTTACTTGATGTTTATAATGTATTTAATATGTAAATGAATTTTGGTTAAATATTGAAAAAGTTGAATTATTCAGCTACATGCAATAAAGAAAAATAAATACATAAATAAATACATAATGTGCCAAAATGCAATAACTGAATCAAGGGGAGGGTATTCTGGTGTCCCTAGACAAAGACCCATTGTGTGACAGTCCCGGTAGACTAACACACAAGCCCTCCCGTGCCCCTGACTATGCAGGTGTGTGTTATTGTGCTTAAGATGGTCAGCCTCAGAGGGCCTGCTCATTCGTTGATCTCTGTGAAAGTATGCAAGGAAAATGAACACCTTGCATACCCGTCTGTACTCTTGCCTGTAAGGATATGCTGTAATGATGCAACAAGTATCATCAGTGGTATAGTCAATAGTAGGATATATGTTTTACCTTGAGCATCTAGTATGAAAGTGAGCTAGGGTATCTAGGGTGGCTGTGTAACTATGTGTTCAGCAAACCCCCATGATATGGCATGTGGTATGAAAATGTCAGGATCCCAGAAAAAGACAATTCATGGTTTTGCTGACCACACTGAAGGTCCCAGGCTGGAGGGATTCACAGATAAGGAAGAGCCACATTCAGCTGAATCACAGATGAGAGCCCGCTGGGAAGGGGCACTGGCTAAGAGACCAGAATGGGCACCATGAAGAATATGTTTTAGAACAGGCTGAAATGTAAACTTTGTCGTTTCGAAATTAGAAAAATATCAAGTTTATTGGAATCTTTTATTTGTCCCTTTAGTGCCTTGCCAAGAGTGGTGCTAAAGTCAGATCCACTAAACGCCCCTTCATGACAGACATTTAAACCTTGCAGTGAGTAGCTACAAGTGGCATACGACCCACCTCCAGCATGCAAGAGGCTGTGTCATACGGTTGCAACGCAAGGCTTCTACTAGCTACCATCAAGAGATATAACCCATACATTTGTTGGGAGGGGACAGAGATTTAAATTAACCATTGCTTTGTGTTCTGATTTCTGTGTTAATACATCGTTTGCTCGAACCTATTGAAGTTGCTCTCCTTATTTTAGTGTTGAATCTGAGGGTTGGTGGCCCCTCTGAGGTGTGCCAACGCTGGGCATCCTAAGCACAGGGCAGATGCTAAGCACCCCAGAAGACTAATTGATCTGGGAATGGGACCACTGGGGCAGGCTGTCCTGTACAGGATGAGTCCTGCCAACCCCTTCAGAATGGAAGTGACTCGGTCACTGGGCACTGCGCAGTCACATTACTGTGCATTGTAAGGAACTCATGGTGGCAACAGTAAAGACAGACACAAGTGATCACAGTTCAAGGGTGTTTATTAAACTGTAAATGCAGGGTGGAAAAATGCCTAATCTAAACCTAAATCTAAGATGGGAGCAAGCGTCGACCATCAAATGAAAAATAAGGCAGTCCTTGTGGTGTTGCCAATTCCTATTGCCAATTCCTTATAACTAATTACACAAAGAGTGTTGGATAAGGGTTCAACAAAGAAGTGTTTGCAAATAATAAATCAGGATGTGGTTGCCAGGGATCTTCCTTCCCCATGTTTTCAGCATGGGACAAGGTGGGACATTGAAGCACACACAGTACACGCTCAAGCTTTCTCAGCACGAGCCAAATGTTCTGTATCAGCTATCAGGTTTTTTGACGGTTAAGTCTCCTTGCTATCGAAGTCTCTTGCCTTTGAGGGTCTTATGCATCCATCCAACAAACAAACAAAGTTCTGTTCCACAAGTATTTTTGGGTGAGGGCTTCACCCCTGGTTCCCCCTGGGTCCAGGCGCAAACCCGTCGCAGATCGTACTCAACAAAATTGATTAAATAGTTCCTTTTCAATGCTCTTTGGGTGACAACTTTCCACCCCTGGATCTCCCTCGGCCGGGCTCGGATCCCAAATGACAAAGGGGATACTTCACTTCCTCTTGATTTGCAATATTTCATGCTGTCACGAATCTTAAAGTATTTTCAAACAATGCAGTGTGAATTTACCTCGATTTGGGTCACTTCTGTCAATGCACTGTTCATAGGGACTTCAGGCCTCGCCCCTTTCCATTAGCATCCCTCTGCCGGGTTCACTCTTGCCAACTTTAAGAAACACAGTTCATTGTGGGACTTTAGACTTTGCCCCTTCTCGTTAGCATCTCTCCACCGGGTTCATTCTTGCCAACATTACGAAACACAGTTCATTGTGCTTTGTCCTTGGTTATCGGATTCCCTCTGCCGGGTTCATTCTCGCCGACTTTTACCATACAGTTAACTATGGGACTTTAGACTTCGTCCCTTCTCGCTAGCATCCCTCCGCCGGGTTCACTCTTGCCAACTTTCACCATGTCGGATTCACTTCCCCTTTTTCACAGTCATCTGTCGGTCAAAGACTTTTGACGGTACAGAGGATTTTACAAGACCCCTGTATGACCACTTTGACCTCTCTTCACCTCTTCCCAAGGCCTTCTGGTTATGGTAGTCTCTGCCTTTGGATAATCGGCCAGAGTTTTCTGTGTGAGAACCCATCTGGTGCCAGACACCTCTGTTGCAGGCTTTTCCCCCACTTTCACAATAGTTTGTTTGTTTGTTCAAAGTTTAATTAGCAGCTTGCTGCTTTTGTTCAACACAGTTCAGTTTCTTTATCAGCTTTCCCCTCAATTGTGGTGAACTGCTCAGCTTTCTTGCCTGTAGAGTCAAGGCCGGTACCATTGGGCCATGCATCTCTCCCCGGCTTTTGGCTGTCAGCAGAGTATGCGCCCACGCACCATTGACATCTGCTGCAACACACGCTGACTATTGTTTGCAGTCTTACGATTCCTCCTCTTGAGGCTTCACGGGTCTTTGTCGATATGGGCAAGGTCACTTGTCCCCTTGGTATCCTTTCGACTTGCGCTGTCTTGCACCGCCTCCTGAATTGCTGTGCTGAGTTAGCCCTCGCGTTGTTGCGGTCTGCCTTGCTCCTCCTGTGCTCTCATCCTCCACCTTTTATCCCTGTGGGGAAGGGAAAAGGCTGTCAGGTGTGGGTGACTCTGGTCAATTGCCTGACTCTGCCTGACCCTTGTGTCGGGACAAGTCAGGTAAACAGTTTTAGGCTTAGTCCGTTGTTTTGTATGGTGTGAATAAGTATTAAGGTCTGAAAAGGGGGAGGTTTGAAGAGTCAGCGTATCCTACAAGGTAGGATGGGGAAGAGGTGTTATAGGAAATTACAACTCTCATATCAGGAGGGTTGATGGCCTTAGAAGGGGGAGATTAATAGGAATCGTTATTGTGAAAGGAACAGGGGGGGTTGTGGGAAAGGTAGTATTTAGTCCAAGTGGAGTCGGTGTTCGGGACAGAATAACCAGAATAACCTGAAGGATATGGAGGAGAATGATTATGAGTATTCGGATAGAGAACAGGAAAGAAGGAATTCTGAGAGAGATAGTTTCTGAATGCAACAGGGTCTTCGATCCTAGGGGATTTGTTATATATGTAAGGGTCAGTAGATTTGGGTAGGAGAGATTTAATGGAGGGAAGGGGGTAGATGGTGTACAGTCCACACAGGCCTCAGGGATTTCACCCTTCTCTCTTCCCCCAGTACAATACCACATCTCACCTGGACTATTCCCCGAAGCATAACCCCGAGTTCCCTTACCCAGGTGACCTCCCTCGCTCGTCCATCCCCAGGGTTGGCATCTGAAAGCGTCAGCCTGTCCCCGGCCCCCTGAAAAAGGGATTCTCAAGGTCTTCCTGGGAGAATACCCTCAGGTTTCCCACAGCATCCATACTAACCTGATGGGTGTGTCACTCTGTGGGTCAATCTGTTGTGGTGCCACACTTGCCCTACTTGGATTTGAGCTTCATAACTCCTGTTCATACACACATACATATAAACATACAAAGCACAATATCAACCCTGTGTACCCAGGTCTATTTGCTCCGAAGCAAAGTGATTTGTTACATGAAAGCATCATCCTGCCAGGAATCCTCTCAATGTTCCAACGTTTTCCTCAATTTCCAGGCCAGCTTTCCCAACTTTCCCAACAAGTCCATCAGCGATGACAACCACTCACTGTATCTTCCAGTGTCCAGAGGTGATAGAATATTCTGGAATAAAGCATGTTGCTGCGTTCCAACATTATCATATGAGCAACAGTAGAATAGATACATTCTAAATAAAACATAGGACATTGCCATTGTTCACATGAGATCTCATTTGCCAAAATAGTATAATAAACTGATCCTGTCCATAATAACCCCAGATTAACACAATTGCCCCATGACATGTAAAGTCATGTACATGTGAAGGTCAGGAGCTAGAAATGCAAGGCTGAATGAGCCCCTCAACCACTCTGAACGCTAACTATGTATAATTCCTGGAGTATCCAACATGATAGTAGCATGTGCATGGACGGGGGATGGGGGTCCGGGGTAAACTTTGGAAAAAGTCTGTTTTTTTATAAGAGCATTGGGTTCCCCCAATGTGTGGTCAAGAAAGGGAGCTAGACCTAACCAGCCATCCCCGTGGGCTTCCATGCCCTACTCTGACAATATATTGCAATAGTTTTGCGGTATTGCAACTGGTGATCTTGTGAAGTGGAGGGAGTAAAGAGTTTCTCTAAATTGATCCAAGTGACTACACCTGAACTGATCCATTATGGCCTAAGGTGGTGCTTACACAAATAAATGATTTTAAAATAATGGGTTAAAATTGAGCATTTAACAGCAACAAATTCAGAAACATTTTGATTAACAATGTAGAGTTATTACGCCGTTCTGTAGGGCAACACATGAACCACTCAGATAGATGCAAGGTCACCAACAATACACAGGAGCATTTTGCAACATATATTGATGCTGGCTGTCCCCAAAGAAAAACAAGGAGGGCTCTCATCAATATGTATCATACTTTTGACTGAATCTGATCATGAGGCCTGTCCCTTTTTGATGCTTTTTGTGCCCATATAAATGAATATGGCTGATCAGCAATACTTGCTAGCACTGCCACTGTTTTGTTTTGCTAGTACCCAAATAAAACATGAGCTCCGTCTCAACAATATATGTTAACACTGACCATCTTTCTTGTTCCCAGCGAATTCTGTCCCAAAATATTCCCATACTGCCCCCAGTTCCGCATCATGTCGTTGTCAGAGCCCATAGAATGAGCCTTTGCCTCACATACATACACACGTGTGCACACACATATGTAGACACACATGTATACATTCACATACACACTCATGCAAATAACCACGTTTTTAAACATACATTTTATTTCTTTTTTTAGGAACCCAAAAGACAGGAATGGTTAGTCATTTCTTAACTGCTATTTTACAACTGGAGTTCTCCTTAAACTGTCCAATAAGATGTACTCAATTCAAGAAATTAACATCCCGAGAAAAGTGCATCTGATAAGCTCATCTGCTTGTAGTCATCATTTGACAAAGGCATTCACCATGTACACAAGATTTGCCCATAAAACAACTGTAACACTTAAGGGGAAATAAGGGGTTTGAGAGGAAAGGGCTACCTACTCCTGCAATGTTTGCTATGTCTGCTGCCAGGTGTGCGACTACAACCAAGCATGTGTGCGGGGAGCAAAGCTTCAGATGATGGGGGGCAACTACCTCCAGACCCTTGGTTTGGGCACTGTAAACTTACGCATATAGGGCACCTTCCCGTTTTTACCAAGAAATGTCTTATTGAACTATTATCAAATTACCTGCAAATGGTGCAATTTAAAGCCAGTGACGTTGCCCAGAATATGCTATCATGAAAAGAAAAAAATATACTTTTTTAATGGTACTTGCTAGCATGGTAACGCTGCAGTTGTGATATTGTGTGTGATTGGCTTTGTCAGTCGCTAGTTCATGGGGCACATCCATCTGCATTGTACCATAATCCCATTCATGACTGAGCGGTGCTACAGGTGGAGTGTCCTTGAGGTGTCAGTGGGAGTCAGGAGTCAGATCCCAGGCAGCTGACTCAAAACCATCGGTCCTGATTTTGTGCCATGGCACCGTCACCTGATGTAGCATCATTTTGGCTAACATCACATGGTATGACATAACGAGACATAAAAGCTGGATAAATAAGGGTTTGCTTAGATATAAACAAATGTTTTCAAAGTGGAAACGGTTGATCCCAGTTATTGTGTAGCCCTTTGGACAAGGCATGGTAATAATTAGCCCCTCAACATCATTCTACCTCCCACCCTAGCCAACAACACATCTTGACACACAACTCTGGCACTGAAACACAGAAGAACATACACCACCTGAAGACATGTGTCTACGCTAAATGTCTCTATACACCCCCCTAATCTACTATAGCTAGACCTGCACAAGACTCAACACTCCTTAAACATGACTCTGACTGACACCATAGACAACCACACAAATAATTTACATTAGGACCTGGAAAACACAATAGCCGATACTCTAGAAAACTTACAAAGTAGCTCAAACTTACACACCACAGGGAGCTTTGCCTTTCAGATCTGCACACATCAGCATTGTAACAAAGTAACCCTGCTCTGCTCCCTATGCTCTTTTGTTAGTCCTCTACCCCACATCTTGCAGATCACGAAGCTCCAAGAACCCATGAAGAAGACTAAATATCATAGTACAACAGGGCATATCACAGTTTCACTCATTCTCTTGTGTGGCAGTACACAGGAAAGCCCAAGCAACGTCGGTGGTTAGCAATGACAGGGGAGAAAATTAATGTAGACTCTGCGTCAGTCAGTCCGCTATACTAGAATCTCAGGTGCACTGATTGGCTCGTGAGACTATGGGCCCCATTATACGGATGGAAGAGAACCATGGCGCTATTAGCCCCATGGTTCATGCCGGTAAAAAAACGGCACCGCCTTGGCGGAAAGGGGAAGTACCGCCCCATTCCAAGGTTGGAGGGGCGGTAATTCCCCCTTCCACCATTGCCCTTCCCCATTCCCATTTTTGCCCCATAGGGCTCAATGGGAATGGGGAAGGCGCTAATTACGGTACTGCAAATTGCAGTACCGTAATTAGCTCCCTGGGTCCCTTTGCGGGTTGGTTTTTAACGCCTGCAAAAAGCAGGCGTTAAATCCCCCAGCCCGCAAAGGGACCTCGTAGTAAGGCGGTAAGGATTTACCGGTACCGGTATTTTACCGGTAAATCCTTACCGCCATCCGTGTAATGAGGCCCTATGTATCTGTCTGTCAAATTAATTGGTATGGGACTGAGGGAGAGCCAGTGAAACAATAACACGATCTTACTCAATGTACTCAGGAGCTACTAACATAGGAGCAGAATGGACACCCTTGTATGTCTTTAATTGTTCAATCGACCCCGATGTAGGTGAGTCTTTAACATTATCACTTCTAAAGACTCAAATTCTACGGTTAAACTACAGTGAGATTAAAATATCTGTCCAGGGTCACACAATTTGGTTAAGCAGTGCAGCCAGAATATTATCCCACCCTACAATCAGGACACCTGACCACATCAGCTTTACTTGGTACATATATTTAAGGTTTGGCTTTCAAGGACTTCAATAATACTGTCTTACAGTGTTTACCTGCAAAATATACAAATCACATAGTAAAGCAACCTGACTGTAAGTAAATCATTATACAAAAATGTTAAGCCAAATAAAAAACGAAGTGTTGCTTTATTTCCACATCTTAAATGGAAAACTGCTAGTCCCAAAATGAAAAATAATTAAAGTAAAAAAATCGTCTGTTTTGCACCACTGTACTTTCTGAACTTTGAGACATGCATGAAAGGAAATTGTGTAGTAAGATCACCTGGGTATAGAGATTGTCATAAATAACCAGCTTGCTTGTATGCGTGACTAGTCACATAAATGCCTGTCAAGCTAGTAGACGACCTGTATATAAATGAATATTTAAAAGGAGCTTCATTGTGTCCTTCACTTTAATTGTCGTAGAAGGATACATATTTGGTAAGTGTAGGTGTAGCTGGAAATGTCCAATCACACTGCCAATTGACTAATTGACTTGTTTTTTTTCTAAAGAAAAGTTATCGTGAGGCCATTGTTACGGGGGCTAATGTTTATCATTTGAATTTTGGCCTGCTCATGACAGCGCTGAAAATGCAGAGGGACCTTCAGTAGTGGACTAAAGTGTTATGGGGCATTGAGGGGCTGGGGGCGCGGGGGATACACCAATTAATTAAACTGGTGCCCATTTGTAGACATATTTTGCAAAGTTTGCACAGCATGAGCACTAGGGAAAAGTTTGCCCTGGTGAAAAAACAGATCAGAAAGGAATCTTTTTTGCAACATGGCAATTTTTACCCTGGTGCTTATACCATGCCAATCTGCACTTGTCGTTGTGAAATAGTGTTCTAATATGTCCAAGTGTTTTTGTAAACCTTTCACTTGTACCGGTGCAAGCTTTCTGTAATCTGGCCCAGGACGCCAGCGAGAGGAGCGGCCGGGACGCTTTGTACCAGCCGAAGGGCACTCCTGACAAGGCAGCAGTTGGGGAAATATGACCCAGACAGTTCCAAAATGTCCAGACATTTTGCACTCTGGAGCCCTTCGCAGAAACAAGTTCCCCCGATACTGGTCTAAATTATGAACATTTATTTTAGTAGAAAATTCCTTAGAATTTGAAAATAAAACTAAGATGAGGATATCCATTGATTTTAAATTTGGGTAACATTTAGAAGTACATTATGATGTACAATAATCAATCACCATATTAAGCAAACTAATCCACTTTAATGAGGACACAGAAATGAAGAAAAGATTTCTTGGCTGGAAGAGCATCTCTGCAGGAAAAGGCTCCGGGTTCACTCACAGGCTCGGGGAGACATTATCAGCACATGTTGTGGTCTCATTGTGGAGGGTCTGTGACGGGTACAATAAAAGCAGCTCCTGAAAACAGTTTCCAACTTGTCATGGTTCTCATTTGGAGGCATTGATCAGGAGATTTTTAGTCATATCGACGAGCAAAAAGAGATTTGGGTGGAGCGGTAAAACTGGGGCTAATTCCATTACCAACAAAAAGTGACAGTAACAGAAGTTACCACCAAGCGTTACTCCATTGCCAAGCTCATGATAAGGCGTGTAGTCTGTATGTTGGTGCTTTAGCTGGAGCAAGGATGGAATGATAAATCATCTACAGTAATATTTGTGTACCGCCAGAGTAAGCCATGCAGCTATGCTTGGCATTGTTCTAATTGGTGCAGAAAATGGCTCAGAGCTTTGTATTGCTTTGGTAACACAGGGCTCAACCTTTCCAATTTGATAAAACGACAACCGCTTTTCTGGGTAAGCAGACAGTTCCGGCCATGGTGCACCTTAAATTAATAATGAAAACCACTATTTCAAAATTCGGATAGATGCTGAATTCCATATAAAGCCTACGCCAGTGCCATCATTTGTATTCCTCTAGAGCATGGGTGCACAACATACGGCCCGCGGGCCAGTTGCGGCCCGCCATGCTCTTTTGTCCGGCCCGCGAGGCACAAAGACTTTCCTAATGGAGGGCGGCCCGCGGCCGCCCTCCATTAGGAAAGTCTTTGTTGTCTTCCAGGCCGGACAAAACGCTGGCCGTCATTCGCTCAGCACACATGCACCACGTTGCTCCTACGAGCCACGTAGTGTGTGTGTGCTGACCCAATGGAGGGCCAGCACTACGGCTGGCGTGGTCCATAAGGCTTGATGCCGGAAGGCATTTCAGCCTTGGGCCACGCCAGCCGTAGTACGATTCCAGCGTTCCAGCTTACCTGCCGCTTACCTGCCTGCCTTCCAGCACGTCTCCGGTAAGTGGTCTGTTTGTGTTTGTGTGTCGGGTCTGTTTTACTTTATGTTTGTGTGTGTATGTTGCGATGGGGGGGGGGGTCGGATGTGTATGAATGTTGGAATTTTAATGTATTTTGTGTGCATGTTGAGATGCGGGGGTGGGGGCGGGGTCGGATGTGTATGAATGTTGGAATGTTAATGTATTTTGTGTGCATGTTGAGATGCGGGGGTGGGGGTGTGTCGGATGTGTATGAATGTTGGAATGTTAATGTATTTTGTGTGCATGTTGAGATGCGGAGGTGGGTGGGGGGGTCGGATGTGTATGAATGTTGGAATTTTAATGTATTTTGTGTGCATGTTGAGATGCGGAGGTGGGTGGGGGGGTCGGATGTGTATGAATGTTGGAATGTTAATGTATTTTGTGTGCATGTTGAGATGCGGGGGTGGGGGTGTGTCGGATGTGTATGAATGTTGGAATGTTAATGTATTTTGTGTGCATGTTTAGATGCGGGGGTGGGGGTGTGTCGGATGTGTATGAATGTTGGAATGTTAACAGGGGGCATAGTGTTTGCTTGGTGGGTGAGGGACAGGGGCATAGTGTTTGCCTGGGGGGTGAGGGACAGAGGGCATAGTGTTTGGTTGGGGGTGAGGGACAGGGGGCATAGTGTTTGGTTGGGGGTGAGGGACAGGGGGCATAGTGTTTGGTTGGGGTGAGGGACAGGGGGCATAGTGTTTGCTTGGTGGGTGAGGGACAGGGGGCATAGTGTTTGCTTGGGGGGTGAGGGACAGGAGGCATAGTGTTTGGTTGGGGGTGAGGGACAGGGGGCATAGTGTTTGCTTGGTGGGTGAGGGACAGGGGGCATAGTGTTTGCTTGGGGGGTGAGGGACAGGGGGCATAGTGTTTGCTTGGGGGGGTGAGGGGGACAGGGGGCATAGTGTTTGGTTGGGGTGAGGGACAGGGGGCATAGTGTTTGCTTGGGGGTGTGGGACAGGGGGCATAGTGTTTGCTTGGGGGGTGAGGGACAGGGGGCATAGTGTTTGCTTGGGGGGTGAGGGATAGGGGGCATAGTGTTTGCATGCAATAACTAAATCGAAATAAATTATAACAATGGAAAATGTGTAGTACAAAATGTAAGTTTGAAATGCAATAAAAATAGTTACCCCTCAAAAACATATTCTTTTTCCATGTGTTTAATACAAATTGGGGGTTGAAAAAGCCTCCTGACATGTCCCGCCTACCGCCCCGCCCACTTTTACTTTTCGGCCCACTATAGCCCTCATGTAAGGTACTTTCGGCCCTCTGTCAAAATCAGTTGTGCACCCCTGCTCTAGAGACTGACGCGGAGCAACTCAATTCAACAGTTATTGTTGCACCGTGGACCTTTCCAATGGCTTCTACACGCTTGAGCTTTAATGGGTGGATGGGTAAATGAAGAAGGAAAGAGTGCAATAAATACCATTGGCTGGTTGACATTGGCATCTGTTATATGGATAGAGGAGAGGTGCCCAACATTAAAGCCTGTGCTTCCCGTGGTGCCACCTTTCACCCCTCTGGATGTGTTCTGGAAATCATTTGAAAAGACATTGGGACCTCATTATAAGTCTGCCGGTCCGGTAATAATGGTACCGGTAAGCTTGCTGGTACCGTTGTTACCCGACCGGCAAACTACAAGTTCTGCTCGCAGGAGCCTTCCCGCCCGCCAGGTCTGACCTGGCGGGCGTACCGGCACCCGCGAGCAGAGCATGTCAGATGCACCGGCACCATTCTGAATGGTGCCGGTGCATCCGACCTCCCCATTCCCGGCTCATATGGGAATGGGGAGCATTTCATTCCGGCGCCCGTGAATGGGCAATTACCGGGTCTGGCAGGGCCGTAATGACCCGGTAATTGCCCATACACGGGCGGCGGAAAAATTTGCAAGTTTGGCGGAAGCCTGCCGGTTTTACCAGCAAGGCTACCGTCAAACTTGTAATGAGGACATTTGGGTCTCTTTCTAAGTTTGCCGGAATTGTAATTGGTTATTTATAACACTTTTAATACCCACAGGTTTATAAGCACAGACCTAGGGGTCGTACCTGTGTTGCTCTGTGTCGTCTTGCTTTCAAGGCGAGCGCATTGTCCCTGAGCTATCCTCCTGAGACAATGGGCCTCATTATAAGTCTGCCGGTCCGGGAACAATGGTACCGGTAAGCTTGCTGGTACCGTAGTTCCCGGACCAGCAAACTACAAGTTGTGCTCGCGGGTGCCTTTCTGCCTGCCAGGTCTGACTTGGTGGGCAGAGCCGCACCCGCAAGCAGAGCATGTCGGATGCACCGGCACCATTCTGAATGGTGCCGGTGCATCCCCCCTCCCCATGGGAAAGGGGAGCATTTTTTTCCGGCGCCTGCGAATGGGCAAATACCGGGTCCGGCGGGGCTGGAATGCCCCGGTAATTGCCCATTCGCGGGTGCCGGAAATAATGACAAGTTTGGCGGCAGCCTGGCGGTTTTAGCAGCACGGCTACCGCCAAACTTGCAATGAGGCCCAATAATGGTAAATCCACCGGAATACGGGCAAACAGAATTGCCATTACCGGCACTTGATCTGCCAGAATAACTGGCAGATTACAAGTGCCGGCAAGGGCCGTAAATCTCCATTCTGTGTAGTCCAAGCGCATTTGCAGTTTGAGCCCGACCTGCTTCTTTTCTGCTTTGCACTTACTCAGTGTATCATACTTGCCAACCCTACTGATTTGGGCAGTAGGCTAAGGCTTTTTAAGCAGTCCTACCGCCTACAGATTTGGGTGACAGATCCTACTGCTTTTTACAGGGGCTGGTAATGTATGTGACTCTAAGGCAGGCTGCTTGAGACGGGCCCATGACAAAGCATGCAACACATTAGTTAGTCTGTCTGTGCTGTGGGCGGGTGATTACTTTGAGTGATGGGCTCAGACCAATCCAGTGACTTGACAGCTACATGACTCTGCCCTGCACTCTGGCCTGGGACAGGCCTTAGGTGAACCACCAGTGAAGGCAAGTGGCAGCGCATACCAAAATCACACAGCATCTGCATATCGGACTGCGGAGGGTATCAGTCCCCATGTTGTTCAGTTATTCATCTTGGATTGCAGGAATACATATGTATTGCCTCTTCTGCTGCTACAGAGCAGTGGCAACCGTTGCCTACCAGCTCTGTGGGATTACCTTCTGTGAAGTTAGGCAATTGAATTTGGTGCTAAATTACCATTCAGAATTATACATTTTAAACATTTGAACATCTTTCCATGTTGTGGTGTTTGAAGGGTTCTGTATTTTAGAATACTCCAGTGGTGCCAACAATGTATGTTTTGTATTTTCCTGTGATGTAATGGTTATGCGAAGTATTATTTTTGAAACTTAAAAAATCCTACATCTTTTTGGCAACAGAATGTTGGCAAGTATGGGCAAGTATGGTGTATTCTCTGTGTGCCACCATTTATTGGACGAATGCTCCCGGCGAATATGGAACCTGTTTTGTGAATAGTTGACTAAAATATGCTTCTTCTTCCTTACCTCTGCCTGCTCCCCCGCTCCCATTAACTCCCCCCACACTCGTCATTAGCACTTTGAAGTGGTTTACTGCAATGTAGAATGTTCCAAAACTACAAAGTAACCAAATATAATGTATATACACATGTACAAAATACATCTGCACTGTGAACGCAATTGCTTAGTCTCTTACTCCTCTTTCTGTCAACAAGCCTAAACTCCAGTGACGTCACTGTGTGTTCTGCTGCAGGTGCCGGGTGAGAACGAGAAGCGGTGGAAGCCAGTGTTAGTCATTCTGACCGAGAAGGATCTCCTGATGTACGACAGCATGCCGCGAATGAAGGAGGCGTGGTTCAACCCTGCCCTCAGCTACCCGCTGCTAGCCACCAGGTATGGAGAGCTTCTATGTATATCCTTCACGCTGCAGTGGGAGGAGTTGAGGCCCTGTCACATGAGAGAGATCATGCAGAACCTGCAGGATCAATGGGGTGGGTGGTGGAGGAGAACCGGTAGATGGACAGACCAGCAGGCCAATAGGAAACAGACTCCGATAACCAGACCACATAGCAAGATGGCTTACCAGGCATTTGATATGATGTGATATGATATGGCATTTATAACGCGCCTATACACAAGTATTTCAAGGCGCGATGAGGCAGGGAGGGGGGACAAGGGAAGACAGACAATGATCTTACTAGGCCAGGTGTCATTCAGATCGCGCAAGCGAAGGGGGAAGGGAAAGTGCGAGGGGCAAGGGAGGGGGGAAAGTGCAGTACATGGGATAGTAGAATAATAAGATAAATAAAGGGCCAGCTGGTGGCAAGTGCAAGGTAAGTTCAGACAGAGTGCTGGGATGGGGGCTGTAGGGATACAGAGACAGTCCTGCGGTGCAGTGGTTGCCAAGGGAGGCAGTGCAAGGGGAGAGTGGCTGGGCCAGGGACCGAGATCAGTGAGAGTGGCCCGGTGCAGATTCAGTGGAGTTTCAATCAGGAATTTAGCAGGGGAGAGGGGAGAGAAAGCAGAAGCAAAGAGGAAGGTTTTGAGGTGCTTCCGGAACTGGAGATGGTTCACCTCAAGTTTCAGGGTGGCAGGAAGGCTGTTCCAGAGGGAGGCCCCTGCCGCGGAGAGAGATCTACCCCCAGCTCGTTGCTTGGAGAAGCGGCTGACCCTGAGGGAGTTGGAGGCAGATGAGGGAAGAGCTCGAGAAGGAAGATATTTAGGAAGAGAGAGTTGAAGGTATTTCGGCCCCAGGGCCCAGAAGGCCTTGTGGACAATGCAGAGGGTTTTGAACTTAATCCTCCCAGCCACTGGGAGCCAGTGAAGAAATTTCAGTCCTGGAGAGATACGGTCCCTGGGCTTGAGGCCAAGGACAAGTCTCGCATTCCTGTTCTGGATGAGTTGCAGAGGGCGGAGAGTAGAGGCAGGCAGATTTAGATAGAGGCTGTTAAAGTAGTACAGCCTAGAGAGAACCAGAGCTCTGGAGACAGTGAGCTTCTGGGGGAAGGAGAGGAAAGGAAGAATACCTCTGAGGAGGTGGAGCTGTAGTGTGACTTCTTAGAGACATGTGAGGAGAGAAGGAGAGTGTGGAGTCGAAGATGACCCTGAGGTTTTATGCCTTGCAGGTAGGAGCAGGAAGAAGGGCCAAGAGAGGCCGGCCAGAGAGCTGCAGGGAAGCAGACTAGCAGACAGATGATGGCAGGGAAGGGAAGAATGCATGAAGCAGAACTGGACCGAACAGAAATACCACCAAACAGACAGGTAGTCAAGCAGGCGCATAATAGGCTGAGGGAACCAATAGGCAGATGGGGTGCACAGAGTGACATGGGTAAACATGAAAGTCAAACAGGAAGATTTGATTGTCTTTCAGTGAGGATTGCATGTAAAAGGCAGTACAAGAGAAGGACATGACAGAACTGCCACCAAAATCACTCTTTGATTGCCTGCACAAAAAGGGAAAATGGCTTCTTAAATTCATCCATGTTTGGTTTTTGGTAGCAGGGCAAGCCCAAGAAATGGAGAGGCTATGTTAAATAAAGGAACGCGCCAAACTGATAATGATTAAAATATGTTTGTGCCTATGTACACATTTAATACAAATAATATTCTGTCAACCCCTTAGATTAAAGAATAGACTGAAGAAGACCCATAATACCAATAAAGCTCCTGGCCGCGACACAATGGAATGAGGTTTAGTGGGGATCAGATGAACACTGTCCAAAGGTAAATAGCTGACCAGGAGCAGCTCATTGGGTTGATAAAGTGTTTACCTCTTATGGGCCCTACTGGAGGACTCACCCGCTGAAGACATCTTCGTTCAGCCTTGGGGACTCATCATGTGTTGGGCAAAACAGTAGAAATGCTGACATTTGGCCAAATACTGCTGACTTTACCACCGCAATTCATAGCTGAGTAGGGAAATACCGCTGGCGGTATTTCTATGGAAAGAAGGATTTCCCAAAATGTTCCCAAACAGTATTGTTAACTTTTTTCTCTGGACTCAAGGTCCTTGCCTTCAATACAGTGAAACATGTTTTCGTATAACTCAATTGTATGGGGGTTATAAGATATGCATCTCTCACACCCTGCCTCGCGCCATCTTACCCTGGTAATGCATCAAAGGATCAGAATTGGCCCTTTTGTGCATTTCGACCAACTACAGTACACAATCAATTTCATCACCGATATGATGGTGAAAATTGATTAAAAAGAGGTAACAAATGGTACTCCTGGAATACCACTGTGTTTTCACTGGGCCCGATGCAAATTCTGAATTGGGTAGATTTTAAGGAATACCACGGGCGAAGATGGTATTTACCTCCAGTAACATTACCGAACAAAACTCCAAGGTGTAGTGAGCAGGTAGCAACGGTGGCTCATAGCATGACTGGATGCTCTTGGTGATTTGATATGTTGGCATCTTTTCTGTGCTGGGCATTGTGCGCCACGTGAAACGTTTGTCTTTCATGCAGCACCCCAGCTCTGCCATGTTTGGGGGGATTACGTGTCTGATGGAAAATGTGAAAACTCTTCCCCTCTTCTCTGGTCATCTTGCTCAGACCGTGGAACCCTGCAAGAATTGTTTCGTCTCAATGGATAAGGATACAGGGAAAGTTTCACTGCACTAGACAGTGTAGCACCTTCACGCGTAGCCCACCTGGCCTCACGTATCTGGCTAGAGAAACGTTTTTAACCCCCGATTACTGATCATGGTATACCAAAAGCACAGAGTAGGATACCCCGCCCTCATATGCCTCAAAAAGGGGACACCTCAGTCTTTTTAATTACTTTATATTGGATAATAAATCTAGTGGCACACTATTTTATAAAAAAAACTACGTCATTTGATGGTGTTACTTCTACAAATCTCTCAAAAACACTTAGAAAGACAACATCATATCTTTAAACAACTGAATACTATGAATACACATTAAAATCATAACAAGCATTACTAATTCAGACCAATCGCCTCTGTGCAAAATTGCATTAAAGTGCTACACAAATTCCATAAAGTGCAAAATGGATGAAAGTGCTTGCTTTAAGTGCAACAGTATTTCAATGTACTGTCCAATTATTGGAAACAAAATCCAATAAACCTTATTTTGAACATGGTCCCCAACTGATCACATGTGTGATTAGCAAAATTCTAATTATAAATAGGGTATCTAGTCATTGCATCGAATGCAAGACCATCGAATGCCTTACCATAGAAAAAATGCATCGAAAAAAATGCATCGACTGCATTTTTTTAACAGTAAAGTGTTTATTTTAATTATAATGAGTTTTAAAGGTTAAAAAAGGTAGGCTGCGGGGGACCCCCCATTAAGCAAAAAAAAAGAAACGAAAATGCATTTGATGCATTTTTCTAGTAAGGCATTCGATGGTCTTGCATTCGATGCAATGACTATAAACCAGAAATAGACACTCTAACCTAACACGTACAATTTATCAATGTTTAGTATACCACATAACCCACACGGAGTCTAGCCCCCCTCCAGGAAGACCAAAACAGACGTTACACATTAAACGTCGACATTCAGCTGTCCACACTGGGTTTCGTCCCAAGTTATGACGGAATACATTTGTCCATGATGTTTCCTACAGTGGTACAAAAGGCCTTCATCAAGACGTATATCAATTTAAATACTGAACGTAATTCATGCACATGTTAAGAGTACAGATTTTCTTTTCCAAAGTAATCGCTTAATTGGTGTTCCACTTAAGCATGGGGCTTTTTATTTTCAATTCCAAGCTGGATTTGCAGACTTTTTCCCGCCATCCACACATATGTGTGATCTTGTGACAGCTAGACCGATTTCTTCTCACTCACTTCAGGTAGGAGTAAGTACGCCTCTCCAGTTGTGGGGACTGTATTTCACCAAATGGGATTCCCCAGGAGCCTTCTCAGATGACCAAAACTGCTTCCTTGCCCTGGCAACCGTATTCAGCGCCTCAAGCGGACCAGTTTTATAAAAGATAGGGGTGACCCTGTGGAGATTTTGATCATGGTATTCAACATCTTCTCGAGAATTGCGCATTGAAATATAATCCGCTGATTCCATGCAGAAGATCATAGTTGTGAGAATAGCTCACACGCAATGCACCCGCCCTGAGAACATCCCGATGTCTTGAGTTCCATACCCCGTTGGGCCGATTCAACCACAGGTAGAAACACTGAGTACAACGAGAGGGTAGTAATAGTGACATGTATTATTACAATCCTTAGACACTGGAAACTGCAAGCATCTGTATGAGGCACTATATCAACCACTAAAATATATACATTGTTAACTGTCCATTTGCTGTTTCACATAATGCACTGGCATTTCAAAACAGCATTATTGCAGTTGCCCGGCAGCTACAGGCATTTTCGAAATTACAGGCTCATTTCACGTGTAGATACAATAGCTTAAAGGAACTGTTGCATTCATATCGGTGTGTGCACAGAATGTTCCTTTTTTTTAAAAAACATATTTTATTGGCATTTAATCAAATGAGCTTTGATTAACACGTGACAAATTAGGAGTTAACAATTCGTCTTGTGATTACGCGTGGTAACATTTAACAAAACAGGGAGAAAGAAAAAAGAAAAGGAAAAATAAAGGGGGGGAAACAACATAATGAACAAACGAACAAACAGTCTTCATTTGATGCTGTGATGTCTTCAACTTCCGTTTGGGGGCAGAGGTGGGGGGAGCAAAAGTTCAGGGGGGTTTGTGATACGCAGTAAAGGGTATGTCTCTCAGTAGGGCTTTCCACGGTTCAAGGGTGTTGTTTGGTTCATCCACTCCGGAGTTGGCCATGCTCTGGTCTCTGCTTCAGTCCACCTTTCTAGTTCCTTAATCCAGCGTTCATATCTCGGACCTCCAGGTGACTTCCAAGCCATTGCATTGGTTCTTTTTGCAAGGATGCAGGATAGGTCCATCAGCTTGACTACGTGCTTATATTTACTCATTCTGGGGTGGGCTCCTAATAAGCATTCTTTCGGATGCCATTTGTATCTGGTAATGCCAGCTGCTGTGCTGGTCTGCTTGACTTTGGACCAGAGTTGCATCGTCTTAGTACAGGTCCAGAACATGTGGAGCAGGTCAGCTGTGTCAGTGCCACACCAGGGGCAATTCAGTGATGCTTTCTTGCTAAAGCTGGCCACCCTCTGTGGGGTCATATACGTCCTGTAAAGGACATTAATTTGTATTTGCCTGAATCTGGTGTTTCTAGACACCTCCTTGGGATAAAGTAGTATCCTTTCCCATTCTTTGGCCGTAAGTGTGATACCCAGGTGGTTTCCCACCTTTTTTTTAGTGACGTCCTTTTGGGGTTGGGTTTGTCCATCAATCGGCTGTAGAGCCGGGACACTGGCTTCCAGCTGTCTGCTAGATCATGCATCTCTTGTAGTAAAGGGTCCGGACTGGGTTCCTCGGGCCAGTTGTCCCATTTTCTTTTAGCAATTTGTCTGAGTCGATGATACCACAGAAATTGGCCGCTGGTGAGTCCTTCTGCCATTTGTATTGATTCGAAGTCTCTGAATTTGCCATCTTCGAACATGTCCCCCCATGCATAGATCCCAGCTTTCTCCCAGCTTCTCGCCACCGCGAGGTCTGTTATAGTTTTACATGCGTCCACCAGGATAGGGGTGTTGGGTGAATATGGATGGCTCAATTGCAGGGTGGAGCGGGTTCTGGTCCCGGTCTGTCTGCCCAGCTTTGCAATCATGGGGACGTCCTGTGTCTGTTTCAGTGGGTTCCAGAGTGTCTCTTTGGGGAACAGATTGGAGGGTATCTGTCGTAATAGTTCCAGCTCAGTGTTCGACTCATCCTGAAGCCATTTTGTCACGTGACTAAGCTGCGCCGCTAAGTAATACATTTGAAAGTCAGGAAGTTGCACTCCACCTTCTTTGTGATGCAACGTGAGAATTGATAGGGGTAGTTTGTGTCTCGATGGGCCCCATAGGAAGTCTCTGATTAACGGTTCCAGCTTCTTGAAGAAGGGTGGACGGATGAAGTCGCAGATGTTTGTGAAAAAGTATAAAACGCAAGGGAGGATTATCATTTTTGCAATGGCTGCTCTGCCCATCATTGCGAGTGGTAGTTTCGACCAGAATTTCATGGATTTGCTGAGTCCTTTCATTGTTATTTCGGTGTTGTGGTCGTGTGTGAGTTCTGGAGTGCGATGTATATTGATTCCCAGATATCGGAATTCCTCAGGCTGCCATTTTATCCCCACAGCCGGCAGGTCGACTTCTGGTAGGTCTCTGAGTCGGGCCAGTGGGAATGCACAGGATTTCCATCTGCTGAACTTGATCCCTAAGTAAAGTGCGTAGTTGTCAAGGACGTCTAGTATGACTTGTGAATTTACATGTGGGTCCTTCAGGTATAAGAGCACGTCGTCCACATATAGAGATATTAAAGAGTAATGGTTGCCCAATTTGATGAACGCGTCAAAGAACTGCTTTCTAAGATAAATAGCGATCGGTTCCAAGCCTAAGATGTATAACATCGGTGACAATGGGCATCCCTGCCTGGTGCCTCGCTGTATCGCCCAGGGTTTTAAGATCATTCCTCCAGTCTTCAATCTCGCTATGGGTGAATTGTAGAGTACTTTGATCCATCTCACAAAGCCTTCTCCAAATCCAAACTCTCTCAGCTCCTCAACCAGCCATTTTCAGAATATGGAATCAAAGGCCTTGATGGCGTCAAGTAAAAGCACCGCGAGATATTCGTTTCTTGTGTGGGTTTCCACCGTGATGTGCTGAAGCCTTCTCAGTTTAGCCGTGGTATTGCGTCCGGGGATGAAGCCGTTCTGGTCATCATGAATTAAGGTTCCGGCCACCCTCGCAAGTCTTTTGGCTAGAATAGTGGTCAGGATCTTGCTATCATAATTTAGCATCGCTAGTGGGCGATACGAGTTGCAGTCTGTGGGTGGTTTGTTTGGCTTGAGCATGGGGATTATGATTGTCTCTTTCATGGTGCTGGGGAGAATTCCATTTTCGTATGCCTCCATGAAAACCTTGTGCAGTATTGGGGTGATGGATGCTTCGTAGGCTTTGTAAAATTCGGGTGTAAGGCCGTCGCTACCAGGAGTCTTGCAGGTGGGCAGAGACCTGATTGCTTCCGTAACATCTTCTGTGGTGATTTCCGCGTCTAATGCCTCTCTCTGTTCTTCGGATAGCTTTGGGAGTCCTATTTCTTCCGGGGTGGTCTTAATTTCATTTGCGGGTATTTGCTTGTTGTGGGAGTATAGTTTGGAGTAAAACTCAGAGAAAGCGTTGTTGATATCTTGTTGTGATTTATGTGTTGTCTCATTTTCGTCAGTGATCTCTGTCGGTAGGTGTCTCGGCTGTTCGTGTTTGCACAACCAGGCCAGTAGTCTGCCTGGTTTATTGGCTTCCTTATGGGCCCTGGCGGTGTTTGTTGTGAAATCAAATTTGGCCAACCTGTCCCAGGCTGTGCGGCATTCAACGCAAATTTCTAGCAGTCACTTGTACCTCTGGAGTGGTGTCGGAGCAGGCTTCGAGGCACATTATTTCAGCTTCTCGCTGCTCTAGCGTCGCCATCAAGTGCTTCCGGATGCCTCCTGCCCCTGATATCGCTTCTCCACGTGTCACTACCTTCATAGTCTCCCACAGCGTGCAACAGCTTGATACAGATCCTTTGTTGGTATCAATGTAGTACTCTAATTTGGTACCCAGTTCTTCTCTGAAGTCATGATCAGTGAGGGCTGCGGTGGGCATTCTCCATGTCGGAATCGGTGGTCTGGGTCTTCTTAATTTCCATTGCATAATTAACGGCGAGTGATCAGAGATCGACCTGCCCAGGTATGCCGTGGTGTCTGCCAACGGGGTTTGTTCTCTGTCGATGAAGAAATAGTCAATCCTTGCGTGGATCGTGTGTGGGGCCGAGTAGAATGAGTAACTGAGTAAGTTGAGATATTTCAGCGTGTCGTTAAGTGCTTGGGTGGCAGCGTTATGTGGTTGTTGAGGGGGTATAGATCTGTCCAAGGTTCCGTTTCTGACGCAGTTGGAAGTCGCCTCCCCATATGAAGGTTCGTTCCCTGTGGTGTACCATCTTGGCGCATATTGTCTTGTGGTGTGAGGGTATACCATGATGCGGAAAGTAGGAGTTCACCAGGCAGACCGTGGTATGCTCGATGGTTCCCCACATTATTAAATACCTGCCTTCTCTGTCGGCCTCCGTGCCTAGCAGTTGAAATGGAACGTTCGGATTCACCCAGGTGAAGACCCATCGGGCATAGCTGGAGTAAGGTGCTCCTTTCCCTGTGCCTCCCCATCGTTCTGCCAGCTTGGATGAGGACTCCTCCGATAGGTGGGTCTCTTGAAGCATTGCAATCGAGATCTTCTTTCTGCGGAGATAGGATTGAATCCGATTCCTTCTTAAGTATGAGCCCATCCCGCGTACATTCCACGTCATCATTTTCAGTTGTGTTGCCATTGGGATGGAGCGGTGTGTCCTTTATGTCTGCCCATTCTGATACCGTGCAGCAGCCGTTGATTCCCATCAGTGCTTTCCCGTTCTCGGCTCTTAGTCCAAAATCTGTGGTGACTCTGCCCTCTGCCTCTTCAATTGTGGTAATGTGAATACTGTGTAACCACTAGAACATTTACGAAATTGGAATTGGTGCGCCCAGCGACTGCATTTTTCTTGCGGTGCTCGGGCGCTCTCGCACGGTCAGGACCCATCCAGGTATCGGGCTCGAGCTGGGTCGGTCAGGCAACTGGCCTGTCCTGGTCTGTTCGTGGGGGTTAAGTCCTGGGCCTGGTGCGGGGCCAAGCGAGGGCCACATCTATTTAGCTAACTATAGTGTAGGTTACTTCCTTGGTGGCAGATTGCCCATGTTTTGCGTTGGAGTTGCGATGCAGCAAGTGTTGGTGGTTCATATGTGCTGTTAAATGGTTTTCCTCATTTGTCCCGGAGGTGGGTTTCTCTGCCTTGTTGTCCTCCATCCACATATTGGCAGCTGCTGGGGACTCTAGGAAGATCGCACGACCCTTGAAGATGACCTTCAGCTTTGATGGATAAAGCAGCAGGTATTTTAAATTTAATTGCCACAGCCTGGCCTTAATCGGCACAAATGAGTTTCTTTCCCTTTGGACCTTTGGGGTGTAGTCTGGGTAAATGGTTATTTTGGCGTTGCCACGTTCAATGGGGCCCTTCTCCCTGGAGTACCTCAGGATGGTTTCACGGTCTTGGAAATTGAGTATTTTGGCGATTATCGGGCGAGGATGTGAGCCGGGGGGGTTCTTTTGGAGGGACATGTGTGCCCTTTCAACTGCGAATCCTTGTGTGAGTTTTCCTGCACCTATTTCTTGTTGCAGTAGGGACTCTATGTATGCTGTTGGGTACGGGCCATCATCACCTTCCGGTACTCCCAATATTCTGATGTTGCCCCATCTGGCCTTTCCCTCTGCCTCTACAGCCCTCGCCTCGAGTATGGCGACCTTCATCTCGAGGTCTACAACCTTGGCCTTCAACTCGACAGTGTTTTCAGTCGTCTCCCTTATGGTTGCTTCAGAGTTCGTCACTCTTTCTGTTAAGTTCCTGGCATCTTGGCGCACCAGCTGGATATCAGATCTGAATTCATCTTCGAGTCTATGAATGTGCGCAGTGATGCAATGGCTTCTAGCACTTGGGATTGACTTTCAGTGGAGTCCGCTCCCTTTGTTTGTGTAGGTTCGGGGGTTGGAAGGTGTAAGCTGGTCGAGCTCTTCGTTTTGGCAGTGACAAAAGTGTCCATTGTGGCCGGTTTAGCTTTGCCCCTGGCGGCCATGGCAGTGTTTTGGTACCATGGTGCCTGGTTTATCACAGTGGCAATATTTTTCGGCTCCTGATGATGGTCAGGGCAAGGGAGCTCTAATCTGGATAGGTGTGCTAGGATTGGTCAGTGGCAGTCACTAGGTGGAGCAAGGACTAACCTTGTGGCCCGCAGCGCCCAGAATACTTAGTTTCAAGTGTGCCAAATGTCTATCCAGCTCCTTGGTGTGGCCTGGGTAATTCCAATAATGGGGGGACTAATGCTTCCTTATCTCCAGTAGGAGTTAATGTCCTCCACCTTCTGTTCGGATCCGGGGAGGGCTTTATGCACCAAGGTGGTGTGCGTCAGTGCTCTGAGTTGTAGGGCTGCCACTGTGGCCCCGCTATTAGCTTGCAGGTCCCCCCTCTCTCCTCACCTCTGGTGTTTCGGGCCTCCTCCCCACTGAGGTCTGCTGGATCGGGGGCCAGGCGGGAAGGCCAGGCACCTTGTTTTCTGTAACCCGGCTTGTTGGTTCTCCTTCCGTTCCGGGGATGTTCGCCAGCACAGGTCTCTCATTCTGCGGGTGTGGGCGTTCAGAGATTTAATTTCAGATTAATCGGGGTGTTGAATGGTTGCTCTCGGCGTTTCCCAGCCTCTATCATGCTCTCAGATGCTGCAGGCGGGGCTCTCTCCCTCTGCTGGAGCGGGCTCCGTGCTACGCAGCTCACCGGGGTTAAGGTACCTGGTGTTGATCTGCGCCCCGTTGCGGAGGAGAGATTCACACGGGTGCCCTCCCCTCTGTCACTCCCCATGCAAGCTCACTGTGGCGGAGGCATCCAACGTTTGTGTTCCGACCGTCGTTGGCGTCAGGGGACGGCGCCGTCTCTAGTGCGGGTGGAGGCAGGATTGCATAGAATGTTCATAAGTATGTATGTACAAATCTCTGCAGATGCATGGGAGAAATTGACTAGTCAAATTGTTCCCACCACTGATTGCAAAGCTCCTGTCAAATGCCAAATAAGCAGTAAACAAACATTTGATATCAGATCTGATAGTGGCGCTCAACTGCTTCATTATTATTAGTATTATTCATATTATTATTATTATTAGGGTTTTTATTGAAGGAGCACCTTCACAAGTCATAGTGGAAGCACATGGTTAAGAAAGCAGTGATACAAGCGAGTGGGGAACTAACAATGGGGAAGCGGGAGGCCATGAAACGTCTCAGCAAGGGATCTACAAGCAACCAGGGATGTGCAGATCACCCACTCTCAGGATAGGTGCAGAGTGAAGGGTGCGTGGATGGAGGTGTTAGGGAAAAGCTATTCCTTGAAAAGGAGGGTCTTGAGCGCCTTCCTGGAATGTAGAAGTGAGGGGGCAAGTCTTGTGTTCACAGGGAGGTGGGTCCAGAGTTTGGGGATGTAGACAGAAAAGATCTCTGCCTCTCCTTTCCTGTCATCTGCTCGACTTCTAAGAAAGCTGTCAACACTCTAATTAGCCTAGGAATTAGACCTCCCAGTAACAACATACTATTGCTGCAACTTACTACAGTAATATTGCGCTGAAGTAACTTTATGCAGTAATAGTCTAGTCTTAGAAGATTCTAGCAACTGTTTCGATGATGTTGACATTTCAGGCACTAACGTATCTTGCCAGTACCTAAGGACCTTGGATTACAGCCGACACTAAGGGTTCAGCTACTAGATCAGATGAATGTGATCTACCTTTCACACTTAAGTGGTCTAGTTACCTGGAAACCCACACATTTGCTTATTCACCTCTGCAATACCGCATCAGAAATCCCCAAGACCATTTGATTTTTGAATTGCCATGTCCAGAGGACATAGAACAAGCATTTGTGAGGTCTGATTTTTTTGAATATTTGAAATGTACTCCCCAGCATAATATTCTTTTGTTTTGCCTTTGACATAGTGGTTAATAAAAAAAAAAAGAATTATCAAAATACCCTTAGGAATGGACCCCTAATGATGGAAGAGGTCAGAACATGGGGGGGGGGAGGGTGACAGTTTGAACTGAAATTCTTTCTTACATATTGCACAGAAGATAAAGCAACCTTAGCGAGGCAGCGAAGGTTTTTGTCTACAGCAATATACGCAAACTCTCTCATTTCTGGACACTGCTGAAGCTGCCTAGAATTATTGATTCTAGTAACCACACCACAAAACATTACAAAATAAGAGACACTATAAATGCCTCACTGTTAAAAAGAAGAAGTCGCTACTCATCCACATCCGTAGCCCTGAGGGACAGATTCGATTCAGAGAAATACCAGCACTCTCAGCGTCAGACCAAGGAGGAGGGGACATGAAGTAGCAGTAAATCAATTTGATACATTCTGATTACCTTCAACAAACATCTCTATTGATAGGCACATCTTCTATTCGAGAAGGCAAAGGCCAGAAGGAACGGAAGAAGAATGTGTCTCCTCGCCACCTATCCTGGCTTTTTTTCTGCAACTTCAATGCTGGCATGGACGAACACGTAAGGGACCAAATAATCATTCTCACCAAAAACAAAACAATCCAGGCAAAAGTCTGGATGTTTGGGCACCCCACCCTTGTAGAAACTATTGCCATAGTAAAGAAGGTGGAACATACTGAGCTTTACGCTCATCAAAGGAGAAACAAGTGACCAATGATGGTGGCAACCGCACAAACAGAGGCAATACGCAACTCATCCTTGTGAAGTAAATGCCAGAGATCCAAGAGAAGAGAGACAAGGATTGGGAAGAAAGAAAAGAAAGGTAGAGTGCACTTATATTGCGACAATATACAATACAAATGCTTCCCCTGAGGAAGGTCTGGCCATGTCACCAATTGCCGCTCCATCCCTTCCATTAATCAGAAATGCTCTAACTGCGGCACAAGAGGACATTCGTGGCAGTGTGTTGCCACAAGAAATAGGCATCCTGCTTCCGGGAACCTGATAGCTCTGAGGAAGAGTGAGTAATGTTCCTCTGGAAACAGCACAGAGAACCACTCTGGAATGATAAAGATCCCAGAGTATTTAGGGATCAAAAATGAAGATGATTGGATAATTCCATACCCTTGTGGAGTTCAAAGGCAGGGCGGCCATGGTAAATATGCATGTAGCTAAAAAAGGGGGTTGAGGTACTGGGATGGAGGTACCAGCGTGCCCTGGACATCAAGCTTGATCCCAACTAGGGAGAACATGCTTTGTACATAAACTCCAGTCAGAAGAGAACTAGTTCATCAAGTGTTGAACAACAAGATTGGTCACCTTAAAGCGTACACGCACAAGATAATTTTGAAGGCAGAGGCCATCCCTATCACAAACCCAAGAGCATGCCATGACGTTGAGAACTGAAGTGGAAAGCGAACTTGAGTGACTTGTTTCCTTGTGTGTGACATCATTGAACCAGTAAAATTGGCTGAATGAGTGAGCCCGATTCCAGTGGCACAGAAAAAAAAACAGCAAGACCTGAATGTGCATCGATCCAAGAGACCTCAACAAGCATATTCTTATTGGCAGGCTTCTGATGCCCATCATTGCATTCACCACGTTGCACCTATCCATGGCTTACCCTCAGATTCCACTGACCGCAGACAGCAAACCTTTAACGTACACCGTTTCCCCTGTTCTACTACTGTAAATTGTCCTTCGGACTGGCTTTGTCAGCAGCAGAGCCATGCCCTACGTGACATATCTGGAACCCTCATATAACAGGACATCATTTTGGTTTATGGCAGTGGATTAGGGGAACATGATAGCAGGTTGTACCCCATCTTAAAAAGATTGAATTACAAGGTGCTGACTTTTGAGGCTAAGAAGAGCAAGTTCAGGGCTTGGTAGGTGGAGTACCTGGGACACAACATTAATGGGCAGAGTTATAGACCCAAGTAGAACACGTTGAGAACTATTATGGACACCTGCCCAGCCTATTAGAAACAATCAGATATGTTCTCTTTTGAAGATGACCAAGTTCTACAGCATGTGCATGAAGAGCGTCACCGAATGTAGCCACCCTATGTACATGTTACTTAAGAAAGACACAATGTGGTGAAGCGGCAAGAATGATAAAGGGGGGGGGGGTCGCTAGGGCCCCCAATCTGGGAGGTTATGATTTTGGGAAACTTGCTACAGTGAATTCAACTGGGAATGGTCTAGGTGCAGTCTTCTGCCAAACCATGCATGGAGATAAAAAGGTAATTTTCCACACATAGAGGTCGCTGACTAAGACAGAGTCACAGAGAAGGAGTTGCTTGTGTGTGTTCGGGGTGTAGAATACTTAATGAGTTATATTTGGGGCAACCTTTTCTATCCAAACTGACAATAAACACTTCCTGGCCTAGATTGGTGTAGCCAGTCTAGTTATGTTTTTTATATTGTGGCATTACATTCTTTTCTGGTATGAAGGATAAAGCGAGTATGATGAGTGTTATAAAATGGCTACACTGGCCAACATTAGTGCAGCCAGACTGAACATGTTTTCTTACTGCGGCATAATATTTTCTTACTGACAATGCCAACAGGAGTAAGTTCATACATGGCAATGCTGGCATATATTGGGGCCGCCTGCATGATATGTTTGGGTGCAGCAGGCATGAAAATGCATTTGTACTGGCATATTTTGTGAGCAAAGGCATCATGAAAATGCATTGGAAAATGCTCCTGTGCACTGTTGGTGACTTGAATCTATTAGATTATTTTCATGTGCTACCATACGAAACAGACTGGAAACTGTGTGCTTTTACACAGTTTTTCAATGAAAGTGTGCTCTAAAACCTATTATTTTATAAATTTTTCTCTGAGGGAGAACTCCCCCAACCCTCTTTGGTTGGTTCGTGCTATGTCGCTACACTTAGTCCCTCCCACATATTCAAAGCAAACCTTTATGCCCATCCAATTAGAAAATTCACCATCCACCACTGCTGTCCACTGCACTTGTTTGCTTCATTTTTCAACAGGCCAATACCTCTTTTTGCTCAAACAAAATATGCCGTAACCAACATGTTAACGACATTGTTTGAAATTCCAGATCAAATGGACAATCTCACTGCAGAAAATGCAACAATCAAATCTTGAAATCGCATCCAAGAAGCCCTACTTATTTCACTTCAAGTGATAAATAATAGGTCACCACCTTTCTGAGAAATTCCTCTCGTTATAATCATTAAATATAAAAAAAAACTCCTTGCTACTAGCAACCGCTCTGCATCCCCAAACAACGAACCTTTCTAGAAACATAGGATCAATGTATCAGTCAATTTGCAGAAGACATGTTAGCCTTACAGAATTTGTCATTGTCCTCCGGCATACCCTCTACACAACCCAAGCAGGTGGTGGTTAAACCACTGCTGACAAAAATCATTAGACGAGGGTGATATGGCCAATGTATGCAGCATTTCACAGATCCAAGACTATACTGCTTGCGCAGGATGGGATAATCCCGCTGCAGATCCATGCAGAATCCAGCGACATTCAGGACCCATTTTGGGTGGCACTACATCGGAGGTGGAGCTTGCAGGTGGTTACCACAAACATTTTTACAACAATAACTAAGGTTGGCAAAAGATTTGAGCAGTGCCAGAGCCAGGATTCTATTCAAGTTGTGAGCAGCGTTTGACACTGCTGAGTACTCCACACTCGTTAAGCATTTGGAAAGGCTCATAACGTGTCTCGTGTCATAGGCTGGATGTGCCAGAAGATTTTACATTGCAACCTAGCAAAGTAGAACTCTATAGAATTGCTTGTTGTGGTTTCCTTTTATGAGGGTATGCCAGCAGGCTACTAATAGTGTCAGAACCGTCAGCGTCATGGGTTACATAGCAGACTAATATTGTTGGATCTGTCAACATCCTTATGGGTTACATAGCAGACTAATATTGTTGGATCTGTCAACCTCCTTATGGGTTACATAGCTTACATATAGTGACGGAGCGTCAGCCTAATTCTACATTATAATGCTACTTTTGCATTAGAGCTGCAGGTTCTGTTTTTATCAATGACTCTGCAGATTTAGTTTGGCTTGTAAATCTACTCTCTTTCCTCACTGTCCAATCACGCTGAGGTACTCTTGAGTTGTAGCACCATCCCCCATGCATGCAACCATGTATATGTGAGCAAGACAATAGGATACAAGATGATAAATGCCTTGGCCACAGACAGATTGTGCTTTTAGAATTGTATCTACATAGGCCATTCCACCATGAGCATTACATCATGTCCACAACACAGCACCAAGGCTGCTCCTCACCGCCTCACTGCATTACACCGGGGCTACCCACCTTCCAGTCATTATTGGTATCTTACAGAATGAAATTGCAATACCTCTCTACAGCCAATGCAAGCCTCTCTGGTTGTAACCTCTTTTTAGTCTCCCCACAACTAACACACTATTGCCTTACTAGAAATCTGAGCTCAGTGAAACACTGCAGCCTAGCAGAGGCCGCAATCACAATCACAAGATATTTAATTGGGGTATGAGACTTGAGGCTCATGGCACTAATTTGTGGAATGTGTTAGCCCCCACCCCTAATTATACAAGGAGACGGAAGATTTAAAGGTGAGAGAGGCCATTAAGACCAGTTCATCCAGTCCAACTAAAGCAGCACTTATGCAATGAGTTATTGCCTGCATTACAGCAGCACCATGATGCCCACTTCAGTTGTGTAATTTCCACAGTCATATACATTAATGTACACTACATCAAGCATGTTCTATGTTCGGAATGAAAGGTATTTTAATGACAATTCCCACACTCCAAGACCCATACTCGTAACTCAGCTGAGAAGACCCTTTGGAAAGTGGGCACCTCTGGATTTTGATAGGAATTTTGTGAATATTGCAGGTGAATATTGAGTGCCACTTTAAAACGCTGCCTTGCCTTACTATAACTTTTATATGCCTGACCGCCTCATTTTAAACAATGTCTATGATTATGTAGAACAAGGCAACAATCTATAATAGTATGCAAATAGGTGCTAGAAGGGTGCAGAAAGAGGAGACTGAAACACAACTGGGAAGGTTGTTAGCATAAACTTTCATTAGTAATGAAAATAAAGAGGAAACCAAACTTATTCTAATTATAAGAGGGTGTTCCCTACCTCAACAAAAAATGCTAAGGACCCCTTTTTATGGACAGTGGATCACAGTTCCAGTTGTTAGATGGGTTTTTTACCTGAAGGAATGACTCCCTTCCCCAGGTCTTAATCCCTTTCCAAGGCACAAAACAAAGTTCCTGGTTCTAATGCCAAAGAGCAGTAAAGTTATCAATTCAAACTCAAAAGGTAACATTCCAGTTCAAACATCAACATTCTTTATTGCCAATAGGTGCTTCTTCACTTTTGAGTTCCTGGAGAATGCCTCACTTCTCCAGATTTCTGGCTCTCAGTTATTTCCCCCACGCAAAGCCAGGGGGAATGACTCCCTTCCCCTGGACTCTCTCTTCACTTGGGTTTACGATTTCACAATGCCAGGGGAATTACTCCCTTCCCCTGGCCTTCCTTGGCTTTGTCCCTACACTCTCTTGGCTTTTACTTTCACAGTTCACAACTCCAGTGGGAATGACTCCCTTTCCTGGCCTTTCTTGGCTTTTTATCACAGTTTACAATGCAAAGGGGGATGTCTCCCTTCCCCTAACCTTTCTCAGGCTCTTTATCACAGTTCACAATGCCAGGGGGAATGTCTTCCATCACCTGGCCTTTCTTGGGCTTTTTATCACAAGCCACAATGCAGGGTGAATGTCTCCCTTACCCTGACCTTTCTCAGGCTCTTTATCTCAAGTCACAATGCGAGGGGGAATGTCTCCCTTCCCCTGAACTTTCTCAGGCTCTTTATCACAGTTCACAATGCCAGGGGGAATGTCTTCCATCCCCTGGCCTTTCTTGGGCTTTTTATCACAAGCCACAATGCAGGGGGAATGTCTCCCTTACCCTGACCTTTCTCAGGCTCTTTATCTCAAGTCACAATGCGAGGGGGAATGTCTCCCTTCCCCTGAACTTTCTCAGGCTCTTTATCACAAGTCACAATGCGAGGGGTAATGTCACCCTTTCCCTGACATTTCTCAGACTTAACAAGGCAGTTGTTGTGGGTCCCAAACCAAGAGACTCATTCTGGGTATACCTGGTTCACTACCCTGCTAAGTACTGCCACGAAGAAGATGAGCAATGAGGATTGTGTCATCCTCAGGTTGCAGGTCCCAGATCTGGTTATCTTCACTGTACCTTGTTCCATTTTTACCCAGTTCACTACCCTGCCAGGTTCCATGATGATTCCAGGTTCTCCATGGTATTATTTCAGGGTCCCAGACCCTGGTTACAGGGTTTATTATGTGCCCCTCTAAGACCCAGGCAGCCTGTGTACCTTCTGGGTTGCTGCTGGATCTTCTCTGCCACTCTCAGGCTCTTCTGGCGTCTCTGACAGCTTTCCTCATTCTTCTTCTGCTTTCGTGGAGCTCGGAGCGGCTCCGCAGCGTTTCTTCTGTGGAGGTCTGTGCAGCTCTCAGTGACCGTTAGGTCAGCGGCTTCTCTCGCCCGGACCCCTGTCCTTCTTGATTTCCATCTTGCCCGTGCATGGTGGACCAGGTAGGGATTCCTGGAATCTCCCTCTCGCATCCCCCAGTCAGCAGCTTAACCTCCTTCCCAAATGGGACGTCCTCCTCGTTTGCGGTACCTCCGGGGAGAGTCTGACTCCCATGTGAGCCCTCCTTTACTTTTTATCTGTAATGGATGATGGAATCTAGACAGCTCTTTCCAATTCCCTGGAGGGTTCGGCATGCCTCTGCGCCTTCTCCCCTTGTTTGTTTCTCCATTGCTAATGTTAGTCCAGTCAGCCCTGCTCTTCCTCGCCTCAGTGACTGCTGCTTCATCAACCTCGCAGACATACATGGGACAGTGTAACATGGTGGTGTGTGGCATGGTACAAGTGGGTGTGAAGGGGGTGGGCCTCATGGACTGAGGAGAGGTAAAAGTAGGGATCTTGTACCGCATTCTCCCGATATGTCCTCCCTGATCCCCAGAGGGGAGTCTCCCCCCATGAGATCCTTGTGATGAGTGCCACCGCCAGGGGGACTATCGGGTAGTGGCCTCACCTCCCTGGCCTCATGGGAAGGTGCTCCCCCTCGGGGAGAAGTGACATTTCGGATTCGTCACAGTGTTTTTACTACCGTTATATTTTTAAAATATTTTATTACTTAACTAAAACTATATTTTTACAGTATATCTAGAAATATCATTCCTTTTGCCAGTTTCCAGACTGAGAGAGAAGCCTTCACTGCTACAAGATGAATTGCCAGAGATATACAGTAATCAAGCATACATCTCTAGATGATGTTTCCACATGTTCTCAAATGTATTTAAGACACCGTTAGACTTCCACACTAAGACTCGATTATTCTTAATCTTCAAAATATTTGGAAAGAGTTGCTTAGCTACCATAAGTAGCCATAATACAAGATCCAAAGCTTACCAGTCCATCGAGAAGAGTTGTTTGTTCTATTGTTAAAAGGGTAGGAGACATGTAAGGTTATTCCTGAACCCAGAATGTGATCTGTTCAGTCAGACATTTGTGTCCAGACCTTCTTTCCCCATTACAGTGCAACAATAGGAGAGCAGATTTTCTCCTGGTTTGTCACAAGCCGACAACTATCATTCTCTGTGAGGCATCATTTTAACATCTGCACAAGGATCCAGTATTTTATAAGACACATTCTTTATTCTTTGTTCAATGTCTATCAGTTAAGGATTCACCAAGGAAGGAAGCATGTCTTCTGCGTCCTTGTCATTAATAGCTCCTCCAAGTGTATCGACCTAGGCTGGTAGTGAGTTCTGTAAGTTCCAGCCATTTGTTGCATGTGCTAGTAGCCTTTATATTGATGAAATACTGATCTTCAGGGATTCTAGTGTAGAAGGTATGGCTGGTTGACTTTCTACACAAGAAAGATTATTTCCAAGTGTTCTTTTTATGGTTTCTTTCAGGGGGACTTATCTTTTTTTCTAATCACCTACCTTATATTTAAACTTTAAATAATCAAAGCCCAGCCTGGATCCTCATTGGTACCAATGCGTTCTGCCCAAAGCTTTGCCCCTCTCAATCCATGGGCACCAATCCATTATTTTCCCCTAAAATAGAGAGTTTTGCCAGCTTGTCATGTGTGTTCAGAGTTCCATCCAATTCATGTACCAAGTCGAATGGACAAAATAATGCATTCTCTTCATCACATTCCCTATAACATAGACAACTATGCTGAAGTGTTTATCATTAGATCAATATCTTGTGATTACTAAGACCCCTAGATTGAACACAGAAAGGTGGCCATCTTTAAAAAACACACCTTAGGTGAAATGTCTTTTTCTTATCAGAACAGCACAAATAGTGGATTTGGCCATCATGAACAATTTGCTGACAATAATGCCTTAGTCAAAGAGCCTATATAGAGATCCCCTTCACAGGCCCAGTGGCTGAAATGATCCTATGCAATATTAATCAATGAATTAAGTGGGTTTAGTACAGAGCTCCACTGTAAAGTAGTTACTGTGATGAGAGTCTGATGTGATGCAAATCGTAAAGGTTCATGAGTTCCAGATCTGTACCAGGCAATACGAGCAACACATCATCAATGGGTGAGGTTTCTCTGAAAGGAGCTCTGTCAGGGAGTTGAATTTATGATCACATTTTCCTTTATAAGGATTGACCAAACCAGAAGCAAATGTTGTCCCTGTGCATGTGTATTTCTTATGAAGTGTCACGAATCTAGCAACATCGTCAATAATTCTCTGGAGGGAAGCTTCTGCTATGTAGGTAGCGAAAGGAAGAAGCTACCCGACACTGACACTGGCGGGTGGTGATCTGCGGGAGAACCATGTAGGGGAAGACAAACTCAAGCAAGAGAATATTAGAATCAAACAACCCTTCAGTGGTAAATCTTAGTGACACCTAAGGACTTATATCACACTTCTATATGGCTTATTGTTATGTGGATCCTGAATTCCCAGGCTTTCCTAGCCAACAATATTATACACCACTCCCCCCTTTGTTAGTAATGAGATGAGGAAGAGGGTGCAAGTAATGAGGATGACTAAACATGGCAAATCAACGACGCACTTTAGTCGTTGGAAACTACTAAGTGGGACTGGGGCCTTCGAAAGACAAACATCTGAAGAACCAGATAGAGGGACGGAGCTGGCGAGTGCATCTAACTTGTTCTGACGCTGTTCGGGACACCAGAGACGAGCAGAGTGCAGAGTGTAGCTCAGAAGCTGAAGAAGATGACCTGTAGTTCAGACAAGCCGGGAGATGTTTGCTGAGTCCCTGTCTGTAACAGTTGGAAGGGCCAGACACAGAGGGAAGCCGAGAGGGAAAGAAGCGGCTCATGGAAAGCATTGCCGGTCAGTGGGTGAGATGCAGAGGACAGAGAAACACTGGTAGCCCAGGGAAAGCACATGGGTTAACAGGGCACTTCAGGGCAAATGTGTATGCTGGTCCCAAAGCGAGAAAGCCCAAACAGAGAAAGCAACATAATTGATACAGACATGAACATTGTAAAGCACTGAGGTGAAAGGAACAGCATTGAGACGAACATTACTAACAGCCTAAGAGAAGGCCAATCAAATGATACAGGTGTAGAGGAGCAGGTGAACATGTCATCCCTAGCTCCCACCCTCTCACCTCTGTCATACTGGAACAGCAGGAGAAGGGCCCTATGTGGGACACCAGGTATCATCCCAATACTGCATTGAGTGTATCAGAGACAATATGCACTCAGACAACCATATCAAATGTACCCTTGCACTAAGAGGGTGGAAGGATGTCTATACACACCATTGGACATCATATCATAGAGCTGTAGGTGAAATCTAGTGAAAACAGAGTGACTTCATGGAGGAAAGATGCTAAGACACAATGCAAATAGTCAAAGATTAAATGTGAAACTGAAGTAACAAGAGAAACATGTAATTGAATATGAAGAAATGATATATGCAAAGAAGAAAAAGTAACCTGCTGACTAATGAGCGTATATATGCAGAAACGCAAGGTAGATGAGACATATAGAAACTTGCTGCAGAGTAAAATATAACGTGGATAGAGCGCCCATGATGGAAAGATGGACGTCCTACTCGTATTGAAACCAATCAAGCTACCTCAGAGACAGATCAGCAAGACCAACCTGCTGCCATATTTCCATAATAATCAGAATTATAGGTATTTAGAGGTGGTTCAAGGCGTGCCCACCATATAAGGGGCAGCCCATGAAGTTATTAATACTTATGTATACTATAGGTACATATGTTCCCTTAACCAATCCCTCCCTTTAATAGGCGTTAGAGTTTTCTACGTAGGATGACGTCATAGATCATGCATATTGAGGTATAAAACCTTTGTATATTCACATTTGGGTGAGAGTGCGTGAATTACTGCCTGTCATTCGCAGTTTGCCCTACTTTATTTTTAAGCTAATAATAAAGTAGTACTTTGCTGTTTTCTTTGAGTCTGTCCGGTTATTTTGGGTCCGAGATCATTATTTGTAATTCCATGTAGCACATGAGATGCTTCAAGATGCTATGGAACATTTTGATAGCAGTGCGGATGGTTCTGGTCTAATCGACCTAGGCCCAGATCTTGGGCCACATCACGAGTTGGGCGGTATCCCGGCGATATTACTGCTGGGGTACCACCTGGGCTGATAGCATTACAGCCACCCGGTTCGGCGCTGTTAGTGCCGAATCAAGGGTTGGGCGGTAATGGGTATTCCCCATTCCCCATTGGACACAATGGGGCATTTTTGGTGCAATTAGCGCACGCTAATAGCGCTGCACTAATTGCCCCCAAAAATGGGCGTTAAATTGGCTCATTTATCCCTAGCTTAGAGATGGGGGTAAATGCTGCCAGACTCATTATTGGGTGGACCCTTAAATGCGGCCGTAATAGCGTAAACACCGCATTTAAGGGCTACTGCCCAACTCATGATGAGGTCCCTAGACTCTCAGACGATCAATGACTTCCGTCATTAGCTAGAAGACTGTGGAGCTTCCTGTGGAGATTGGCGCACAATAACACAAGTGTGAGAAGAATCGGTCGGCGTGTGCCCCTTTGATGAATTTCCTGTCCAGTCCCTGCAGGTGCCCCGCAGACTGAAGGTGAACTGGCCGATTGGGGAACAATGGATGCAGGGGGACTCGAGCTGGACCATGGATATAAGTAGAACATCGAAGTTGACAAAAATAGGGGGAGTGAATGTATTGTAAATATATGTATAGAAGTAGCAGGATTGAAAGAAGAGAAATATATACCTCGATTCCTGGGTCTAAGAGGGGCAGAAGGGTACACACTAAAACTCCTAATAGGGGTATTATTTAAGGATTCCTGAGGCAAGGCCAAAAAGAAGAGTGCGTATCAAACTCCCAAAGGGGGTAAAAAATTAAATGAGATACATTTACTAAAGATAGTAAAGGAAGGGAAGGCATGCGCAGAACATTTAAAAGTGCAGATGTGTATGGGGTTATAAATTTGTCAATATAAAAGTTTTATAGTGTCTAGAATAGTAGATATAAAACGATAGTAAAAGAAATTAAGGTGATCATCAGCTTTTAAATCAAGAGATTGATGTCAATCAAGAGGGTAAAAATCAAAGGAAAATAATACAAAAATAAACAAGAGACTTATCAACAAAAAAAAAAGAGATGGTTAAAATTGATAGAAAGTGTAAACGAAGCAACAAAAAGAACATTATTGCATATATTTTTAAAGTGGTTAAAAATGTTTTTGGGGGTAATTAGGCCTCCAGAATTAAGAATCTAGGCTGTCTTTGGCAGGACGATTTGGGCTGCGAAGCACAGATTGGGGCTAAATTCCAGGCAGTCCATTATTCTCTGCCTATGCTTCGTCGGGTGTTACCTTTTATCATAGTGGAGGATCACACTGCAGTGGTGGGTGCTCAATCAAACACCCATTTGGACTACTGTAACAGCCTATTGGCAGGAATCCCAGCCAAACAGATGTACAGGCTCCAAAAAGCACAACACGCTGCGGTCAGATTGGTTGGCCGACTGGCCAGATCAGCTCATGTCTCTCCCCTCTGCAGATCCCTGCAATGGTTGTCAGTGGAGGATCGTATTAACTTCAAGATGGCATGCCTGATCTTTAAGTGTATAAACGGGCTAGCTCCTGAATACTTAAGTTCCAAGATCTGCCGATATTCCCCCTCTAGGTCGCTCTGTTCAAGTGGCCAGCTGCTACTGAGTGTCCCCTCTTCGGCCCCAGACGTTGGAATAATCTACCTTTGGAGATTTGGGGGTGTCAGACTCTTGACCAGTTTCGAAAGGCACTCAAAACCTTCCTATTTAAACAGTGGCATGATGGTTAAACTGGTGGTTTGTTTCCCCTTACTACATCTGTGTTATCTTCTTGCCAGAGGTCCAACTGCACCTTTATAGGGTTAGGTCCATCCTGAGCGCATTACAAATACCCAAAATCAAAATCAAGATAAGATAGTATCACATGGAATGGGTGAGGGGCACGCCCTATAAAACACTCATGCCATGGTCTCAATAGGGGTTGTTGTCAAAAACAGTATTGCGAGATATGAGAAGGAGTGAATGCTTAATCAGCATAAAGAGGAGGATATAAAGCCTTTGGCTCCTCTTTCCCCTTCTGAAAACAAGAGCACAGATACTGAGGAACAGGGATTGTATCCTTTAAAGGAATTGAAAGCAGCAACAGGGTATGTTAATCCGACATACGAGCCCCCCGCTTATAACAGTGAGGACAACATGGAAGAGAGAAAAAACAGAGAACGTAAATATTTATTTCTTTATTTTTTATTTCTTTGTGCTTTTGTAAGGCACTTATACATCAAGTAAATTGTGTTTCAAAGCACCCACAGGGCAATGGAGAGGGAACATGGGAATGAAAGGCAAATATAATAACAATGAAGAGAAAGAAAGAGGCGTTCCTACTAGGCCTTGTGAGCATTCAGAACGTGCAAGTGCAGAGAGAGAAGGGACGAGGGAGGGTAAGTGCTAGTATATATGCCAACATGCGATGAAAGTAAACAGTGTGATGAGAGAAAGGACAGACAGGACAGACAGATGGAGATAGAGGAAGAAGCAAGAAGACAAAGGTAAGGGAAAGGTAAGGCTGAGGGAGTAACAATAGTGCAGAATAAATGAATGGATGGGAGGACAGATATTACTTAAGTTAGATGGTAAGGGCAATCATGGTGTTCGAGAAAGAGAAGACAGAGAAGAGTGGGAAAAGAAAGAAAGAGAATACGAGAGAGCATACAAAGAAGAGAAGAAAAAAGAGAGGATGAAGAGAAAATAGAGATGAGAAAAAGGGAAGATGAGATGAACAGAAGTAGGGAACTAAAAAATAATAAGATAGATCATCTATTTAATAGAAGTATAGTGCATGTCCCTCTAAGTGTGGTCTCCGTTGACACAGACAATGATCAAGGGATGTACCCATTACGAGAATTAAGGGCAGCAGAAGGGTATTCAAATCTGAAATATAAACCACCACCATACACTAGGGAAGAGAGACAGAGAGGCACAGGCAGCTAACCACTGTGCGAGGAGCAAGCCGTGAAACACAGCAGGACGCGAAGGATGGTGCTAAGGAGCATAGCAATGAACAAATTGATAGAGGGACAGATTCTCTTGAAGCTGGAAGGGAAGACAGATGGGGAGACAGAGGGAGCCACTAAGGCAATGGAAGATTTGGGGGGGGGCAGTGAAACCCATGATTGGGCAGAGATAATGGAGGAAACAGACAGAAAGAAGAGGCAAAGAGAAGAGAGACTAGAAAGAGAGGACAGGGATAGGAGGAGAGAAGAAGAGAAGGAGTAGGTGCAGAAGCAAAAAGAAGAAAAGATAGAAAGGGAGTGCAGAGAGAGAAAGAGAGGAGCGGGAACAGTGGGACAGGAGGATAAGCGAGGTAGAAGAGATCGAGAGGTGAAGGGAAGCATTGGAGCAGGAAAAACTCAAGTTGATAGAGAGGGTACAAAGGAAGTTGCAGGTGGACAGGTTGGCAAGAAAGTGCGCGCTCAGAGAAGAGATAAGTGTGCAATAAGGGCAATAAAGACATGATGGACAACAGAACAGGAAGATGACAAGACGGGAGGGGGCAGACAAGCAGAGCCGGATAGCACAACAGTACAGAACAGGGGTGACACGGACCAGAGCCGGATGGGCCTAGAGGACTGGGGGGCGAGGAAGCAGGTACGACCTGCGTGACTTCGACATTAACATGAAACCCAACACGAACACAACCACGAGAAGACTGAGCTTTGTAGATGACTTTTGCAGCAACATGTGCTCGGGGTCTGACAACGAAGGACCAAACAGTGGGAATGAGAGGGGCAACCATGCAGGCCCGATCAACATGGACAAGCACAGTGTTACGCTCACCTGGTTCCCACAGGGGCGTCGATCGGACCCGGACAGCTGCGGTCTCCACCAACGTGATACGTAGTGCCAAGATGACTGTCTGGACTGGCCCGCCTAATCTCGTCTGCTTGATCCGTAGAAGTATTCTCCTGCAGGTGGAGAAAGGGATTTAGCCACCTATGGATTTTAGTGATGGCCCCCTCCCACTGTTCTCGTTCTCCCCTCTTGTCACCTCCGATATCCCCTTTTAGTAACCTCACCTTATGTTTTTAAATGATGAGCTCTCCATCCAGCATGGCATGCAGGGGCGCGTAGATACCAGTTGCTTCACTGGTTTGAAGGTGCTGGAGGAGTTCCGGAGGAATATTGACTCCGGGGTTTATAAAGTTCAAAGAGTTCAATATGTCCGATGATCACTCTTATTCCATTCCCTTGTTGAATTGCAACTGGTTCAAAAGAATATTGCTTGGAAGCAGCAGATGGCGTTCAGGTAAGAGTCTGTATTACCCAACACAGTCCGGTAACAGTTGCATGAGTTTAACTTGTTGTTTTCTCCCTTTATAGGTGCGGCAAATGAAGATGAGGCGTATTAAAGGGTAATGCCTCCGGTGGTAAATCAGGTAAGCCTGTGGTGGTAAGAGATTGTATTTGTCGGCTCTCTTAGCTCACCTTGTTGTTTCTTTTGCTTTCCCCCAGGTGCTGGAGTTCGGCGAAGAAAATGATGGAGGCAGTGCCGGATCGAAAAATGCTGTGAGGACTGGTGAGTATGGCGCGGCGCTGCAGCTGGCGATGTGATGCGTGCAGAAATAATGTCCTTTTCAAGTTCGAAGGCGTGATGGATCCGGAATCAGGTAAGAATTGAAATAAGGTCGGTGTTCTAACCTTTCCTTCTTGTTTCCTCTTTTGCTAGGAGCTCTGGATTCGAGACGGGCGTGGCTGAAGACTGGATGCTGACTGCAGGCACGGTGAGCGTTACGCTGCTGGATGCAGAATAACGCGAAGCGTGTGTTGCTGATCGGGCGTGGTTTAAATAGCCTCCAAAGTAGTTCCAAGAAAGAAGTTCCCCAGAACCACACCGAGTAAAAAATAGTCCCTGTAACAAAATAGTCCCATCCAAGCCTCACGTTGGCTTGGATTCAGTTGCAGCATGGTCTGCATGAGGAAAGTAATGTCTGTGAGCCTGGCGCCTATGGCGCCAGGACTGATTTCTATTATGAGCCTGGTGCCTAAGGCGCCAGGACTGAACCCAGGCAGCCCCTAGCCAGGGCTGCTGGGGTTTTAATAAATATCTGGATGCCTGCTCCCGGGGCTGATGGGCTTGGTCCGGATGCCCGGGGGTAGGCATCATGACACACAGACAAATGGGTGACATGGGAGAAAGGGACTGGTGCAGGTGGCACAGGAGAAGGTAAAGACAAGTGCACACCATGGTCAGTTGACAAGCTATGTAACATCGATGACCTAGTACCATAGGTAACAAGACTCAGAGACCTCCCAGGACGAAGGCAGGGGGAGACAGCTATAGAATGTTCCAGGGAGAGGATCTTGGACAGATCCAATGATGAAATTCGGATACCCATAACAGAACCAATAGAGGTGTACACTGACATTAGGAACAAGGACAGAGAGATCTGATTGACTAGAAGCACAAGTGGGGAGGTAGGGTTCACACAGATGCCCCTGCTAGAAAAGGGAGGGGGGAGGCCAACCTCAATATATACCATGGAAGGACATTGACAAGGAAAAAGTGAGGTGTAGGTTACCATCGTTGTCAGCGGGCGCTAGGAAATGGATATACGAGATGGAAAGCATGACAGCGGGACAGAGATTTAGCAGTGGGGGACGTGAAAGGACTGTTTGTAGTGATCCTCGTGGGACGCTGCTGATAAGGTATGGAAACGGGCGGGGTTCCCCACCCAGAACATGGCACACAATGGTTTGTGGTTCTCGCAAATTGCAGGGCTGCCATATGGCAAGCCTTAAGGATACAATACCCGGACACGTCAGCCATTGGAGCCATTATGTCTCGCAAAATGGAACTAGACAAAGACCCCTTACACTAAATTCAGGTGATCCGAGAGCTTTGGTGCCTTGAACCTCGAGAACCGTGGGACAAGACAGTAGCAGTATTTTACCACATACTACGCCAGGGATTACCAGAACCAGTACAGAAGCGGCTAAGGAAATTGATAGGCATGCAAGAAAAGTCTTGGCCACAAATACAGTTTACGGTCATTCATCGTTGTAGGCTATTGCAGGAGAAGCTAAAAAAGAGAGCATATGAGAGGAAGTTAGAGGAAGCAAAACTAGTACAGAAGAAACTATCGAAGTACGCGAGCACACTGGGGACACAGCAGCAGCATTTCACACCACCGCCCATGGGGGGGTGCATTGGATGGGGGAACATGCAACAAGGGTTACAAGGAAGAGGGGGGGCAACTGAGAGGCTGAGGGTATGGACTGCAGATACATCACAACCAAGGGGGATTTCCAGGAGGGTTTAGGGGATTTGGGCTGCAGGTGCAGCAGGGCCCAGGGGATTTTGCAGGGGGTATCCAAGGGCAAGGGAGAGAGCCGCCACAGTGTTGGACATGCGTGCAGATAGGACACATTTTGAGAGCTTGTAGAAGCAAGGGGATGCAGCAGAATTGGGGATCACAAAACCAGCAAGCATATCAGGGGGACCAGGATGACTATTGCATGCAAGACCAGCACCAACAACAGCACAGACAGATATAAAACACACAACAGCAGACAGCACTGATGCAAGCACCCATATCACAGTATTTGCAAGCACCACAGATGCAAGGAAACACACAGTAGTTGCCACAGATACAGGACCACACGCAGCAAAACGACGGCACAATGTCACACATGGACTCCATGAAAACGGTCCCTATTAGAAAACTGCGAGGGGTCACCATGGTGGGGAACAACCCCTTTTCCGGGAATGGGATGTCTTTTTACCCTAAATAAGACAGACCACAGACGGACTTCATGTGTTCCATCCTGTCGATGACACCCATTCCTGCGGAGGAACCTCACAAAGGGGTGGCGATAGGTGGCAAAACGTTTTCCTTTCTTGTAGATACAAGGGCGGATAGGTCCTGCATTCGAGAGGGAACATTTAGATTGTCGGGTGATGCCATGAATACTCAAGGATTCTCTGGGGGTCGGGAAGTGGTTCCTTTCACAGATGATATCTCCCTTTCCATAGGAGAGCACGATTTATCTCTGCCTTTACTTTATTCGTCAGGGGGACAAATGACAGTGAGGCGGGAGGTGAAAGTCCAAGGGGAGTTTATTGAAGAGGGAAGATGCTCCTAACAAGGGAGCCACACCATCCACTTCTCAGGCCCCTGGGCAATTGCTGGATGCCACCTCACACACAGTTTGTCTCAGGATGCTGTCTCACACACAGCTTGTCACACACGAGCATTCAAAGGATGCTCCTGGTGTCTCACTGCATGAGGACAGCACCCCAGGGACCCCCAAGGCATACACAACATGTGCAGTGCACATAATAACCCCATGCACATGCGGGCGCAGCCGCGCAGAAGTAATGCTCTACACAATACAACTGAGCTAGCTATTGTAAGAACTTGCCATAAGGCTAAAGAAATGACAAGCCAGCGCCCCATACCAACATTAGTTAGGGCATAGGGAAACGCCAGGTACTGTGCTAAGTTTATTGTTCTATTGTTGTCCTTGTTGTGTTTGTGGCTGCTGCATGAACACGAGTTGTGTGGATATGCCCAAATGTCACAACTCACATCTGGTTGATAAACTAAAAGTAACTGTGTTCAAAAGCGCAAGCCCCATGTTTTTTAAATCAAATCAGTAAATAAAACAGTATGGGCATATCTTATATTGATGTTCTGATAAACCAATATGTCAGTTTGGTATAACCATTTTATGATTTATTGTTTGTAAAAAGCCTCTGAAGACAAGCCATGCCCACACGTGTTTTGAACTATTTGGTATTTTTCAAGGCTCAAAGAAAGGCTACTCTTTAGTTCTGGGCAAGTTATTCATGGTGTCAATCGTACTAAAAGTATTCTTAAGTCTAATATGTTGATTGATCCTATATAATGCATGACAAACATGGCATTCTAAAACTACATATGACACAAGAAATATGACTAATAAGTCATTGCCGAATTCAGCGAAAACTCTATGACAGAAATTAATACAGCAGTAACGAGCTTTATACGCAACTATATATGATCAATCAACATATTAGACTGAAGAATACTTTTAGGACTCTGAAACAGAGCTGACATCATGAATAACATGCCCAGACCTTAAGAGTAGCTATTCATTGAGCCTTGAAAAAGACAGAATAGAACGAAACACATGTCATTTAAGCTTGACTTCAGAGCAGTGCTTAATTTGCACAAAAAAAGAAGTTCCAGGGCCCAGAAATGTTCTAGCACATCTGGGACACAACAGGCGGGCAACCTCAGGCACGCTGCTGCCATCACCCATGATTGTTCCCCCACAGTGCCTGACTATTAACGCTGCAACTCCCACTAGCTATTTTGGGTGATGGATACACTTGCCATGGTAGATGTGCAATTTACAGATGGCAAACAACATCAAATAACATAACATACTAGTTTAAGAGACATGTTTAAGTGCTTCTTTAAACACCTCATCATTGTTAACATTTTGCTCAGATTGTATAGGTTGGCAATTAGAACATGTTGACCATCTATCCACACAAAAATTTGCAAACTTGCTTCGCTACTAAGTTAAATTTATTGACAAATGCAGGAATGCAGGAATGCAGGAAAAATGATTATGGAAATATTAGACTTGGCTGTCAAACATTGCAGTAAAACCTTTGTGACAGTCATGAAAGTCACTCCTCTTAGGCAGTGGCTTTTTCCCTGGCCTTTCCCCTGCCTTGGATATGCTGGCAGGTGACTGTCCTTTTGTTACCAACCCATACTAATGTCGTTTTGCTGCGTATTCCAGTGGTGGAGGAGTTCCAATGTTAGGCAGGAGGACTGGAGAAGTGTGTGTGTGTGGCCAGTGCAGGCATCCAGCACTATCACCTTCCAACTCATTGTTATCAATGAAAATGGATAACTACCACTCTGCTGTCTACGTGGGTCATCAAGGTCATGAATAGCTATGCGCCGACACAGGATGAAGAGAATGTGGCCAGTGGACACTGTTGTTGCTGGTTGTGTGACAACTTCTGAATGAGATTTAATAATAAAGTTGCCAAAACACAACATAATAATCAGACTGAGTCTGAGAATATAAGTGCCGGGGATCTGGAATAAGTCTGGGGGCTGGGCCCTGGCAAACGCCCCCACAAATTGAGGAGTGCTTCAGAGGTTTTTTCAAGAAATAAATCATACTGTTTTATTTACTGCCTTGATTTAAAAAAACAAGGGCTTGCACATGTGATCATGGTTGATTTTAGTTTATGTACCATTCCAACATTTCCCATCCAGTCACATTGTATTGGGAACAGCCTGCCTTAATCCTTTCCATTAAATTGATGAGAAGGGGGAAACTGTGTAGATCCTTAGCACATTGAATTGAATTTAAATCAATGAATTCCCATATAGTTGTTAGAATTTGAAACGAACAAGGTTCATGCCCAGTGTGTTAGAGCTGGTAAAGACAATGAAAACGTGGGTGGTCCTTCTGAAACCCCTGACTCCTGTCCCAAAGGGAGGTGTCCACAAACCCAAAATAAGTAACCCTAAAACGCTGCTATTCAAGTGAATGTAGAGAATGCACAACAAAATTACCCATTTCTTCCCTTGCATCCCAAACCAGAATTACCAAGCATTACATCTCAATTGTATGTCTGTTGCAAAACATTTCCCATTCATTCCCTTGCCTCCCAAACCACTGCCTGTCCTTCGAATGTGTGTTGCAAAACTATTTTTTCCATTGTATTGTGAATGTTTTCTATTGGTTAATTTGCCATTTAATCTGATGTAAGTTGTAACTGAATATTTCAACATTTTACTTGTGTCATAGCGAAACTGTAAATCCTGTAAACCTGTGTTAGTCAATTGGTGCAAGATATTTGAATTTGTGATATTGTGTAGTGCCACAGCATTGTTGGTTGAGGTTGGTTGATAGTCTTCTTTGTCAAACCTTAAATAAATAAATATATATTCTTACTATACACTGGCCTGGTTCCTAGTCCATTGGTGACATAGGGTATTTGTTGGGGTGGATGCGAGACAGGTTGGAGGCCTCACTAAAGTTGAATAGGTATAAGCGCTTTGGGTGCACACCACCTTGTTTGCGGGGGGGGGACTCCCTGAGTTCAGTTTGACCATCTAATAATCTGCGACAGCGCGCCCAGATAGACGCAGCCAGTTGGGCGCAGGGACCTCTGGGCGCAAGCATGTTTTGGCACAAGCACGTTGCATTTTGCTGGAATATGGATTAAACATGTAGAACTTTATTTACTGCAACATTATAGAACAGGATGGAACAATTATAACACTATTGTTGCAGAATTGAACATGTATTTAACATGAAACACATTTATTTACGGCAAAATTATAAAACAGAATGGAACATGTATTAAACCATCTTGGGGCAACATTATAAAACAGAATGGAACATGTATTAAACCATCTTGGGGCAACATTATAAAACAGAAAAAAGGAAATAAAAAAGAAAAATCATATTTGTGTTGAATGCTGCCTTCGAGAAACCTGGCCTGCAGAAATCCAAGATGCAGCACTTAACCATTATGTTATTGTTGATATTATTGTTTGGATTCTCGCAAGTTTCATACTTAGCCTTTTACAATTGGACGTAACAAATTGTAGGCTAAGTATGAAAGCTTTTTCACTGACAGTATTCTTCATTTATTTCCTTCTGCCGCCGTCTTGTGGATTAGCAGCGTCATGGACCTAAATTAGTAGAAATTGATTTCATGCTGCCAATACTTTGGGGTTTCTTGGAATGGAAGTCATTTAAGAAGAACGCCGCTAAAGCCCACCCATCTTTTTCCTCTCTGCATACTTATGTTTGTCATCATTGATTTCTTATTCACCTCCAAATGCAGGAATGGTAAAAGTTCTGCATAGTTCCTCCTTTTTCTGTAGGGAATATTATGTGTGTGGACAATTGTGCAAGCACCGGTTGCTGTTTCCAAAAATATCATTCGGTTTAGTAAAAATCCCAAAGACCACCCTCAGCCCCTGACAAAGTTCTGCACCATCTCTTAAAAGTTGGCATTAATGGCAGACGTTTTCAATGATGTGAGCTGTATAAGTATGGCTCTAGTCTTACCCAGAATCAGCACGTAATTAAAAAAATAAGTGTCAGGGCCCAAATACTTTCTAGCACTCCTGTGACATTGCGGGTGGGCATCTCCCCGCCACTGCTTCCACCATGCATAGCTGCTCCCCACAGTGTTAACATATTTGGGGTTACACTACCGCTCTCTCCTTCTCATTGTGGTTGGTCGATGCACAAACTATCACCACTTTATCATTTAAAAAGTGAGTCTAAGACAATAAGTGCTGGGGCTCAGAAATAAGTGCCATGGCTGGGCCCCGGCAAATACCCGCACAAAGTAAGCACTACCCAGAATATTCATAAACACCATTAGCATGAGGGTTGAGTCGATGGCCTGACATAGAGCCAGTGTGAAACAATGCTGAAGAGCGCAATACAAGACATGCGAAAGTGGTCACGAGTTGGTAACACAAACCTAAAGTACACTAACGACTCCTGTGCATGAAAATATATGCCCGATATGTATTGATCCATAAGTTGCGACATGTCCGAGCTTGAAACTATGGAGTTTTAACTGGACAAAATAAAGGATTCCATTTGAGTTTAATGAGTTTAATCAGGTTCAGATAGCCCAGACAAGCAGAGCTATTTCAAAGTACTATCATATCATATATCATATCATACCGAGCTAAACAGTGCTTGGTAGTAGGCCAAAACAAGGACCACGCAAACAAGCTCTGGATCAGACAGAACACAATAACATTAAATAAAAAAGAATATCGCAGTCATGGGAAACTAGTCCTATACACAGAAAAAAGCAAACAAGTATTATGTTAGTTATCAATTTCTAGCGATCAATAAAATAATCCACTGGGCCAAAGAAGGCTTGAAATGGTATCCATTTTCTAAACAAAACACTATTTATTAAATTAAACATTTGAAAATATTGTCACCATCATTAATATAGTAGAACTGTGATCATGGGCTTTTAAAATGACTACTGGGACACAGGAATGGTTGAGAACATTTATAAACGTCTAAGATTTGACCTACCAATCTTTACAAAAAGTGGAAAAATCTCTAGTGTGAGTCTGTCCCAAAAAGTACCTTGGAAAACAAATGCCAATGGCATCCTCTTGATGGCAGAATCTGGGAGGGTCTACAGTCAGGACCCCCCTGCCAATGGAACATAGCCCTCAAGGAGCACTGGGGTGCACACTGAGGATTTGAGGATGACTGGTGCGGGTAACTGTAAAGACGGGAGGGGGGTGTCTGCGCTCCTGCTCTCTATATTGCAGAGGAGAGGCACAGAGGACCCCAGCCAAGATTCTTTATTAGGGTAGCAATGGACGAGCAATCAAGGCCTAGCTTCTCAGGAGGTGATGCGGGCTGGTTCTTAAGTACAGTGTAGTCCCCAAGCACCCACAAAGGAATGTCAGCCCACTTTATTAGTTAAAACACAGTCTTTATATAATTAGGGTACAAGGTTATGTACACAATCACAATAACTCACTTTGTGCTCGGTTATCTACAGTGGCAAATATATACAGTTCTAAACGGTACCACAATTATTATTAGATCTCATTCAAGTGTATCAACTATACTCTGGTCAAATGTCACACAGATCAATGAATAAAAGTAACCAACAATAGATATAGGAGGAAAGCCGTTGGTTAGAACAATTGGCAGAATACTGGCCCCTACCACTAGACACAGCTCTGTGTGGAGATCCCCCCACCTGGGCAACCTGTAAAGTAAAGATATACCACAAGCCCAGTCGATATATTGTTCAGTGAATCGTCTTCCCTTCTAAAGTGTTTCTACCACCCCAATGTAACTGGAATAGCAGAGTTCCTCGAGGAGACGTTGATGAATCCTTCTTGAGTGACTTCCTTTAAAGCAGGAGCCACGGATCGTAGGCAGTCTCAAAGAAGGTGAACTTGGCGTCGATGATCGTCGATGAAAAGTTTGGTGGCGTCGAGGTAGCAGCTTCGAACCTGACGGTGCACGTTGACGATGAGTCGAAGAGGTCCTACAAGGATGAGGTGTGTGGGGCAGATGTCAATAGTTCTGGACCGCAAAGAGTTTGTGAAGAACTGTGGCCCAGCAAGGGCGTTGAGACGTCCGGCGTCTATACGGTCTCTGGGTGGCGGGAAACCCACCGGCGGATGCTCTTTGGCGCATCGACGGCCTGTCCTCCTCCGTCGGGATAAGGCGGGTGGCGGCGTGGACGAGCGCGTTCGTGAATCAGAAGTCTTAGGCAAAAGGAGCGTTACAGCTCCAGTCGTCGACGGCATAGCATCAAGCAGTCCCCGCTTCTGGGCAACTAACTTTGACAGGCCTCCAGCGGTTACGACAAACCTGCAAACCCTGGTCGACGACGGTGGACGGCTGTCCGGTGCTTCTCTTCGTTTCTCATCGGCGGTCCCCGTGTCCAGCTGACAGTCTTTCGGAGGCTGACATCCAGGGCGCTTCAGCGAAGGTTAGCAATGCACGATGGTCCCTCGTAGCTCGGGAAGAGGGCACCTAGCCAGGTCCTCTCTGGATCAGTTCTTGAAGACACAGCAGCTTTCAGATCAATGAAGTAGAGCAACAGCACTACTTCTCTTCCAGCAGGGTTTCAAGGATAAGCTTCAGTTTCAATACCAGTTTCAACTCCAGCTTCTGAACAATTTCTAGCAGTGAGCGGCCCCCAGATATACTAGTTGATCTCCCAGTCATTCTGCTGGGTCACACTCAGGCAACCAATCACTCAGAAGGGCATTCAGCAGTCAGTCAGCCAATCAGGCACACGGTACATTCAGGCCATTCTTCTCCATCCAGACACTCACAACACAGAATGTGGATTTGGACTGGTACCACGCCATTCAACACTACACACTGCATTCATACCAGTTCTCGGGCAGGGCTGTCTCAGTCATTGTGTCAAACACCAGATATCAGACATCCACAACAAGAAGTTTATATTCGTCACACACTCCATTCACCCAGGTCCCACCCACAGGTGTACCCACAACATACGGTCATTGGGAAGGCTCCAGCCAGTCTGGTCGGCACTTCCCCACACTACCATATATGGAACTTCCACCCAACAGCCAGTCAGGGGGAAGGGACACAGTCAGGGCTTCCTGAGACTTTGGGAAAACCAAGGTAACAGGCGATGGAGGGCAAGAGGCCACGGGGGCCATCTTGTCTCCATCAGGAATCTACCGATTCCAATGACAGGACCGGGGCATCCTAAAATGGAGGACGCGCAGGGCACTAGTCAATTCAGCACAGAGCTGCCACCAGCCCGTACCCTGCTCTGTGGGCCACACACAGGTGCCCAAAAACATACACTAGGGGCACAGGGTTGTTCCCCCACCCATGGGTGCCATAAGGGTATCCCATGGGTCTGTACACCAAACCAAAAGAGAGAGCTGCACCGCCAGGAGTCCCACATGAACTCCTGCGTGGAAAACACGACAGAACACACAATAAAAAGCAGTAAAGGACAAGGATACGGAGGCCCTCTCCCTCCGATGCATTTCCAGCATCACAGTCACAGATGGGCCTCAAGCTCAAAGCTAAGGCGCATGCAGCTGATTAGCCCTTCCCCACTGATCTTTTTCTCACCTATGTTTTAGCATAAATGTAGGAGTAGTGGAATGTTTTTCCTCTCCCAGAAAATATGTATTTCAAATGTACTCTCTGAGGACTATAGCAAGGGCATCTGCAGGCGCATGATAGTAACTTTTCACTGGTGGAAGTGAAATTTTTCCACAGTATTAGCACCAGGAAACGAATTCCTACTGAAGAAAATGTGTTCTTTCAATGCCTTCAATGCTTGTCCAAGTTCTAATAGGAGTGGCCTTGGCACTATGGAAATCTCTTTCCCGGTTCAAAAATGCACTTAAAGTTACCTGAGCTGAAGGGGTATCCTGGCCCTAGAGAGGGTAAAGCAGAGCTGCATGAGAGAAACACTTAGAGAGGTAGACGTCACGCCTCCAGCGGATCTTGAGGTGAAGATCCAGGTTTGCATGAAGATCTGGAGGTTAGGAGATCAGGGAAAGACGGAATATATGCAGCAACTGAATTTCAATCAGACAGAAGAAGGGGCCAGAAGTACTTGCGCATTAACGGTTGGAATCTATATATATAAAATGCTTAGGTATATTTCCGTACTCAGCTGATGGAATTTATCAGTGTTAGGTAGCCCTCTGTTGTCCAAATAGCAAAGTGCACCTCTGTGTGCCCTTCCAATTCAAGAACAGCTATCAGTTTAACAAACAGAATGAGCATGGTTCTATTGCAAACATTCAGAATAATTTCTTTCCACCCGCACTTCTCTTCACAGAGGTCATGGCGGTTCAAGTGTCAATGAACTGTTAATTACCGGCTCAATGTTTCAGTCTCTAAAGAGCGAAACGCTGTAGGACGAATGCCTCTCGCAAGCTTAAACTGATAGTAGGTGCTGTAATTATGATACTACGCAATCTTATGCCATCACGGGGACTCTGCAATGGAACAAGCTTGACAATTACACGTCTACAAAGACACATCATAGAGGCCCGTGTAATCGATGGAACTTAGATACTCTTCTTATACCGTGCATACCTCTCATTCCATCAGATACAAATATGCCTTTCAAATTCAAAAGAAGACAGTTACCTATACATTTAGCCTTTTCAATGACCATTATTAAGTCACAGGTACCTACGCCCCCTTCTTGGATGAGATCAGTGGTGCCAATGTTCCCTTTAAGCTATGCACATGTGCGCTTGCCCAGCTTCCTTCTCGGTGCCGCTCAGAAGATTTTTAGCAGCGCACACAGACATTTCTCACCTATGCAATACGATTTAATAAGGCACAAGCCACAGCAATTACCTGATATTTGCTTTCACTTAAAATAATTAACTAGTCATGATATTCTGGTCTGGTTTTTAGGACACACTGCTCAATCTGCCTATTGCTGTTTTTAGGACACACTGCTTAATCTGCCCACTGCTGTATTGTAGACCTCCTGCGTAAGTCGAATCTGCCTACGACTGTTTTCTTTAGGCCACACTGCATACAATGATGCCCAATAAGCTCACCGCCTCTTTCACCACGTGGCTCACCTTCCTTATCATACTCTCTGCCCTCTCACTAATCACTGCTCCCCCCCATCCAAAACAAACATTGTTAAACCCGGCCACCACTACCTCTCAACTCAGTGCCATGGATACATCACTACAAACTCACCCATCACTAGCAGACAAATCCTCTTCGCCACCATATCGCACAACTATGTGTAGACTGGAAAGACGCAGAGCCCGTAATTGATTGCTGAATACAGCACTCAACGCATTCCTACAGCACGCAGAAACAATAGACTAGGCTCCCGCTCTACCCACAAACTCACCCCTCGCCTCGAACCTACAAACACATGCAAGCAGTCACCCATCAACCACCTCAGGCCCCTCACTGCCACTACACACGACCCACCTAACTCTACCTCCACCTACACCTCCACTAAAAACTCACATACACCCACATTAAATGTGCTCTCATTAATATACGCTCCCTCCCAGCGCATGCACATGAGATTCACAATCTTATAACCAACAACAATATTGACATACTAGCCATCACAGAAACTTGGCTACACGAAGCTTCTGGCCCCCCTATCGCACTTGCTCTACCACCAGGCTTCACCATCCTCAGACAAGATAGACTAGCACGAGTAGGAGGCGGAGTGGCCATAATCTACAAAGAGAGCTTCCACCTTCGACTTATTAGTCACCCCTGGACCAGCAACTCTGACCTTCTATCTGCCAAACTTACGCTGTCTCCCAATAGCACCATCAACATTCACGTATTGTACCGCCCCCCCCCAGGCCTCCCCATAGACTCCCAGGAACACCTCTTACAAATACTCTGCAATAACCTCAAAAGCTCCACTAAGACCTCCTATTAGGAGACCTTAACTTAGGATTCAATGATGCGAAAGACAAACCTGCTGATTCCTTTCATAAGGAACTCAACATATTAGGATTCACCCAAAAAGTGTTAAGTCGCACACAATCCAAGGGCCGCATTCTAGATTGGATTGCGGACCATAACTGCCACTCTGCTATCACCTCTAACATCACCCTGCCGTGGACCGATCAAAACTGTATCGAATTCACTGTACCCATCGCCAAAACCCACAAAACTCTCACCCCTGCTACCGCAGCACAAGTGAGAAGCTCCAAAAAGTTCAACGAGGACAACCTGCGCCCCTACCTCAATATCCCTGAACTAGCACTCCCCTTCGCCAATGACCCCAACACCCTAGCATACATCTACAAGGATGTTATACTAAAGCCATTAACGAGATAGCACCACTCGAAGGTAAAAAAGAAAAGAAATCACTACACTGCAACTCATGGTTCACTGAAGAACTTCAGTCATTGCGCTCATGCAAAAGAGCAGCACTGAAAAACTGGCAAACCAATCCAAGTGACAGTGCCAAAAACGAGTTCAACTCAATCTCCCTCCAATACAAAGCAGCCATCACCACAGCCAAAGCGAACGCTTTCAACTCTATAACTAAATAAATACAAATAAATACAAACACACGCATCGCCAATGCTAAATCGCACTCTAAAGAAATCTTCTCCATTTTCAATGAGCTCATCTCCCCACCCAACACACCTGATGAAATAGTCAAAAATGAAGCATGGTGTACGAGTATACAATTTGCCATGTTACACAAAATTGACCAATTCACACCGCTTTTCACGGCATTCATTAATGCATCTTTGAAATCAGGCATTATCCCCGACAGCCTCAAAGAGGCCTGGGTCCGCCCTCTACTAAAAAAAACGACTCTCGACTCTCTACAACCTAATAACTACAGACCGATAACCACAGTGCCATTCCTCCTGAAATTACTGGACAAAGCTGCTCATAGCCAAATCCAACACTTTCTGGAAACCCACTCCATTTTAGGGACCAGGCAATCGGGCTTCTGTAAAGGACACGGCACTGAAACAGCTCTGGTGGATCTAAAAAATCAGATCACCCAAATCATGGACAAAGGCAAGCCAGTCCTGCTTCTCAGCAGCCTCCGATCTTGTTGACCACAAGACTCTAACATCACACCTCACACACTCAGCTAACTTCTCCAAAGAAGCAGCGCTCTGGGTCACCTCCTTCCTCAAAGGAAGGGCCATGAAAGTCTTCTCAGATATAGCAAATGCTACACCCACCACAATCCACTGTGGAGTCCCTCAGGGATCTTGCACAGCACCTACACTATACAACTTGTTCACGAAGCTTCTCTTTGACAAGTTTGACTCACTTGGTATCGCGTACACGAATTACGCTGACTATACACAAGTACTTTTACCTCTCTCTGGATCATACTATGAAGACGCTAAGACACTCCACACAATCTACTCCACCATCCAGGCTTGGATGGCGGTAAATGGCCTCTGCCTCAATGGGGACAAGACAGAAATCATGATACTAGGCCAAAAGAACACCCTAGCCAAACTCGACAAATTGTACACCAACTTTACCATTGACAACTCCATTATCCCCGTATCCACAGCCGTCAAGACGCTGGGAGTTTACCTCGACTCCTCACCAGCCACGACCAGACAGGTCAGCGCTATCACGTCCTCCTCCACGCATACCACCAAACAAATAAACGCCATAAAACCATACCTATCCAAACCCAACTGCCTTTCAATAGCTAGAGCAACCATTGGAGCCAAACTAAACTATTGCAATGCCCTTTTGGCAGGCACATCAGCCAAAATCCTAAACAGGCTACAAGTCACGCAGAACAATGCCCTCAGTGCCGCACTAAGCATCCCTAGAAGGGAGCATATCTCCCTGGCCAGACAATCAGCTCACTGGCTCCTGGTCAAAGAGCATATCACTTTCAAAATCCTCACCCTCACACACAAATGCCTCACACTCTCTGCACCCTCATACTTATCTGAGACCATCTCCAAATCCTCCTCTACACGCCCCACCAGGACACAATACACTAACCAACTCCACATCGCACGCATCAATAGAGCCAAAACCGGCAGCTTAGGCTTCCCATATATTGCTGGCAAATCCTGGAACGCACTACCTACAGACATCAGAGCAGAAAACTCACTCTCTGCTTTCAGGAGAAAACTCAATTTGTAACTCCTCACACAGTAAAATGTAACTATTTGCTAACCATCTCGATCTCTGTAAATATGTACAATATCACCTTGCCTGTAACATTATGTATGATCATGTTATTTGTATCTAGGCTATGTATGTAACAAGCACCACAATGCCCCAGGGCTGCTGTGCGCTTTACAAATCTGAATAAATAAATAAATAAATAGCTCATTTACATTACCCTACTATGCAAGTGTGACCTTAAAAACTGAATACATCCACAAGAGGCAAAAACTAATATGAAAGAGTGGTTCCATAAACAGAAAAATCTAGTTAAGATATATGCCTACACACATTAACTAAATACTGTCCCCTCCCCACCCATGACTCCTATGCTTTACCATGCATTTACTCAGACCTCTAAACTCTATCGCAGAACCTATTTACATATTACTGGACAACCAGGACTCTTCCTCTCTTGGCTCTGCAAAAGGTTACCAGACTTGCACCTACATCTACTTGTTTTATGTTTGTTGTGATTTAAATAACGTTCAAGCAACAGACCTTCTATTATTCATGGGGCCTTATCAAAAGTGCCCTTTTGACTACATTGGCACTCCCGAGATGTTGCAGCACGACTCTTCAAAGGCCTCTGGAAATTCGACCCTGACCCTCCTCTAACTGCGCTGGCTCCTGCTGCAAGCCTCTAAAAGGCTGTCACCCTGAAGTCCCCAAGCTACCTCACTGAGAAACTCTGTTTCTCCAGAGGCCTGCGATCCACCAGAAGTCAGTAAATGTGCAGACTTTAAGTCTGTTGGCGACAGAAGAAAAGAATGAGCCGGTCATCAGACTCACCCCATTGCTGCTACCATTCAGGAAAGAGCTCAAGACCTCCCTTTTCAAGGAATGGCTTCTCTGTAACATATAGGTCCACACACCCTGCACTCCCCACCGTACTGCTCCTCACTGTCTCCTATCCTCGTTGCTTGTAGATCCCTTGCTGCAAATTGCAAACCCATTAGCTCCCATTCCCTTTTCCTCTGCTTCCCTTACTGTGGTTGTAAAGCGCTCCGTTGCTTCCCAAAGCTAGGTCTGCGCTCAATAAATACCCTAATAATAATAATAATAATAATAATAATAATAATAAAGGTGTCACCCACACTATGTAACCCAACTATCATCTTAGATATCGGATACTGACTGTAAGTAAGCAGGCTACTTGGATGTCCAACCTCATCCCATGCTTTCTATTCTTGAAACATATATCACGCAAGCACTTTTAATGGGGCCCCTTGCAAGCTAATGCATTATAAAACTCAAATATTAATGTTCTCTCTATGGATTTTGAGTAGGCAAATGTCATGCTCAGCGTCTCCTACTTTAGCATTGCTAACATTAGCCTATAGGTGGAGAGTAACATTGCAATATTTACTTGGCTTGCAAGGAATAACGGGTATGGACTAACCACGGTATTACTAATCTATAGTAGTAGGGCAACAGATATTCAGACAGTAGAAGGTGGTTCACACAATCTGCATCCTTTCCAAGTGTTCAGAGTTGCATTGGGCACAGACCTCAGCAAATTATATTGTAACTCACTGCTAAACAAAAACGGTTTCACTTATCAGTAGTACAATCCTACCCAACTATATAAGGGTGGGATAAGTTGCAAACAATCTTGTATGCACTGCAAAATAATAGTGTACATGCAGATTCATGACACTTTCCTAAAATGCATATCATCTGGTGAGGCACTAAATATGTTTTATTTGCAACGTATTATCGGTCTGCAAATATCCCAGTGAGTGTTTTACTGCTGCAATCCCTCACTTTTTATAGTGCCCTGTCAACTAGTATTGGAGGCTACCACTGGAGCCGGAGAGGGGTACGAGTGGAAGGGCATAGGAGAACACTCCTTGCGTGTGATGAGCAAATCAGTAACTTTCAAAAACCATGTGAGTTGTTTCGGCAGTACAGTACAGTGAAGGAAATGTGTTGTTTGTTTGCTAAAGGATAGAAATCTCTAGTAAAAGTCTATTGAACTGCACCTTCTGTGTCTTTCTATGCTCAGCTGCTGAGGACATTTCAATATAAACTTGTTGACTCTAGCATCCCCCTGCATCTTGTTTAACAGATAAAAATGAATCGAATTACAGAGGGGTCCCTAGTTACAGAAGAAGGCACTCAAGCTGTTGTACCTCTGGGCATTGATGCTATTAACCTAAAAGGCATATATATGTGATTTTCTTCAACCAAGCTCCATAAGAGACCTCAGTAAGGCTCTTTTTCAATTTTTATCTAGGCTGTGGTGAGGAAGGGTGGGCAAAAATATAGGCAGTAATATGTGCCTTGGCATTTTACTTCCTATGTCAGGGTAACAAGCAAGGCTCCAATAAGAATTTGCCTCCTACTTGGAGTGAAATGATTTTTCAGTGAGTCAAAAATTAGTTAGCTTTCCTAACCAGGATACTTTATGCTTATTAAAAATGTTCTTTCCTGTTAAAATGGAATCGGTACTGCTGGAAACGCAATCAGACTAAATTGGCTTTGATAGTATTCACCGGGTAGGCCAGAAATGGAATGACCCTGGTGCAAGACCCAGAGATGTACTAATAGCGGTAACGTCTTACAGTCAGAAAGAAGAAATACTGAGAGCAGCAAGATTCCACAATGACCTCACAATCAATAGCTCCCACATCCAACTGTACCAAGACCTGGCACTTATTACGCTTCGCAAAAGAAGAATGATGCAGCCAATTACAAAAGTACTACAAGCAAAACAGATAAGATACGGATGGACTCACCCTTTCGGCCTTGCATTTACGTGGGAGGGCAAACAGCAGAAGATCACTACTTGTGAGGAGGGCGGTGCAATCCTGCAGCTAGAAGAAATCCAAGATCAACTGATTGCCCGAACAAGTCCCAATTCCCAAGACACAGCGAGTAAACCATCGGAATGGTCAATTGAGAAAAAGCATAAATCTAAAAAAACAGAGAAGGCCAAAATCCAGCTACAGAGACAGGAATGACAAGTTGTGGAAGGAAGCACACAGAGGCGGCTAAACGGGGAACGAATAACGGCAGTACAATGATGGAGGCCTATAACACATCAAAACACACGAAATCTACACAGTGGAGAAGGAACTGCACACCTAGAAGATGGGAGCTGAGAGGGAGAACAGGTAGGCGGCGAGAAGAGCAAAATGAATTAACAACTACAGCAACAGCACGAACCCGAGCCCTAGGGCACCAAAAAGTAAACGGGGAAAGCACGGACGTAGTCCAATCCAAGCATATACCTGCGCAACTCCTCCTATATCACAATGGCTGAGTCAATAATCATATCTCTGAATGTACGGGGCCTGAACTCACCAATAAAACGCCGGGCGATACTAGACAGGCTGAATTCAATGCAGACGGCGATTGGGCTACTGCAGGAAACACACCTCCTCCCCAAAGAACGAAAAGCGCATGGCCAGCCGGTGTTTTCCACAACAATACTTTGCTTCAAGTGGTGAGAAAAAAAGAGGAGTGGCCATACTAATTGGGAAAGCACTAAACTTTAAAAAACTACAAACTCGCAAAGACAAAGAGGGCAGATACTTGGGGCTCAAAGGGCTGATAAAAGGGAAATTGTACACAATCATAGCAATTTATGTTCCAAATAGTCGCCAAGTTGTGTTCATAACAAGCCTGCTGGACAATCTTGACAGCTGGTGTGGGGGCCAACTGATAGTGGGTGGGGACTTCAACTGTGTTATGGACCCGATGCTGGATAAGTCTCTTCCCCCAACAACCAATGATCCGAATAACAGACAAGCCCTGGGCCGGCTCTACAGAGAATTAGGAGTGATTGAAACCTGGCGATTTTTCCATGGAGACCGGAGAGAGTACACCCAATACTCAGCTGTTCACCTTGGTTATTCCAGGATAGATATGATCCTAGTATCCACAACATTAGTTCCGCAAATAACGGAAGTAGAAATTGATGTGGAGTACCACTCAAACCTTGCACCAGTAATGGTGGGTGTGGACTGGGGGGTGGAAGGAAACAGAGTTAAACCACTTAGGAGATTAAATGAAATTCTCCTAAAAGACATTGAACTAAGAACCTATATGGAGACTGCCATCAACAACTACTTTAAAGAAAACGACAACGGGGAAATGGCCTGGGGGGTTATATGGGATGCAGGAAAATCAGTAATCAGGGGAGAATTCATTTCACAAGCCGCGGCATACCACCGCGAAAGAGCACTAGTGACAAACCAACTAGAAAAAGAGGTGAAAGCTGCAGAAGCCCAACATAAGACTCGAGGCTCTAGGAAAACCTTAAGAGCACTACGGAAAATCAGAGCTCAACTGGAGAACCACACGGCGGATCAGGTGGCTCAGTCGCTACTAAAAACAAAACAATCCTACTACATACATGGGGGCAAGGCTAATCGATTCCTGGCCGAAAACTGAGAAAACAAAAAACCCGGAACTATAGTGCAGCTAAATGACTCCCATGGGAAATCCCACACAGCATAGCTGGACAAAAAGGAAATAATTAAACGATTTAAAATGGAACTATTAAAGGGGGAAAATCTAGATCCAGACTATCAACTTGCCTATATCAACTCTCTCCAGCTGCCCCAAATTACAGAGAAAGACAGAATCAATCTCAGGAAACCGATTACTGCCCAAGAAATCAGCGATGCTATCACAACACTACCAGCAAACAAGACGCCAGGTCCTGACGGTTTTGGCAATGGCTATTATAAGACATTCCGTACACAACTGATAGGCCCGCTGTCAAAACTATTCAACACAATTAGAGAAACGGGGAAGGTCACGCAAGATATGGGGAAGTCCGTAACTATACTACCGCAAAAGCCAGGCAAAGATCCCAAAAACTGTGCAAGCTTCCGGCCTATAGCATTGCTGAACACGGATGTAAAAATCTACACGAACATTTTAGCAACTCGTCTAATGGAGATCCTTCCAAACATAATACAGGATGATCAAGCTGGGTTCATCGCAGACAGACGCACACAAGACAACATCAGGAGGGCAGTAGACGTCATTGACGCTGGGCGACGTACACAACAATCATTTGCTGTGGCAGCCCTGGATGCCACTCGGGCCTTCGACAGCATGGACTGGGGCTATCTGAGCTTGATTTTGGAGCGGTTTGGTTGCGGTCCAGAATTTACAAAAATGGTGCTCGCCAACTACCAGCATCCATCGACAAGTTTCAGGATCAATGGTCAGAGCACAGAATTCGTGGATATATCGGAAGGGACACACGTCAAGGCTGCCCTCTCTCCCCTCTAATTTTCGCAATGGCAATGGAACCATATGCTATGCAGATCCGCCAGGACGTCAGCATCAAGGGAGTAACAATAGGTCAGGAAACCCATAAAGTAGCCCTATACGCGGATGACATCACTCTCTTCATGGGAGACCCAAAAAATACAATGCCCAGAGCTATGGCCCAGTTGGAGGAATTCAGACGAGTCTCGGGGTTCTCCATAAATTTCTCAAATCAAAAGCTATGAACATAACAGCAAAGAGAGAAGATATCGAGACATTAGCAAGATCATTCCCGATGAGCTGGGTCGAAAGAAAACTGGAATATTTAGGAATCCACCTTGCCAGCGACCCTCCCAAATTATATCAGACAAACATAACGCCGCTGTGGAAACAACTACAGGAAGACTTGCACAGATGGGACTCCCAGGAGCTGTCATGGTTCGCCCGCATCACAGCGGTCAAAATGACCATTCTTCCCCGCCTCCTCTATGTAGTAAGTTCACTGCCAGTGCCAATACCACCACCTAAGATCCGAGAACTCCAAGATGCAGTATTCAAATTCATATGGCATAATAAGAAATCTAGAATCCAGAAACGAATCCTAATGCGCTCCCCTCATCTGGGCGATCTGGGAGTTCCAGGAATGGTCAGATACAATATGGCGGCACAACTAGCACCAATGCTGCGATGGGCGAAACCTGAGGATTATAAAGGATGGTGCAGAATCGAACAATCAGTCTTATCCGTCCCCCTAATAGCCCTCTTGAGCCTCAGCAAAGAAAACCGAAACAACAGAGAAGCTCTACTAGAAATGACGAAATGGTCTCTACTAAGTTGGGATAAAGCCCGGAAAAAGAAACGTATTCCTGGTGGACTGAGCCCATATACGCCACTGATGGGCAACCCAGACTTCACACCGGGTCTCCAGCGGGGATACTGGGTGGGCTGGTCAGGGGCAGAAACGACGCATTTGAAAGACATGTACAAAGACGGCGCTCCATTGCTCTTCACAGATTGCCAGCTAAAATTCAATATAGGGGAAAATGAACACTATAGATATGCGCAAGTCAAGCACTGGATTACCCACCCAACGGTGAAGAAGGCGGGCATGAGAACGCCATCAGGCCTAGTACTGTCGCTTCAAGAAGGCAATACGGCGAAGGGGGTCTCTAGACTCTACAAACTCCTCTCCAATAACCAGCCAACGGACCATCTCGCATACAAAATGAATTGGGAGAGAGATATGCAAGAGTCACTAACGGAGGAGGAATGGTCCCAAATATGGGAACGTGCACACGGCACTTCCAGATGCACCACAATAAAGGAATCTGCGTACAAACTGTGCCTCAGATGGTACATGTCCCTGAACCGCATTCACAAAATTGCAAAGTCTTACTCACCAAACTGTTGGCGAAACTGCGGTGAGAAGGAAGACCTGTTCCACATGTGGTGGACGTGCCCTAAAGCTGTTGTCTACTGGAAGGAAATATTAAGCTACATAAAAGAAATCTCAGGGGTGGATCTACTGAGATCTCCGAAGACAATCCTCTTAGGAGTCCCTATAGAAGGGAAATATGCGATGTCAGGAGCGTCAGCTAAACTCATCACCCATCTACTATCAGCAGCTAGAATGACTCTTGCACAAAATTGGAAAAACAAAGAAGGTCCAATCTCTGCATGCTGGTGGGTTAACATCTGGGGGGGTAATGGCTATGGAGAAGATATGCGCCATCAGCACCGGCAAATACCTAAGATTTCTGACTATATAGAATCCATTTCATGAACATGTACGGGACAGAGCAGCCCATTTCTTCAAACCCCGGCTGCTCCGAAACACACATGTAACCTGAACTCTCTCGAGATAATGCGAACTATAACGCTCGGTAAGACAGGAACATTAGTAAAATGAAGAACATGAAAGTTCAATGTGGTCAAAAGCTATGCTGTAATTGCTTATGTGCCTTCGAACAAAAATAGACATGGAAGCTAAACTGAAATAGTAATGTCAACAGCCTTAGAAGGGATGTCACTAAGATACAACTCGGTCCTATATAACGTATGTAAGTGAAATTGATTTTGTACATATAAAGTTGGTTAAAAGCACAATTTCTCTTTGAAATAATACCTAAAGAGCATGGCCTAAGGACAAATGATGGACTTACTCGTTGGTCGGTCAAAATACCGAAAATAAAATCTCGAACTGCAAAAATCTCGAGTACAAAATCTCGAAAAAAAAAATATCGAATTATTTATTTATTTATTTATATGTGTTTTTGGGGTCAGGTAAGTAAAAAAAAAGGGTTAAAATAAAAAAAAAATAGAAAAAAGGGGGGTTGGGGGGGAACCCCCCCATTTCGAGAAAATAACGTCATAAAAAAAATTCGATATTTTTTTTTTCGGCCTTTTGTTTTCGAGATTTTTGTTTTCGAGATTTTTTTATTCGGTATTATCACTATAAACCGACTTACTCATTTACGAAAACCACTTAACTTGTAATGGAGGGTGAAGCGTGGTCAATTTCGAACTAAGCCTTGGTGGTAATTAATTGAGAGGAATAGAGTTGTCATTTACAATGCCTTCAGACGTATTCTGAATGTATAAACGCTTCAGTAAAACATTGGCGAGGAAATGAAGCAGGGAAGGCAATGTATTGTAAAGTCTCACAATGGGAACTTTAAGTTAGAATCCATTGTTGCGTGCAAAATTCTTCCCGAATGTACCCCCATATGTTGTATATTCAATCCCAAATTAAGTCGGATTATGTAATAAGGTTGTTAAATGTAGTGGGAGGGAAGGTCGATTATTGTTTAATAATTGTTCAATGGCTCTATGAGATGACCTACTGTTATGCTTACCCTTGTTGATTGAACTCAGGAGGAACTTTATCGAACTGTTTTATCACTACTGCTCTATGTGTTATAAATTGAAAATCTAATAAAATATTTGTTTAAAAAAAAATGGAATCGGTAGAAATTACAGATCAAAAAGGTTCGACCAATACAAAAGGTTGAAAATGCATACCACCAAAGGTTCGAACACCAAAAGTTCGAACCTTTTGTGGCATGCATTTAAAAAAAGAAAAACACTGCGCCCCACACCCAAAGAAAAAAACGGAAAAAACGGAGGCTGCGGGGGTGTCACTATACTACACAGTATAGTGAGCGGGGGTTGCAGGGGGAAACCCCTGCAGCTGCCTGAAAAGAAAAAAAAGACGGCGCTGGTTCCCGTTTCCAAAAGTGAAAGGGAACTGGCGCAAGGTAAGTAGGGTGTGCATGGGGGGGTGTTGATGGTGTGGGTGTGGTGTGGGTGTGTTGTGGGTGTGGGTTGGGGTGTGGGTTTTGTAGGGTTATTAATATTATGTTCGCATGGGAAATGTACGAACATTTTGTGTTCGTGCATTTCTCATGCAAACTTTTCAGTCACAAAGCAGCCGCGGTCGGATCACACAGATCTGTTAAAATGTATCTTCACATTGGGCAGAAATATTATGAGAGTTCCTTCCTATGACACTGCTATGCTGGTCACTGATTTGAAAAAATATCAGTGGTGCTTTGTGTGTACAAGTCGGGGGTTGGCAAATATTTGTTCATTGTTTCGGGTTTTTGTTGGGCACATTTTCCTGTTTTTAGGGAGTAAAAATTGATAGTGTATATGTCTCTTAGCTGTAAGGCTGGTTTTGAGTAAGCGTTGTCATGACTCACATGACAACGTAATGTGGATAGTAATCAGAAGCCAGGGAATTTTGATCATCATATTAAGTGATGCAGTTATTCTGATGCAATTATCATCCTTACACAAATTATGAGAGGCATGTTCTCCTGGCCCTTGAATGAGTTCATTAAAGTGGCACATGAACTCCTATTGGCATGTTTTATTGTCACATTCCTTTTGTTTCCCATTATTCCATCTGCAAATATTGTATCCTGTCTGATTTTTTGACAGCCACATCAGTTATGAAAAGCGATATTTGTTTTTTTGTAATACACATGAGTGTTTTTCCAGTGGCATAAAGCACACATTTTTCTCTACACAGGAGTACTTTTGCTAGCTACTGTGGCAGATCTTGAGATCTTGCACTGGCTTTTAAGTTCTCTTTATAATCACATATACAATATTTGTTTTTTTAGCCTATGTGTTTGGAAAAAGAGCTGTAAGATGCACATTGTACATAGATTTGTAAAGAATTGCAGTCGTTGGGAAGGGGAAATTCCTTTCCAAACTCTCTTCGGAGATGGTAACTCACTAACTACGCATGCTAACAAAGTGGCTTACCTCGTTAGTTAGTTGCACACATGGAAAATAAAGTGCGCACGAAAGGCAACCAGCTCCGCACTTGGAGAAAAATAATTGGAGGGAACATTGGTGGTGACCATCAATAAGTCACAGCGACCTATGTCCCCTTCCTGGAAGCGATCAGTGGTAATTCCGATATTTAAGAAGAGGGACAGAAAGTGACCCTATGAATTACTGTGGCAATAAGACCCAAGGCGGCGGGCCAATACCGCCCCAGGTAATGCCCCCGGGGCCATAGTAACAAAGCCCCGGGGCATTACCGTGGGCATATTGGCCCGCCGCCGAGGGTCTTATAGCCATTAGTACCCCCGGCCTGTTAGACTGGGGTACTAATGGCATTTTTTTCTGTTTTGCAACACTGCTGTGTTTCGAAACAGAAAACAAAAAAAAAGTGTTTCCAGCGCGTTCGCTCCAGGAAAAGAAGAAAAAAGAAGGTAAGTGGGGTTGGGAGGGTGGGGTGGGGATGGTTTGCGGGGGAGGGAGGTGGAGGAAAAAAAAACGTACCTCAGTCCCCGGCGGGGGACGAAGGCAGCCTCCAGCCATGGGGAGGCTCGGAGCGGGGATTGCCCTGTTTCGAGCCTCCTCATTGGCTAAGGGGCTGCCACGCCCCTCGCCGGGAACAGAGTACCCGGCCCGCACGGCGTACACAGGAAAACCGTGTGGTATGGCTTGGAAAAGAGCCAATCCATACGTTGTATTCCCAGTGCGCAGCGCGTGCCGGGGACTAATAAACGATATTGACCTTTAAGATACGTTCGAACGGCATATGTCATGCTGGGAATGGGTAGAAATTATAATTTGGTGATGGACATAGTTCTTGATGCCAGACTTTTGCCATTTTTTAAGTGCAGTAATAACTAGTGTCACCATTACTGCCCACTCGTGGCACTCAATTCATCAATCTCTGGAGTTGAAGGGCACTATCAGCCAAACTGGGGTATCAAGTCCATATCATTCTGCATGGTCCTGCAACGATGGGGAATGTGTTGGGGTTGAGTTATCCACCTGGAATAGATACTGTGCAATTCCCAGGGAGATGGGAGATAGAAGGGATGCTTGAAGGAATAAGAGGGTCCAGAGAGGGTTTCATAAGCAGCGGAGAAGCAGAGATGGAGCAACACCACCCGGAGCAAGCAAGGATTTCAGAATAAAGAAGCGTTCCACAAACCACGGAAGAACACGAAGATTGTAGTACTTTCATGGGTCACCCTTGAATGACAGGCTAGATCTGCAAATATAAGTCTGTGTTGAGAGGGAGGTGGACATTTCACATTTCAACATCGGCCATCTTCCCTTTGATGACAGTGACCATTTTACTTCTGGGCAAAAAAACCATGAGCACCATGAGAAAGCTGCCTGACAGGGTGCTAATAGAGTTACTGGTCGTGGCAAAACGGGCGCATTTATTGGCATGGCTTCAACAAAGACCTACCAATAAGGTGATTTACCATACATTAAAGTTATGGGAATACATACAAAGCAGGGAGATTACGTCTGTCTGGCATCTTTTCTGCGTGAACCTCTCTGCCTTTTATTCGACATATCTCACAGAGGTTTTTCAAGTGGGTATAATTTAAAAAGAAATGTCACAAAACACCTTGAATAGATATCGCAGTGATTGGAATGGAAGACGCACACTACTGAGCAGTGCATTAGCAACAGCAGCTGGATTGGCAAGTCAAGAAAAGTCAGAATTACTAGCAATGTAGTGGCTTTATTTTCAGCAGATTGCCAAATGGAGTAGTGAGAGAGAAGGGCAGAGGATATAGGGTGGGCCGCACAAGAAGAGTCACCTATTGGGAAGAACGACCCATCGGTCAGCTGAGACTGTTCGTACCCACGGTCGGACTGGCCTGTAGGCCAGTAGGACAATGCCCCAAACAAAAACTCAAAATGCCGGTGTGCGGCAGTTTGAGGGGTAAAAGTGGGCCACTTTTTTGGGGCACGTGGGCCAGTTTGATGAGTTACTTCACTATGCGGCTAGTGGTTTTGGCCAGCGCTGTTGAGTAACTATTATTTTAAATGCACAATTTGCACACTTGGCTTTTATGGCACAAACTTTATTTGCTTTCTAAAATCAGATCAATAGGACTGGTTATGTGCAGAATCTAGCCATGTAGGCCCGTTATCGCCTAGGGCTCTGCTAACCAGTAAGCCATATAGAACTAAGGTAGAGGATCCATTGACTAGGTGTTTAAGGACATCGTGGTTGGACTTGAATGAATGTTTGGGTTTCAATGCATTGAGAGATCCAAGTGCTTCAGTTTGGCTGAATTCAAGTGTTACGCATGAAGGGAAAGTTTTGTTCTGGCATGATTGGTTCTTGGCTGGGGTGCACTGGATTGGAGATCTTTTCAATGGTATGATTTGGATGACAGCTAGAGAGGTGCGGATGAAGTGTGCTATTCCTACTTTTTGTCTGTCTGATTATCGGAAGATCAGGAAGGCGGTGGGTGAGGTGAATATGGATGAGCGAATCAATGTGGATATGCTCGGTTGGAAGCCAGGGGTGAATTGTTGTGGCCTAGTTAGCTATGTTTATAGACTGATTGTGTCAAATTATAGAGCAAATGATGCTTTGAGATTGGATTGGAACCAGAGGATTGGTGAAGATATTACGGAAGATCATTGGTCCCGTATTTGTGAGAACGTGAAGTTATGTTCTTTAGGTCTTGCTGAGAGATCGCTTCAAATTAAGATTTTAAATAGAATTTATTGGACGCCTGAGAGATTGTTGAAAAGGGGAATGTGTGACAATTCGGAATGTTGGGCATGTTTACATGAGGTTGGCACCCTTGAACATATGTTGTGGGAATGCTCAAGGGTGAGGGGTATGTTGTTCGAATTTGATCAGATCTGTGAAAAGGTTCTGGATGAAAAGGTTTCCATGGATTTTAAGACCATTATATTGGGTAGTGATGATATGTTGAGTGATTTGAGTACGTCTCAGAGAAAATGGTTCTTTTGGGTGCAATGGTAGGGAAGACACTGATTTTGAGGCATTGGAAAATGTCTGCTCCTGTGGCAATTGAGATGTGGATTGAAGAGATGCATAGTCTAGCAGAAATGGAAAGAGTGTTGTATCGGAGGGAGAAGGAAACTGCTTTATTTAACAAGATCTGGGGTAAATTTCTTTTACTGTGTTAGGCCTGTTTGTTGAATGTATTGTGACTTCATCGGGGGTTTGGGGGGATTGGTTTTTATGAATATAGTTTGATGATCTTTGTTGTGATTAATGCATGTTATTTTACTGATGTTTATGTGTTCCAATGTTGAAAAGTTTTGAAAATAAAGTTTTCAAAGATTTAATAAATAAATAAATGCACAATTTCCATCACATTTCATCGAAAACCACCCCCTTTGGTACTATTCAAGCAGTCTGTCACAAAAGGAATGAATTGCAACTTGCAACTGTGGGCCACTTTTTTCATTGATTGCCCGAGACAACGTTATGCCCCAGTCTGACCCTGTTTATAACAATGGTAACCTCAAGGATTGTTAACTTTTTTCGTCTCTGGCAAATATTGGGGCACATTTTTCATTTTGGACAAGGTTTATGGTGTATCCAGTGATAGTTTAGCTGTGAAAATGGCCACCAGGTCACGACATTTCCCTTAAAAATACACCCTCAGACAATCAAACACTTTCCCCAAATATTCTAGGATTGCAGGTAATAATATATAATTATACCCCTCCTAGAATATTTGGTGAAAGGATTTTAGGGGTTAGCAAAAAAGTCACCTACCTAGCGACTTTTTCACTGTGACATTATTAGATGGAACCGTTTATGGATAATCGAAGGGTGATTATTAATATTCTGCATGGAACAGAGACACCAAGAGAAGTACCAAGTGACAGTAAACAAATGCATTATCGCTTTTCATTGCAGGTTGGTGCATTCCACTCCTTCTAAGGGTTCCCCGCAGTCCGGAGTGGATTTATCGTTTGCCACACGCACGGGTACGAGGCAAGGGATTGACACACATCTGTTCCGCGCCGAGACACACAAGGACCTTTCGCTGTGGACAAGACAGATCGTACAGGGCTGCCACAACGCCGCCGAACGCATCAAAGAAGTCACAACTCGTAAGCATTTCCTGGCCGGTTGTCTTTTTTTAGTTTTTGAAGTGTGTTAAAATTGGATCATCTTTCTGATTTACCTACATACATATGTTTTGTTTAAAGGCTCAACACTATTGTCTGTAGTAAGACTTTTGCCAATCTTACACACCAAATTATTCATGTATTCATTTCTTAAATAACATCATTTAAATTCCCGGATTTATAGTGCCAGAAACAAAATGTCAATTTGGTGCCTTACTCTCTTGGAATGGTCCCACACTTGTTCTTATAGGGGTCATGTGACACCCTTTGATCCCCTCTGCTAAGGGCTCCTTAGGCTGCTGCTGCTGCCAGAACCTGTGTTACTGTAGAACTAGCTCTGCTAGAGAGGGGAATTTATTGCTGGAAAATTCTAAAGTAATGACTTGCAGGCAGGCAACGGGTGCACCTGGCAAGAAGCAGGTTTCAGCACAGGTGCACGGGAGCCGAGTGAGGGTGGCTGGAGCAAGAGATGATGTGCAGCTCAGTGCACAGCAGGAAGTCAGGGGTTAGGTCTGAGGTTCGTGCGTCTGGCGACTGCGGAAGGTAGAGAGACAGGAGACTCAGGGTGCAGAGGTTAGCCCTGCTGGGGGTAAGTAGTTGTGTATGGGACAGCCACAGCAGTACCTGTCCCTACACTGTATGTGATTGGTACTCCCTTTGTGTTTCTGGCTCTTCGAGGTCCCGGGATACCTACACACAGCGCCTAACAATGCTACTTTATTCTCCGGGATGCACTGACCTGGCTTGTCTGGTATATGGTAGGGTGGGAGGGGGGTGAGTAGACTGAAGCGGTCTGGGGTGTACCTGGTCCTGGACAGAGTGAGGCTCAAGTAACCTGATCTTATCCTGTGTTCGAATGTTCAGTAAAATCAGTGAAATAATAGCAGCCATTCTAAAAAATGAAAGATGTGACCATTGAGACAGCGGAGGTGGGGTCTATTTTTTTAAAAAAAACATTTATTGTATATGGTTACAGAAGAAAAAATATAACCTTTCACAAGTTTCAAATTAAGTACATAATTTAGCAAAACAAAAAAGAAAAGAAGAAAAGAAGAACAAATTATACAGTTAATAAACAAAGCATTCGCATCCAGACCAATTCCAACACAATTTACACAATCTTTAAAAGAATTTTACAGTTCTATCTTACAGTCCTCAAGCATCTTCACTACAGCAATCGTCTTTTGGTGCGAGTGACCATCAATCAAGCTTTCCCAAGAGCAATCTTGTGCCCAGTATGTTGCATCTGACATGAATCTACTGAGAAGTTGATGTCTAGAATTTCTCGTTCCTGCACACTCCAGATGTTTGATTGATTGGTTTTCAGGCTTGGTGCATGAATGACAAAGGCTTACTGCAGAAGCTCCCAGGCCTCTTCTCGCCAATATTTCCCCACTATGTAAGATATTCAGTCTCAGTCTGAAAAACGTATTGCTTGTTCTCCAGTCTGGGAATTTTATTAGATATTTGTTGAGGAAACCCAATTTCCTTTCCGCTCTTTGTAGGGGATTTGAATAAGACCCTGATTTTCTTTTCTCAATGGTCCTAATCCAGTCCATTTCCTCCCATTTTTTTTGGCCTTTAATGGATTTTCCTCCAGCAGTTTTGAGTTTATATTCGCCCACTCCTGTCAAACCTTCGCCAGTGAATCAAGTCTGTCCAACTGGAAAGAATTGCCAGCGTCATGATGTTTTCTCATATCTGTATAACGTGATTGGTCTTGTGATGACATAATGCGGTGATGCAGGATCAACAGTTTCCACTCTGCTTGAGATTTTAATGATCTTAGGCCCAATTCAAACCTGATATTGTCCATCGATAAACTCATTGGTAGTCCCAAGGCATGTTTCCACACCAGGCCTTCCCATTTTTGCCAGGATGTGTTCCACAGTTGAGGTTTGGCTTCTAGCCCATATAATAGAACAGGAACGATTTTAGCCTGATAAAACTTGAGGATAGGTATGAATGAAAATTTACCGTATTTCCAAAGGATTCTTTTCATCTGAGCTGCAAGGGGTTTTATTTTTATCTCAAGGTCAGACTCTGCTTTACTTAATGCCGGTGTGGCATAGATTTTATAGCCCAGGTAAACCAAATCTTCTACCCTTTTGATAGCCTCCCCCCCCATCGACCAACCTGGAAATATTATTTTTTTATTCCTTTGCCTAAATACCAACACCCTTGATTTATTAGGATTCAGGGAGAGCCCGTTTATGGCTGCATAGTTGTGAATACCATTGAGTAGATGTTGTAATCCGATGGCTGTTTTATCTAAAACTACCACATCATCGGCGTAAGCCAGCCAGTGTATTTTCTTACCATTTAGGGAAGGACTGGCCAACGCCGCAGTTGCTAGAAACTCCTCCTTGTCTGAAGTATACAGGTTGAAGAATAACGGGGCCCCAAGACAACCCTGTCTGACCCCCCAGTTCACTCTCACGGGTTCTGACAGATGACCCTCTGCATCTAATCTCACCCTAATGTCATTCTCCTTGTGGAATTCTATAAGCATTGCCAGGAGCCCCTCTGGGATGCCTTTAGCTCTTAATTTCATCCACAACCTTCCCCTGTCCAGTTGATCAAAGGCCCTGGAAAAATCTACCCAGGCACCATAGAGTTGTTCACCTCCCTTCCGATGGGTTTTTTTCACTCAGAAGATTTAGTGCTATGCCATTCACTGCCGTTGAGAGACCCCTCCTAAACCCAGTTTGACATTGTGAGAGCATTCTGGCTTTTTTTTTCCCAAACTTCCAGTTCCCCCAGCAAGATTTTCATAAAAATCTTGCTGTCAATATCCAGCAAGGCGATGAGACGATCATTTTTCGCCACCTCCCTATCGCCCCCCTTGAATAATGGGATAACTGTAGCAGTGCGCCATGATGATGGTAGTTGTTTCAGAGCCAAAATTTCCCTAAAATGCCAATTAAGCAGTCTTGCCCATAACACTGGATTTCGCTTCAGAACTTGATAAATCAGCCCATTAGGCCCTGCCGCCTTCGAGGACGAAGCCTTCATAATGATGTCCTCGATATCCAGTGTGTTAAAATCGAGCCACCATTCTGCCATGATGTTATAGTCGCAAATTGTTCTTGCTGGTTGACCAAAGACTGATTTTAGGTATTTGATCCACTCACCCTCGGGTACCAAATTGCACAAATGGGTAGTTTTTTCCCCCTCCATTTCATGCACGGTATCCCAAACCCCCTTAGCATCTCTCTTACCTAAAACCTCCAATATGTGCTCTCCATCCTGTTGGAACCTTTTTACATTCCTAGACACTGACCATTGTTTATAGCTGTTTTTAAGCAGACTTATTTGCACCCCTTGTTCAATTTTACTGATGGAAGAGTCCTTTTTTATGAACCTCAATCTACCATTTAAATCTTTTTTTTTGGCCATCGTTTCTTTGTCATAGACATGTCGGTGGATATGTTTAGGCCCACCCCCTCCTAGCTTCGGAGGACAAATTTGCCAAATGAATTTGATAAAGCCTGATGGGGAGCAGTTCTCTCTTTGAACTTATTCTCGTATCACAGAAAGCCTTTCATTTAAATCAACTCCCCAGCCTTATATTTCATTAGGTGAACTTTGCCTTTCCGAGCTACTAGCTTCTGAGGCATCCGTAGCAAAGTTTCAGCTGAGATTTCTGGAAAAAAGAGTTCCAACCTAAGATGGTCACTACCGTCCCCCTCTTTTATATTCAGGTTTACTTTCTGTTCAAAGAGACCCCCAGATAGAAAAAGGTAGTCCAATATTGAGGCAGACGTACCCTGAATCCTAGGTGTATTAGCAGGGACATCTCCTGGAAGACACCCATTAGACATTTTCAAACCCCAGTCATTCAACCACTTTACCCACAAGTGACAATTTTTGGTGGTTCTTTTCCCCACAGATATTCTCTGATTCCTTGGCAGATCAATGCATTGTGTGTTAAGGTCACCCCCTAAGATTATATCCGCCCCTGGGAAGGCAGATTTCATATCACCCAGTGCCTTGGCTAACACATCAAGGAATGCAAGGACCACCATGTTAGATGGATTCCAGTAAATATTGCAGAAAACCATTGTTCTATCACTCGCCCCATTTCTGAATGTAGCTTTGCACATTTGTAGCCCTTGAGATAACCCTTCAGTGGAGACAACATCCTTTGATTTTCAGTTTTTAAAGGTAATAAGCAGCCCCCCACTCGGCCCCCCTCCGGCTTTCTGTGCTGCGCTTTGAGCCACAATTGAATACCCTTCAACTACTATGGGGTTTACGAGCCAAGTCTCCTGCAACATTATGACATCTCCCATATCAAACAGATAGTTCTTTATGGCCCTTGAGGTGCAGTTATTGGACCCCGTGTATTCCAACAAATAATTCTCAGCCCCTTATTTTCAAAGATGCTGCGACCCTAGACCCAGCTTCTGAAAAACCTCAGTTAGAATACTTGGCAGAAGGGCTAAGGTAGTGTCCTTATTGGAAACACTCGTTTGTTCACATGTGGGTTTAGGCATCTCGGGGGTGGTTTGCAGATTGATGGTCCCTTCTTGGAAGTGCACATTCTTTCCAGCTACCACATTCCGTGGCTGCAATAGTTTTGGTTGACTTTTTAGAACCAATATGTCCAAGATCCTTAAGTCCGATTTTGCATCTTCAATTGCCTGGAACACATCCCTGGATGCACAGCCCACTTCTGCCAGGGGAGGGTTGTTTGGGTCAGGGAATCTAACCGATTCTATGTCTTTGCTGTTCATTAGAAACAGACTCAGAACTTTTTTCAGAAGAGAAAGTATGGTCCCATGGTTTAGAAATTTTACCTGCTTTTTGGCAGTTAGGGAGAGCCAAATAATTGGCATCGCGAAGAGTGAATCCGTGGCAGTTTTTCCCTCCCTCTGTCGGGACATTTGTTCCAAATTTCCCATAATCATCTGCGATGAGCTTGCAGTTTCTTCCAATACTCTTGATTTTCCTGGGACAAGTGCCAAGTCTCCCAGACACCTAAATTTACCTTCGCCCAGTTTTATTTCTACCACCGGAGATGCAGGTTTCTTCTGATTTTGCACTGTAGATTTTTTCAGAACAATTGGGGTGATCTTTACATTAGTTTTTGGTTCGACTGTGGCCCCGCCCTTAACCGGGGATGAGTTCGACCCTGATTTTTGTTTTACTTTAAGAAAAATGGGTGCTAACTTAATGACCTTCTTCAAATTAGAAGAGGCTGGTGCCGCTTCCTGCTTGTTCAGAGTCTTATCTGTTTGTGAGCCTCTTGATGTCCAACTCGATGTGGCCTTGATTTTCTTTCCATCTTCTTGGGCATCCTGAAGGGCTCTTCCCTGGTTGTTCTTCATCTTCGCACCCTCACTTTTTCCCTGTGGACTATTCACTGATTAATCTGCCTTCTGCCTTCAATACGGAAGACCACAACATCCTGATCTCCCATCTGCGTGATACCCTGGGCATCACAGAGCAGGCCCTCACGTGTTTAGCGTCCTTTCTCTCAGATCGTCCCTCCCAGGTGGAACATTGGTCCTTTCTCTTCGCTATCACTTTCTCTACTTGTGGTGTTCCCCAGGGATCTAATCTATCCCCCTGGTTCTTCAATGTCTACATGGCCCCTTTGGCCCACAGGATCTCTGCCTTCACCTACAACTTTCAGCATTATGCAGATGACACACAGCTCTCTTTCAGGCTACCCTCAGCCTCTTCCACTTCCTCGCTCATCCGTAAATGTTTGTCTGCAATTCAGTCCTGGTCTGCTGCAAATGATCTCTGCCTTAATGCCAGTAAGATAGAGATCATCCTCATTGGGACTCCTGCTCCCACTTTCCCACTTTCACTCTGGCTGGCCTCCGTGAGTCCTGCGGCCGCGCCCACCAGTGAGGCAGATAAAATGGGGGTCATCTTCGACTCTACTCTCGCCTTCTCTTCTCACATCTTGGATATCTCTAAAAGTCCAGCTTCCAGCTGCACCTCCTCAGAGGAATTCTACCTTTTCTCAATTTCCCACAGAGGCTCACCGTTTCCAGAGCCCTGGTTCTCTCTAGACTGGACTGCTTCTACTCTCCGATCTCTTCAACTAATCCAGAACAGAACCGCAAGACTTATCCTTGGCCTCAAGCCCAGGGACCGCATCTCTCTGGTGCTGAAATCCCTCCCACTGGCTCCTCGTTGCTGCAAGGATCAAGTTCAAGTTTGTCTGCATAGTCCACAAGGCCTTCTGGGGCAGGGGCCCACAATATCTACAATGCTTTCTTCCTAAATGCTCTCCTTCTAGAGCTCTTCGCTCTTCCTACTCCAACTCTCTGCGGATGAGCCGTTTCTCCAAACAGAGATTTTTATCCTCCGCAGGTACCTCCCACTGGAACAGCCTCCCTGCCTCTCTCCATCTTGAGCTGGACCTCCTCAAGTTCCGGAAGCTCCTCAAGACCTTCCCCCTGGCTAACCTCCTTTCTCTTCTCTCCTGCTTTCCTCCTCCTTTATCCTCCCCAAATCAGCTCAGTTTCATTGACTGGTCACTTCGTGCACCTCCAGAGCCTCACAGGTCCCATCCTCCCATGCCAGTCCTACACTTGCCTCCATGCCTCTGCACTCTGCCTGGCACTACTGCACTCGGGATACGTTCCATGAGAGGGGCAAACTCTCTCCACTTAAACCAGGACCCTGATTGACTGAGCGCACTTGTTCCCCCTCACTCGCACTTCCTGGCTGTGCACTTGCATGGCCTTGAATGCACTAGGCCTAGCAAGATCGTTTGTCTTGTCCTCCCTTTGTCTACCCCCTAGGTTGGTTGCACCTGAAACACTTGTGCATAGGTTCTTTAGAGATGACCAATCATCAATCAACCTGATTGTCGCCATGCCTAGTACAGTAGTTTATTGTTCTGTATGTCCTTACCCCTCTCATCCTCCCCCCTACGTCTCTCCCCACTCTTGGCATGCACTTGGACTATCTGACAAGTCGTTAGATAAGTTTATTGATTGTATGCCCTTTTCTTCTCCTCCCCCCTTCTCTCCTTCCCAACTGTCATGCACTTGCACTAGTAGAAATGCATCAGGCCTAGTATGCTAGTTATTTTTGTTAGATCATTCGGAAATTTCAAGGCCTAAGAATGACCACTGTATTCCCTTGTTCCCTTTCTGCCTTAAAGCGCTTTGAAGCACTTCACATGTGCATAAGCACTTTACCAATAAACAATTACAATTACAGTCAGTAAACACCCATCCATTGTGGACCATGCAGTTCAGTAGAAATTGAACAATCCATATGGTCATTCAACCATTCAACTCACAAACAAAGGATATCATCCTTTAGAGTCCAAGTACACTGCAGGGGGGGTACCATTTCACTCATAAACCCATGCAGCATGCATCCAGTCCCTTCTCAGATGTGTCTATGCCAAAGTATAGTACCGCAGTATACAAGAAGTTCGAGGTAGTACGGCATCAGCGATCACAAACAGGATTCAGCTGTTACAGATTTTGATATGTGACTGACAATTCCTGAGAAAATGCAAAGTGAATGCAATGGGGTATTCCACAAGTTTACATCATGTTGGCATGCCTTCGCTATGATCAATATTCTAAACAATATCAATTCTTAGTTTCTTCATTTTCTATCTAATGTGCATATAGACAACCTCTTAATTCACCTTTTCTGAAAGGAGGATATCTTTTACCCACACATATTTTTCTGTCTTCGGTCAGCTTGCTCCTACAAGAACCAAGAATGCCGCTTGACGATACAATATGAGAACGGGTTCTCCATCACAGCTGATTCCCAAGATGGTGCCTTTTCCAAGCCTATTGTGCAATACGCTTATGAAAAATTACGAATGTCTTCGGATGACGGTATAAGGATGCTATATTTAGACTTTGGTGGAAAGGATGGTGAAATGGTAAGTATTTTCCATCATGAATTAGATCTTGGAATGTCTACCTATTGCAAACAATACTTTCTGCCAGTACATCCTTCCTACCTTTCATTCCATAGGGCACAATTATGATAGAGGCCTGTACAAATATTATGGTTCCCTTGACACAATTATGACTCAGAGGTTATGCCATAGTAACTTTGGACCGGTTTGGGTTGGAAAGTAATAGTGGCAGAGATGATAAGGGCTTATTGTGATCCACCAGTTATTAAAATTGGATCACCTTTTGTTTAATGAGTTTCTCCAGGTTATAAGCTTCCTGAGAAGATAAGACTGAAAAATAGATGTTGATATCACCAGTGCTTTAGGGTGATAAGGGTGTAACAAGTCATGTATAAAATGTAGTACAACAGAACAATCAATGCCAAGGATGCGGGTGTAGAATTTGGTCAGCGTTTAAAATCGGTGAAAATGTTGTGAAAGTATTATGGGTATTACTTTTTTTAATATTAATTCCATATTTCTATTGAATGTGTTAAATACTTCTAACAATTGTTTCTCAATGTATCATACATAACATATAATACTAATACTTAAGAAACATTAGAGTGAATAACTCATAGAAATAGTATTGTTGTTTTCTATCTACAAGCTTGGCAGATTAACATTTGATGTGAAAATATTAAGATAATGCATGCATTTTCACACGTATCTACTCCCTTTCGCCAATGCATATCGGCACTCACTGGTTTTTGTCCTGCATTGCAGTGTTGTCCTACCCACACATCTGGTTTTCAGTCGGTAGTCTGAAGATGCATGCATAAATGTAACCGTCAAGTAACAGGTGCTTATATATCTGGGAATCCTGTGCGCCTAATTACTAATGAAAACATGTGTTTATAAAGCCGAAAGACAAATGTTGTATTCATTGTCTAGATGGAAAAGAACCACCCCTGTTCTGGTTATACAATAACGATTATCAAAATGTCTCCGTCGACATCATATGCGCTGTCAAAATTCAATTCTTTTATTCTGTGAATAATCTGTTTTATATTCCAAAAAAGTACATTAAGGTATTATACATGAAGGTATTGAAATAATAATTCTCCTCCCCAAGACATGGTGTATCCTTCGGTTATAATCTATCTTATCTCATATAAATTAACAATATCTCAAACACCATCTTTTGAGCTTCTTCAGGAATAATTAGAATATATTAGCAATCATTTCTATGAAAAGTAAATTTCAATTTTTCGAGATGAAAAGAAGAATTGGAAAAACACAAGAGCAATAGAAAAAATAAAGTGCAAATATCAGTAATAGTATTATTTAATAAATGCTTTTAATGTTTTAATTCTGCTAGTGTTAAAACTAAGATCACTTACTTCATCAATTCCTAGTATATGTATAATTTGCATCCTCTAAATATCTTTTAATATATCATCAGTCCATATAACAGTGAAAAATAATTATTAAAATGATTGTTTAACTACTGTGAACGTTAACGTTTATTTAATTCTCTTCTAATAAATCCATAACTACCACTTGTTTCTTCACAAAACCTTTCTTGAAGTATGTGATATTTCTTCTTATTGTTTATTTAGCTTGAGTAAAGATGAACAAAAAGAAATAAGAAGACAAATAGAGAGAATGCTTTCTTTTTTATTAAAATAATTCTCTATTTCCCAAGTCTAATGTATACTGCTTCTACATAAATACATAGATTCAAGCCTCATTTAAACATACTTATTTAATTGTAAAGCTGGTTAACTCTCTGGGATTGTCATACTTGTGGTATTGACATGCTAAGAAACACAGGCAGCATTTTGTTTATTTATATTAGTTTTATACCAAACAAAGAAACAGGAATTGTAGATCCTCATGAAACAAAGTTTTAACAAGTAGAATACGGCAGACCCAATGTTATTTTGTATCGATCTCAATCCATATATACCAAAGAAAGAGGGTCTTTATTATCATGTTGAATCATATTGTTAATGATTTACCTATTTTATAATATAGCGTTCTAAAAGCCATGGGCGCCATTTTGTTAATTAATGTTTGTTCCAATTTCAACAAAGAGACCTGTAATGTGATTTCAAATCATGTATTCCCTCTAGTATCATATTATTTGTTATGTTGACCTAATCCAAATATCCCAAAGACAAGGGGCTTCATACTGTTATAGCCCTATCAACCATCTAATTAATAATTAACTCAAATTATATATATACATTTCAGCTTTTTCAGCTAAGTAACCATGAATATCATTTCCATAATTAGCATTATTGATCCATTTTTTTAAAGGAATTTCAAACTCATTTTACTAATCTCCTCATTAAATTCTTAAAGGTCACAGCAACAGAAAAGGGGTAAATCATAATATCTGTATGTTACGAGATATATATATACACCTTAAATTATAACTAATAATTGGTAAATGTATATACTCATAATAATATCACTCAATATTTGTTAACATACATACAATTATAAGAACTACCACTTCATTCTTATCCTCTTTCATCTTTAACATCCTTCATTGCACCTTAACTAATACTTCATAAAGATCAGATAAGATTTGACTTTCGCTAAGTAACTTTTACAAAAACCTGTATAATGTGTGATCCTGATTTAAACCTTTTTCCAATGATTGAAGGAAGTAAATATTCTTTGCTTCTTTTCTCTGTAAAAGTTTTCAAAAGCTTCACCACCTTCTCCTGATATAATCTTTTCTATCCCAGCAAATTTCAGATCTCTGATGTTATCCTCTTAAAGTTCTTTGTACCAATGTTGTGCCAGTTGGCTCTTCACGTATCCAATATTGATTGCTCCTAAATATTTATATATTCTGGTCTGTAATTGTTTCTTTGTACTTCCTACATACAATTTCTCACAAATACATCTAATAACATATATCACCAAATTACTTTTACAGTTAATACATGTATTGATATTACATGTTTTTCCACTAGAATCTGTTATTTGAATTATTTTATTCATTGCACGATATCACATCTTACAATGCCCACATTTGTAAAACCCTTTATTGGTTTTCTTAACCACAAATCTGATTCCTCTGTAGCTTATCATGATACATGACTCAGACAAAGGATGGTTTGAAGCGTTCTTGTCTTTCTAAATACTACCCTTGCTGTGTTATCCAAATAATTCTTAATATCCTTATCCACAATCAAGGTGTTCAAATGTTTCTTTAAGGTTCTGAAACTATGTAGCTATTTGAACTATAGGTAGTTGTAAATAAAACGTTTTCTTCTGATGACTCAATTTTCTTCTTTGGTACCAATCATTTACTTCAAACCTTTATTCGTTCATCTATTTGTGCCTTGACTAGGCATTTAACATATTAACCTCTGTCAACAAATCTATGTTTTAATACTGTACATTCTTTAAAGAAATCTTCTTCTCTGCTGCAGTTCCTTCTCACTCAGATAAATTCTCCTAATCGTACATTCTGTGTAACACTCTTTTTATAGCAGCTAGTAGCTAATAATGTACATTTTGCTTCGCAATAAATCCTTGTTTGAATCTTTTGATCATCTATAAAGTATTTTCTTTTGTGTAGATGTGGGTCTAATACATTTCTCTTCAACCTAACCCATAAATAATTTTGTAACTGCAGGTGAACATTTGACCCCCATAGCCACTCCTAGTTCTTGTTGGTACAAATGTTCATTAACCACGAAAATATTATTTCTCATAGTAGATTCCAATAACTCTTTCATCATTTGTGATTCTTTAAAAAAGATATCTGATTTTTTGTGTAATAGATAATTGCTATCAATGGCAGTGCATGTTCTAACGCTGTTACAGAAATGTCATTATTTTCCACTTTCAATTCTTTAAGTATATGAATAATATGCATGCTGTCCCTAGTGTACAAGGGGAGTTTCTGAACTATCCCTTTAAGAAATCCATCTATACATTCTGTGATTTGTTCTGTACTTTAGTTTATGTCACTTGTAGTGGGCCTTACTGTTGGTAAATCTACACCATCTTTATGTACTTTTGAAAGAAAATACATTGCTGGACTTTTTGTATATTTATTTACCAACTGTAATTTTAACTTTTTCATAATCAAAATATCCAAGTATCAGTATTCAACTTTTTTGATTCATTCTAAAGTTTGCTGCGTTATTGTTTTGATGGTCTATATGTGTATAGTTCTGAGGTGTCATAAGATGTTGTTCACCTATCTTAATGTAGTCCTGTCCATTAATAAGAAGAATATTGCCTCCCTTATCTGATTGTTTGATAATTAACTCATTATCTTACATCAAGCTCTTTGGCACTTCTTTTTCTAGTTTAATAAGATTGTCTTTAATGTGGGGACTATGTTTGTCCCATTAATCACTCAATTTGAAGATTTACTTTGAAACATATTTTAAAAAGAAAACTGAGGGCATTATCTTCTGATACTAAAGGAGTACATTTGGATGTATGTCTCAAAATAGGTTGTAGAGAAGTCAATTGTAATATAGTAAGACTTCTAGGAAAACATCTGTTTCAACTTCTTGTCCTACTTCTAAGGAGAGCAATAATTTACTATGATCTTGTAATGTTTGTGTTGAAATCTCTGGACATACCGTAGATCCTGAAGATATCTGTAGGTTATCTTTAACACATTTTTTGATTTTTAGTTTTTCTACAGAATGTCTATACTCCTATAGAAAAATCTGCAAGGATACATCTTGTACTTGGGGCAAACGACATACCATTGGCAAATGATTTTTCTGATGTTTAAAAATGTCTTTGGAGGAATGATTCATGATTATTTTATCATCAATCTTTGTTGCCTTCCTACTTTCAATTGTGCTCAAGATCTTACCCCTGATTCTATAGTTCTTTTATCTTCAATTTCTCTTGCAATATCCCTTTCCTCTACTGCTTCTCTTTCTGAATTTTGATTGTTCTGTTGAGTTACCTGTTTCCAAAAAGCTAACTTTTTAGAAAATATCTGGTATCTCTTTCCTCCTCTATATCTTTTAAGCACAGCTAAATATTTAGTTTTTTTTCTGTTTCTTGTTACACTCACCTGGTATCCACGGGGACGCCACCCAGCCAGCTGGTCGTTGGTCCCTTTCCCAATGATTCCCTGGTGTGGTCTTGGTGTCGATGGGATTCCGCCTGGAAATGAAGACTATATTAGGACTGGGCGACCAAGGTAAGTTTTCCCCCACCTCCCTTGTCTTTCCAGCGCCTCCAGGTTCTCTTCTCACCTGGTTGTCGGAATTGGTGGGCTCTCCGTCCTGCTCTCTGGGCAGGGGTGCGTTGTCTTTTGTGGGAGCGGGCGGTCCAGTTACTTCACTGACTGCTGCCCTTGTAGTGTCTTTCAGGTAGGTTTTATTGCGATTGATGGCGTCGTAATTCTTGCATGCCTTTTCTCTGTTCTAAATGTCTCTTTTTTATCTCCATAGGAGCGCGGAGTGTCCGCTTGGAGAACTGGATATGCTGGTTCTCACCGGGAAATGATGGCGCGCTTTAGCGCTATGATGCGGTAAGGAGGAGCTTTGCGTAGCGCAGCAATGTCTTGTCCTCACTGACCTGAGCTTTTCTCTTTTCATAGGTCGCAGTGAGTTCCCAGCGCAGATGGCGTTCCGGAGCTATGCCGGCCGGAAAGCAACCAACCAGGTAAGTCTTTAAGCGCTTTGTGGTTGTAATGTTTCCACTACCTCCTTTAATGATGTCTTTCTCCTTTTCTCAGGTCCTTCGATCCGGGCGGTGAACTCCACCAACAGAGCTGCCCAGGAGCTGCGAGCAGTGAAGGATGATGATTGTAGGTAAGATTCTGCTGCTAACGATGTTCTTGGTTTTTCTGCAGGTCCGGAATTCACCAGGCTCGTGAGAAAGCTGGACACGGTGAGCGTCACGTTGCTAGAAGCAAAGTAACGCAAAGCGTGTTGTCTTGTTTGGGTGTGGTTTAAACAGCCACTGTAAAGTAATCCAGGTAAAGTAGTCCCTAGGCCACCACACCCAAAACACTAGACCGCATAGCTTGGTTCTAGGAACCAAGCTATGTGGATGCCTCCATGTTGGCTGAAAGCCTAAATAAAGTAGTTCCTCAAGCAGATGTCTTTCTTTACTGATGAGCCTGGCGCCAAAGGTGCCAGGACTGGCCCCAAGAGGGCCCGAGAAGTGGATGCCAGGCCTTATTAGTGATCCGAGCCCTGATTCCACCTGGCCAATGGGCTTGCCAGTGGGGATCAGGGCTGAGGGTCGTGACAGCACTCCCCCCAAGGCCCCTCCCAAGGTGTGTCTCCTGCCTGGTCCAGGTTTAGTTGTTAAATTCTGATGAAACTTCTTGATCAGACGTGGTGAATGGATGTTCTCACTGGGTTCCCAGGATCTATCTTGAGGCCCAAACCCCTTCCAGTTGACGAGTACAACTTGGCTCTAGAGTACTTAGAATCCAGGATGCCCTTGACTTCGAATTCTGGTTCTCCATCTATTAGTATAGGTTGAGGTGGTGTCTTGATTCGTGTACCGGGTTGCATTGGTTTTAAGAGGGACACATGGAATACCGGATGGATTTGTAGATTAGGTGGTAAGTCCAATTTGACGGCTGCTGGGTTGATAATTGACTTGATGTTATAGGGTCCCAAATATCGAGGATGGAAGGTACGGGTCCCTTTGATGGGTACGTATTTGGCGACTAACCAAACCTGGTCTCCTACTTGATGGTCTGGGCCCTTTTTCCGATGCTGGTCGGCGAAGTGCTCTTGTTTTTCTTTAGCATGAATAAGATGTTCCTTTGCCTTTCTGAACACCTGAGTGATGGTTGTATGAAGAGTCTTTACTGCAGGCATTTCCAAGTTGGCAGGAAGGTTAAGGTCTGATGTACGTCGATGTATGCCATACAAGGTGTAAAAAGATGTTTGGCCCGTGCTAGAATGTACAGAGTTGTTATATGCGTACTCGGCTATCCACAGTAGGTCGTTCCAATCTCTTAATTCATGGTGCAGCATGCACCGTAAATACTGCTCGAGGGTCTGGTTGGTCCTCTCGGTTTGGCCGTCTGTCTGGGGGTAGTGACTGGTGGATAGCCGGACGTCAATCTGTGCCATTGCGCAACATTTTCTCCAAAAATTGTATACAAATTGGCTGCCTCGATCGGAGACCAGAACTGATGGAAAGCCATGCAGCTTGACAATGTTTTCCAGAAATACTTCTGCTAGGGTGGATGCGTCCGGGAGGCCCTTGAGAGGAATAAAATGTGCCATCTTTGAGAACAAATCCATGATTACAAGAATGGTGTTAAAGCCTTGACTCGGTGGCAGATCAGTGATAAAGTCGAGGGAAAGAGTGTGCCATGGAGCGGGAGGGATGTCCAGTGGTTGTAGGAGACCCGATGGTTTCTGTTTCTGTGATTTATTTTGTGCACAGACGCCGCAGGACTGAACATACTGGACAATGTCCTTACGCCAGGTAGGCCACCAAAAGTTATTTTTTACCTTGGCTAAAGTTTTAGCGATTCCAGGGTGTCCTTCGATCAGAGAGTCATGATAACCTGAAATGATATGCTGTTGTAACTCCTTCACGGGTACATATAGCCGGTCCCTAAAATAAGGTAACTGATCCTTGATGCAATATTGTTCTCCTTGAGTTTGCCATGCGAGGAAAGCATCCGGGTTCATTGACTGTCAAAATTTTGTTTCGTAATTCGGCTTGTGAGCAACCAACCATGGCATCCCTAGTATCAACCGGAACTGAGGTGCCTTTATAAGATCGAACGAAATACACTCCCAATGTCCATCCTGGCACAGCAAGGTTACTACTGCTGTGCACTGGGTTACTGGTCCGGAGGCGATTTCTGTCCCATCCACGGTAGTCACCTTTTCCCTGGTAGACTTAGAACACAAAGGGAGCCCCATCTCTGCTGCCAAACTTGATCTATATAGTTCGCAACTGCTCCGCTGTCGATGTACGCTTCTACGGCATGCATCTTTGACGATTGTTGGTGATTTATTAAGATCACGGGTATCGCAAAGTGTGAGGTCAGTGGCTCTTTCTCATCACTCGACAAACTGACCTCTACGGTTGGCGAGCTTGGTAGTTTTCCGATTCCTTAACTTCATCCTTTTCTGTCACCCCGACTGTCCTCCTGGGGGGTTTTATTGGGCAGTCTTTCATAAAATGTCCTGGTTTTCCACAATACAAACAAAGTTGCTGTTGTCTTCTTTTATCCCGCTCTTGTTTTGTTAATGGAGGTCGTATCCCTCCGATCTGCATAGGTTCTATGGCGTTGTCTGGCCCCGTGGGGCATTGTCTTTAGGCCGAACATAAACTACACGAGAGTCTACTTTGGACCGGTCTGCTTTTCGGTGCTGCAACCGATGGTCTAGCTGCACGACTAGATTTATGAATTCGGTACAGTCCCTGGGGGGATCAACTACCTGGGCCAAGACGTCCTTTAATTCGCCTCATAAGCCTCGATGGAATAACGTGGTTCTTTTGTTTTCTGGCCACCTGGCTTCAGCAACCAGTCTACTGAAAGTCGCAATGTATGTTAATAAGTCTTGGTTCGTTATCCACTGCTTGTTCTTGGGTATGGCAGCAAACAGTTTTTCCATTTCTCTCTGGAACCCCGCATAGTCCTGTAACAACGGATCATTATGGGTCACCAACAGCACCGACCAATCCGCTGCACTTCCACTCAAGTATGATAGGATGAAAGCTACCCGAGCTTGGTCATTTGGAAATGCCCCAGGGCGACAAAGGAAGTGAAGGCGACACTGAATTATGAATGCTGCATACTTCCGTGGGTCACCCGAAAACCTTTCTGGTGGTGCCAGGGGAACTGTTCCAGGCAGCGTGATCTGTACTGGTGTGGGGGTATAAGATGGTGAGATAGGATTTTGCATCGGTGGATTTCCTCCAGGCAGAGGAGTCTGCCCTGTCTGCGATTGCAAGAATTGTCTGCTGATTTCGTTGTGAGCTCCTTGGTCACTATTAGGTCTCTCCGGAGTGAATTAGTCTCTTGTCGGGCTGAATGAACCTCAGCACCAAGGTCCCCCAACAATTGGGCCAATTGGTCGATTTCTGCTGTTTCCATGGTGCCCAGGTGGATTCATTATGTGAGGCTTCACGTTCTCTTACGCTCACCTGGTATCAACAGGGACGCCACCCAGCCAGTTGGTGGTTGGTGCCCTTCCCAATGATTCCCTGGTGTGGTCTCGGTGTCGATGGGATTCCGCCTGGAAATGAAAACTATATTAGGACTGGGCGACCAAGGTAAGTTTTCCCCCACCTCCCTTGCATTTCCAGCCCCTCCAGTTTCTCTTCTCATCTGGTTGTCAGAATCGGTGGGCTCTCCGTCCTGCTCTCTGGGCAGGAGTGCGTTGTCTTTTGTGGGCGCGGGCGGTCCAGTTATTTCACTGGCTGCTGCCCTTGTAGTGTCTTTCAGTTAGGTCTTATTGCGAATGATGGCGTCGTAATTCTTGCATGCCTTTTCTCTGTTCTAAATGTCTCTTTTTTATCTCCCTAGGAGCGCGGCGTGTCCGCTTGGAGAACTGGATATGCTGGTTCTCACTGGGAGATGATGGCGCGTAATAGCGCTATGATGCAGTAAGAAGGTGCTTTGTGTAGCGCAGCAATGTCTTGTCCTCACTGACCTGAGCTTTTCTCTTTTCGTAGGTTGCGGTGAGTTCCCAGCGCAGATGGAGTTCCGGAGCTATGCCGGCCGAAAAGCAACCAACCAGGTAAGTCTTTAAGCGCTTTATGGTTGTAATGTCTCCACTACCTCCTTAAATGATGTCTTTCTCCTTTTCTCAGGTCCTTCGATCCGGGCGGTGAACTCCACCAACAGAGCTGCCCAGGAGCTGCGAGCAGTGAAGGATGATGAATGCAGGTATGATTCTGCTGCTAACGATGTTCTTGGTTTTTCTGCAGGTCCAGAATTCACCAGGCTCGTGAGAAAGCTGGACACGGTGAGCGTCACGTTGCTAGAAGCAAAGTAACGCAAAGCGTGTTGTTTTGTTCGGGTGTGGTTTAAATAGCCACTGTAAAGTAGTCCAGGTAAAGTAGTCCCTAGGCCACCACACCCAAAACACTAGACCGCTTAGCTTGGTTCTAGGAACCAAGCTATGTGGATGCCTCCATGTTGGCTGAAAGCCTAAATAAAGTAGTTCCTCAAGCAGATGTCTTTCTTTACTGATGAGCCTGGTGCCAAAGGCGCCAGGACCGGCCCCAAGAGGGCCTGAGAAGTGGATGCCAGGCCTTATTAGTGATCCGAGCCCTGATTCCAACTGGCCAATGGGCTTACCAGTGGGGATCAGTGCTGAGGGTCGTGACATTTCTTTTGCATTAGTCTTTGCCTCCTCTTCTCACTTTCTATATCTAAACTCGAGGTGTTGTCTGTCCACTACTATCCTTAGAGTCAATTGTAAGAATATTTGTGTTATATTTAGTTTGAAAGGTATAAACTCGATTAGGTCTATAAGTTCTTTCATCTCTAAACATTTTTTTAGTTTTTTTCAATTTAATTTCATCTTGAAAATTCTTAAGTATTTCTTCTAATGTATTATCTTTTTTTCTTGATAGTTTCAGGTTTGTCTATTTTGGCAATTTCTTCTTTCGTATTTTTTAGTTCTTCCTCTACTTTTTCATAAATAATTTCTACATGTCTAACAGTTTTAGCATTGTCATAGATGATTGTTTACATTTATATTTGTACATGAAACCTAGACACCTGTGTGTTTTGGCCAATTATTAACATCATAGTTCCACACTGACCTGTTCACCTCACATTGGCAAGTAGGTCTTTGTCTGGGGAATACAATCTTACATACCTTCCAATCAGCAATTCTCCTATCAGGGATCTCTCCTCTTGAAACAGTATTATCCTTTGCTTGTGTCTAATACATCTTTGTGCAGCACAAATAGCCATGTACTCCAGAAAGCAATGTATACACTGCCATGCAATATGCTCACATGTGTTGCCTTCTCTCCAACTGCTGGCTTTGATTTCCCTATATTCTTTTTACCAAGTTGGTTATCATCTAGGCTGTCTCTTTGGTATGTCCAAATTGTCTCTCCCATCACATCCACTGATGGTCAATCGCCCCCACTAGAGATCAGAAGAAATATGTGCCTCGTGGTTGGTTGGGGTTCTTTTCTGTCACAGTGTATACGTTCTATTGTCACTAATGTTGTAATGATGCTTGAGAGGTTATTGTAAATTCAATGTTTACTTATGAGTGATTAAATAATCAAGAAGCAGAGTTCCACGCTGCAGGCTATCGTTTAATTGGTCAGAATCATCCACCCCTTTACCTGCCACTAGTGAGTGGCATTAGCTTCCTTTTTATATGTTTTAACTGAACTTATGCTGGCAGTGCTCCCGATTTATGGAGCAAGGGAGAATGTTTTCTTTCATATTCACACTGAATTGCACTTCATTGAAACTTTCTTCGTAGTTTAATGTGAAGTGTAGTCCTTTTTCTATTTCTACTAAATTGATTGGGGGCATGTACTTAAACACAACATGAATCAACCCGGCCAATTATACACCAACGGCATGCTAAAGACAAGTTTCTCTGTGCCTGTCCATGGCAGACAACACCAGTCATCTAGAAGGCGTCTCCTAAATTACTCCACTGAAGGTTTACTCAACATGTGGCCTCCAACCCTCTCTATCAATGATGTGATCAGTAAGAGAATCCTCGAAAGTAAAATCCAACGGGCTTCATTAGATTTTTTTGCCCCACGCAGTCTGCCTTTCCCTGTTCACTCAATTTGGTAACACCATACGCCAAAGCTACATTCTGTGCTAGAAACACGTCATTGTCAGGGATCCTACCTGAACTATAACAGTGTAACTACACTCTATTTATTGCAAGGTCAACTGTTAATAACAGATTCAATTTACATGATTAAGTTGAATCTGTCAATCTGGACATCCTGTTCATAATTGAATCTGGGTTAGAGGTAGACTTCAGCCCCCTCATCGCAGCTCCTGTGCCTAAAAAAATGAATAAGGTCACTAAACACAGTTTGGGCGAAAAACGAGGTGAGAAAATGCATGGATTTTAAACAAGAAGTAATATTCTTCAGTGTGACTGCTCCTACACTTCACTGGTCTATAGACCATGTTAATTAATTGTACTCATACATCAAAATGCTTTCTATTGCTATATACACCTCCAAGTGTTGCCAAAGTAGTGATTAATAATTTCCTTTATGTTGCTTCCAATAAAACCATCCCTAATAATTGTAGGTGACTTTAAGGTTTGGGCAGAGTATCATCCGTCAAGATGCACCACATGCGGGGATGGAAAATCAAAATTGTTCTCAATAGGTCATCAGCCCTACGCTCGATAAAGGCCATACACTGGATGTAATTATCAGTGTGACACACTCAGATCTTGCAGGATAATGTTCTTTTCAATCAGACTGGTCTGAGGCACAAAAGCGGTTATGGGATCAGCTTTTTCTGGCATCCAATCCGAAAGACGTTAGACCTTTCTGGTAAATGGTTGCTACCGGCTCTCAGACAAATAGCATTTTTGATGTCTAACAGGACAACATGCCTAGTGACACTTGGTTTAACTACTTTGTTGAGGTTTATTTAATTATTTATTTGCATTTTTAAAGCACTCACACAGCCCACAGGCATTGAGGCGCTGTTACAGGAACATGTTTCTCTTAGTTAAGTATTTATAACGCGCTTAATACCCAGAGGTTTCTAAGCGCGGACCTGGGATTCGAACCTTTGTTGCTTCGTGTCGTCTTGTTTCCAAGACGAGCATGTTGCCGCTGAGCTATCCTCCCGGGTCATCATACCCCGATAATTAGTCCAAACATTGCTTTATCATTGCCAATAAATGTGCTTGTCCAAGAATTATCTATTGACAAAATATAGACTTACATCATTGAACTTGCATCTGTGAAAGCACTAGGTATGGACGGAGTCCCAGCTGATCTTTATAAATCAAAGGTTTTTAGTTAGTCAACCCTATTATATATTCTTCTTTCGTGCCATACTTGTCTCAAGAAAGCTAGCCCCATCTTGGCTTCTCTCGACCATAATCCCTATTTTTAAAAAGGGGGAATCGGGAACTAGCCAAATGTTGTAGACCAATATTGCTTATAGATATTTCACAGAAATTGTTGGGTAAGTTCATCTTTGAAAATCATTCAACATGGGCTGATTATAACAACTTAATTTCCTATCTGCCAGTTAGCTAGGCACCAGTTAATAATGTCGTAACTTGCCATTAATTGTACCAGATTGTAAATCAAGAACATGTTTTCTTAGCTTTAATGGACTTGTACACAGTGTTTGATAGTATAGATAGGTCAATTTTATGGGATGTACTTCTTAAATTAGGTATCGATAAGGAACTTCTTAGTCTTTCGGTTCAATTTCATAGTGACAATAAATTGTTTGTCACCTTTGGTAAAGATAATAAAAAAGGCTCCACCATGTTGGAAAAAAGAGTTCAATAAATCATACACTTAAATACTGTGTGTATCCATTGTGATATCACAATAATTCTGTTAAGGGCCAACAAGTTGTTTTTTCTTCGCCCTGAGGAAGGCATCCTTTGAATTCACTGCCCGGCAGTTGGCACTATTGCCAAAACGTGTTCTGGATGTCCCTTTTGGACACCGGCACGTAGGCAGACCTACTATGAGTTTTGATAAATTCAACCAAGACATTTGAAATTTAAATATTCCTCATTTTTTTCTTGTTTCACACATTTTCTTATTCAATTTTCAGAACCTCTTGCGTACAGGTTTGTGTAACTTTGATTGTTTTAATAACTCTTTTCCTTTTTGTACATATATTATAATTTTTTGTGTACATTTTAATGTATTCAAACATGTGTTTCTTTATACCAAACCATCTTTTGTTGTTACAAAGTTTATTAACATTTTCTCTCGGAAACTGAATAAATGTACACAGTTTTTGACACAATCTTTTGATGGCTTCCAGAATCTAAGTTGGCCATTATCAGAATTATTGTGATATCACAATGGATACACACAATATTTAAGTGTATGATTTATTGAACTCTTTTTTCCAACACGGTGTTTGTGCTTTGATTATTGTCCTACTCCACCCTGTTTAATAAGACCTTCCCCAACTCTTTGTATGCACCTTTGGTAAAGATGGCACTAAAACCAAAACGTTTCTAATTAATCAAGGTGTCAAACAAGAATGCATCCTTCCTTTGCTATCATTTAACCTCTACTTAAATGGTCTAGAAGATGGCTTACTTAGGTGTACCTTAGATGCACCTTGTGCAGCCGGCAGATACATCACACATCTCTCCTATGCAGACATGCTGTATTGATAGGCCGCACCCCAGCCGCTGTACAGGCCCTTCTGACTGGTTATAACACATTTATGTCCTCACGGAAATTGACAATTAACGCCTTGTATCTGTAGCTACCACCTTTTCTCTTTTCAATATTAGGCACATTCGACCCTTCCTATCATTTAATGCCACCTAACCTCTCATCATCTCATCAATCTTCTCCAAGCTTGGCAATTGCTCTGCCCTCCTCATTGGCTTGCCCTGGTCTTACCTTACTCTGCTTTACTCAGTCTTGAACTCTGCTATTCATCTTCTGTTTTCATTCCGCTATTTCCACTTCTCTTCTTTCCATTCTCCCATATGATTTCATCTCTTATTCCACTTGCTGTGTATTGTCCTTAAATGCTATCATATACGGGTCCCTCCATTCCTTTGCATTGACATACTCGCCACACTCCTCTACTCATTCTCTTCTCTCACAATATCATCCTCTTTTATCTTCCCCTAAACCTCCCTGTGCTCATTCTCGTTTCTGGTATTGATTCCCTTCTTGCCCCCAAACTTTGGAACTCTCTTCCCCTCGTCCCCTCGATATTTGTTCCTTTCTCTCCATGCTTTATGTTCTCACTTAAAAGTACACTTTCTTTCCTCCATCTCCTTTCGCTAAATTACAGGGTGCTCATTGCATTGTATTTCATCAGTCCTTATTCTGTATTCTGTACCTCTTATTGTAAACTGTTTTTGCCACTTTGGCAAAAGTGCCATATAAATTCCACTTAAATACAAAATACAAATGGCCCCTACTGATTCACGTGCGATCCATGCAATCCTTCACCCTCATATCCCTGGCATACTGAACATCTGAGGGGTCCTAGGGCATCTTCTATTGCATTTTCTGAAAATAATCTATGTATTTGACACATTTTCTTAGAAAGCATCTTTCGCAGGCACACAGAAATAGAGGGTCACTCTGTCTGAAGGGATCCCCGGCTTAAAACCTTTTGATATGTCTCAATTGTCTCACACACATTTTGACTTTCTTTTCTACTTCTCCATCTCTCTCGCTTCATTTCTCTCACATTCACTCTCTGTCTATCGCTTTCTCTTTCCTCACAGTCTTTGCTGTTTTTATCTGGAGCTTGAGTTGGTTTGCGTAGTGGCAATCAGTGGTTTGCTCCATAGTATGTGTGCCTTACAAATGTTTCCTTCCTTCCTTCTCCAACCCCCTCTTTCTGCATATTTCTCTCTCTCCCCCTCTCTGTTTGTCTATATGTGCCACTTTGTCTCTGACTTGTTCTAGCCACAATCTTTCCCTTGTCCTTCACCCTTTTACTCCGCGTCGTTCTCTCTTTCTTTGTCCCTCTTAGGTGGTTGTCTGTTTCAGCTAAGAAGCAGGAATGAGAAAACTCCTCCAGCTGAGTTGGCCTCAATCCTGAAAGGAATAGATCAATGTAGGACTGCAGCTGGGTGTGATTTCAGCTGGTGATGTGCAGGAAATGTGTTGCAATGATGCTAAAAATTGCATGCAGTGGTTTCGTAAAGAGTGGGGCACATACATGTTATCTTATCCAGGTACAGGCAGGCACGTTGTCTAGAGTATGTTTGCATCCCTTGAAAGGTTTAATAAATAGACCCTTAATTCAGCATGTATCAGCTTTTTGTAAGTTTATGGACACCATCAAAATGGATCCTGGTTCTTAAAAATCATTGCATGAAACTGATAGAGATTTTCTACATTTTACACGATGATTACTAAAACATTGCTTTATTTAAAATAATCTGAAACACTGATAGTAAATATAAGAATGTTCAGACCTTAAACTTGTCTCTTGTCTTTTCAGCAACTGGACCTTCACTCTTGCCCGAAGCCGATTGTGTTCATTATCCATTCCTTCCTCTCTGCTAAGATAACAAGACTTGGCTTGGTGGGCTGAACGGACATGTCTGTTTTGTGAAGGAAAGTTGAAGCTTCCATGTCTTATGGGAACAACCCACACTAGCTGCTGACTGCAAACATTTGAAAAATCAGAGGATTATACAAGGGACTTTAGGTTTGATGATTCTGTCTACGCAAAGCTGTTTTGGATAAGCCACTTCCAACGCAGATGGTGATAGCTCATCTGCTTTTCTACGTAGCACCCTGCAACTGAATGGCCTTAAACTTTCTGCAGGTTCACCCCCTCTGGCTTGAGAATAGAAAGTTGAGAACTTTGCATTAAGCAATGATTTATAGTTTACAAATCCAATTGTACAAATCCGGACTCGTCGATCACAATATTACAATCACATGTGACATTGACTTGTATTCCGTCACTGATAGAAGACCTTTATAAGAAGAAATAATAATCAGTGAATTATGTCTGGACCTGACAAAATTCTAGGAGTGCCTTTGGACCCAATCAACAAAGATTGTTTGCTAGGCAGAGTATTAATATTGACGAAGAGCTGGAGGGGATAGATATTTATATATAACAAAAGATTAGTTAAGCTAGCACAGACAGAGCCGACTACCTTTCAGTTTTGATGAAACATTATAGTTGTTTACTGCAACACTTCTGAATCAATATGTAAACTCAACTGATCTTAATATTTGAGTAATGTTTGTACTAATCGTAAGATGTTTGACTTCCGAAAAAGACACTGGTGTGACCAACAGAAATCTATTTTGGAAGAATATCAAATTGATTAAAGCTATTAATGCGTTGAATAACATTTATTTGGTACTGCTATAAAAGCTATATGGTACTGTGATAAATGCTACATACAGAATTGTGTGATGAAAATGGTCATTTACGGGAATACAGTAAATTTAGATTAGCATGTTGAATGTTTCCAAAACGTTGCCTTTAAGACATAAATAATGTGCCTGCTATTCTGGTTTTAAAGAGAAACAAGTTGTATTGTTCTTTAATGTATTGCCTCAATAAGGCCTCTGTACTCTTTAAACAGAAAAAGAAACTTGAACCCAACAGAGTTCTGCCTAGATTATTTAAGAATGTTTTATAGCATACATAAACTGCCACCACCAATATTGTGGGGCCTTTCACCATACAATGAGGCATGCTCATTCTGATTCCCATGTAACCCAGAATCTGTGCAAATCAATGAATGTAGGGAACAGACATTGCTCAGGTCTTCTCTGCTCATGTGTACAAAACAGGGATCACCCAAATCACATGTGTGTTAAAGGGTGGGGACAGATCCCAGGTTTCCGCACCCTTCACATCACCCATACAGTGATCCACTGATCCCTCTCTGCCATGTGAAGTGATTGATTAGTACCGTGGGGGAAGAACCTGGCCCTAAAGCTCTGCAGTCTTCCTTGCTCGCTCTTGCAATTTCACAGGTTACTGCAGCATTTTATATAGACCTTGAACACTTTAGACTGATTTAGTCAAATACCTAAGTTCAACCAATGTTAATTGCCAAAGAGCCGGAAGATGAAGTTAGGATGAAGTCAGGATCTTAATTAAATAAATAGATCGCATTTAATGCATAATGTTGTGTTCCCTATTGTGTTGGAAAAGGGGGAAAAAAAGCAATGTCATTTTAATGATTGCCTGAGAAAGGTCATTGCATTCCCTTTAATGAGTTAAGGCATCAAACAGAATTCAGATACTTTAATGTAATTTTAGATCACATAATGACTTCCAAATGTTGGATTTAGAACTATATAAAATTATATATTTTAAACATGGATCTGGAAATGTTTTCAGAAATTCAGAAGCCCTCGTTTCTACTGTTAAATGTGTATATCTTTAGCTCATGTTGCAAAGAAACCCCTGCACACCATCACAGGCCTTGCAAATTCTTAAATATCCCACTAGACCTGCATGGCGAATTCCTTAGTTTACATACTCGACCTAAGAAAAATGCACTTGCCCCAAGGTGACTGGAACAAAATATTTACCAGTGCTTTTTGTAAAATGGTGCACAGTGAACCTTGTATTTGCCATTTTCTGCAAACAAAGTGTGTTTGCAGTAAATCAAAAATACTTTTCTAACATCCCCATACTCCCCAGCAAGGTCAAGCATCATGCAAAAGGTACTTGCCCTTCATAAAAACTACTTGGCAATGCTAGTGGTCCTGTAGATTTTGCAAGCCCTGCTTCTCCTTACCCCCAAAATGGTTTCAAACTAGGAAAGCTACAGGATGTATTTAATATTTGTTCCTTGATTGTTATTTATTGTTTTTACATATTCCCTGTTTTTTTGGGTCATTGTACAAGCCCAAGTGTAGAGTACAGTATGTACCGGTCTCCGGAGAATGCATTCAGTAAAGAGTACATTTAACAAGCACGCTATTTTTTTTTTCATGTATCCTCTGCTTTTTTTTAATGCATTGGCAAACAGTCTTTGGTAAACATTTTTTGCAAAGCGATATAAAAACAGTGCTGCATTCCTATCTAAGGATAGTGGTGCAAGATAAAGTACAGTATACCGCTCTGTACTCTATTACCATTGTCACTGTTAAAACTGAATTTAGGGTACAGCTCCCAAGATGGGAGAACCATGGTGGCCTACCCCTTTCATGGCTCCTTTGCCTGATGCATGCTACTAGGAGCCACACCATCAGCCCCTTGAATACCCCACGTTCACACCAAACTCATCAACACATGTACCACTTTATTTCACCCAGAATGATGAACAACAACTATTCACTCTGGACTATGTCTTTTTAATCAAGAGTGTTCATTTAATTGTTAACCTTCTGTTTTTAAATTGATCTCACCAATAAAACCAGTGTCTCTCAGACATATTGCCAGGCTTTATTCCTTCTACTCTTTAATCAAGTGACAGACAGATTCCCTATTAAGTGGTCATTCGTACAGTGACCTCTCACTCACTCCCAAAATTACAATTACCAAGTGATACTATTATGACTAATTTCTGCTGTTCACAGTATGGTTTACTTCAGAAGAAACTTGTTTTCCGAGGCTCCAATAATCCATATAGATTTTCTAAGTTACTAGGGTTCAAGGATATATATTATCATCATTATTGTAAGCATCTGTAGAGACCGGTGTTAACCAACAAGGTGGTCTCTGGGCACTGCATACAAAGGTAGCACAACGGAACACAAGAAATGTTGTTGTTGAAAGAACCAGGTTGCACAGCCCTGCAGAGGGTGAAGTGGTCAAGTATGATCCAACATGGCAACAGAAAGCAATTCAATAGCTTGGAAGGGAGAATAGAGAAAGGTGTGGCCCCATGTAGGATCTGATGGGACAAGGAATAAAGAGGAGGTTGACTTTAGCAGAGTTTCAGTTGGTGGCTAAGAGCAAAACTAGCACTTAGAAGTGACTAAAGAATGGCCATGGTTGTGAACGTTTCAGTGCCCAATACAGAGTGATTTGAACTGTATGGTTGAAGTGATAATATTTTTGGGGTATGTGGTAGGTCAGTACAGGAGACAGACAAGGTGGCTTTGTAAGTGTCTTATTTTCATGTTTCCAAAAGAAAACATGAGCTGTCCCTATGTCTAAGATTCTTCATAGAAAATATCTAAAAAGGGTGGCTAGTCAGGATGTCACTACAAAACCAAGTCCTCTGTCCAGAAACCTGTACTAACCTAAGCTCTGTCCCTACCACTATTAACAGAATGCATAAATCCGACAAAAGATATGATTGGGCCCTTGGCCCTTGTAATGGTATGGTTGCTGGTTTTTGACCCCCATCCTGTTACGTCTTTCTCAACAGGGCTCCTTGCCCCATTCGCACAGTCTAAGGCTGAATGTATTTTCAGTCTGTCTTTCTTCTCCAGCAAGTCCACATAAGTGTCTCTGTTTATCTTGTATCCCTTCAAGGGACCATCTGGCTCATTTTCCACCCTGCAATGAGTGTATCCTTGGTAGTCTTACCAAGAAATGTCTGTATTTTATTGTCCTTGAGGCAGCTCCTGAATTTCATGCACCTTGGGATTGGGTTCTTCTCACCCCGCCTTGCGATATATGTTCTGCTACCATGTCTTGGGGTCCACTCTCTCATGCCCCACCTTGGGGTCTGCTTTCTTGTTACACACATCTGGGTCTTGATATCTCACCTCTACTTGGGGTATGATGGCTCTCACCATGCCCTGGGGTATGGCTTCTCACAACCTGTCTTGGGGTCTGGTTTATCATTTCCCACCCTGGGTTCTTGATTCTCTCACCCTAGGTTCCTGCTTCACTTGCCCTGCCTTAGGGGATAGTTGCTCTCGCTCTGACCTGGGTATGGTTTCTTGCACCCTTCATGGGGGTATGGTTTAATGTGCCCCACCGTGGGTTCTTGCTTCCCTTCCCCTGCCTTGGAGTATGGTTGCTCTCACCCGGCCCTGGGATATGGTTTTGATCACCCCACCTTGGGGTATAATTTCTCACACCCTGCCTTGGGGGTCTTGCTTCTCTCTCCTCACCCTGTAGTATGATTGCTCTTTGCCTCCCTGGTTTCCTTGAGCCACCGTGCACCTTTCATTTCACTGAAGTTTTCCTCTGTAGAACAGGGTATTTCACAGGTGTCACTGGTTCCTCTGCATATACTGGGTTCTACGCTTCGAGCTGAATTTGCACCTCCCTCCCATGGGCTTCCAGCTGCCGTGCAGCATCCGATTCTCGACCCGCCTGTCATCTTGTGGCTGGGTTTCTGCACTAGTGTCTTGGTGTGCATTCCCGGTTCCTCCTCCGGCAGGGCTGTCAGCATTCTGCAGCCTCGGCTCGGTCGGGTCTGTCATGCTTGCCCTACGCTCTCCTCTTCTGTCGATCCTCCAAGGGCAAGGGCTCCAGGTGTCTCTAACTTGTCGGATGTCTCTCGCTTCATTCTAATGTTGATTGGCCCTTTATCCCTCTGTTAGGGGGAGGGACTTCCCATGTATCTATCAATTCCAGTTTATCCTGTGCACAAGGAGGGTCAGGAACCACACCAACCATCCTTACATGAAGTTTCCACTTATCAGACATTTTAACTTCCATGTAGCCAACACACGTATTATTGGAATCTGGGGGCTAGGGAGGATAACTAATATCCCATTTTAGGGACCTCCAAGTGGGGAGTCACCTCCAGTGGGATCCCCTTTACTGTAGGGGGTGTTAAAGTTAAGCTGATTGTGCTCACTTCCCTACTCCCAACGGGGTGGCTCCATTTTAGGGAGAGGGGACACATTCCCTGGATTCGTCACAGGTACAAGAAGGAATCACTTTGAGGTGTTGTGGACTAAGTTTACAATTAAGGATACATGTACGGCAAAGGTAGACACCCAGTAAAGTGATTTAATGTGGACGAGATAAAGTCTTTTCCAATGGTCACTTTGTAGGATTATGTAAAGTAATGAAATGCATGAAATACTTTTTTTAAGGGTTCAGAAATAGGAAATATAAAAGATCACTACCAAATTATTCTGGGAAATTATTGAAACATAAGTGACGGATGACAAGGTTTATGAAAGAGGTAGAGTGCGTAAGAGGGGTCAGATGGGCTAAGGCAAGTATTGCGGTTTGTGTTTATTGACTAGGATTGTCACTGTTGTGTTTAAGCCAGTTGAGACATATCCAGTGCTATCTATATATGTACAAAAATAAAAAACTGTGTGTGTTTGCTTTTTTAAAAATCAGATGAGGGCTTGAATCTTCTGTGAGGTTAATTTGATAAATCTTTAATAACAGTGCTACTGGGTGAACACAGGACCAGACAGCACGCAATTCACAAGCAATCCCACAACTCTGTTACCCCACTACTTTATTAGCAACTTGTATAGGTTCTCAGAACATTAACTTCAATACGAGTGAAAGATTCTATGACTTCACAAAGGGGCCCTTCACTCCTTTCAATCAGAATAACCACCTTTATTTTCGGAGACAGGTAATCATGGCCTCCCAATTTCACTCCTCAGTTTTCGAGAGATAACCAGCACAGATGTGCACCCTTAATACAATCAAGAATCACACTCCCTTATCAACATTTGTTGAAAATATAGAAGTATTCTTTTGGTCATGCAAGCAAGGTTATGAATAATGGTGCTAAAACAGCAGAATGATACAAGAAAATACTGCATTGGTATGCCAAGCGTCTTTCTACATGTATAATTCAAAATTAAATTCTGTCTAAGCTACTCCAGGCTTGGTGCTAAATAAAAAAAATGACTAGTCATTTTTTTAATCAGCATACTTCTTGTTTCATTTAAATTCACTTATAATAACATTTTCCATAAACATTCTTTTAGCAATCATTTACTTAAATCTGCATTGTTCTTACACAGAATCTCTCCTTTGAGGCTAATGACCTTCCTTTGCCTCACTGCTCTAAAGTCTTTGAATTATTAACTCTAGAAAATAAGGTTTCTTCTCAAACAACACTCTAGTTGCCCTCATGAGCATGATCGACTCTTGGGCCCTCAAAGTATTAACAGCTCCCCTTTCCAAATAATTAAAACCACATCAGATTAGCAAATATATTCAATAAACTCACGAAATGAGAGCAACAATGATCAGGATAACATGAATTATAGAAGCTCTTAACAAGCCAACAGAAGTGGTTAGCCAGGACCAAAGGGACCGTCCTGTATAGCTATTCTCTTTGTGTAATATACATACAGATTTCTAATGTTGGTAATATTTTTTTCATAATTTCGGATAAATGTATAGCATTCTGATCCAATAAAAGTACATATTCCTACTTTTGAGGGCAGGATGGTTCCTATGGCCATTCAGATTTACAGTACCATAGTATGCAGTTCTACTTGCTGATGAGCAATCAGTGAAAGGAAATTGGGACATCATTTGGCACTCTCTCTAGTAACAAGAACAATTTGAGAATGTTTTCAAGGTTCAGCTTGAGGTCTGTCTAAGACATTTAGATAACTCATGCCTTCAATAACGTTTTTCCAGCCGGATTCTCTCATATCTCTTGGAAGTGACGGTAGTTTGGGAATGTGTCTAATGGCAGACAGCCCCTTACCTAATCCCTATGTAGCCAGCTGTAGTCTGAGACGTCACAGCTGATGTAGGTCCCATGCTATGTGGCATAAACAGATCTTGTAAAAGACATTATTTTCTATAAAAAAAAAAGATGGGAACATTGCTTATAATAATACTAGTACTGGTGTATAGAGAATAACAATTTTCAAATTCCCATAAAGAGGAACCCATGATTCTTATAGCAGAGGAGGCCTATTGCATGAGGCAATAGCAGGCTTGTAGCAGAGTTCTTCTGAAGCTGATCAGTAAGAAGAGAATTCAGAAAACCTGAAACACCCATCCATGAATAATGACAAGATCAAGGTTTATGGCCATTGGATCTGGGAACTAGTCTAAAATCACTGCAGAGGTCTCCCCAAATAAAATGATCTGGTCCCATAGGGAAGCCAGAATCTTTATGATGTTATAGACTTTCAAGAAGTTGGTAAGCAGAATACAGGCCTAGAAGCAAAATGAACAGTGATGCAAAAAAAAAAAACAGAGATTGTCATCTGGATGTGTCAGTCAAGAAGCAGGAAAGTCAACACTCCTGTACATTGTTATAAACGACCATGCATATGTAATAGTATGAAAATACCAACATCAGGAAGCGAGAAGAACATGGAACAAAAGCGTTATCTGCAACTTTGCCTCTCAGGATCAACTTTTACAAGTGGCCAAATGGTAGCATAGTCCCTTGGGTGTGGGTTATTCAATCAAGTGATGTGGCCAACAAAGATTGTTTTGTGTGCAACAAACCACTTTTAAAATTATTAGTAGGGTATTCATTGTGCACGGGCTGAACTTCAGGAAGCAACAGAACACTTTACAATCATAGGGGGAAGAACACGATTAGGCAGCAAAGAAACAAGGGAGTGGGGATCTAATAACACGGGAGGGCAATTGTCAGAAAGTAATCAGGGGAGGAAACTGTGGGGATCGGATCACCCAGTCTCAGGTATGGTGGGGAGTGGACGGTGTTTAGACATAGGTGTTAGGGAGGACCCATTCCTTGAAGAGGAGGGATCTGAGCTCACTCCCAAACTGTAAAGGCGAGGGGCAAGTCGGATGTTGATGGGGAGGAGGTTCCAGAGCCTTGGGGAATAAACCTGGGTCAGTATTCTGTTTTTTCCACCCTGCACTGGCAAATTTCAAGTACGCACATGTATTTACTTGTGGATCATAGGCCCCCAGAGATGCTGAGTTTCTCAGTGAGGTAGCTTGGGGACTTCAGGGTGAAAGCAGGATTTGAAGATGATACCGGCTTGCAGTGGGAGCCAGTGCAGTTTGATGATGGTTGGGTGGAGTCCTTTGATGAGTCATGCTCAAGCATGCAGGGCACATCTCGGGAGCCAGTGCGATCATCAGAAGGCCTTACAAAACTGGCATCACCACCATGCAGGATGGGAGATAGACCAAGGCTTGCACAGCAGATCCAGTAATCACTGCTCCATCCACTGCATGGATGGAAGTGATATTTTTGCAGACAAATTGAATCAGAACCTTGCAGAAGCAGATTGTGGGTCCTCTTCCACTTCTACACCCTGTCAGAAAGTATTCTCCCTCCTGTTCCCCATGGATGATCTGCGCGGGTGGCCAGGGATCCCATCCTGGGCGTGGATAAGCGAGGGAGGATCACCTGGGTGGAGGTCTGTAGGGCCTGGCAGTGAGATGCCTTTAAGCGAGACCTGGAATCCCCCTTTTCCTATTAAGGAACAATCTAAACCTCCTTCCCCCTAGCCTTTATGGGCTATTACAAGACCTCTCCCATTATTTGCCCACAATTCCTGCCTAACAGTACTGAGACAAGGAAGAAGCAATCAAGAGTAGTTAACACTAGTAATCTAGTTTACCACTCTGGTACTGAGATGAAGAAGATGCCTGTAGAGTGGTATGAGAACCAGGCATGTCCAGCTAAAACTTTCCAGATGGTCAGGCAATTAGGTTTAATGAGCAACACCTGATAGTGATTAAGAACTATACAGAGCCCTCCTCCAAGTCAGACAGAGAGTCAACCCGGGAATTGAGTGGAAGTCAGACTGGAAGTCAGGGCGGATGCTGAAGTGGAAGTCCGGACCGAGAGAGAGTAGCTGTGAAGACACCCCGTGAAAGAGGGAGGAAAACAAACCACTGCTGAAAGCTGCAGGAATCTGATTTGTGAAGCAGAACGCACCGAGATGCCAAAACCGCACGTGTGTGAATCGGGTCTCATATCTGGCATTGGAGCAGGAGCTCCTTTCTGTATTGTCTGTGCCGCAGCAAGCAGAGCTGGTGAAGTCTGTCCCGAAAATCCCTCAGAAGAATGCTCGTTCTCACTGGGTGTGCCAGGAACCCCAGAGTATCGAAGGGGCAGACTGATGGGCCCTGAAGGCAGGAGTGGAGCACAGAGCAGCCAGCGTTGCAAGGCGAAAGGAGAGACAAGTGCCAGCACCGGTGTGTTTCGCTGCACTCAGAAACACTGGTGTGTCTTGTACGTGTACGCCACTCAATGAAAGCCCATTTCTGTGCAGAAACAGTAACCACGAACGGTTATTAAATTGCAATGCATTATCGTAACAGTTAAAACGGCCCGCTAAAGGAAACCCTGTGTAAAAGAACTGTCCTTTAGTAAGGAGCTGGGATCTTTGTATTTAACATCACCCAAAGATAGAGAAAACACAAGCAATTAATGTTTAACCCACCAGAGGTCAAGAAATCTGTTGGGTAAATTAAAGAAAGGCTGGAAAACCTTCCTAAACAAATGACAGAAGAGTGAAAATATTATTTAAATGTGTGATGTCAAAAGCAAACCTCCCCCAAATGTACTGAGAAACCTGCATTGTCAAAACCAAGAGCTAATCATGTGACTAGCAGAAGGGAAGGGACCTAGTGTGAAAAAACCAAAAGGCTAACCTGGTGAAAGCAAAGAAGGGTGAATCTATATCTAGGGTTCCTGGTTGCATGGCCTGTAATGGGTGGGCCGTGCGGATTGACAACTACTCCTAAACCAGGGAATTCGGAATTGTGAAAACCAAAGACATTCTGAATTTAGGCTTCTGGGTTCTGAGATCTGTGATGGGTGGACTGTGTGGTCTGACAACTGCGCCTAGAACAAGGAACTCTAAAATTGGAAAAGACGAAGACACTATCAAAGAAGAATCCCAAAGGAAGTATTCACTCAACTTGGAAGTGTGTCTTGTTTTCCTGTGAAACTGAGTTGCTTTGAACTTGGGGAGGGGTACCCAGAGGCAATCTGTGACACTGCTTTAAACTTGGGGAAGGGAACCCCGATACTCATCTGTCATACTGCTTTGAACTTAGGGAAGAGAACGTCTGAGACCTATATGCAATATTGCCTTGAAGTTGGGGAAATGAACCCTGAGGGTTGTTTTGAACTGTATCACTTCGAACTGGAGAAAGGTAATCTTGAGACTTTTATGTGGAACTTTTCTGATACTTGGGGAAGGGGAGCTGAAAGAAAGCTGTGAGCTAGAAGAAGCGCAGAACTTTGAGTTGAACACAAATTCTTTTGAGTTTGATATCCCTACACATTGGTTAAATTTAGTTGTGAGGGCAAGTATAGGTTTTGGACACAGAGAGCCTGATCACGACTTTGGCGGTAACCCTTAAATCCGGCGGTAGTGCTAATACCGCCGGATTTAAGGGTCTGCCAAATCAGGACTTCGGCGGATTTCGCCCCAGCTCTTAGCTGGGGGGAAATCCGCCAAAAATTAACGCTATTACCGCCGGCGGGAAATCCGCCGGTGATAAGAGCGTGAATTTTCCCCATTGAGCCCAATGGGGAATGGGGCATTCCCGAATGGGCTCAATGGGGAATGGGGAATTACCTTACCGCCGAACTCGTGATCCGGCGCTATTAGAGCCGGGGAGTTCGGCAGTAGGACTATTACCGCCGGCGGTAATAACGCCGGCGGTAACGCCCAAGTAGTGATCAGGCCCAGACAGACGTTTAAGTTGAACTCTTAGGCTCAGACTTTCCTTAGTTTCGTTCAGGTAGGGAAATCCCACCTTACCATATAGCAAGTTAGGCCTTTTACCATCCTGACATTTGGTTTAATAAAGTATTTTACTTTAAACTTTAAGTCTGTTGTCTGTGTCTTCCTTCACAGTCCACGCCCACTGATTGACACTGGGCTACCAACTAAAGCTGCCTGTGATGCCTGTGGTGAAGCACCATTGCTGTTCTGAACAAGCATAAAATACAGGGCACTTCTTCCAGTACAGTTACATAAAGAAGCACATTTTGATATAGTTTTTCCTGGTGATGAAATCTCCCCAGAAACACAAAAAGCAGGGGTCCCGGAGACACTGTAGTCAACTCCAATGTTTCAGATGCAGACTGCACATGCCTGTAGTTAGAGGCATGGATCCACATGGGATGCTGCTCATATTTGACTTCTGTCTGACTGGTGAGAAGGATCTAGAATGGCCAGCCACCAAGGGTTTACTCACAGGTAGACCCAACAACCAGGTATAGTCCAATGGTAGGGTCCCTCATCAGGTTCTGGTATTCTTTCTTTGACCTGTGAATAGAGAGACCTGGCCGTCTTCACAAGGGACATGCAATAGTTCAAAACCACAGCATCTTCCAAATACACAGGGTCACAACCTATGCTCTTTATTCGGGACATTTTGTACATGCAGCAATTTCACTGGTGGCTTTGGGTCATTGATGGCCACACTTTGGATAGTCTATTTTTGATATTGCCATTACAGCATCCCACCTCTCCACTAGATTGGTACAATGAAAATGCTAGGAGCTTTTTAAAATCTTGCAGATATCTCTAACCATGTGTGCAGTGTCTATAACTACAGGAAGACCGAATCAAGGTATACATTTTGTAAGGAATCCTGTGGCACTTTTCACATGGGCAGGCTTCCACCCAGCCAGAAAACATATCAACCACAAGACAGAATTCAAAATTAAGACTTTTAGGAAGTTGCATAAAATCTTTCTGTACATTCAGGAAAGAACCTTCCATGACTGGATGTGTAAAAGGCAAAGTCTGAACAGCTTGTCCCATGACATGGGCCAGGCAATTTGGATAATTACAGCAATAATTCTGGGCAACTGTAGGAAAATATTGTGCAACCCATTCCTGGTTCATAACAGCAGTCATGGCACCTGTATCGGAATGCGCCATTGAATGGAGAACTATGGCAAGATAAGGTCTTGGCACTACCTGGCAGCCATCTAGAGAGCACCAAAGAGTACCAGGATGCAGCGCACAGTTCCTACTAGAACAGTGTTCCGTCTATTGCTCTGGCTCTACAGTGTATCCAGATGAGAAAGGGTTTCAGCTGGTGATTGTTCCACTGAAACACAGAAAATAACATTGTTAGGAGCCAGGGTGCCTTTGAGAGGCAGAGGGCATGCTGAATTGTCAGATAGGGAGTTATCAGTCACCACCCCTGAACAAGATATATTGGGCCTCATTACAAGTCAGCCGGTCAGGACACAACAGTGGCGGTAAATCCTCCACCACTGTTGTTTCCGGACCGACTGATTCAGAGTCCTGCAGACGGGAGGTGTGACTCCCACCAGGTCTGACCTGGCGGGAGTAATACCACCCTCCTGCAGGTGCAATGGAAACACCGGCTCTGTCATTGACGGAACTGGTGTTTCCATGGTTCCCATCCCCATGGTTCCCATCCCCATGGTGCCCCTGCTGGATTTTCTAGTTTCTTTCTGTGTCTCTGTCTTTTCATGCAGCTAAAAATACCTCAGGCAAATTCTTGGCTGGTTGTTTAGTTATTGTTTCATGGGAGATAGCAGAAAACTGATCAAAATATTGTAACTGATCAAAATATTGTTTCAGCTTCTACATAATTCTCCGGGTTCTGCCCCTTACTTTGCTTACTCACATTTATGTTGGTCCAATCTGGTTTCTTGGGGCACATTTCTATAACAGTGGGGGGTAGCCTGTGGGTAAACTCTTTTAAAGTACCTGTAGGGGGGTCTTGCAGAGGCCAGTTACTTCATTGTTCCAAAAAAGTGACCGTGCCAGGACGAAAGGCAGCTCTTAACAATTGATTGCAATCAGCAAATGAAAAATTGTAACAATCACTGATAACTGTTTGTTTACATTTGTTCTTTTTTACCATGCTCCCGGTACCCGAGGGCTTCCGAGAGCAAACAAAAACAATACAAGACACACAGGACATATCATAGAGATGGGGTGGTCCGAGATAGAGAAGCAGGCAGTGAGCTTTGAGAAATTTAGCAAAAATAGTAAGGTCTTGAGTTTCTTCTTGAATGCTTCTATGGATTTAATGATTCTGATATCTGGAGGCAAGGCATTCCAGACTAACGGGGCTGCTATATTGAATGCTCCATTATGGACTTTATCTGATTTACAGCAAGTGGTTTTCAGAATGTTCGTATTGTCTGATCTCAAGGATCAGATGTTTTGCTTTTTTACGATTGCTTCCATTAAGTAAAGTGGCATGTGACCCCTGAAACATTTATGGGTAATAAGTAGCATCCTGAAGCACCCTCTGACCTGTATAGGCAGCCAGTGCAGGCTCTGTCTTGCATCCGATACATGATCCCTGCGGCAAAGCCGTTACAGAGCCCTCACTGCTCCATTCTGTACAACCTGGAGGCGGTGAAAATCTGCTTGCGAGATGCCAACTAGAAGACTGCAGCAATAATTCAATTTGGAACCAATAATGGCTCTAGCTAGGGTCTCTGAATTTTTCTCAGAAATCAGTGGGCGGAGGTGACGGAGCAACTTGATGAAATAGGAAGAGGAAGAAACTAAACTATTCACCTGAGCTTTCTTATTCAAGTTGTTATTCAAGACGATGCTTAAAGTCTTCACCTTAGCCTTGACCTCAATATTGCAGTTATCTATATTGAAATTATTATACATTGAACCTAACTTTGCAAGCCTGATGTCAGCGCCGACAAACAAAAGCTCTGTCTTGGCACTATTACGTGCCAGACCATTCAAAACCATCCAGCATTGAATAGCTTGATATGCTTTGTTGACATTGGTTTCATCATCACTATGTGTACCTGAGATGGGGAAGACACATTGAGTTTCGTCAGCATAGTTGGTGAAATGAATCCCTTCTTCTTCCAGCATATGGAAGAAAGGTATCATAAAGATGTTATAAAAACATGGGGACACACAGGCTCCTTGTGGAACCCCAAACAGCAAAGGCGTTGGTTTCACCTCTGCGGATTCACTGGCCACTTTTATCTGCCTACCGCTCAGAAACTAAGTGACCCATTGGGTGTCCTGAGCAGAGAAGTGGGAAATATCCCTTAACCTGGTTGACAAGATTGAATGATCCCCTAGGTCAAAGGCCTCCATCCATAACTTGGAGCAGCTGAGAGTTTAAGGCCAAGAGAGCGGTCTCTGTCCAAGATTTTCAACAAGAAGGGAGTGTTGGTAATAGATCTATAGTTGGTGAATGTCATTGGGCAGAGATTAGTTTTTTTCAATAAAGGGGTGATCCAGGCATTCTTGAGATCATCAGAAAGACAATTTTGCACAAAAGAAGCGTTGGCAAACTCTGTGAGGGCTGGAATAAGTATGGGAGAAAACTCCTTAATCAGAAAAGCTGAACAGGTATCCCCCTTACAGCTGGTGGTTTTTAACTGTGGAATTATTTTAGATAATTCTGCTTCTGACACCGGCAAAAAATTAAAAGTCTAAGGCTCCTTACCCTTTTTAGGTACTATATGGTAATTGGCTTCAAGGTCTTTATTGCTCAATAGCAATTTCTTTTCTTCAATACAAGCTTTTATCTTTTCCAATTTATTACACATAACTGTAACCCTTCTTAAAACTTAGCAAGATCTTCAGAGACTTTGGGAAATCTTTGCACAATATTAGATAGATCAGTGGAGCTCCATGGTGGGTGCACAGTCACTATCATAGTACCTGCCACAGGAAACTGTCTGTAAGGTGTCAGAAACCTGCTGGTGTCTCACCCACTAGTCTCCGGGGATCTGTCATCCAGTTGGCCAGGACATGGCCATCGCTTTTGGATCCAGTTCCTAGGGGTGGACCAGTGTGGGAGGATCACCTGGGTGAGGGGTCTTTGGGGAGTGGGACACCGGATGGTGAGACGCAGTACCCCCTTCCCTGTAACACCTTTACACCATCCTATAAGGTAGGATACTTAGGAACTCAACCCCCCACGCCCTTTCACAACACAAACACTTTCTCACGGACAGCTCGCTATGAGAGAAAATGGATTAACACCTGAGCCGTATACCTGACATGTCCCAATACAATGGTCAGGCGGGTCAGGCAATTACTGACCATCACGCACACCTGCAGGTTTTTCACATGACCCATGTGTATAAAGATAGGCGGCTGCGAAGGAGCAGTGAGCAGGCATTGTGCGAGCGAGGCAAAGCACACAAGGAATCAGTAGTTCCAAGATGGCAGTTTAACACAAGGAGAAAGACGGCAAAACAGAAGGGGATCGCAAGGAGGGAAGTACCATTGACCTTTTCGACAAGGAACCATTACTTTCACAAAACATCGAGAATAGAAAGCGTAAGACCAGAAAACCAGGATGAAGAATCCTGCATTGTGTGTCGGAGATACCCGGGGTACTGTCTTTGGCTCCTACAACAAAGCAGCACCATTGAAATCAAAGCAGCCGGTGGGTAGGGGAGACCGAAACCAGACCGGTCTGTGTTGAGGCCAAGCTTTCAAGCAGCAGCATTGTATGGTGAGCGCTGAAGCGAACAGCGTATGAAACGCATGTGATAATCAATAGGAGTCAAATTGAACAACAGATTAGTGATTGTCAAAGGTATTGTATCTTGGTTTCAAACTTCAGAGTGGTCCAGCACTGCGTGCATGCTCATTTGAAGTTCTTCGTAAGGTATCCAACTGAGAGTTGGCAAAGGTGAAAGAGTGGCAAAAAACTGTGCATGGAAGTGGTCCTGGCGCAGTTCAAACTAAATCCTGAGCACAATCGAAAGTCTTCGATGTTGATACTGCCAAGAAAGTTGATGACAAAGTAAATAAAATTGGTCGGAGCCTGAATGAGGGAGATCAATTGAAAACTTTGGGTTAAAGCTGTGAGTCCAAAAAGAGGCTACTGCAAAGGAATGGAAACATACCAGTCATGAGGTCAAAGAACAACATTTATTTGCGTTTGTACAAACGGGTCTCATCACCCCGTGATGCATGTGCACAGACACCTGGGAGGGAGAGAGAGAAAGAGAGAGAGAGAGAGAGAGAGAGAGAGAGAGAGAGAGATTCAGTAGAAAGTGTTACATATATACATTCTGGCCAGCATACAGTAGGATTGCACAGCCCCTTCATGTAATGGGGTTCATGACCTATCAACGTAGGCTAAATTACCATAGCAACATATATGCACATATCCCAGTACCCACGTCATCTTGCAGACAATTTACTGTCTGGGAACAGGGCAAAGTAGAGTGTGGGAGTATATCTTGTTCTCTGCTACAAGGTAACATTCTTTGTGCTACTTATCTATGTTGCTCTTGGAGTCTAAGGTCAGTCTGCTCTACAGTTTAGCAATACGGTTTCTCTGAAGGAGCACGTTTAGATGCACATCATTATATTTAACAGTGGAGAGAAAAACATATTCTAGACAGGAAGGCACCTAACTCACAGATTAGCTATGCTTCTGCAAGGACTTCAAGGTTCTATAGTGAAAGACAAACAACACGTTCAGCAGTTTGTGCATTCCTGTGCGAAAGTGTCAGAAAGTTCATGAAGCAGTCTTCTACCGCGTTCTGAGCGAAATGAGCAGGGAGTTGTAGCAATGAGGCCAAGATGGCGAAAAACAAGATGGCAATGTAGCCAATGTTACAATGCGATGTGATACGGATATGCTTAGGCCAACATACAGCTCGTGATAGTACCAAACTAAGTGCATATTTACAAACCCTCCTTTTGGCTTAAGCCAACGCATCATCAGATTACGACGACCAAGAGGCAGTGTCAAATAGCCATAAACTCTTTAATAACCAGATCTTGCATCATCAGAGCATTAGTCACATGCACAGGCAGATGCAGACCCGGTCTCATCCTAACCAAAGTTTGCATGCAACAACCACCTAGCATAGTACCCGGGGCAGGTAAACATTGGATGCTACAACAACAGAATAGCATAACACTAATAATAATAGCAAGAGCCGAAAATATCTTCCATCCCCAAGTACGCAACAGTGTATGGGTACTTCAGAACTCAGGATATGCAATCTTTTGATGGCTTGAAATACAGTGGGGGAGGAGTCAGGTGCATAAAAGCAAAACACGGATCCAACCATTTTGCATACACATCCACGCTCAGCTAGGATGACATCTAAGACCATGCTATTTTGAAGTGCAACTAACCCAATCGCCTTCTGTTCCAACGCCATGTTGAACAGAATATCAGTCGTTTCATTGATGGTGTTCTCTAATATCCCCGGCTGTTCCCTAATTTCCTGTGAGTTAATTATTTGTCCCCAGAACAGAATCATGGACTTCGCAATATCCCCCAGTATCTTTAGGGGAGTGTCACCATTCACACCCCTCCTATGATGAGACTTCAATGTATTAGGAGTAGAGGTAATATAAACACCAGGCAGAAGTATCCCCAAATAACACGTTCCCTTCCAATTCTTGGGTAATCATGGATTAGCTTCACTTCCACAAACACAATAGATAGAACCCCCTATGTATAGAGGCCTATTTTCATTCATCAGAAAAGCAGTGTTCATGCATTTGTACTGGGGAGACCCCCGGCCGGCCCATAGAGTCGGGGTTTGCTCCGCAGTACTTTAAAATGAGATAGCTGCACCTTTGAGATGAATGTGGGTGCAGGTATATTACTCCAACTCCAATCAATAAGGACAGCTCAATAGTTTGGCAAAGGTGAGTCCGTTTAATGACAAGTACAAAAAACAGCGAAACATGGAAATCAACAGTGATGCGATAGTCTGTCTCGCTTCAACTCCCTCGAACTTCATACAAACAGTAACATTTATACCCAAAACTCGTCATCATTGACGTGTAACGCTCAGTTAAAATGCAGTTCTATTGGTTAGGAAAAGGTAACTTTACTATAGGTACTATATCTGTATATGGTAACGGAGTGAGGGGATTGGATAAACACTATCAGGTGGGCTTCTAAGCCCTTCCTTCTAACATTACTCTTGTAGACGTCACTAAGAGTACGACGTCCCATTGGTTCTACTATCTATAGGACCCTAGATTATTTGGTCCATTGTAATTGGGTTGGCTTCAACCCCATGCATAAATCTCCACCTTACTTAGCAGCACGCAGAATGGTCAGCCGTGTTTGGGTGCCCCAAGATTCACCAGGCCTCCCCTCAGTCAATCATTACTTTAGTGGCTATGTGTCAATTAGTTGGCTGTGGTTGGCTTCGAAACTGTATCTTCTTGTCAGAAAAAGTTATGATATCTCTGTCTGGGCGAAATCCAGGCGTAGGTGTGAACCCGTGCTTCTTCTTGCTCGGATGGCCACGTGCTGCTCACACTGTGAATATGCCTAGTTTCCTTCAATTTGTGCATTTCATTCTTATTCGGCTTGCCACCTGCCTACGCCTCCTAAACTCGGCATTCCTGAGATAGGCTATTCTGCTCTTAAGTTTCGATGATGCGAAGCTACATTTTGCTCCTTCTATTGGTCTGACCTTGGCTCTTCCTGGCTCATGTTGCCTCTGCTGAGCTTTGATTCAGCCATCTCTTCTCGTTTTAGCTGGAATACGAATCCTGTCCCGTTTGACCTCTACTAACCTGAGTTAATTCTGCTTTTGTGTAAAGTGGACTTGCACTTGTATAGTGTGCTTCGTTGAGGTAGATATGTATAGGTGGCGCTTGCCGCGGTCTATCTTCTACTAAGAATAGCAAGCCGCACTGTTCTCTTAGCTTTCTTGCGGTTTCAAGCATATGTACAGGCGTTAGCTGGTTTGAATGACTTCATCCTGCTTTACAGCTTAAGTTTCTTTATATTTCAACATTGTCTCTCCTTCTAGGTTCATAGGTTCATGATATCCTTATTCATGACATTTCGCCTCTTGTGTCAGCTTTGGGTCATCTTATCTTCTATCTGCAAGTCTGTACGGTCCGTCGTGACGTCACCATTCACTTCAATTAAGGCCTTTGTGGTTTTTTCCGGGGCGGTGTTTAGGCTATCTTCATTTCGTCTTGCTTGCTGGTAGGGTTTTCTCAATGGATACCTTACTGTCCATTGTTTGCTAGGTATCGGTTCTTCAACAGGTGTTGTTCTCCTGATAGGCACTGGGCAGAGCCCTACTGTGGCTCTCTGCTGGTTTATTTGCTCATCATACATCACATATCTTGGTGTGAACGTTCCTGGTACTTCAAAATGGGTGACTGGAGTCCAGGCTTTATTTGGGACCTCCTCTACACTCCCCCCTCTGGTCAATTCATCGACCACTTCAGCTTCCTGTTTTGGATTCATCTTACTTGGTTCTTCTGTATTCATCTTCACTTCATCTTCTGGGTTTGTACATGATGGTTTGAAGAAGTATCTCTTTAGAGTCCATATTTTTATCACTCCTCTCAGGTTTCCTGCTGTCCTTACATGTTCGTCTTTGTTCCATGTCATCAGCTGAAATTGTCCATTTGGGCTACAGTAAATCCATTTTCCTTCATAATTTCTGCGTTTGCTGGGATAAAGAAACTTTTTACCTTCTGGTGCATGCTCGCTGGTCTTCACAAAATCTCTACTTTCATCATCCGTTAGAGCTCTAGGCTTCCATCCTGGCTTGACATCAATCATCATGTTCATCCCTATGGCTTTCTTCACAGTTTTCTGGCATTGCGAAGTTATTATCTTGATGACACAAAATCCTAGTAATATCATCAATAGCAGGGCTCCTAGAAACTTAAATATGTCTGCCATCCATTGCGGAACCCATGAAAACGGTGATCCAAACAAGCTGTCATCATCAACTTCGTTAATTTCCTTGATCATCTGATTCTGTAGCTTCGTCAGCATTCCTATGGCCTCTGTTAAAGTTCCATTTTCTTCGTTGTGAGAAGGTATAAATGTGCAACATGATTCTCCAATTTTTGCACAAACTCCTCCATCCATAGCTGTGATCATGTCAAGTACATATCTGTTCTGGAGAGTCATCAGTCAGATGGCTCTTAACTCTTCCTTGATTGCATTGAATCCTTTTATTGTTGCGTTGATTGTAGAAATTACCATCTGGTTATCTGCAGCCATTTAGTGTTTACTCCAACTTGGATTCGTGGCATGAAAATCGTGAACACTGATGAGGTGAGGCTGAACAGCCTGTGTTCATATGGGATTGCATGAAATGCTTCTTCTGATTTGGCAGAGAAGTAATTCTCTCTCTTCATTCGAGTTATCAGTTCCACAGATCTCCTCTTCCTCAGGTGAGCATCTGCTTTCGGGAAACTGTCAATGTTCAGGTCGCTTTTCGGGATTACTAATACTGGAACGTGGACATTCACTATTGTACATATGCCTCGCCAGTTTTCCGGCAGTCTCATGTATTGCTCTGGGTCTGCATGCCCAATAATGATCCATAATTACTGCGGTTCTGTGATCCATTCCTGGAGCATCAAAAATTCATCCACAGTTCTGATTCTCTCCATCTTTCTTGTGCCATTGTTCCTGGAGCACAATTTCAGACTTTCTAGTGGTACTATCTGCAAGGGTCCTCCTCTGTCTTCGACCCATGTCAGTAGTTTTACAAGTTTTGGCCATACTGGCTTGCACAGTCTTTGTGAGTTATTGATGACTTCCTTGCAGGCTCTGGGACCATCCATGCTCGGCAGATCACTACTCCTTGCTCCCATCCTTCTGGTGAAAGCACTGTTCCCCAAATCTGCATTTGGCCTCTGTTTTTACAAATTTGAGCTTCTTCTGGAGTTTTCCATTGGATGTTGAGCCTCGGGTTTACTTCCCATCTTATTCCTGCTCCTTTAATCTCAGGTTTCTCGTATCTAATCACATGATTCCTAGTGTGAGCTCTGTTTCTTGTTTTAATGTCCTAGACTAATCATCTTCATCGGGATAAGCTGTTTCAGTTGCCCATATCAATGAGGCATCACTTCCCATGAACTGGCCTCTGGTCTTGCACATTGCTATGTGTGAGAGACAGTGTGCTGTCGGGACATCAATTTCTACAGCTACGAAGATCTTGGACTTCCCCATGCTGTATGGTAGAAGTACACAAACAAAGCATTCTCCTTCTGAATTTCGTCTTCCAACTTCTTTCATGTGCTGGTACCAAATGTTGTTTCCCAGATGTGTTGTGCTGTCCAGGTAGTTGTCTAGTTCATCTTCATGCATGCTTCTCTTGATTCTTAAGGTTTTCCTATAGTCGCTATAACTACATCTCTGAATGCCTCTGTATGGCTTTTTCTTGCTGGAGGATCTTCAGGTATCCCCGTTCATGGTGCAGGTCTCCTCATCTGTGCCATATGAGTGGACAAGAGTCTGGCAGCTCTTTTCTGGTCCTCATGTATCTTTTCTCTGCTGCGTGCAAATGCCCATGCCAACCAGGCTGACACTGGTCCGGTATATGGCTGTATTGTAGACCTGGTACTTGTCCCTTGTGTTAGAACATATGTGCTTGTCAATACAGTCTCTGCTGTTTTGTTCTTCATTTCCTCTTGTAGTTTCCTCGCTCTGGCTATGTGCGGGAATAATAAGTCTACTATCATTTGTGTCCGTGCAGAGAGTTTTTCTAAGGCAGCTTCTGTTTTCTTAAGAGTTTCTGATATGACTGCTTCGGTTGATCTTTCTCTTAATTCTTCTTGTTTTCTCACACTATCTTCTGTGGAGGTTTTTATGGCAGGAAAGAATGCAGTTCTGATCATTAATGACAGAAAAATAATGACAAATATGATGCATAAGTACATTATGGTTCTATGTGTTAGGCGACAGCATTTCCTTCCAGACAAGCGAAGGTGCCTCTCTGCTTGTGGGAGGACCAGGTTACTGCTCTGGACCCCCATCTCGATCATTTGCCAAAATGTCAATTTTATTATATTCTCTTAACCAATATCATCTTTCAGATTGGATCGTTATGAATGTCAGGTGCTTCACAAGTGTCCCCCTTCTTGTGAATGAAAAATTGCCTCTTATTTCAGGATGCAGTTCCTTTGCTAGACAATGGGAACAAAAATCAAATAAAATAATGCTTCAGTAAGTCCCTTTACTGTGCATGTTCAAAGTAGGTAAGCTCCCAGTCCACCCCTCGAATCTGCTTTAGTCCTGCGGACATATTGGACACTGATCAGTATGAAGAAATAGGGAATAAATAACAACAAGTATAACAAGTGAAGTTCTTGAATCTGCTCCTGCGATCTGTCCCTCGGCGGAAGGCTTTTGTTAAAATATCCTCAGATAATGTCTGATGGTTGGAAAGTTCCACTTGGAGTATGATTCTATGCAGGAGCATTACCATCTGTGCGACATTAGCTGGAGCTTTGATGAAGGTGAGGATGTCAACCTCGATAGGTCTCCCCACTAGTTCTGGAAAGTCAGTGACTAGGCGAAAAAGGACATTGTGCACCAACCGCTGTCTTCTGGTGACAGGGACATCTGTCCTGTCTTGCTGGGTTCAGGATTATATGTTTTTTTCCTCGATATAAACAATGTCTGCACTGTCTGGACACATGTAGTGCAACTAAAATGACTATCCTATTTAAAAGATGGCTTAAATGTTCAGTGTTTGCTGGGTCTCGAAGAAATGTGAGTGTGCCTGTCGTTCTTCCAATAAGAGTTGGACAATCTTCCCCGTCGCTCGTCAATTCCTCTCGTTGGGGTGCAGGCAGGGGGCCTTCTCCAATGTAGAGTTTGATATCACTGAGAAAAATCCATGCTCTCCTGCCATGTAGCTTCACAGCGGATGGAGTGCAGTCCTCTATGTTAAAAGGACCGTTGAATCTTGGATCGTCCCACCTTTTCCTTGTATGGTTTCTCACGAAGACAGCATCTCCAGGGAAGCCGAGTGGAACACGTAGACCTTGAACTGGGTCTGCTGCAGTGTCTCCTCCTGTATCCTGTGCTGCGCTGCACCCTTTTCATCGTCGCTGCAGCTTGTCTGAAATTACAGTAAGGCAAGATGTCATGCAGTTCAGATAATTTTGCATTTCAGACCCTAAAACCTCTCCTGTTGACTGAGCATCACATCTAGCTCTATCTCGGGCTGCTAGGGGAGTTCTCATTCTTCTTCCTGTGGCGATCTCGTGTGGCGTAAGATGATTGTCGGAGCCTGGTTGGTTCCAAAGTGCATACAGTGCCAGTGGAAGGCGGAGCTGTAGTGCCTTAATCAGCCTGTCCAATAAGGCTGCGTGCTGTACTGGCATGCCGTCTGCTCGGAGGAAGCCCCTCCTTTTCCAGCGTGCTAAGCCTGTGTGCACTGTTGACGTCACATAGGTGGAGTCGCTGTACACCATTACTTCCTGGTCTGCGTGATTCGCAATGGCGAGTATCAATGCCAATAATTCTGCGGCCTGTGCTGAATAATGAGATGGTATTCGCGCACTACCAAGTACTCGAAATTCTCTATTTGTCATGTGTTTCACCACAGAGATGCCTATATATCTTTGCCTGTCAATTTGATCGATTCTCGAAGACCCATCAATGAAGACGATCTCTCCTCCTGCCAAGGCATTTTCTTTTACCCTGGGGATTTCATCATAGAATTCTTCATAATTTGCACCAGGCCCGGCTCCAGGAATTTTCATCTGGGTGGGCCACGGTTCTGACCAGAGGGGGCCCACATTTCATTGGGTGTGGGTCTAGGAGTACCCTAATCAAAGTGCTGGCGTGAATCCAGATTTCCCATTTGCACTGCTCTATAAAAAACAGTAGATAGCAAAAGAGAAGCAAGGCAAATAGTGTTGCAACTTCAATCTACCTATCTTCCCTTCCCATCTGCTCTCCCCTTTCTGTTATATCTGATCCTCCTTCACCTTTAACCGTCCAGACACCTTCCTACAGCTGCCTAACCACCGTTCCCATTTACCTACCCTTCCACCTATTCACAATAGCACCCAGCACACCTTTCCTGGCCTGGCTTGGGAGAATTGAGGGTGATGCGTCATCTTCCTCTGAGAGGCTGAGCAGTGAGGCCCCCAGTCTTTGTAACATCTCAGATGGTGTCTGCCCAACAAAACCTTCCTGAGCACTGTGGCTACTCCCAGCAGACCCCAGAGGAGATGCTTGTGCTCCTTCCATCTTGATGTTAAAGATATACCCCCATAAACCCCAGAATACTGAAGCAAGGAATAGGAGATTTTATTTCCTACAAAATTACATTTTTTTCAAACTAATTTTTATTTTCAAGAACAGAACATACCATGCCCAATCATTACAGGTAGCCTTGTTGATCTTAACAATATTTAGAGCACAAAAACATATCCTCCAATAGCATACACATGTATACAATCCTCCCTTCACCCACCCAGTCCACAAACCCCCCCCCCCCTCCTTTCCAACTGATCCCCTACAGTAGTCCCATTCTGAATGTTTCCCATCAATGGTTCATGTCAAAAATTATTACATTTTAAACACAAAATGTTAGATTTTGTTGCATTTCTTCAAACATTTTAATTGAGTTGAGAGTGCATGACAGTGCTAGGGCTGCATCAAGAGGCAGACGGTGCTGGTTGAGGGGTTTCCGGCATCCTGGTATCGCTCCTGGTGGGGCGTGGCATGAAGGAGAGGGCCTTGCTCCCCTGCCATGGCCCTGTCATTGTCTGGTACATACTGTTTATACACTGGTTATAATATGCACTTGTCCATGATGTCTCTTTGCTTGATGTGTTACTTTGATTTGGTATTGAATGATACAAATTTGTTCTATAAATGTGGCCCGGATATTTTCAAAGTAAGGTGTGTGTGTGTGCGTGCGTGCGTGCGTGCGTGCGTGCGTGCGTGCGCATGTGTGTGTGTGTGTCCCTAATGCCTGTTCTGCCCATCCATTAAACCATGAGTGAGGCTTTTTGGAATAGCTTTTAATGCGAACTGAATCACTTCTAGGGCCACCTCATTTTAACAAGCAAGGCATAGTGAAAAATAAAATGCTCAGGAACACACACTTTGGTTAAGTGGTAAAGCCATAATTTCAAACTAGCCTGAAATTTAGATACTACACATCTTCTGAGCTCAAGTTGGCAGAAATATATGTTGAATTTTAGCTTTGAATACCTAAAATAATGCTCAATTATATACAGATTACTTTAAAAATGCACAAGTCACATGATAAAACAACCTGACAATGTATTCATCATTGTAGAAACATGTTGATGAAAAGATTAAGGGGGGCATTTTGTTTTGTATTATAAACTGCATAGAGCAGAATTCTCCTGTTTGCACTTTTTTGCAAAAGGGGCCATTCGTTAATTTTAATTGTTTCCACCAAGTACTGGAAAAGTAAAGAGAAAAACACAGGTGAAAATTGCCTTTGCTCTTTACTTTACCACTACGTGTCTGGAACAGTGTAAATCACTTCCACAATTAACGATTGTGGGAGCCATCCACAATGGATTCCTTTTGACTCTGTCCACTTTTGCCTGGTGTAAAAGTCAGGCAGATCCCATAGGAATCCATTGGTTTTCTGCCGACATAAAAATATATGCTGGTGGAATACCAATCGGATTTGGCAGGGGGACCTTGTTAAGTTTGATCTGCTCTCCAACTTCGCCTATCAAATCATACAAAATCCTACAGCTTATAAAAAGTGGAGCGAAATGCATTTAGTGCCACTTCTTCCACTCCGCTTGACCTGGAAAATAATCCCCTATGACTGTAGCTTTATTTTCCCCATCCTGAATGGAAGCCTATAAGCTCCAGCATAGCAATTAATGAGAACTTACAAAAAGTCTGATACAGCCACAAAGTGAAATGAAATGCATGACAAGGTTATTGTTTCACACAGCTTGTTCTGTATCCCCTTAATTACTAATCACCCAAACAGCTTCTTAAAACCCTATATAATTTTTTTTGTTTAATGTGCCACAGCAATGGTCCCTGCCTTTTTACCTTTTTCATCTTTAATTTATTTCTAAAGTGCTAGGACAGTGGCCCCGGAGGCATAAGAGCGCTGACATTACATACAATAAAAACAGAGCTCCGAGAGGCCTCAGGAGAAACCTGAGGGAAACTAGTGGAGGCCAAGGATCAATGTACTTGAAAAGAAAGGTGTTCAGGACACGTTTGAACCTGGGAAGACTGGCACACAGCCTCAAATCAGGCAGAAGAGTATTCCACAAGTGAGGAATTGCGGCTGGGAAGCATCCATTTTGCACCTGTACCAGCTTGGCCTTTGGGGTGAAAAGCAACCCATTGTTATTGGATCTTAGATTACGCCTGTTAGATAGCCACTTCAAATGTGCTGCCATATAAGAAGGGCTTAGGCCATACATGCAAGCATGTGCAATGCAAAGGGTATGAAACTTGATTCTCATTCTAATGGGGAGCCAATGTAATGCTCTGCATGCTGTTGAAACATGATCTGTTTTACGCATACCAATAACGACCCTCACTGCGTTGTTCTGCACAACTTGCAGACAATTGAATTCTCCTTTGCCTACCCCAAGTAGACTGCTGGCACAGAAGTCCGGGCGGCTCCCAATGATCGCCCTGGATAGGGTGGCACAACTGGAGGCCTCAAGGAATGGTCTGATTTGTGCCAAAAGTGTAATGTAGTATGTTGAGTTAGACACTAGGCCACTGATATGGGACCTCATTGAGAACTACTGGTCAATAGTGATCCCCAAGGTTTTTACTTTTTTCAAAGTGGGGAGCAGACTGTCTACAATTTGAAAGAATCAATAGGACTGATCAAGCTGGCGCCACTTGAGGCCGGTGCCCAGGATAATATTCTCGGTTTTTGAGTTATTCAGGGCTAGGCCATTATACAGCATCAGCTGGATTTTAGCTGTATGTGGCATTAATGACCTCAGTGTCTTTGGAGTGGTCATCTGATAAAGGGAAAAGGCACAGTTTCATCAGCATATCATAGCACTTCCTGTTGTAAATAATCTGCCTCTGAGGCACGTTAAAAAGAAATAATCTCAATGGTAGGCCCTGTTCAGCCATGCTATTTGCATTTAAGGGGAGAGGGTAGAACAGGGGGTGGGGGATCACTGGCATTTTAACCTTGTCCAGATGTTAAATTCACCTCTGATGGCACTCTTTAGAAAATATTGAAATACTGCTTTTTAGTTATAAAAGATGTGCACCTTTTATACTTTGCCCGCAACATTATAGAAAACGCTCTTCTTTTATGTTATTTTAGGGTGTTTATGTTTCATTTCTGGCACTGCATAAACACCTGGCACCCAGGATTTACATCATGCTTTCCAAACAAATCCCACAACAAGCATTACATATTCTGTTTGCATGCAAATTATGTAAAGTTACTCAAACAGAATGTGGTTATCAAGTCAGTACCTATCAGTTTGAATCACGAAACGTTCTGGCAGAATAGACTAGGCTTCCAAACAAAGATACATTCTATTTAAATCGCAGCCCCACTGGTAAGTATGCATGAGAAAATCTGAAACTGGTCAATACTTGCCAACCTAGCCTTATCATTTTCAGGTAGGGCCTTGTTGGACCAGCACAGTGAGTTGCAGCTTGATTCCCTAGGCATAGCAAGCAAGACACCCACATCTGGGCATATACACATTCACTTAGGGAGACAAACGGAAGCCAACATGCATTGGCAAAGCCAACAGCTTGGGATTTTGATTAGGCATGGATAGGCATTTACCAGGCACTGCCATAAGGGTACCACATGTGGGTACCAAATGGCCATAAATGGCAACAGCTGGAAAATGGTGCCAGTAACTGGGCATATGATTGCATTGCCTGGCAAATGTCGGCTAATACCTATGCACAAGCAAAAACTGATGGAATGTGGTTGCTTGTTTAAGACAGGACTTTAGTGCACTGTCACTGAGGCATTGACAAATATATTGAAAATCAACTGGCTGAAGACACGCATTAAGAGAACCATGAGTTCATTTACAGAGGCAATTAAGTAATTAAACACTCAAAAGAATGCTTAGATATAACACTGGCAGGCCCTATACAGCAACACATTTGGTGTTAGTTTGTGATAGAGCTTGCTCAAAGAGTTCTAGAAAGGTTGGGTTTTGGTGATGAGGCATTAACATAGCCATGGCTAGTCATTAGGTGGGTAAATGACCAGACACCCCCATAGGGTGTGCGTTTCTCCTCACATTTTATTGCAATCCTATCTGTGTTTCACAGCATGTGTTCTGGTTGCACCTAACAGGTAAAAAGTCTCTGAATCAATTTGAACCACTGTCATTGCTCTGGCCAGCCTTCCATACCATTGTTTGCATATCTGACTTGGCCCTGTCACTAATATCAGAAGCCCGTCGCAAACTGCTAGACCACAGGGCCTAAAAATGCATGTGGTTACTTGTGTTCCAGTGCAGATGGAACACAGCCTAGAAATTGATATTGAACTGCACGTTTTGGTGGCAGCACCAAAAGTAATTTGCAAATGGCTTGTCCCCTTCTGTAATGGCACATACATACTACAGAATTATGAAATGGAATGTTGCGCAGAGAAACGGTAGTGGTAATGTTTAATTCAAAGCCTTGCATCTATCACTTTTTGATTTTACTACACTCTTCCCCTCCAGAATTAAATGTGTGTTACTACAAATCTTATCTTTTCACTTGTACTGAAGTAGTTAATGCAGCAGAATATATACTTTGAATTTAATTTGTAAGAGCCACCATTCAGTTGACGCACCTTCTGCAGAAATCTGTGTTCAAGCAACTTTAACTGTCATTTATATTGTTTGAAATAATTAACCATTTTATTAAGCATGATGTGAAAAACCACTGTGTTCCCACAAAAAATAAACATACTTTAAATTACAGAAACCAAAATTGTGATTTTAGGTTTGAGAAAATAGTTGTAGGCAGCCTGCTTGAATATGTGTGCTACCTCACTTAGAGTTGTGAATGGCCCTCCATCTCCCGGGTCATTTGTACTTTCATAGCTGTGGGGCATAAATCATTGTCTAGGGCAAGAAAACAAATCCTGGCTGGGCCTCCTGCAGTTCAGCCTCTCAGAATGATGTCTCTGAGGTTGCTGATGAATGTTTAGAGTGACATCCACCCTCCACTACCTTGGTTACTAATGGTGTATTACACCACTGACATGACCTCCTTTGTAGGGGGGGCCAGGGGCTGGCTCTGGGGGGGCCTGGCCCCCCTGTCCCCCTGCTGGAGCCGGGCCTGATTTGCACAGTCATGTATCGGCTCTCCCTCAGTGACTGGCTCTGCGATCAACATAGCTGGGTTTACTATCTTACATCGGACTATTTTAATCCATAGGTTTAATATGATCACTTCATAAGATGAAGCTCTCTGAGATGTCAATGTGCCCTTTGGTTTCTCTAGAATGGCAAATAATGAGTGCTCGACGTACAATGTCATTGAGCATCCCATTACAATGGTTGTCGCCTTCTCTATGGCGAACGCTGCTGCAGCTAAAATTTGTTCGCATGGGAAGTGGCCTCTCATACTGGGTCCAGATTCCCACTGTAATAAGCCAGGGTCTGTACCCCAACGAGGTCCTTTGGGCGAGCACTGCCATCATGACACTGCTATTTGTGTGTGAATACAGGTAACATTTCTCTGCATAATTGGGGATCCCTAGAACTGGAGCTGTGCAAATAGCTCTTTTGAGTTCGACAAACCCTTTCTCCATGGTCTCAGACCATTCAATCTTTTCTTTCATCACTTGGGCCTTCTTTAGGGCTTGAAGTAAAGGCTTAGTGCAAGAGCTGTAGTCGAAGACCCATGCCCTGACATAGTTGCATAGGCCTAGAAAGCTCTTCATCTACTTTATCGTGTGCGGCTTAGCCGTGTTCAATATGGCTTCAGCCCTTTCTGGGGTCACTTTCTTCCCTTCATGTGAGATCAGCTGGCCTATGTACAACACTTCCTGTTGACAATATTGTAATTTTTCCTTGCCAACCTTATACCCTTTCTCAGCCAGTATAGTCAATAGCTGAACAGAATTGTGCCTGTACTGCTCTTCTGTTGTGCTGCAGATTAGGATGTCATCCACATACTGCAGGATGGCACTTTTTACTGCAATATTGCTTAGGTCCATCTGCAGGACTCTGTTGAAAATAGAAGGGGACTCACAGTACCCCTGTGGCAGCCTCGTGCTTTTCAGATGCATTTGTCTGAACGTAAATGACTTCAGATGTTGTGGGTCACGGTGCAATGGGATTGAAAAAAATGCATTTTTCAAGTCAATCACTGAAATATTTTGCCTCAACAGGTATATTACATAGAATTGTAGACGGGTTAGGGACTAGAGGGAACTCGGCCTCAACAATATCATTTATTGGGCGTAAATCCTGAATTAAACGCCAAGACCCTCCCTTTGATTTCTTGAAAGGATACACTCTGACGTCACCAAGATGCCCTGGTCCATCATGGCAGAAATTGTCTTAAAAATCCCCTCATCTGCCTCTGTGGACATGGGATATTGTTGGGCTCTTGGTAGAATTGCTCCTGGTTTCAGTTTAATCCTTACTTCTCCAACCCCCTTCAAGAGACCAACATCTTAGGGTCCGGTAGTCCACACTGAGACAGGCACCTTAGCTATATCGCCTTCAAAATATTCAGGACGTTTTAGTGCCAACATCATTCTCTGAGGTACTTCTCTTTTAATCATCTTTACCCAAAAGGTGAGATTTACTTACTTCCACCATTGTCTCTCCCATTTCTGCTTGTTCTTCAAACAGATCGTCATCGGTGACGTCAGTCACTGGATATCCTTCTTCAATGGCAATTATCGTGCACCATTGTCTCCCTTCATCATCGTAACCGTCAACCAAGACCACTTTCCCTCGCACTGCATCTGTGTGTATCATCAAGGGAAATACTTGTCTCTCTTTCTCATGCATAGGTATTCTTGGTCTGAATAAAAACTCATCAGGGGTTCTCATGATCCTGTCTGAAAGGCCTGGCAATCCCACCATAAGCAAGATTTCTGGCTCTAATACTATGGCCCTCATGGCTATGTGTCCTGAGTATGTTCCAACCATTTCGCATACATTTTAATAGTGCATTCCTGCAGTGGAGCATACTATTCCCTCCTCCGTGAACGAAATAGTCATGTTCAACTTTGTCATTAAGTCTGGACCCAAAATGTTTACTGGGGTCTGACGTGAATATAATAAAGGTACATTCATTTCGCACTCTCCTATGGAGACTGGGAGTGTGTTTGTAAAGGGAACTCGACTGTGAGCTCCTGTAAAACTCTGATTATCTATGGCCTCGCCGGACAAGGAAAACTTGCCTTCACATATGCACGAGCGTGTCACACCTGTGTCAACTAGGAAGGAATATTCTTTACCCCCTATAACGACATCCACCCTAGGTTCGCTATGAGGGTCTGGTGTCACTGATAGGATAGAGCAGATCAGGGTTCCCAGAGAGCTGTCCTAACTTATATATAAATTCGGCCCACCGTGTGCTGGTGGATTTCCCCCATTCCGATTGTTACCTCCCATTGCAGGGTTCATGGTCTGTGATAGTTGCAGCGGTGCCTGTTGGGATTGTCCTTGTGGAAAATTCCCCATGCTTTGTGGTTGCACCCCTTGCTGCGCTCCTTGTGCTTGTTGTTGCACCGTGTGATTCTGTGCACCAGCCTGCTGCAAACCTGCAGGTGGATGTCATGGTGCATACTTCCAAACATCAGGAGCCGACGAGCCTACCCCAGTTACTGGCACCCATAAAGCCTCAAAAGGTTGCCTTAGAACTTCCTGGACTCAGTCCTAGCACCGTTGGCGCCAGCCTCATAGTATTCTATCTGGTGGTAAACTGCATGGGACTACATCATACAGCCCAGCCTAATGGGGCTGATCCATCCAGCCTACCCTGGGTGTGGATGAGGGACTACTGTACCTGGGATTACTAGTGCAGGGTGAGGCTGGAGGGACTACTTTACCTGGAACTACTTGCAAGGCTATTTAAACCACACCCTACAGACAGAACACGCTTCGCGTTATTCTGCACTCCTGCAGCATAGCGCTCACCGTGTCTGCTCAGCTCCTGTGCCCGATCTTCAACAGCCACGCCTGTCCTGGGATCACGATCCATCGGCACCTGTGAAGAAGGAAAAGAAAAGAACAGGAATTAGAACAGCGATTGAGGCCTTACCTAAAGCAGTCCATCCGAAAGCCCGCGCCTTCAGCTGCTCTCCGGATCGTCTCACCTCCAGAAAGGAGGGCATTTGCATGAAGAGCCAATATTCACCTGGCTGCTTTCTTCTAGGATTCCATTGAATCGGTTCATCCAATTGCCGCTCCGGAGCCGCGCCGCACCTGCATTGCAGAAAAAGAAAAGAACAGCAGGGTAGTCGCGCACGGGAAAGAAACCATTTAAAAGACATTCAGCGCCTCGCACTCGCGCTAATACTCACCCACAGGAAATCTGCTCAGCGTCGTAGGAAGAGGCAAATCTTTATCAGAAAACCGTATATGTATATCATGTGACATTAATTGGCATGAGCTTGATTTATTTCACCTGTAATGTTGTTTAATTACGTGGGAATTGATGTAAACCCATGTTTGTCAATTTGATTTTTTTCATACGTGCAGGAACTGTGCATGATAATTGTGTATAAAATGCCCTTTTTCACATGATACACAATATGTCGTATGCTTTGGTCTGAATGTTTGCTATGTATGTATAGATAATTTGATATTAGAAGTTTTTACACCTCATTTATTAACAATAAAAAACAAATGTATCTTGTTTTTGAAATGCTCTAATTGAATTAAACGTAGTTGTAACCTTAGACTTCAAGGAATTTTTCCTATAGACAGAGAGAGATGTGTAAATATTGAACATATATTTAGGAGTTCCTTAATTTATTTGACAAGGACCCTGCGTTAGGATACCCCACTGGGTGGTAAATATACACTCCCACTAGAGGCTATCTACAATACTCTTGGATTCCTGTACCATAGAGACAACCTTGAAATAATATGAAGAGAGATTGAGCTTTATAGCTCCTTGTCTGCCAGTACAAATCCCCTTTACATATATAAACCACCCAAGGCTGCGCCTGAAAGAAATTAAGAACAAAAGTGAGAACTTGGGCAATAAGGATATTAAGCAAATTATACCAAGCATCTATTGGCATAGAGACTTACCTACTGAGTCAAGCTATTGAAGACTCTGCTACAGCCCCGCAGGATCAGTGAAGCAACTGGATCCAGGGAAGAGGCTGAACATACCGCGCCCCTGCTAGAGATTGCAGGACGGAGAGCCCACCATTAAAAAACACAAGGTGAGGCACAAACAGAGAGGGGCAGTAGGAGGTTATGGGAGGTGGGGGCCAAACCCGCTCCTCACGGCTGGCTAATATCTCATTTTGACATTTTAGACAAACGCTTCCTGGGAAGTGATAGTAAGGGAGAAGACGTGTGCAAGCATCATCACTCAGCCCCGTGCAACGCGAGTGCAGACGTCATTCATGCAGCTTCGTGTGATGCCCCCGTGGAGACCAGGTGAGCGTGACAGTGGATTTGTCATGCCTGCTCCTGTTCCTTGGCTGTTCTGCATCATGCCTTGACTTCTGCATGTGCGCGCCAAATGTCCTGTCATTCCACACAGCCAACAAACTTGCGGTGGTCGGATCATTTGCCCATTTGACATATCTTGGTTACCATTTTGCATATTTTGAAAGCCTCCTTGAGTATTTTGGGAAACTCCCCGATTGCTCTGCCATCCTCTTCCCCTAAATCCTCTTCCTCTGGGATAGAATCCCGTATTGCCCTGATTATATTGCTGCGGATTAGCCACTTGCTGTATGCCTGATTCAGCTGTGCTGTGCTATCATGGCTCCCTCAAGAGCATACTTTGACCATTTCTTTTGCACCAATTTTGCTTCCTCACCCTTACGAGTCACTTCCTTTTTGCGATTCTTTTCTTGCAACAGTCTACAATAATGTGCAATGGTCAACTGTATTTCTGCCCAAGGTTTGGCTTCGATTCCCACCAATTTCTTTTTTTGCACCGGCTCTGGCAACCCATGGCACAATATATGGTAAAAACAGGTATAGATTTCGTCCAAGATTCATGCGTTTCGAGCACCCACACGTCTTGGAAATTCTGTATATAAATCAACGGATCTTCCGACTCCTTCATTTTTTGAGTCATTATAGTTCCCATATCGGAAGTATCTGGGTAAAGTACTCATAGCACTTTCTATACTGCGGCTCTACAATTGTTAAATGGAGCTCCGTCATGCAAGGTATTAATTGTGGTTACACCAGGGTAGCCTGCTCGTGCCCACACATTGTCTGCTCTCTCACCAAGTATGGCCTTTGATGTCCCCTATAGCTAGCGTGTTGACGCCTGTCATTTTTTCTAACTCATGTATCCATTTTCCGGCTCCTGATATCAGCATTGGAAGCTTGTTTTTCAAATGTTCTCGATCCATATGTGCCCATGGAATATATTGTGGTCTTACTCCCCCCTTCTCTAGTTGTGGAAATTAGAATGCGTAGCCCTCTTTTTCTTCTCTCATTGTTCTCCTGTCTATCGCAGGGGTAATATTTCTGCATCGCCGTCTACCTGGTAATGTCCTTAGTCTATCTACATAATGTGGCAAAGACTCTGACGCTCTTGGTACAGACTCACTAGCGTCTGACTATTTTATTTCCTTTTCCTTTGGGAGTCGCCTTTCACTTCGCCTCTCTTCTTCGTTTTCTTTGCGCTCTTCCCTTTTCGGAGTCTGACCATTGTCTGTCCCCAATTCACGCAACGTCTTGTATCCTCCTTGTTCCTGCTTATTTCTAATCTATCCAGAGATAGCTCTCTATTCCCACTACTTCGGGAGACATCCTCAGTGTCGTACAGCTGAGTGCTCTCCAGGCTCTCATCTTCCCTCTCCTCTTGGGGTATTTGTTTTAGCCCCATTTCATCATATATTCTATTGATCGTTTCTCTGATGCTTCTGGTGTCGAAGTCATCATCAATGTTTGCCCTAGACGTGCCTAGTACTGAATCGTACACAGGAAAGAATTCTTCGATGTTGTGACGCTCACCTTGAATCCACAGGGACGCCACCCGACTGGTCCGGAGCGCTTCTGGGACTGGTTTAACTCCCCCGGTGACTCGCGCTGCCGTGGGCTTATCCTGGAAGACAGGAGTTCAGTTTTAGCCACAATCACCTTCTCTGGGGGCCCGCCTCCCAAGTGTTCCCCTTGCGACCCCCTTGGAGCCTCTCTCACCTTGTATTTCGTTACGATGCGCCCCCCGTCCTGCCGTTCTGTGCAGGGGCGCGTCGTGGCTGGGAACCTTTCCGCTCTGTTACTTCACTGGCGTGGGCCTGGGAGTCCAGGCCGGCAGCGACTCCCCTCTTGAGGTAAGTCTTTAGGTTTTTGAAAGAATGAGTGTCCACAATTGTTGTTGCCCTGTTGACCTTCTCCTTTTCTCGTTGATGCAGAAGGGGTGATGGAGACGTCGAGCTGTTGGAGAGGGCAGTGCTCAAGAAGGTAAGAGAATGTACAAAGCGCGGCGCAGTGAGTGTCTTTGAAAAAGGCTAACCTGTGTCTGTCCTTCCTTGCAGGTCGCCGAGGAGTTATGATATGATATGATATGGCATTTATAACGCGCCTATACACAAGTGTTTCCAGGCGGGACGAGGCAAGGGAGGGGGAAACAGGGGAAGACAGACAAACGATCCTACTAGGCCAGGTGTCATTCAGACTGCGCAAGTGCAAGGGAGGCGAAGGAGGAGAAGTGCGGGGCGGGGAATGGAAGAGGAAAGTGCAGTACATGGAATAGAGAACAAAAAATAAATAACAATAAGTAAACAATAATGAAGTGCAGCCAGCAGGTGGAAAGTGCAAACGTCAGTGTCAAGTGCAGGTAGTAGGACCGTAGGGATACAGAAAACAGTCACCAAGTGCAGGGATGGGCAGGAACCGACTAGCGGGGGAGGGATCAGGCCCGAGAAACGGAGGTGGCCAGGTAACCAATGCAGTTCCCCTGATGGCCAGGGAATCAGAAGAGGAGAAGAGGGGAAAAAGCGGACGAGAAGAGAAACATTTTGAGGTGCTTGCGGAACCGAAGATGATTCTCCTCAAGTTTCAGGGAGGCAGGGAGGCTGTTCCAGAGGGAGGCCCCAGCCGAAGAGAGAGATCTACCACCAGCTCGTTGTTTGGAGAAGCGACTGACCCTGAGGGAATTGGAGGCAGATGAGCGAAGGGCTCGAGAAGGAAGGTATTTAGGAAGAGATACCTGGAAGATGTGCGGCCAGATGGAAGCAGAGCGTAGAATGGAAGATGTTCCATCTTCGGTAAGTAAGTAGAGTCTGGAGGTGATGGAATCGGATGACGAACGCTTACTAATTGTCCTCTTCTGGTCTCTCCACTCTAGGATGTTGCTGGCGGATGAAGACAAGGTTAGGGGAAGATTCTGGAGTGAGCGAGGATCTGGATACAGAACAGGTAAGGAGGAATAACGGAGTGTTCTTCGCCCAGAAGATGCAGGCCAAGGATGCTGCGAGCAGGTCTTGGTGAACGTCACGCTGCAAGTGCAGAACAACGCGAAGCAGGTGCCTCAGCTTGGGCGTGGCTTAAATACCCAGCAGGTATCCCATGTGCCTCCAGGGTGGACCACGCCCTGGATGCTAGACTGCATGATGCAGTTCCACATTGATCCTTGTAGGGGCAGCCATGTTGGTCCATTCCCCAATGGAAACTCCACCTGCCATATGAGCCTGGTGCCAAAGGCGCCAGGACTGGCTCCAGGACAGCCGCGAAGGGCATGATTGGGCCCTCGGGGCCTTGCAAGAATACTGCGGCGAAGGCCTGAGGCCCTGAGTTCCCAGGCCAGGGGTTAAGGTCATGACAGATGTCTTCCCAGTCTACTACTGGAGCGGGTTTTTTTAACCTCTCTCTCCAGATATTCAAGATCGTGTGCTCTCTGTCTACGCTTACGTTCTACATCGTCATCAAATTCTTTGCGCTTCCTCGCCTCTTCTCTGACCCTATCTTCGTCCTTTCTCTTTTCATTTCTACATTCATCTGCCTTTCGAATTTCCTCATCTCTTCGTCTCCTTATTCTTTTCTCATGTATCCTTTGCTCTTCTTCTAACCTTTGCTGTTTCTATCTGTCTTGTGCATAGGCTGCTCTTGGGTTGCGATCAAGCTGTTTTTCTTGCTCTTCGCGATATAGCTGTTCTCGCCTTTGTCTATCTTTCCTTCCTATCCTTTCATCTCTTAACTCCTTTTCTTTCCCCTTTCTCCGTCTCATCGAACCTCTCCTTTTGACTTGCGTCATCAATGCCTTTGCCATCGAATTTCAATAAAATGTGTCCTCCCATCCATTTGTCTTTTGCGAATGCTATCTCATCAGTTCTGTCTTCGCTCCCTTTCCTTCTCTTCCCTTCTCTCTCCTTGTCGAGAGATGCACTTGTCTGTGCCGGATCTTTCCTTTCATCATCGCGTCTCCCCTTGTCCCTTGGGACTGCGGAAGTAATATTCTTGTCCTTATCTATCCCTTGATTCTCGTCACTAGTATGTGTAGGTGACTCATATGCGGGGTTGCTGTACCCCGTGGCTGCCTTAAGTTCCCTTAACGGGTATAGTCCCTCGTCCTTACTTTCTTTTTCAGTTTGGGCGGGGCTGGTGGCGCGATAGGCATCTCACCCCCCTCTGTGCATACATTAAGTATCCAATCTGCTGGCGGCTCTTCCTCATTTACCTGTTTGTACATTTTCCACAACTCGAGAACAGCAAGGTGTTTTTCTAACTTCTTTCCTGTATATGTGGCGTGCAAATATGTCGTCATATGGTGGAAGACGGCTTTGGATAAAGACCCATTTTGTGGCCATGGCATAAACATCTTGTTGGCGGTACCTTTAACCCACTCAGTACTATATTTCTTAAGCTTGGGTGCGTGTTTTCGCAATTGCTCACATAAGTGTGCCAATGGAGTTATGTCTTCCATGCTTAAATCTGTTCCCTTTCCTCTTATGTAACACTTGTCAATGCTTTTGTGTGGTTTAAACAGCTTCTAACAATATGAGCGAGCACCAAATATCGCAAGCTCCAACCCAAATTTTCCACAAAAACTCTATACTACCGATTTGTTCAAAAAACATCCATTCATGTGTGATTCTGTCTCAGCTATCAATTATTTCGACTGGTTCATGGGTTTTGGCTGAATTACCCGGGGTCGAATATAGACGGACCTCACGTCATTCCTTGAGCGGTCCATTCTTCGATTCTGCAACCTGTGATCTAGTTGTATTAATGTCTTTTCACATGATTTAAGTTCGTATTCTTAATAATGTCTCTTTCTCCCTTATAGATGATGGCAGCCCAGCGGAGCCATTGCACCGGTGGAGGACTCAAGGTGTTCCCAAAAAGATGACAAGTTGGAATCCTAAGGTAAGTGCTAGATGCGATGGCGCGCAACCTTAACACATGTTCCTATTAGGTTTCTAACCTTGTTTGTTCTTTCCTCCTGCAGGTATAGGATTAGTGGATTGCAGCCTTTAGAGATCACAAATGCGACAGACCAAAGAATACAGATATCATTTAAAAGGGCATGGAGTGACCTAAAAAAAGAGGGACAGTATTCCAAGGTTCACGGTAAAAGCAAGAAAGAGAAAAACATAATTTCAACCCATCTGGTATAGACCGGTCACTGAAGGACCATTGGTGGCGAGGTTGTTTAAAAAAGGAGAAGAGCTAATGGGCTGCACTTTCTTATAACCTTGTTGCCTTGCAACATGGCAGCCCAGACCAGGGCACTTCAAGACAGGATTTGAAGACATTGGACCGGCACTTCCCAATTGACCATAAGATTCCAGTCAGCAAGGACCACGCATCCACGAATGATCACCCGATTCAGGCATGCCCTCAATTGATCAGAGAGAGGTGGTGAAAGAGAAAACCAAGCTATCATTCAGAGGCCACCATCACCCATTGAACACCTAATGCTGGTGCAGTGCTGTGCAGGAACCCCTCATGACCATGGCTTCCAAATCCCCTGCCATTTTGTGGCGGCGGGTATTGAGGCTTGACAATATCTGGGTGTTCTAGTTTTCTGCCCAACGCTACATGGTGGTGTGGCATCTCTCTTCACTGAATGGCTCCACCTCGGGAACCAACCCCATATTATTTGAGGGGGAGAATTGCCTGCATATAACTCTTGTGGTAGTTAGAATAAACACCTGTATTAGTCTGGAATATTTAGAAAATAATAAGATAGTTCTTGAGAATTGAACTCTGCTAATGATGTTTCAGCATAAGCATGCAGAAATATGCACTAACTTATTTTCATGCAGGATACAAATCAGAAAACTTACAAACTAGAACTGTCAGCAACTGTATTTAATCACACGATGAATGTGAAAAGCAGTCATACAATGTTCCAGCACAAACTGTCTGCATGTCTTGCCATTATTCACTCCGACTGCTTGGAGCAACACTACTTCATGCATTCACGCGGACCCAACCTTAGAAACTGAAAGAAACTGGCCTCACCATTTTAGTGTTCATTAGGGATCCTGGTGGGGCCTATTCTGTAAATAGAAGCCTCCCCCTCACTCTCCACCCCCCCCCCCCCACCGCCGAGCACTTTAAGAGGGACCAGAGGACTCGTTTGCGTTCCCAAAACTGCAAACAGTGGTCCTTCTGCTTTTTAGAGGAGGCGTCAAGGGAGCCTATTAAAATTGTTATTAAGATATGAGATTAGTTTTGTTGGGTTTTTCTTAATTAAAAGGACTCTCCTCTGTGCAGTGTGTGCGGCTTCACGAGCACAGGCTCGGGCAGGAGCTCGAATGCACGAGAACTGATATAGCTGGGAAATGCTTTTTCAACATTTTTTTACAGTGAGTACGCAAACATCTGCTTTTCGTTTTTGTGTGATGTGTAGCATTAGTACAATGGCTTTTGCTGAAATTTCGAATTCATTGCCTACAAGAAGGTTGAAAAACGCTGGGGCTGTCGGGGCCTAGAGCAGTGATCTTCAAACTTCTTCGGGGGGCCCGAAGGATGTCGGGTGGGGGGTAGGGGGTTGATGGGGGCCAGACTCGCTCCCCCTCGGGACATCCTTTGGGCTTCCTAGAGGGGGCAACCCCTAAGTGGGGGGGGGGAGGGGGGTGCCAGACACAATATTTTTACTCTGGGGGGATTTGAAAAAGTATGAATGCCACTGGCCTCGAGAAAGAATTGCCAAACAAGCTCCAAAGGCTTGGAAATCGCATCTGTTCCTCCAGCGGAATAAGCATTAGGATAGAAGCCTTTTTCATTTTAAATGTATTTTTATTATTATTTATATCCGCAAGACTATGCAAAATATAGAATTACAGATGGTTAGCTATCAACAACTGAGTTGCATTTCACTTAGGGGACAGCTGATCCACACCGTGAGTGGAACTCGAGTTTATTTAATTATTGTGTATTTATAAAGTATTACCCCCCCCCCCGCTTCCCCTCAACCTAATCTATACACTTACTCACCACCTATTTATAAAGCGCACTGTACAGCGAAACGTGTTTCCAGGCGATGTCACTCTGAACACTGAGGTGGACTATACATCCCCAAAGTTGATAGTTAACCATCTAAAAGTCTAGCTATCCCATCTTTAATATTGCATGGTGTATACCAGGCCCTGCGTCACCTTTCCACCCCTTTGCTGGCACAAGGGACCAGAATTGTAGAGCAGGGAGGCAGGATGTGACTGTAAACAAAATAAAGATCTCCGTCCCCACCTCAAAAAGGGACATAATTATCAGGTGTCCCTCTCTCTCCGCCCCCTTTTCTTGTGGACTTTCCTTCCCCTCTACAGCACCCTATTGGTCACTTTCTAAAACAAAACATGACTCATCTGGAGTCATAACACCAGGGAAGTGCCATTTCTCTGTTTTCCTCAGGACTCAGGGAGTCCAGGGGAGGCAGAGGAAAGTGATGTAGTCCCTTGCCATGACCAACACATGATCACAACAGTGGATTGGGGAATTCAAAATCCCCACCTGTAGGTCACAGTAAGACGGTTTGGCATTTTGAAACAGACGTTATCCCTAATGACTTCAAATGAAAGCTATGAACAGCATTTTAGGACTTCACTTCTAACAAGCAGGGATATTATACAATATTAATGCTCCAGGGAGCATGGAGCCTTGGTCGTTTTATGGATGAAAAATGTGTGCTCCTCACGGTAAAGGCTCACACTTACATTTAACATGGCGAGACATCCTATGCCAGCTTTTGAATGGTCTGGCAAACTATAGACTTTGCACGCACTATTAGAATGTGTATTTTATTTTATGTTTTATCAATAAACGGTGCAAGAGTATCTAAGCCTTTCTCTGCAGACCAGCAAGCCTTTCGAGAGCAACATTCGAGTTCTTCCTCGCTCTCGAGATCCCAGAACACAAATGAATTTCTCGTAAATAATCTGGCTGCATAGTCTCTGCTTTACACTCTGAGTGATAGCATCTTTTTAATTTATAAAGACTTGAAGGATGAAGTGGACAGTGCACATATAGATGTGACTGTGAACGCACCGGAGCTCATGTTGCTCCAAAATGTTATTTGACGGTGGTGCCGAGGACCTGGTACGTCTGCACTCAGGCATAGCCAGGACCCCGTCGCCAAATTGGTGTTACTTGCATGGATTTGCACTCCACTGTGCAAATGTTATTTTATGTTGATTTATAGCACACACTGCTGCCATTTTCATGGACTTCAGGTGCTCACGTGGCTCAGTAAGGAAAGGTGGGGGGTTGGTTAGTTAGCGGGATAGGACAGTTATTGTGCTCATCTGTTGATGTGTGGCAATCCGGGAGCAATTGGTGTCTGTGGACAGGGCTTGTTGTGTCTTGAAGGGCGGCCTCCAGTGTTTGACTTGTTTGTTGTCTGAGGTGATTGTGATTGTAACTTGGTTAGAGTGATGTGTGGTTTGCCTGTTTTGGTGGGTTCATTTCACTAGCTCTCTGGGCGTGTGTTGTAGGCGAGGAGTGTGTGTTGTGTGGGAGAGTGTTTGCGATCTCTGGTTATTTGTAGTTATGTTATTGTTATTGTTTTCCACTGTGAATGTATCCCTTGTTTCCAGTTTATGGTTTGTAGGAGCAGGGATTGTATGGGCTGGGTGGTCCGTTCATGGGGTGGTTGTTAAATGGTCTGTTTATAACGGTGTGTGTACACCGCCTTTTGCTCTGCACATTTGCAGTGCAGCATGAAAATGAGTAAACGCTGCCTGGCATGCTTGTTTGCCAGGCAGTGTTTACTTTTAATTGTTAATGCACACATGGTAAGCAGCATTCACAGTTACAATTAAACGCTGCCTGACATTAGAGCATATCGGGCAACATTTAATTGTAATTGTACACTGGATCCCTATGGCGTTTGCCTGCTTTATGCTCGTGTATAACGCTGACTGACATCCTAGGGATCTCCAGAATTTGCAGCGGCATGAAAATCCATGCCAGCGCAAATGCTGGAGCATTTGTCTGGCTCAGAGGAAGAAAAGTGGCAGAAACACAAGTTGCGTTCTGCCTTTCCTCTCTGCCACAAAAATGACTGAAAATAGAGAGTGACTTTAAGGGAAGGCGATAAAGCCTTACTCAAGGCTTTTACACCTTTCATTAACATCATGCCCGTATGGAACATCAGCTCCTCTATCGTGTCTTTTTGTGTCCTATGTACTCCGTTATGTGTTCACAATTCTCAGAATTAGGCTTGTTTCAGAGAAATTGAGCTGGGGACCTCATGAAGAAGGAGAATCTGAAATGTCCTGCAATATCGGAGCTCTTAAGAAGCACCTTGTGGATCAGGAGTGGTGTGATTGTGTAAGGACCCATGAAATGATTTGTTGGCTGGAGACATGGGACCTAGAACCCACCTTTTCCCGGGGTTATGAGACATATCAGGTACCAGCATTAAAAGGGACAATGGGTAGGCCATTTGGTGGCCTAGCAATCTGGATCAGTACAGTATTGGATCTGTGGATAGAGGTAATAGATACAGGATCGCCGGATTTACAGTACCTGATACTAAGGGACAAGGCAGTAAATCGGGTTTCCCAATGTAATATATATAATAGAGTTTCTCCTAATGATCAGCCAAACTCTATTACCTTGGCAAGGGATCTTGTTACAACTAAGTTGGGGAAACCCAACCATAGTATTCTTATCGCCGGTGAGCCCGATGTTCAAATTGAGCCTCTTAAAGACCTGGAGGAGTTGTGGGAGGATTTGGATGAGGTATGGAAGATACCTGTGTTGGTTCCCCCTCCTCGGAAGAGAAACCACCCCTGAGCACTTAAAAGTGCCGCTGCACTATTGGGGCTGGGACTGATGGCATGTAACAGCCGATTATCGAAAGATCAGCCCGAGGCCTACATTTGAGGGGCATTGCAGCTCCTCCCATATTGATTATATACTGTCTTCAGTGGAGCAATGGGATAGGATGAAGGACTTTGAGGTCCTGGAAGTGGAGGGGAGTGACCATAAACATGTATGTGTCAAAATGTCCAAACGGAGGGGGGGGCCTAACTATAATATCAATGTAGGTCAACCGCATGCCGCCCCATTATGTAAACAGGGGACTGTCAAAAAACGAATTCAGTGGACCGATCTCGACCTGACATTAGTTAAACCTATGATATGTAAGGATAAAGTCCCTTTAATAAATAACATGGTACAGACAAATATGGGGGATATAGACCTTATATCGGTCCTTTGTGTCAAAGCCAACTAAAAGTTTAAAAAAAATAAGGCAACCGTATGTTGCCCCTGGTTTGACAGGGAATCTAGACAGCCAAAGACTGCCATCCTAAATTGTCTAAAAAGTAGACAACCTAAGGACAAATTAGAGTTCTGAGGGCTGATTACAAAGCTATATTAGTAAAGAAGAAAAACACTTTTGCCCAGACAAAATGGGATGCCCTGCTGGAGGCAGGATCCAAGGGGGACACAAGAACATTCTGGAGGTTAGTCAATGGCTTAGACGATGACCGAGAAAAGGGAGCGGTTACCGAAATAAGCCCGTCCACATGAACTAACCATTTTGGGGTGTTATATACAGAACAAAAAGATATGGAAGGGCAGTTCCCTTTCATGGGATAGGGGAGGAGGTGGATGTTACAAGCAGGCTCCTTCAATTAGAAATGAAAGAGGTGTGTGAGGCAATAATTAAACAGAAGTGGGATAAGGATGTAGGCCCCGACCTCATTCCCACAGACCTCTTTTAGGATGAACCGATGATATGGGTCCCCATGTTATGGCTCCTCTTTAACGCGTGCCTGAGATTGAATTGGGTCCCCCCCTCATGGCGTATGGCAATCATAATTCCTATATATAAGAAGGCGGTAGGCACGACCCATTCAACTTTAGGTCAATATCATTGCTAGATGGAGTGGGAACAATTTTTGCTAAATCAATCTGTGTCCACCTGCAGGAATGGGTAATCCAAAATTATATAACTGACCACCCCCAGGTGGGATTCCAACCGAGAGTCACTACATTAGATCAGGCATTAAGACTCCACCTTGTCACTCAGAAGTATGCAGCATTAAAGAAGATGAAGGTGTATTCTGCCTTTGTGGACTTGAGGACAGCATTTGACTCTGTCAAGGATAGCCCTTTGGAAAATATTGGCTAAAAGAGGAGTTCTCCCGGGTTGCTTAAAATAATAGTACAGCTTTATACAGAAAATAAAGTAGCTGTAAAATGGGATCTGGGGGGTGAAATAACTGAGCTGTTCGATGTCCAAAGAGGAGTCCGACAGGGCTGTATTTTGGCCCCCATACTTTTCCTGATATACATGGATGAGGTGGTGGCCCATGTAAGAAGGGAATGCTTCGACCCCCCCCCCCCAAATTGGGAGTAGATAAATGTCCCCTACTGCTTTTTGCCGATGATGCAGTTTTTCTGTCCATCGCCCGTAATGAAGCGTTCCAGGAGAAATGCACAGAGTTGTCTTTGGAAATGAATATGTCCAAGAGTAAGATCCTGATATTCCGTCCAAAGTTTTGTAAGTACACTAGAATGTTGGTTCAGGTCAAGAATTTTGTCCTAGAACAAGTACAGGAATATGATTATTTGGGCATATGTTTTAATGGTACAACGTCCTTTCATCGCGGGACGTTTTTTCACTGGGTTTTTTTACCGTAAATTTTTTAAAGAAAAAAAACATTGCATTTTTTGGGGGGGGTAGAAAATTATATATATGGGATGTGGGGATTAGGGAATAGATCAAAATTGCAAGTGAAAGGGGGTTAGGGGGGTCCCCCTAAAATAAATTTAAAACATTCAATGGTTTTTTTCATTAAAACATTCACGGTAAAAAAACGATGAAAAAACATCCCGCAATTAAATGACATGGAACCGTTTTAATGATGTTTAGGAACTGGCCCTTTAAGTAAAGAAAGCCACCCTGAAAATGGACAAATATGGGGGGGTATAACAAGATATTTCTATAGGCTTGGGCAAGGTGCGGTCTCACCAGCAATAAAAATGTTATCTATCCAGGCCAAGGCAGAGTCGAGTTATGGAGCTGAATTATGGAGACACGCTGATTGTCATAGTTTGGGCTCAGCAGAACAAACAGTCCTTAAGAAATTACTGTGCCTACCAAAATCAGCTCCAGCTAACCAAATGTATTTAGAAGTGGGACTAAGCACAATACAACAAGAGGTTTATTTTAGAGCTGCTGTTTGTTGGCTTTGGATCTGGTCACTCCCGGAGCGTAATACCTACTAAAGCATGTACTTGACTCAGAGGGTGGTAGATCCATCCCGTGGGCGCGGCAAGTAAAAAATTAATCAGATTGTTTGGGGTTGATAAACTTATGGCACAGCCCACATTGCATAACAGAGGGGCATAGAGCTACCGCTAAGGAGAAAGTAAGACAATTTATTGAAACAGAATTAGTTGCCAATTGTACTAATTCTACAGGGGGAATGTTATATCTGGAAAGCAAGACGGGTTGGGGTCTCGAAACATACCTTGATATGGTAAGGCGAACTAGCGCACGTAAACTGTATGTTAAGTTTAGAATCGCCAACTTACCTCTGGCAAATGTCATTAAGAAATGGTCTACAAACGGTAATGCTGCCTGTCCCTTTTGCTTATCAGTAGAAGGAACCCTGACACTCTCTCAGTTTTTTTGTAAAGCCTATAGTGCGCCTAGCCACAGATTTGTGGTCTGATTGTTTATAGCAAGTGGTACGGCAACAACAGTAGATGCATTAAGGTACCTCAGAAAATGTGATGTGATCAAAGTGGTGTATTGTATATCTACCTTTCTCACGTGCGCTTGGTGGATAAGAGCAAAAAACATCAACGAACTCGACCTAATGGTTTGATTTTTATCTATGAACGTATGAACTTTTTTAAACAGCATTGTGTTTATTGGATATAGGTTTTTTTTTCATTGGAACCTCGCCTGTGCAATATTTTATGATGTGCTCACAGGAAATTGCATACCATTCCACTAACAATGTCCCCTCCATGTGCTTGTGATTTCAGTCGTAGTTTAATTACATATTGCCACCAATCCTATAGTATTACCCCCATGAATAAATACCACTGGCCATTATTATTAATTGCTCTGGTAGAATCTTAATGTCAATCTATTAGAGCCAAGACTAGGTGCTTGCAAGTGTAACATGGCACTGCTGAATGACCTCCATCGGGGGTGGGATGTTTTGAACACATCACCCCAGCTCTCAACCATCGTTACTGGCTCCCTGTGGCTAGCTGCATTAGTTTCAAGTCACTTTACATTGCCCATTAAGCCACCTGTGGGACAGGATCCCCATTCATCCTGGAAACATTGATCAATAACCAATGTCACGCACTGTAGATCTAGCTCCAAAACTACTTTTGAAGGCACATAGGTTTTTGCAAAATCGGGACCGGGAATGTATACATTTTGGTAATTACTGCAGAACTCTGAATTCTCTAGCTCCAGCCCCTTTCCGCATGCCCACCGACCTTGCATATTGTTGGGTTTTGGAAACCAGGCTCTCTCGTCACACAATCTAGATTGCCTATTGTCTCTGTTTACTCAATAGCATGAAGCGCCAAGTGACCTTTGGATGATACTGTGCAGGAAATACTGAATGCCTCAAATGGTTTGTTGAATGAAGAGTCAGAGATCAGAAGGCAAAATCCACCATTCGTCACTATCTATCTGAACTTTTGGTCATCAGCCGAACTTTCACTTCAGATATCATCAGCTTGTGAAAGTGTTGGCCCTTTCTAAGATCAGAGTGTAGAGCTGATGTATTTAATAGGGATTTCCAGCAGTAATACTGTAACCCATGGTGGTAGTTATACTACTGAGGGGATGGGGGGAGGGGGCAGAGTAGTGGGGCCTAAGCATGCACAAAGCAGAAACATACATCAATCACATGACAGTTGTTGCCATAGTTATATTTCAGCTTCCAGTATTATTCTGGTATTCTACTAGCAGGTACCACCCATTACAAGAAGAAATTCCAGAGCTGAGAACTTTGCAAGTTGCTCAGATCCACAATTGAGGGTCGCCCCCTGCAAAAATGAACCTTCTCCTGACTCCACAATCACTGCTACTTCTAATGTCATTACAGAACTGGTGGAGGTAGAGGGTACTGCACCCGAATAGGACCAGCATAAAGTGGTCGTATGTTAGGTGTACTCAGTGTCACGTTGATGGGATTCCATGGCGTCTGCCAACATCTAGAAAGATGGTCCAGTAGCACTCCTCAACAACAGAATAGGAGCACGCAGCCCACCGCCACCCAGCGGTCTCCCCTTTTTCTTCACCCAAAAAACATCTTCAACACTTATCTCTTCTAAATTCACCTCTTCATTTAATTCTTCATGTTTTTACTTTATCTGCAACTTCACATATTTAAGTTTTGGTGTAGGATCATGTTTATAGTTAGAGATAGGGTTAGAGTTAGGATCAGGGTGAGGGTAAGGGTTTCGTTGTGGGTTAGATTTAAAGGTACAGTCAAGTAAAGGGTTAGAAATAGGGAGTAGGAGGTATAGGCAAGAATATGGGTAAAACAAGAAGGTAGTATTACAGGGGGAGCTCCTCCTGTACGGATGAAATGATTTTTGAAAGAATAAGAGGTTTAGAGCTAGCATTATGGTTACAGTTACTAGCAGGTTTAGGGAAAGGGTTTAGTTTAGAGTTAGATTTAAGGGTAGGTGTAAGGAAAGGGTTAGAGTTATGGGTTTGGGATATAGGGGAATGATATGGTTAGGGGTAAGTTTAAGGGAAGGGATATGGTTAAAACTAGCTGCAAGGTTAGGTTTCGGGTTAACGGTGGGGCTCAGGGCAGCCCGTGCATAATGGGAGAGGAGGAACAGACTCGTCTGAACCCTTTCCTATCATGGACGAGCCGTGCCAGCCCTGTGGAAGCACAGAACACTCCCTTAGCTGCTTGGTGCAGCTGAGGGAGCACTCCCGGGCTGGCTTAAACTCTTAAAGGGAATAGTGGTTTCCCTTTGACAGTTTAGTTCGCCAGCATGCATGATGCCCAATGGGACATGCAAAAGCAGCAGCCTTTTGATTCACCAGCCTTGCATGACCCATTGGGGATACAAGCTGGGGAACTGCACTGTTGTATGTGTGAGGTGGCGCTCCTGCGCCTCCCCACACATGCAAATTGATCAGGGCACAGCATCAGAAGTGCTCAGCTCCTGCATGCATGTGCAGGAACCAGGAAGCGCTCTTTGCTTCCTAATTCCTGTTCATGCTGCATGGGATCCAGAGGGCTTTCTTGGAGGTCTTGGAGCAGAGTCCGGACTGGGGCTGCATGCAGGTAAGTTTTGTTTAACATTTTGATTATGTAATGTGTGTGTGTGAATGAGTTTATGAGTGAGTGAGTGAGTGAGTGAGTGAGTGAGTGAGTGAGTGAGTGAGTGAGTGAGTGGTGTATGTGTGTTTGTTCTGGGATGGGGAGCTGATTTTGGCAGGTGTGGGCGAGGGAGCAGTTGAGGCATGGAAACAACAGCATATGAACTGGGTATCATGATCGATGCCCATAAAAATGGTGTAAACAATGGTATGTAGTATTTATTACATGGATAGATTAGCATTTTGGAGAAGCTGGAATAGCCATTTGTTACTGTGGCATGACATTTTTGCTGGGCATCTATGATAAAGCAAGGATATTATGTGTTATTACATGGCTAGACTGGAATGTTTAGGTCGGCCAGTCTAGCCATTTCCTACCGTGGCATGACATCAAGAGACTGAGCGTACGTCCGTTGATGTTAGTTGTAACCTCCCCGTTTTAGACAATTGTTAATAAAACAGTACTTTGCCATCTTCTTTAGTTGGTTCCATTATTTGGACTCAGAATTATTTTGCTGTAATCCCATCCATTCCATATGCATTTTCCTAAGGGCCATATGCTCACATGGTAGCAGTGCGGATGGTTTCAAGATCCAAACCAGTTTAGCTCAAGAATTACGGACGATCGGGCATCCTCTGCCATTAGCTGGGAGATTGTGACTTTCCTGTGGAGAGTGACGGATAGAAATAAACTTGCAAGAAGAATCGAGATGGTGGGCAGGTCCCTCATTGAAGAAATCCCTGCTTGGTTCCACTGGCGCTCTGCGGATGGAAGGCAAAGTGGTCGGATTGAAGGAGGAGTTGATACTGAAGGCCTTGGGTTGATTAACGAATGTAAGTAGATTAAGGGAAATGGCAATATAAAGGGGCGGGATTGTGATATTTTGAGGAACAGGAAATTGTGTGTAGATAAAGGAACGCCTAAGTAATCCTATTTCAAAGGAGATAAAGAAGACGTTTCAAACTCCAAACCGAATATTAATAAAGGAGAATATGCACAGTCAGGACTGAAAGGTGACATCCTAAACCCTGTATAGGGTAAAATAAGTAGAGGCAAGAGAAGTATACCTCTTATTATAAATGGTTATAAATAAGGGAAGGTGATCACGGGGGCTATTCATGTGTATTGTGTCATTCTTTTGAGTATTATTTGTTGTGTGAAGTTTTAAGAAAAAAACATTAGAAGATTAGAAGTGACAAATGTTTGAAAGAGACGTGTAATGAACAATTGGTGCCAATCAAAAGACAGATAGGTTGTTTAAACAAAAGAGGATTGAGCAGTGATTGATGGTGCTTGCTCATATTTGTTGTTTTAAAACTAAAAGTGGGGATACGAGTTAAATAAAAGGTTTATTAACAATCTGGTAAGGATCGACAGTCAATCGCAGCTTGTCATTATGGAGGACACTCCTCTCATGCATCTTTGTAAGACACTACCAAAACATACACCCAAGCTCAAACAGTACAGTGCATAATGGGTAAAGGGCCCAGCTGATAAAATGTTCATGCCATGGGGGGGGCGTGGCTACAGGGCCATGTAAGGAGACGTGTTCCCGGAGGAGCTCAGCTGATCCTGCACCAATCTGTACCAAAAGTGCACATGCTGTCAAACGGGATATTATATCGTACCTCCTATTGCAATGAATATATGTATATTGGCCTACGTCAAGCTGCTTATAGGCCACTTGCGAAGAAATCCATGTTGCAAGGTCCTGACCATAGAAGCAATGTAAGCCGCCATTTTAGGTCAAATCCGCCATTTTGGGTTCTCTCCGTAAAGTCACCCTGTGAGTTAAAATGGTGGACAATGTCATTCCAAAATACAACATGGCCGTCTTGACCTCTGTGTGTAATTAATATGTAACTTGCCTGCAGGCCACTTGTTGGGGTCGTGAAATGAGACATTGTCCTTCGCTGACCTGTGTGTAAAGGATTACTCGTGCCAATGAAACTAATCCGCGAGCATATGTTAAGAACAATGTATCCAAATACTGAACTAAGAACACTTGTTTAACTACATTGTATTAATGTTTGAGAAGACCTGCATAAGAAATCCTAAAATACACTGTTACCATGTAGACTTGTTGGCGAATGTATTAAAGGCAATCCCTATGCATATAGATGTGTGAACTCGGCATGAACCCTAGATCAGTAATGTATTAGAGGAATATTAACCCGTAGTAGGGTTGGACATCATGTTCGCAAATGGTATAAAAGAGCAACAAATTCTAATGTACAGCCCCACTCACTGAGCACACCGAACCATGCTGGAGTTCGCTGTGTTGTACTGAGGGCCGATAGCTATCTGATTTTGTTCTGTCCTTTGTAACTGTTCAGTATAAATTAAAGATCTTTGTATGTTCCTTCGTAACCCGTGTTCCGTGTATTTCCTTTTGGGGTACTCAGCCAAGATATTTTAACTTTGTTTTCACAGTTGGCGCCCGAATAGGGACCCTCAAGATTGATGCCGGATTGCCGAAGGTTGACACATGCTATCGGACCGGGATCGGACGGTGTGACAAAATAAGGGGCCCTTCTGAATGAGACGCGACACTTCAGCAGCGCTGCACGACCCGATCCCTGGATGATTAGCTTGTGGTCCGAGACGGCATCTTGACGAGGGTCCACTTATTGAGGCGGGCAGATTTGCCAAAATCACCAAACACGAGGTAAGATTAGTTAGGTAAGATTCTTTGTAATCCGATCGGACCTCCTTCGGATTGATCAGGTGAGTCGTGACCCGATTCTTAAATATCCTGATGATTTGATTTTGGCGTATTGTATGTGCAGACACAATTATTGACCAGGTAACACCGATAATTTGATATGCCTGGGAAATTGTCTACCTGCTTCAGGGCGTTATTCCGCAGCGATAGACAATCTTTGGAATTTAGCCATTCAGCACCACAGGAGGGGTCGCCGGCATGTACTATGTACTGTAAGCATGCCATTGGAAGTATAGTATATAATGATATTTGGCACAGACAAACCAGACATGCCTCCAAACTTCAGTGGCCAATCAATGGTAGTTTTGAAATACCTCGTTTGGATTATTAAGAGTTGATTCTATTAAAGAAAAAGGCTAGACCTGCAGCATTTGATGTTTTGCAGAATTGGAAAAAAGAAGCGTTACAGCAACTTAAGAGTAGGGAAAAACACGCGCGCCGTCATAAAACGAACGCCGAAAAAGCATTGTTGTATGACCAAGATAAACAGTCTGAGTCAGCTATGAATATGTATAGGGCTTTCTCACTTGCCATTCAGAAAATCTATCCTTCTAAATCTATCCTTTCTGATGAACTTATTGACAAATTGTTAAATGAAAGAAGGCCTGGTGCCTCTGCGCCACCTCTGTATGTTCCCCTTCCTGCTGCTTTGCCTCTTCCTGCTGCTTTGCCTCTTCCTGCTGTTATTCCTGCTCTTCCTGCTGTTGTTCCTGTTGTTCCTGCTCCTCCTAATTTTCCTCTTCCTCCAGTTGTTGTTCTTCCACCTATTCCACCACCCCTTCCTATTGCACCAATAACAGTACCTCTATTGAATTTGCCTGCTCCCCCTGTTCCAAGTGGTCCTGTACCGCTTGTAGTTGATCAGGGTGCAGGGTCAAGGGTTGTCACTCGCAATACTGTACCACCAGAGAAGAAACGTGATTTGATTGCATGGGCTAAGCATTGTATGGAGAGAGATGATCAAGCTAATGTTTTTGCCACACTTTTTAATATGGAGAATTTTCCTGAGAAAAATGTTTTTATTGAAGGTTTAGGGATTCATTTATGTGTAATGTGGGGCAAATTAAATAATACAGATCTCCCGCAAGGATTAAGGGATCTAAATACTTTAGCGTTTTCAAGAGACACTGTGGAGAAAGTAAATGAGCATGTCGAGAGGTTATTTGAGTATAGAAAGGAGTTGGAAAGGTTACAGAATGAAGATGACGAGGGGGAAAGTATGTATGTACAGAAACAGTTCCTTCCTTGTCGAAAATGGATATCTGAGGAAGCACGAATTTGTACAAAAGACACGCTTAGAGGGATTTCAGATATGTCGATAACTCCAGTTGAGGTATATGACACATACAGTCAGTATACGCCAGAAATGCAGAGGAAAGTGATACGGGTAATGATAGAGTACCTACAGGATGATTGTGTGAAGAGAAAAATTAGTTGTCCCACAGAGTTATTGAGTATTTATAAGAGAGCTTTTTCACTTGACACTTCTTCGACTGCTTTAGCGCTCGACTTAGCTCTGTTGCTTAGTAAGCGTTCGGAGTTGCCTATTTCTCAGTTGCCTATGAGAGAGGTTCCTCCGACATTTGTCCCGAAGGTTGAGATTGCGGCTGATCCTGCAACAAATCCAGTTGCTTTGAGCATTCCTGCACATTATGTATCACAGTTTGTTCACGTCCCGTTCTCAAGACAGGAAGTGAATACTATTAGACAATCTATTCCTGATATTAGGAAAAATCCGACAGGATTCTATAAAGAAATAGAGTCTGTCTTGCAGTCCTCAGTATTCACCCTAGGTGATATTGATTTGTTATTTCCTGTACTTCTGCCCGTAGATTTGTGGAAACAAGTTAGGGCTATAGACGACGTGCCAGGGTTGGGAGATACATGGGTTAACATAACTAGACTCGATGGAGAAAGGCCAGCTGGTGAAAGACCGCCCCAGGTGATACTAACTTTGCCTGATAGAATCATTGCAAAATTGAAAACCATAATTCCTGAGAAAATAATTATTTGGGACAAACTTATGGCCTGTGTCCAAGGGAAGTCTGAGGGTGCTACCGAGTTCTTTAATCGGTTCGAACAGGTATTCTCGGATTTCAGCGGACAAGACTTAGGCACAGAGTCTGGGAAAAGATTATTTGTGGCCAAATTTGTGCGTGGATTGCTGCCTGACATCCAGTCACAAATTATGTCTTCTGAGAGTGCTTGGCAGGCGAAGTCCCAATCAGAAGTACTGCACATGGCTCAGTACTACGAGAATCGTGTCAACAATGAAAAAGATAGATTTGAGAAGCGAAAAGGTGATTTAAAGACTAAAGTATTATTACAGCAAATTGTTAGAGGCCCCAGAGGGGGTAGCTCGCATATTCGAGGTCAGTACATTCCGCAAGGGAATGTGCCCTTGGGTCCTGTGAACATTAACCAGTGTGCCTATTGTCGACAAGAGGGTCATTGGCGTGCACAATGCCCCGTCCTTCGACAGAGGTCGAATAACACATTTGGAAATATGGGTAGATGATCCAGAGGTCGCCCGGGTATAGGGGGCCCTGGTAGAGGTCAGTTTACACAGGATCCTCAGCAACCTTTTTCACAGGATAATCAGACTCTGAGTGTGGATACCAGAAACATATTTGATCATCCTTCTGCTGCATATCTATCTGAAGAGCTTCCTTTTGATGATATTCTGTTTCGTTAGGATTGCCCAAGCAGGGTTTGGAACCTACACCTATTCCCGTCAATCAGAAAGGTCCCTACGTTGAAACGGTAGTGGGAAATAGGAAACATCAGTTTATGATAGATACTAGAGCACAGAAGTGTTCCATTGATCATTCTCGGGTTCCAAACATTCCACTGTCAGGGCAAACCAATGTTTCTGTACGGTTTTCTGGCACACCAGTTGTTTGTCCAGTTTCTTCACCGGTACCTATTTCTTTGGGTCCCTTTACGGACCACTGTCCATTTCTGTTGACTTCGAATTGTGGAGAGAATTTGCTGGGGTTGAATCTATTGAAAGAATTCAATGCAGTAATTCATTGTTCTTCTGACGGAGTGTGTTTGACGATTTCACCACAGCAACTTTCTGTCTCTCAATTCTTAACCAGACCTTTGCCGCTAGAATTCATTGATGTACCAGAGTGCTTATGGGCAAGTGACGACAATGATGTCGGTGTTTTACAGATTGAGCCCGTTAAGATAGTCTTGAAACATGGAATTGAGCTGCCACGCATTCCACAGTATAAGATTTCAGTTGAGGGCGAGCAAGCTTTGAAATGCATTGTTTCAGATTTTGTGCATCACGGGGTGATTGAGGAAATTTCAGGAAGTTTGTGCAATAGTCCGATTTTACCCGTGTACAAAAAAGGCGATAATGCAATTCCATTCCGTTTCATAATTAATTTACATGCCATTAATAAAGTCGTCGCGCCGCAATTTCCAATTGTGCCTGATGTGACGACAATATTAACCATGATTCCAGCTACAGCTACTTACTTTAGCGTTGTGGATCTGAAGAATGCTTTCTTTAGTATTCCTATACACAAGGACAGTAGATACTTGTTCGCGTTCACCTTAGGGGACGCTCGTTCACATTTACTTGTGCACCTCAAGGTTACACAGAGAGTCCTAGCATCTACAGTAGGGCTTTGAAAGAACAGCTTGATACCCTTGAATTGCCCTCTACTTGTACATTGCTTCAGTATGTTGATGACTTGCTTTTAGCTGCAGACTCTGAGAGTGCCTGTAAGGAGGGCACTGTGTTGTTGCTTATTCATCTAGCTAAACATGGTCACAAAGCTTCGCTTAAAAAGTTTCAATATTGTTGCCAGGAGGTCGCCTATTTAGGCCATCTCCTGTCAAAGGAGGGAAGAAGATTGACACCTGAAAGAATAAAACACATTTCTGGCATGTCTGTTCCAAATACACAGAAGGAAGTTAGAGCCTTGATAGGTATGGCTTCTTACTGTTGGTTGTGGATCCCAAACTTCTCACTAGGGATTAAACCGATGTTGGCTTTGACAAAGAAGGGCATTTCTTCGCCATTGCCGTGGAACACAGAGCACCAGCAATCATTTGATTTGCTCAAGACTGCATTATGCTTGGCACCAGTTTTGGGCACACCAAACTATGAAAAGGCCTTTGTGTTGTTTGTGCATGAATGTGATGGATGTGCTTTGGCTGTATTAACGCAGGAACATGGAGGGAAGAATAGGCCGTGCAGCTACTTTTCTTCCGCCCTTGATCCTGTAGCATGCGCTTTGCCAAGATGTTTGCGAGCTGTCGCTGCTGCTGCTGCGTCTGTAAAACAGAGTGATGGGATGGTCCTAGGACATGATCTAACCCTGATGGTGCCTCACTCTGTAGATTATCTACTGAACCGAACCCAAACACAACACCTCATTTCCGCACGGTTGACGAGATATGAATTGATCTTGTTTGCTCCTCACATCCAAATTAAGAGGTGTTGTGTTCTTAATCCGGCTGAACTCCTACCTTTCCCGCAAGGTACTGCTTGCGGCGATGAAGAGTCACATGACTGTCTGTATACTACCGAACAAGAGACAAAGGGTAGAATTGATCTAAAAGACACTCCTTTGAACAATCCGCAAGGAGAGCTGTTTTGTGATGGCTCCTGCTTCAAACTTCCGGATGGTACATCCACAGCTGCTTATGCAATCACCACATTGAGCACGGTCGTGGAAACCAAGAGAATCACGCATAACTCCGCGCAGGCCGCAGAGATTGTAGCATTGACCCGAGCTTGTGAACTTTCCGAAGGGCTTACAGTAAACATATATACGGATAGTCAGTATGCTTTTGGGGTGGTTCACAACTTCGGGAGACTTTGGTCAGTGAGAGGGTTCTTAACTTCACATGGTACCAAGATCCAACATGGCTCCCTAATAGTACAACTGCTCTTAGCGCTTGCGCTCCCTATTCAGTTAGCTGTCATAAAATGTGCAGCACATCGAAAGATTACAGATGATAGAGGAAAACGGAATGCTTTCGCTGATCAGACAAACTGCTACCGATTTCTTTACAGAGATGTATGTCTCAAGGGAGACTGCAAATGCCTATGCAATGGATGAGGGTGTTGGGTCTGTACGGGATATCCAAGCCGATGCCACGTTAGAAGAATCCAAGATGTGGGCTGAAGGCTTGGGGAAACTCGATGATGGTGGGTGTTGGGTGGACATAGTCGAAGGGAAATGGCTACTCCCTGATGCCTATGTAATGATGATGGTCGTCATGGCCCATATGCATATATGTGCCCAGAAAGTTACGAAAATGTTAGAGAAATGTGGGCAAATGACAACATTTTGAAAATTGCCCAGCGCTATGTTCAGGGCTACATGATTTGCCTGCAACACAATGTGGGAAAGGGGACATCAACTCCAAGGGGAAGTTTTGGGCCACCCTCTGTCCCCTTCGAAGTCATTCGCTTTGATTTTATTGAAATGGAACAGTGCAATAATATGAAGTATGTATTAGTTGTCATCTGTGCCTTTAGCAAATAGGTTGAGGCTTTCCCTGTCAAAGATGCTACAGCCATGACTACTGCAAAAACCATGTTAAAGGAGTATTTTCCGCGGTTCGGGATACCAAGAGTCATCTGGTCAGACAATGGTCCACATTTTGTCGCTGCTGTAATTCTGCAGATATGTGCGGCATTACAGTTCGACAAACGGTTCCATGACCCTGAGGGAGTTGGAGGCGGATGAGCGGAGAGCTCGAGAAGGAAGATATTTAGGGACAGAGAGTTGAAGGTATTGAGGCCCCAGGCCCCAGAAGGCCTTGTGGACGATGCAGAGGGTTTTGAACTTAATCCTCGTAGCCACTGGGAGCCAGTGCAGAGATTTCAGTCCTGGATAGATACGATCTCTGGGCTTGAGGCCAAGGACAAGTCTTGCAGTCCTGTTCAGGATAGGTTGCAGAGGGTGGAGAGTAGAAGCAGGCAGATATAGAAAGAGGTTGTTGCAGTAGACCAGCCTATAGAGCTCCAGAGACAGTGAGCTTCTGGGGGAAGGAGAGGAAAGGAAGAATAACTCTTAGGAGGTGAAGCTGGTATTGTGACTTCTTAGTGACATCAGAGATGTGATGGGAGAAGGAGAGTGTGGAGTCGAAGATGACACCAAGGTTTTTTTGCCTTGCAGTTGGGAGCAGGAAGAGGGCCAAGAGAGACCGGCCAGAGAGCTGCAGGAAAGGGGGGAGCCAGCGTGCCGATGAGGAGAATCTCAGTCTTACTGGCATTAAGGCAGAGGTCATTGGCGGCACACCAATCCTGGATAGCAGACAGACAGTCAGAGATTAGGGAAGGAGAGGAGGAGGCTGAGGTTAGCCTGGAAATGAGCTGGGTGTCAACCGCATAGCACTGAAAGTTGGGGCAGAGAGCGGCGATGAGATGGGCAAGGAGTGCTAGGTATTGGTTGAACAGCCAGTGAGAGAAGTTAGACCTCTGGGGGACACCACAGGTAGAGAAAAAGATAACAGAAAGGAAGGACCCAAGTTGGACCTGAGAGGGTCGGTCAGAGAGGAAAGAAGTCAGCCACACCAGATCCTGACCAGTGATCCCTAGGTTGTCACGGAGACGGTTGAGCAAGATGGCATTGTTGACCGTGTCAAAGGCAGAAGAGAGATCAAGCAGGATGAGGACACATGGGGTGTTAGCATCAAGGTTGGAGAGCAGGTCTTCACAGATGTTCAGGGGAGCAGTTTCCGTGCTTCTGGCAGCTCTGAAGCCAGACTGATGATCATGAAGACAACCAACAGCTTCAGTGTGGAGATTAAGCTGGGAGATGGCCGGTTTCTCCAGGAGCTTGCCCACGAAGGGATTGATGGAGATTAGAGATTACATCAAACCCAATAAGATTATGATGTACTTGAGAAGACAAAAAATAGATATAGCACTGTTACAAGAAACCCACTTGACCAAAGCGAAACTAGAAGTGATAAAGAAGAAATGGAAGGGTACCACGGTGGGAGCTACATACTCGATATATGCTAGAGGGGTTCTCACATGGATAGAACCTCACGTCCCTTTCAAATTGTTACACCAAGAGGTGGAGACAGATGGGAGAATGGTACTGTTGAAGGGGCTAGTGGGTAACAAAGAGGTGAATATTATTAACGTTTACACCCCAAATAATGACACTACAATGTACTTTAGAAACTTGTACGCCAAGATCAGCCCGTATATTGATGAAGCAGTTATAATGGGTGGAGATTTCAACTGGACCCCAGGCTGGATAGATCTGATGATAAGGTAACCAAGCCGAACCCGGCGGCGAAAGCCCTAGCTACACTTGTACAGGATTTTCAATTGACTAAGATATGGAGAAGGCTTCACTCACAACACAGGGGGTACTCCCATTATATAGCCCCACATGACTTGCACACCAGGCTGAATTACATATTCGTGGCCAGAACCTTGGTAGAGGAAATAAAAAGCGCAGAGTACAAAGCAGCAGTCCTATCGGACCATGCAACGTTGGTCGGACCGTGGCAGGTCTCTCCGCCCAGGCCAAAGATACCAAAGTGGAAGCTTAGAGCTGAAGCATTAAAAGACACCATATTTAGAGAAGATTTGAGGAAGTCCATAAAGGAATACTTTGAATTAAACACAGGAAGTGTGAAGTCGGCCGGCACACTGGGAATCATTTAAGGTGGTGGTGAGAGGGAAAGCGATCGCGAGGTCGAAAGAGTTACAAGTAGGTATAAGGGAGGAACTGCAAAACACGGAAAGGGAGATCGAGGATAAAATGCAAGAGTGGGTGGATTCCCCAGGTGGGGCAAAGGTTATGCGACAATTACAAGAAAAATGCAAAGCCCACTGTGAAAGATTAAGTAACTTAAACTATAGGAGATACATAGAAAGACAGCATGCAGAAGGTGATAAACCGGGTATACTGCTGGCCTGGCTGTGTAAGAGTGAGGCCCCGAAACAGGTGATTTGAGAGATACACAGGGGTGACGGCATAGTAGAGGACACCCACGAAGAGGTGAACAAATGCTTCTATAGATACTACCAGGAATTGTACGCAGACAAGATTGAGGAAGAGGAAATTGATATATGGGAAACACTGGAAGAGATCAAGCTGCCTAGGCTTGAGGAAACAGATAGAGAGAGATTAGATACACCACTCACACTGGAAGAATTGGAACAAGTAATCCGGACCTTACCCACTAATAAGGCCCTGGGAGCAGATGGTCTTCCGAGCAAGTTTTATAAAACGTATATGACTGACCTACTCCCACCGATGTTGGCTGTGATGGCAAATAGATCGAAGCCGATGATAAACACCCTGGTACATCATGACCAAACGGGATATGTGCCCCGGAGGTGCATCTCCAATTATCTCTGGAGGCTACATCATATTATAGACCAGACAGCGGGGAACTCCCAAGAAATAGCGATAGTCTCACTAGATGCGGTTAAGGCCTTCGATTCGGTCAAATGGCCATGGTTGATGGCGGTTTTGAGAAAATGCCGGATGGGACCAGCATACCTGAAGTGGGTTGAATTACTCTACAGCGAACCAGTAGCTCGAGTCCGGATGGGATTGATTGTTTCGGAATGTTGGACTCTGGGCAGAGGTATCAGGCAGGGATGCCTCTGGTCCCCGATGCTATTTATTTTAGCATTGGAACCTTTGGCGATATACCTAAGGCACCATTATGGTGAAGTGGGCATTAAAATGAAAGGGGGGCAGCACTTGATATCGCTGTACACAGATGACATGTTGCTGTATCTACAATATCTCGAAGAAAATATGCAATGTATCCTGGAGGTATTGGAACGGGTCAGCATGATTTTTCTGTTGCGGAAAAGTCAGCGACGGAAAAGTTTGCATGAGAAATGTGCAAATTACAAAAGGTTTGCACATTTCCCAGGTAAACACGCATTCAAAACCTTAAATACCCACACCCCCACCCACACCGACAACATACCCACAATACTCCGCCACCCACACCCTCAAAAAACCCCCGCCCACACCCCCAACATAAACAAACCCTACTTACCTTTTTTACACGCTGAGTCCCTGCAGCGCCAGTTCCCTTTCACTTCCGTGATCGGGACCCAGCGCCGCAGGGTCCTTTTTTTTATTTTGTTTTATATATTTTTTTCGGGAGCTGCAGGGGTGTCCCCCGCAACGCCTGCTCACTATACCACACAGTATAGCGAGAGGGGTGCTGCAGGGGAAACCCCTGCAGTCCTGTTTTTTTTTTTTTGGGTGTTCTGCGGGGGTGTCCCCCGCAACACCCCGCTCACTATACCACACAGTATAGTGAGCAGGATGTTGCGGGTGACACCCCGCAGCCCCCGCAGTCCTTTATATTTTGTACTTACCTACAATGCTATCACCAACGGTTCGATCTCTTGGTGTTCGAACCTTTACCACAGTTGACTATTGTACATCACTTTCGCTTACTACAGGAGAAGAACAAAAAGAAGAATGAGAACAGGAAAGTGGAGGAAGCTAAGTTAGTTCAGAAAAAATTGTCAAAGTTTGCCATAGAAGGGGCAGTATTGACAAGCTGAGTAAGGAGTAGGAATGCAAGAAGCAATGGGTATATCGCAAGTAAGCCGGTCAAGTGGCACAGCGAGTAGAGCGCCCGCTTTGACACCCGTGCAGAGCCTGTTAACGCAGGTTCGAATCCCGGCGGGGCCAAACTCAGCCTTTCATCCTTCCGAGGTCGATAAATGAGCACCACACACCGTGGGTAATAATAAGCAGCGCTCAGATACCTGAGGGTTTGTAGCGCTATATAAAAGCCTAATTATTATTATTATTATTATTATTAAGTGAATAATTCACGCCTGGATCAAGGTGGGTATGGGGTTGTGCTGTGAGGCAGAGGTGTAGGGTTTAGAGGAAGAGGAGTTGGATTGCAGAACACCCAGGGTGGATTTCAGAACACTTAGAATGAGAGCCAGAATGCTCAGGGAGGATATAACCAAGGAGGGTTTGCCAGAGGGCCACCCCAGTATGTTGGAAGTGTGGAATAATGGGGCATATTGTGCGCGTATGTAGGAGCTGAGGGAATGCGAAACAGACCGTTTCAAGAGAGGGAACAGCTTATCCACCGCCATACAGCACACAAACAAGAGAGGGCTTTTCCCAGGATTCCCAGGATCACACATCCTATCAGGCACAGGCACCTCAAGTACAGCAGGGGCAAGTACAAATGCAGCCACTGCAAGGGCAATCGCAACAAGTACCTATACAAACGCAGCAAACACGACTACAGGGCACAAACTCACACCTTTGGATAGGGGGTGTCACTGTGGTAGGAGGAAATCCTTTCACTGGGATGGGGATGAGCTTATACCCTCAATAGCACAGCTCACAGGGTGACTTGATGTGTTCAGTTCTATCTGTGACACCAGACCCCCAAGAGGAACCAAGGGTCGATGTGACGATAGGAGGCAAATTCTTTTCTTTTCTTGTAGACACTGGGGCGACCCGCTCATGTATACGGAAGGGAAAATATACAAAGTCAGGTATTGCCATGAATGCTCAAGGGTACTCTGGAGCTATGAACGTAGTTCCTTTTACTGATAAATTACCTGTTTCTATAGGGGAATGTGACATGTCTGTTCTCTGGTTATATTCACGACAGACACCAGTCAACATCTTGGGAAGAGATTTGCTGACAATACTCAACATGACGATTTAATTCACTCATCAGGGAATAGTGTGTTCCTCTCCAGGAATACACTATTTAAACATAGGCGAGTTCATATTACCATTTACAGGGCAAGTGGCTCTACGAGGCGTCCTAATAGATACAGAAATCTTCCTATATGGAGTGAGCATTTTATTGACATAGCTACCTGGGTTAGTAAGAAAGAGTGTGAGGACACCTGATGAGTTCCTATTTAGACCACAAATCCCTATGGAAGAAGAAGGCGGACAGACTATTCCTATAGAACTTGAAGCAGCCATAGTACAAGGAGAGATAGCAATGGTTCAGGGGGTAGATGATGAAGGTAGATCATGGAGAACGATGATAGCTCCTGAAGGGGGTACAGATTGACTGACATAACAGTTGAAGATATGTTCAGAGAAGAACGTATCTATGATGAAGTGGCATTCTTTATGAGCATTACATACTGGATAAGGATCGAGGAAAGAGAAATCTCACAGCAAATGGCGATAAACCGGCAAAGACTAGCATTTTTTCAGGAAGATCTAGAAAAGGTGCCAAGTGTCATGTGGACCACAGACCACTATGATGTAGGCCTATTGAAGGGAAAAGGGGAGGTTCAAATAAAGCTTAAACCAGGAGCAATTTTACCCTGAGCAAAACAATACCCTATGTCCTGAGAAGCTGAGGAGGGCATATTCCAGACTATTTCAACACTGATAAATCAGGGAATCCTAGTGCCATAAGAATCATTGTGCAATACTGCAATGTATCTGATAAAAAAATCTAAAAGGGGTCATGGAGATTTATCCAGGACTTGCGCCCTCTTAATCAGATTGTGGAGGCAGAGTTTCCTTTAGTTTCTAATCCTCTGACAATATTGTATAGTATCCCAGTTGAAGCCAAGTATTTCACGATGATCGATTTGAAAAATGTGTTTTTCTCGATCCCATTGCACAAGGACTCACAAGACCTGACTTCTTTTACATTAAGACAAAAGAGACTAAAACATACTTGTTTACCTCAAGGGTATTGTGATTCCCCATTGATCTTTAACAGGGTCCTACAGATGGATCTTAGTAATATTGAACTCAAAGGTGCAGCAATTCAGTACATAGACCACATATTGATTTGCAGTAAAACAGAAGATGAATGCAGACAAGACTCTGTTCAGTTAATGACTATATTAGCAAATAAGGGATACGAGGTGGACAAGGAGAAATTACAGTATTGTCAGGAAGAAGTATTTTACATAGGTCAGTTAATTTCACAGAAGGAGACACCTGAAAGAGCTGTGGCTATTATGAAAACACTGAAGCCAAACACAGTGAGGCAGATGCAACAGTTTCTGGGCTTGTGCAATTATTGCAGAGCCTGGGTTTTTGATTACAGCACGTATACAAAGCCACTTTTGCAAGTGTTAAAGAAAGCACAAATTGGTAAGGAAAAGATAGAATGGACTGAAGAAATGGAGGAAGGATATGAGGAGTTGAAAAAAGCAATTGGTACAGATCCAGTTTTAGGGATTCCCAACTACAGCGAGGAATGTTATTTGTTTTCACACACAAATGGGGCAATAATGACAGCAGTGCTCACACAAAGGACAACATTGGAGTCCAAACCTTTGGCATACTACAGTGGGATTTTAGATCCCATTATGAGGGGACATTTCCCGTGCAAACAATCTTTGGCTGCTGCCGCATTTTCAATTGAGAAGGCCACAAGTATTGTCATGGGCTGCTCTATAACTCTTTTAATGGAGCATGCCTTATTTGCCATTTTGGAGAAACCCAAGGGTACATTAATGTCCCAAAGAGCTTCAGCATATGAGGTCATGATTTCCAATCTAGCCATTAAAATTGTGAGGTGTAAAGTAGTGAATCCAGCTATGTTTGTAGCTGAACCTGTAGAACAAGGTGATCATGTGTATGACTGTGCAAACTATGTTGAATTCTTTGATGATATACCCCGTGTGAAAGAGAATGCTTTTGGAGGAGGGTAAATTCTTTTTATTGATGGTTTTTGGAAAATATATCAGACTAGTGGAGAGAGGCATTCAGGCTCTGCAGTTGTAAGACACAGATTAAATGGTGAATTTGAGGTAGTAGCGAGTGCAAGACTACCGTATCACTTTTCAGCGCAAGCAGCAGAATTAGTAGTGCTCATTGTTGCGCTCGAGAAACATGAAGGGCAGGAAGTGACAGTGTACAGTGACTCTGCCTATGTGATGTTAAGCGTACACGCAGGGCTGTCACGTTGGAAAAGGAGGGGCTACCTCCATGCAGATGGCACTCCAGTGCAACATGCGTCCTTATTGGACAGGCTTATTAAGGCAATACAACTCCCAGTAGCCATAGAGGTCGTACTTGAACAACTGCATTACCCCACGTATATATCCAGAGAAAGTCTTCCTGCCACCATTGCAGAAGACAGGTGTGTTCTCAATTTGCTGGAACACGTTGCACAGTTCACAGTGAATTGCATTGTGTGTCAAATGTTTACTGCTGGGCATACACTGAAAACAATCAGAGGAGTAATACCTTGACCAAATGGTCAGTTTCAGCATTTACATATCGGGCCTCATTTCGAGTATGACGGTAAGGGATACCGGTCATCCCTTACCGCCACATTCCGAGTTCCCTTTGCGCCCTAGTCCCGAACGCCTGCTTTTAGCAGGCGTTCGGGACGAGGGTGCAAAGGGGCTTTTAAGCCAATAACGGTGACCGTAAAGTACGGTCACCGTTATTTGCTATTTCCCCATTCCCATTCAGCCCTATGGGGGCTCATTTGGGAATGGGGAAGAGCCCTGGGGAATGGGAAATTACCGCCCTGGTCAACTCGGAATAGGGCGGTAATTTCCCATTCCACCAGGGCGGTGCCAGTACAGGTCCGGCGCCGACCAAGGCGCTAATAGCGCCATTGGTTAGCGCCAGACTCGGAATGAGGCCCATCAACTATGTTGGTATGTGTAACGCTTACCTTGACTCCGCGGGGACACCCAGGAAGCTATTCCAAAACTCTTCTTAGTTAGCGCTGTTCACTTTCTACAATTTCTTGATTACCAGGTAAACCTATGAACATAAAGAAAATTCCCTTAAGTAAAGTGAAAGCTACCCAACTGCGCACAGGGAATGTATTTGATCTACTGGCAATGTTTCCCCTAGAAGTCTCACCTAGTATGTTTTTTGAATGAGCTCTCCATCCTGCATCTGTGCAGGGGCACAGTGTTCTGAAAAAGGATGCTGCTGATATGAGCGCCAGGCACTGAAGGTGATATTATATGAACATTGAACATGAGAGGAAAGTGGAAACCTATGAGGTAGCTATTGTGCTTACTCTATTCTGCTTAAAGAATAAAGGAAAATGTAAGAATGCTGTGGAAGAACCATGAATGAAATGTAGTGCCTAACTGGAACTGAGTAAACCCAGCCTACAATGGTAACACAACGAATGCAACATCCAAATACTTCAAGCTACCAATAGCACATGCAAGAGAACAATTGGAACACAAGAATGACCCTCCTTCAAACTAGTGCTGGCGTAATTCGCTAGTACAGTTTTCAACTCTCCACAACTTTTAAAACGCTGCACCCATACACAACTGAAAACAATGAATAACGTGTCGTGACAAGAAAGGGCTGAGATACTTGCGGTGGTGTCACCTCAGGAGGAATGGGAATGCTGGCAAGTTCAAGCAGGCTGTGGAGAATGAGCGAAACGCTAGGACACTGGCGCCTGACAGGAACCAAGGCGAAAGTTGAACTCGCTTCGGAATAGGGTTGTTGAGGAGAGTTCAAGCGGAGTTGTGGATGAAGAGCGAGAGGCTATGACTTGACAGGAGTAACGGAGGGAATTTACAGAAGGTTTCCGTCACAAAATCATTTAAGCTAATGTGAGAGGAAAGTGGCTACAAACTATGGTCGCTAAACTGTTGCTTCTAAGAACAATGAAAGTACGAGCCTGACAGGAATCACGGGCACCGGTAAGCGTCGGCAAAACTGACGAGACGCGAAGCAGGGAGCGCACGCTGGGAGGGGCTTGAATACTAATGGAGTGACAACAGCTAGACCGCACAACACTGACTGGAGAACAACTAGGGCAGCCATGCTAGGTAGTCAGGAAGTGTTCGTCTAAGTCCACCCACTCACTGTGTTGCTGTTCCACTAACCAACAATGATAAGCTGATGTCCAGTTCCTTTTTGGGATATCCCTGGAACCTTTTGCTGTGATCATGACAGTATGCTGCAGACATGTAACGGATATAGATATCTATTAGTGGTTGTTTGTCCCTTCTCTAGGTGGATTGTAGCTGGTCAGTGTACACATCCTGATGCCACTCCCAAGGTGGGGTTTGTGCGATGTACTAAGATCCGATAACAGGCCACATTTTGTTAATGAGTTATTCGAACAAATAGGACTCCTATTGAGTATAAAGCACATGTTTTCTTCTGCTTATCAATTTGTGGGATATATTTACCCACTCAGCAGTACTTCCCCACATCACCAAGCTGCACTTCAGCAGAACCAGCAAAATGGCGCACCATTGCACCCAAACTGCGTTTTGCAGCGACAAAAGGATGGCTGCACTGTTTTGCCAAGCGCCATTGGGCAAGTTGGAACAGGGAGCACCCCGCGAAAAGCTAATAGGGTGTGTTCTTGTTCGTCTTAAAGAAATGGAGTGAAAAAGCAGCACTGTTTTGGCTGCAAGCACAAAATTCCCACTGAAAATGGGAATATTTCACCTTTAAAATGATGCTGCTCTGATGCTATTTTTCCCTGGTTTCATACTGCTTTTATCAAAAAGACCCTCTCATGCCCAGCCATATTCACACTGTGCTCCATCAGAAAAGAGCCTTATTCCTGAATGACAGGCTGTGCCAGCCAAACCTGAGAAAATCAACAAAAGCTTTCCTTCAGCTACACAGGAAATGCTTACATTTTGCTACAAAATGTCAAAAATCACAGTTTGAAAAGAAAATCATAGCTTTCTGTGCACATGTAAATTTCATGAAGCTTTTGCCTTGTACAGACTGTTGTGTAAAACAAGCTGACTACAGCTAAAAAACCATGTGGGAATCCAGATGGAAGAGCAAAACCGAATTTGAAAGGAATATGCCAGCTTTCACCACGTGTCAGAATGGACTTTTACAAACCAGAGGAAAAAAATGCCTGTTTTAATTTGTACAATGTTGAATGAAAGCTTGTCCGTGCCTAGCAATGTAAAGGAGTTTGTAGCTGGGGAAACATATATGGGCTGTTTTATTCAACAGGCTTGTTTTTGATTCAGGACAAAATAAAAGAAAATAAAACTGTTAAACTGCATTGGTTGGATTTTGCAAGCTCCCAAACCAGGTTATTCCAGTTGGTCAAAGCTAAGGTTTCCCCTAAAGGGAACCACCATAAACTTCCAGGACACCTGGCTGATAATTGCTAGGTTGGAAAACTTTGACTGATCAAGACAAAGAAACTTCACATACTAATCAGACTTGGGTCTGGGCTGAGACATCTTACAATGGAACTTCTAGGACACGGATGTGCGAAGTGAAAAATCACACCTACTCGTGACTTCTACAGGAAGCTTCAAAGGAATTCTCAGTGACAACCATGGGTTGAGGGGGTAGCCTTGGAAAGGCATGCCCATACATGTGGAAAAGGCTGACATTTCCCTCCAAGCACTATTTATTAATACAAATGTTAAAGACTTATCTCTGCAGCAGGACTTTACAAAAAATGTGAAAAGTTAACCGTTTATATGTGATTTTATGGGGTTTAATTTAAGATGTCATAGACTTCAATGACACATGGGGAATAGAAATGGCAGAGAATTGGGTATTATGAGGGAAGTATCCATGATGTAATTACGAATTTTAATAATTACATGCCTGACGATAGTCCAGACACACGTGTAAAGTTACAGAATTTTAGGCCGAATATTTCATACTGAAAATGACTAAAAAGTATTAGAAGGGCGAAACAATGCCTTACAGATTGCAGATTTGGACTGGTATGTTATGCATAAAATATGTAACCTGCTTATATAATTTGTTAAGATGCTTCAACTGTACAAATGGGTCATATATGGCAAAACTGAATTTTAGCTAAAGTAACTGTAGGAGGTTTTGAACATTGTAAAACTGACATCATAAATCTGATATCCTGCCCTTGAAATTCAACCAGTTGAGAGCGAGGTGGGGACTATCACCCCTGACCAATCCAGTGTTTTAGAGGCGTGCTTAGCTAAGCCTGCCCCACCATATACTTCTATGATGTCACTATGCATTATAAATAAGAGTCCCTGACAGGACTCTACAGACACACTCTCTCCTGAATTTCCTGCGCCAGCGTTCCTGATCGGCTCCATTCATTTTGCCTATTCCAGATTTCACTACAAGGCCAAAGCATTGCTGAGCCTACTCCAGCAAGGCCAAAACATTGTTGATCCTGTCCCAGCAAGGCCATCGATCCAGAAACACCCATCACTAAAATCCCATTAAGAAAGGGAAAAGCTGTGGTACCGTTTGCATCCTGAAATCAGACCGGCTTGCTGCCCACTAACTGCATGCCCACTGCAACCCTGACATCCAGCTGTCCTTGCCATCTGGTGACCAGAATTGCCCCGCTGTTAGCTGTAAGGCACGCCCGCCGTGTGGTGACCAGACCCAGTTGGCTGTTCCAAAATTCCAAACCTAAGCGTGGAATGTGAGTATCTCCCCATCACAGAGAAACACATAGTCTTCTCCCCATCTTGACCCTTTTCTTTGTATTACACTCTCTAAGCAATCATGTTCATACCCTGGTAACTTGTTAAAAACTGTTCGAATTCTCTGTACACCCTGTCCTTGATTTTTAAGTGCTAGCGACATTTCTTTTCATTTCTGTCTGGTGTAAATCCTAAGCCCTTAGTTATATTTTGAGTAATCAAACTAATTTCCAGTTAAAGTTGAGCACTGGGGTGACATGGTTGACTTCGCGAACCAACCTTGGAGCTTACTGTGTCCCTCTTTAACAATACAGTCTAGATAATTTAGTTTAAGTAACATTTGCCTTTCTTTCAAAACCGAAGTTTTCATTTTAACTGCTCTGTTTCCCTAAAACTGAACCTCACTCCACCCTGAAAATCTCATCCAAATCTTCAGCTACTACCATCCTTTTACTTTGATATTGTACCTGTGATATACATCTATCCCCCAGACCAAAGAACGCATTGCGATTTTCAGTATTTCACCCGTTTTTCTTAAAAACCGTTCGGGTCATTTAAAGCGGGAATTGAGAAAATTGCAACTTTCCAACGTGTCATTCGGCTGCAGCATGTTCTAACTTTTCACTCATTTTTGAATTGTATGCTTCTTGTTGATCCATTGCATTGTGATTGCTAGTGTTTATGCATTCCTGTTGTGGTGAGAAATCATATTTCCCTCACACATTTAACCGCACATTAATTATTTATTTGTCCATTTCCGAGTGTCATTTCATGCCATTGCAACGGATTTAAAATCACCTCTTATTTTGTGAGGGATTTTGATTCTGTTTGCAACCCCTTATTCCTGACTACCTGCTGCTTCTTTCTATCCACTCAGACTCTGATTAATTGCGGGTTTAAAGGAACATTGCAGGGGGAAACCTTACTTTGGGTGCTATCTATCCTAATTCAAACAGTGCTCCTATTCACTTCTACTTTGTATAAGTTCTAGGAGAAGGTTGAAGTACATTGCTTCCATTTTCATTGTAATTATCACCCAATTGGTGATTGTTGCCCCATATTAAAAATGGTATGATTTCTTTTGAATTTTAAAAATAAATAAATATTGCAATTTCACCAACCGGCCTGGTTCATGGTTCATTGTGGCCCGGGGTATTTGAAAAAGGGGGTGTGAGACGAGTTGTGTACCATCTCAAATTGAATCTGCATAAAATAAAGAGAAAGGCATCTCAATTGAGCGCTACATCCTAGGCTGAGACCAAGGTGTGTATCGCCTGATTGAAATCCTTAACAACCCACAAGTGAACGGGTTATCTGAGAGACTCAATGGCCTCCTCAAAGCGAGTATCGCCAAGATCAAATTGACTTTAAAGAAGGGATCGCTATATTGCCTACCCCTAGCCTTATGTGCCCTTCGGAATCAGCGAGGTTCTGACCACCACCTCACCCCTCATGTGTTAGTGACAGGGTGTTGCATCAGAACACCTCTTACACTGCCATCTGGAGTAAGGAGTGATGGAGTGATGCCCAGAGTGTAGCAAAGACTGTAGGTGATGAGATGCAGGATTATTTGACATGTATGACTACCAGTGTTTATTTAATTTCAGATCAAGTCAAGCATCGGAGGGAGGGGTCAAGGAACACGGAAGAGGACAATCCAGCGACCTAATCCAAGTGAACTATTGCCACCGTCAAAGTTATATGTTGGTGACTTAATACTAATTAAACATTTTACTAGAAGGGGGCACGAACCAAGGGTTAATGGCCGCTTTAGCGTTGAGGAAGTCTCCCCTTCTGCAGTTAAGGTATCGGGAAGATGAGCTTGGCTGCATTTAGGTGATGTGAAAGTTTGTAAAGGCGAGACCCACCCTCCAGCGGTTGCTGACCTGGAAGCAAGAGAAGAAGAAGTATGTCCGCGTGTGCAGACTCGATCAATGACCAAGAAGAAGGACGATAAAGCAGCAAGTGATTAGCACATCATTCTTTTGGACTGGGATTCAGTGGACACTCCTTATATATTTTAGCAGGAAGTGCATACATTTGCAGAGAAATTCCAGAGGCTGAAACAGAACTTTTAGAAATTCATTGAAGAAATACATATTGCATCAGCATTATGCCTAAACATCAGTTCCTGATTAGAAATTGGAAGAGAGATCAATATCCAATTCATTTTGTGGAGAATATCTGTTTTAATTGATAAATATACATGATACCTGACGATAGTGACACACATCGGCTTGTGGTTACTATCTTTGTGTTTATACTTCAGTTTTACCCTGAGCTTGTTTGAAGAGATATCAATATTCATATGTTTTTACAGGATCCCAAATGTGGTTGCGGTGAGAAGACTCCTCATTGTAATAATTAAACAGATTGTGCAGTTACAAATGTAAAAGAATTGAATCTTTGTATTAAAAATGATTTGTGAGGAGGATACTGTGATTATAGAGGGAGCACGAGTTCAAGCGTTGGGATGGTACAACAAATGTTTCTCCAGACTTCTACGCATAATTTACATCAGAATATAAATTCTTTTATCTTTTTGTATCTTACATTTCACAATCTCTATTTTCCTAATGGTCCCATTGAAGAAAGACCTCCTATGATTTTCCCTACTATGAGTACAAATTATGACAATTTCTTTGATCTCTATGGGTATGTTAGACGACATAAAAGGGATGCCGAGGAAGATAACCGAGGGATAAATACTTATCTAGATAACTAAGCTCACCTGGGAAATAATATGCGGTATCAGCACATGGACAAGGTGGGGGAAAGAGCATCTGATGGGAGTTGCTATATCTGCTCTCTCATCCCCTATGCCATGAATACAGTAAATACTTTAATTTCAAAGGTGGTGTCGGCATTTGATGCGAAATGCCTCAGCCATCTTGCAGCATGTCCTACTCTGGGACTATTCCAAGTGAGTTGGGCAACCCTGTGAACGAGAACAAGACCGTCGTTCCCATACCAATATGATTATATTAAGACTACTCAGATGGGGAAGGAGCCTGGATAGACAGACACGATGTTTGTGTATCCTGCTGCAGGACAAGATAAGGTGATCATTGAGGAAATTAAGAGGATGAACTGTTCTGAAATGACGAAAAAAGCTTGGATGCCTGGATGCTGGGCACGATCACAGCTGTTGATCTATGGATGAGTTAGCATTAGTAAAGGATGGAAAGATGGAATGATGTCCTGTGCAACTCATATGCTAAGGAAGGAAGCAATACAAGGAATACAGAAGGTGAATGATGAGTGTCTGAAGAATTGGGCCAAGTACTCCAAATTACTGACATGGGTGGAAGACGAATCAGACCCAGTGGCCGTTGTCCCATTGGTTAATGCGACAATGTGTTTCTGGAGTCATGGAAAAAATCACATAGGGCATAATAAAGGGTGTAAACCTATAATTGATGTTCCACGAATGAGAAAAGAGATAAATGTCCTGATGGATCGATATTGAGCCTGCAGATCTAGAGCATATATGAAACTGCCCAGGAATTGGGGTGGTGTGTGTTCCTTGGTGTTCGTTCATGTTCCAGCATTGGTGATTCCTCAGAGCGATTTAAACATTGATGAATTCCCAAAGGTGGATAATCATTTGAGAAAAAGAAGATCACTTGAACTCCGACAGATGAAAAGAGAGAATTATTTTTCATCTAAGTCGATAAAGGCTTATGAAGCCATTCCTGATGAACACAAGTTGTTCAGTAAGCCTGCTATGGTAATGAAATCTATATTGAGGCCTGGATTTCAAACAGCGGTGAATGCCAAATGGCTACAAATCACCAGGTGGGAGCTTCTGGAGACAATCAATGCTACTATAAAAGGATTCAACGTCATAAAATAAGATTTCAGGGCCATGCAACCGATGACCCTCCAGAACAGGTATGTCCTTCACAGGATCACAGCAATGGAAGGAAGAGTTTGCGCCAGGATCAGGCCATTATGTTGCACCTTCATACCTTCTTATGACAGTGAGAATGGGACTTTGACGAAGGCCATATCAATGTTGACAGACCTGCATACAAAGGTGGAGGAAGAGACAGATGGCATTGAAGATGACAGTTTGTTCGCATTCTTGTTTTCATGGATTCCTCAATGGATGGCAAACTTATTCAAGATTCTTGGAGCAATACTGGTACTGATCATGTTTGGATTCTGTGTAATCAGGATAATTGCACAATGTCAGAAAACGGCAAAGAAAGCAGTAGGAATGAAGATCATGATTGATGCCAAAGATGAACCAGAAGCCAAGCAGCTGACTGATGACGGCGTCAGAGATTACATAAGGGCCAGCATTGTAGCACCTGAAGGAACAAAGTTCTGGTATCCAAAGTATCATAAAAAATACGTGGGATGTTAGGTTTATTGTACCCCAAATGGACAATGTATTTATATGCCCTGAAGTGTGGATGAACACATTAAAATGGCAGGCACCCTGAGGGAGGGAGATGAAAATATGGACACCCAAGAAACACTGCTTCAAGAGAAAATACCAGGACGCAGAAAGACTTTAGGAGGTGGTCAAGGACTCGACCAGAGGGGAGTATGTAGAGGAGCAGCTGTATACATGTGCAGGAGATCCCCCCGCCCCAACTCCGCTGTATTGGAGACATGAGACCATGCTGTGTTTGACACCAGCCGTTGTGCAAATATTGCAGCAAGTGTTTGGAAGAAGATACCACTAAGAGAACTGTATCAAGTGTACCCCCGAAATGACGATAACCTGTGGGAGGAACTCCCTGAAGGAATTTGAGAAAGAGCAAAGAAGAGGAGCTAGTGACATCATAAAAGGTGTGCACAATGTCCAGAGATACTGGCTGAAGATGTACAGAGCATGAAAAAACCAATGACGAAGTAAAGAATTGAGTGAACTCTGAAATGTAAAAGAAGAAGATTACACGTGCACAAAGTACTACAGAGAACAACCGTTCAATAAGTGTACAGATGCTGAATCGCAAGGTAGATTAAGTTATCATAGAAGCTGGCTATGAGTAGTAAATAGAATGCAGGTGTAGCCGCCATTGCACAGAAACTGGACATTAGTATCATAAAGTAATCCAGAAACCATGAAGCGGGAATGAAAAACTGTGTAACAGCAAGAATAACAGGCTCATGGAGCTATGTGGGGAGGCTGCCTGGCCTAAAGTCAAGATTCTAGAAGGCGAGGTCAGCTATCTCCTCTGAAGAAGGACGAAAGTGCGGAGGATGAACCTTCTCACGTTAAGGTGCAAGAAAGAACACAAAGGATGCAAAGCTTTAATTCATTTAGAGCTGCAAAATGGACCAAATCATGGTCTCCTGTCACGTGAGCCAAGGATGGAAATAGAGTTTCAACTTGGAGTTCCAAGCATGACAGCGAGTGCCCTCACTCCTGTGCATTCTCTTAAACAAGAATACTCTGCAAGGCCAAGTACAAAGACAATTTCATGGCAGAAGGCATGGGTGATGAGAGATGCTGGGCTAATTGGGTGATGAGGTACTTTCATGCCCCATCTCCTTGCGCTTGGGTCTGGGTTTACGTGCTGCTAAATGAACCCAATGTTCCAGACATGACACAAGCGTGTCAACCAATTATATCAGTCCATATAACTGTTACGCTCACCTGGTATCCACAGGGACGCCACCCAGCCGGGTACTCGCTGGTAAGCTTCTCAGCTTTGCCCTGATGTGGTCTGCTGGGAAGGTTCTGCCTTGTGGTAGAATTAGGCGTGCTCTCCTCCTGCCTTCTTTGCAGGGGCGTGTTGTCTTTCATGGGCGAGTGCGGTCCAGTTACTTCACTGACGCCGGCCCGTTTGATATTGTTCAGGTAGGTTTTATTGCTGTTCTTTAGTTTTGTTGCTATCCTGCATGCCTTTCTTTGTTTAAAATGTCTCTTTTTTCTCCGTTAGGTATGCAGAGCTTCGCGCGGCGAACTGGCTTGGTTGTGCCCCGCTGGTAAATGATGGCGCATTAAGAGGGCTATGATGGGGTAAGTAAGCACTATGCGCAGCGCTGCAAAGTCTTGCCTTTGCTAACCTGCGTTTTGCCTTCCTTGTAGGTCGCGGTGTTCTTCAGCCCGAGTGGAATGTCCGGAGTGGTGCCAGCCGAGAGGCGACCAGCCAGGTAAGCCTTTTGAGCAGTTCGTAATTTGTAAATGTCTCTACAGCTTTCTTTAATGTTGCCTCTATCTTCCTCTTTCAGGTCGTTCTGTCCGGGAGGCGTGCAGATTCGAGGAAGCTGTTCTCAGTAGCAGCGAGTATTTAAAGATGAAGACTGCAGGTAAGATGCTGCTGCTAATGATGTTCCTTTTGTCTCCTTGCAGGTTCTGCTTCTCCGAGGTTCGAGGGAATAGCTGGACACGGTGAGCGTCACGTTGCAAGATGCAAAGTAACACGAAGCATGTTCTGCAGTCAGGGTGTGGTTTATATAGCCCAGGTAAAGTAGTACCAGGGAAAGTAGTTCCAGGCCTGCCACACCCAAAACACTAGACCGCATAGCTTGGTTCTTAGGAACCAAGCTATGTGGATGCCTCCATGTTGGCTGACAATACAATAAAGTAGTTCCCAAACACATTGTTGTTCATGGTGTATGAGCCTGGCGCCATAGGCGCCAGGCCTGGCCCCATGAGGACTTTTGAAGAGGATGCCAGGCTCTAGAGGCCCGAGTCCTGACTCCACCTGGCCAATGGGTTTGCCAGAGGGGGTTTTGGGCGAGGGTCGTGACAATAACGAAGGACCTTATTGTTTGAAGCCCAATGAGAAACTGTGTATCTAATGTTTCTGAAATTACATGTTTTTAGAGGTAGGCATAAGTTGTCCACCTGATAACGGACAGCCAATAACAATCCTAGCTCCAAAAGAAAAGTATACTTAGATGTCTCCCTTAACCAATCCCGGCCCCTTGATAGGTGTTTTACTATTGCCACATAGTATGACGTCACTCTGACGCATTTTGTGTATACAAAACAGTTTGTGTGGAGACCATTGAGAGACTGAGCGTCCGTCCGTGGATGTTCGCTGTAACCTCCCTGTTTCAGACAATTGTTAATAAAACAGTACTCTTCCTGAGATGGTTCTGTTATTTGGACTTATTCTGGTGTAATCCCATCCATTCCATATGCACGTCCCTAAGGGCTATATGCTCAATGACAAAGGGAGAGATATCAAGGCCCCCCGCCTGGTACATTCCCAGAATAAGGCCACTTTTGTTTTAGTCTAACCCTCTCCCTCACTCACTTTGTATTGCTGTTGTGAGGGTAATCAAATCAGTCCAGGCCCGCCTCAAAGAAAAGAAAAAAATGGGGACAGGTGGAAGCAGCAAGGGAGGAAACATAACAGGTTGAGTCACTGCTACTGGACACTTGCTGTCAATGGCATCATCCATGCTCAAAGATTGTAGGTACAATATATTGCTCACTGCGTTGCTGCTGCCCGATTTAAGTGCCCGGGGACCTGGTGTCGGAAGGAAACACTGGCAGGAGAGCAGAGACCTGAACATTAATGAACGAACCCCAAGACAGGGATGGAAGTAGGGACTTTGGCCTGACCTAAAATGGACCACCAGGCTACTTGACATCATGGCACTTCATAGAGTGGACACCTGAAGAACATTAACCATTGAATCTACTAAGTCAATTGGATGGGCTGAAATAAAGTTCAAGGAAGCTTAATCAATACAAACCCTTGCTGCCAGACTATGGACCCGATTCATGGAATTATTTGCACGGTTCAAAGTGACTTTACACTGCCAACACAAACCCTGATTCATGCAACTGTGCAAAGTGTATTTTTGCAGTGCAAAGTCCGTTCAATGTGATTTTGTACTGCAAAAATGAATTTGCACAGCAAAAATACACTTTGCACAGTTCTATGAATCAGGGTTTGTCTCGGCAGTGCAAAGTCACTTTTCAGGAGTGCAAAGTCACTTTGAACCGTGCAAAAAAATCCATGAATTCGAGTCCTATGACTATCAAAATGAAAATATATGGTACAGAGAAATCAGGGCAAAGTTGGCAGCTGAATGAAATGGAAAAGAAGGAATACCCAGGCCAAAGAAATGGGCAGTGGTGGAGCACACACCTGAAGCTGAGAAGGCCAAGAGAGTGGTGTTACCCTAGAGATCTATGAACACCAAGAGAGCTGAATGGCCCAAACCTCTGAGAAAGCAAACATCAGTGAATGGCCATTGAGCTTGGATATGTCTAGTAGAGTGGAGAGGTACAAGAGGGCAGGGAAAGGTCAGAGTGAAGAGTGGCCCAAGATCTCACAAATGGTCAACATACCTGAGGGGCCCACGAATGTCCGACGAGGGCTACGAAGAGGCAGAGAGCTGAGTACCCCATGATCTATGACTAGAACAATGAAGAGAAAGAGAAGAGAGCTGAATACCCCAAGAGATCTGCGAAATCTAAGAGTGGACGGACCCAACAGAGAGTAGCTACCCAATATTAGGCCAAGAGAGCAAAATGGGGAAAAGTAATTAAGAAACCCTTTAGACCAGAGAAGACTGAAGCGCTGAGAAGGCAAGAAAGGCTGAAGAGAGATCAAGGAGAGCTGAGAACCAGAGCATCACCCAAGAGAGTGACCCTAAAAGAAGGCGAGAATATCTGGCCTCGGCTAGCAAAGTGAACATGGTCCTAAATCCCTAGGCACAGTGAGCAGGGCACTATATTTATTCACATTAGATGGGCACTATTTAACTGGCAGATTACAATGCGCATGCTAGGTGTTATGTCCTTTGGAACATTTTTTAGGGTGACAGGAAGCATAATGGGCAGCAAGATCCCTGGCACTGTGCCAGAGAGACTAGAAGAGTGCTGTGTTATATCCCAGAGACTGTCAAGAATAAAGCGAGACTAAGAGATGTGCCTTGGTTTCTCTGTATTATCATCTATGGTTTCTCCATAGTTGTCATGGCTTCCTGAGCATTTTTTGACATTTTCAGCATTGCCACTCCTACCCTAATTCATTGGAGACTACGGCATTAAAGCAGCTGCTATCCGTGCTGCGTCCTCTATGGGACCGGGCCTGACAGAGGATCCCTCTTTTGGGAAGAACATCTGCCCTAAGAGGTAGTGGCTTTGGGTGTGACCAAAGCAATAGCAATTTTCTGCCTTTTGCCAGACTCTAATGGAATAAAATCTGAAGTGAATTTTCGTTCCTGCTGGATAAACATTGATTGGGAGCAGAAGTTTCCAACAACGAATAATAAATAAATAATCATCACATTTTAATCTAGGAGTGCATGTTACAGATCTAGCGGAGAGTGCTTGCAACTGGAGCTTCTCTTCGAATGATATGGAGGGTTACCTTTCAATGGAGAGCCCTTTTCTGATTTACACGAGGATCAGGAATTTCATAGAGTAAAGGCCAATTCAGAAATGGGAGCCTTGTTGGCTTGGAGCAGAGGAGTACACGGAATGTCTCGTTGCAGCTTTAGTGAATAGTTTGCTTCTCTTTTGTCTTAATGTTAGAATTGGCAGCACTTCCCGTGTACAATTTAACAACAGTAGAACCGACCTGACAGAAACAATGCGTTCACGTTTGAAGAAGGTGCACCCCATAAGCATCCTGCGTCAAGCAATGACCTGCGTGCGTCCCTCTGTCCCACATTCCTCCACAGTAACAGCAAAGGGTTGAAAATCACCTCCAACACGTGGGAGCTTATTAGAGTTTTGACAGGGTGTACTATACAATTTCTAAAGTTGCATCCAGCCATTTCAGCAGTCGTGAGCTATATGTCCTTAACTTACGTGCATCCTGATTGGAAAGGAATAGAAACAGGACTATTACCAGAGCAATATAAAAGCATTGCACTATGGGGGCCAGGAGGATAATTCTGGGGCAATGCGCTCACCTTGTAAGCAAGACAGCTTCGACCCGTACTGGTTCAATTCCCCGTCCCGCACATAGAGAATGGAGTCCAGGATGAAGTTTGTTATGAAAAACCAACTACATTATTTTTTCAACCATGGATCATAAATAATTGAGAAGATCTTTCAAGAACACTTTAAGACAGTGACAATCAAAGGAGGAACTCACATCTGCAGACCACAGTAAAACGACTTTACTATTTGTAGTTCTTTATTAACTGGGAGCAAGTACGTCTTCTGCCCAATCTAATATTCACTTCAATGGGACAGTCATTTACATGAGGCTAAAGTGCACATTAACTTCAAAGAAGAGGTTCCTTACCTGATCTTACAGTAGTAGATCTCAGAGGCATTCAAATGAGCTCTCCTCTCTGCAGGGCTGGTGGCACTGTTGTTAGGGACATGTCTTTTTGCATTTTTATCACCCTGACATGTACCCCATCCTGGAAAGATTGAATAGCCAATAGTACCAGACATCCGAGCACTTAGAGGAAAATATTCAGATGGTAGGACATGTCATAGTCTTTATGATGGTGGATGAAGACTATGAACATCTTGTCACGGTTGCTCTTTCCTTTTCTGACTCATCTGGAAGGCATATTGAGCCACGACTTCCTGACAAGGTTGGTCACCCATCTGGGCCAAGTTTCATCAAAACAGAAGAAAACCCAGTTCGACATAAATGCCCTGGGCTTCACACATGAGCTCCCCAAAATGTTTTAGCGAACATTGAATACAAATGAATTCTAACTCATATTGACAATATCACCTTAATGTGCTACATCAGAGAAAACAGGGGCCATTCCAAATACTAGGTCCTGGAAATGAAAAACATTTTGGAACTGGCCACTCTTTTCCAAAAAAATCAATCACTATCCAGAAACTACCAGGTGTCCTAAAATCACCACCATACTATCAGTAACTGGCCCAGTTCAAATCCCTCTACATTGCCCACATAGAAATCACACGCAAGTTATTTCAAGGTGAATTCATCTACTACTGATTAAATGACACAGTGAAATCCAGCACAGCATAAATGCTCACCATGCCTCCTTTCAGGAAAAGATAGTGTGAGATAGATTTTCAGTGTCCAATTTGATGGGCCATGGCAATCCCTCCTATCCGAAATCTAAAATAGCCATAACCACCTGATAATCTGACAGAGCCTAAAAACATGGCTCCTCCCAAAGCAATCAGTGCAACCTGCAGAAGATCCCCTCTGTCCAGCAGGCGTCCTCTTGTATGCCCACTCACTGTTTGTTTGTCATGCCACCACACATCTACATTCCCATCACACGTTTCTCAACCCACCTCCAACATGCCGTTCATCCCACTTACACCCACTTGCCCCACATCTGAAGTTGCGTCCTCATCAAGGCCCCACATCTGCTATCATGCCAACTTTTATATCATGCCATGCAATAGCTGTCCATATCTGTCACCCAACTAGCACCCGTCTTTTGTCCAAACCCCCACCAACACACCCTCTATCAATCATTACATCCACTGCATCTGGTCAGTTGCCTCTAATCTTTATGCCCACCTTGGTGCATCATCTCACCCCACATCTGCCATTCAACGCCCGCATTGCTGTCCTCCCACCCTCACTGATCCCCCCACCTTTGTCATCCCAACCCCCACTCACTCCACTTCTGTCATCCAACCATCTACCCACCATCCCATATCTATCACACATCTGTTGTCTCGTCCCTGCTCATGCCCACTCCCTCCCAACCCATTTCTTTCATCCCACCACCACCCATCCCTCTTCTGTGAGCCATCCTACCACTGACCATCAAACTCGACACAGTCCCTCCAATCCTTTCGCCCCCCCCCCCCCAATCTGTAGTTCCCCCAAGTTCCCATCCCTGGTAGCAATCCCAACTCATCTGTCCCAACACCGACCCCTATCTGACATCCTTCCACTGCAAACGTCCACCTGTCATTCCGCATCAAAACACCACGATGTGTCATCTGACCAGTACACACCCCTGTCTCTTGCATCCCCAGTCCCCATCTTTGATCCCACAAACACGTAGCCACGCCTGTTACCAAACCACCCCATCTGTCATCCACCCTCCCCATCTGTTGGCCCATCCTGTTCTGCCACGTGTTGACCCTCAGCTGTTACCTCAGTCATATCACCTACCACTGTCTTGCATCCCTATATATCCTAAAACTCTTAACACCCCGAGACTTGGGTTTTGGAGAAGGGTTTCCACAGGCAGGTCAGCAGGTCTCGGAACAAGATCCTATCCCACTGACCTCAGAGGTAAGTTGGGGAGTTGGATTCTCCAACTCTGAAAAACAGGTCAATGGCATAGAAGTTCTGTGGTTCTTTTGAGGGGCAGCAGGTTCCAGGCAGAGCTCCTTTCAAGCATGGCAAGCAGTGCTGCATAGGCAAGGGCTTCCTCACAGTCTAGAATCCAAGAATGTCACACATGATTGGCCCACCAGAAGAGGTTTTTTAAATGTTCTTTATGTAAATGAATAGGACTAAGGATAGTGGCCAATCCTCGATGTCCCTAAAGTAATATTCACCCAGCTTTTACTACACTGTCGCGCCTTGAAACACTTGTGTATAGGCGCGTTATAAATGCCATATCATACTTTGACTTCACTTTGTTGGTTTGTAGGTTACAGATTTGTCGAACCCCTAAACCAAAATGTTGGAGGCCATCAGCCAGTGGAGAAAAGAAATCTCCTCCCACCGGATGTTAAAGGGAGAGGCACTTGGCGGGCTTGAGGATGAGGTGGCGCCACCTTCTACTGTGGACCCTTACAGTCCGGCTTGACTTCCCAGAGGACAAAGGATTGTCCAGCCATTAGAGCCCCAAGAAGCCTTTCCTGTTTTGCACCTAAAGACACACATGCCAGAAAAAAGGAGGACAGCTGTGAGGAGCAAATGGTTTCCACCACCATGACATTTCAGCTGTAGGCTCCAGTGGTCAGGCTTAGAGTTACACTTTCAAATAAACTAGGCCCCACATAGACATTAGACAGAGCCTTCGAGTCAGCACCTACCACCTAACAGTGATGGAGTAAGTTGTGACTTGAAGAGCGAACTGTCATTTTGCAAACACAGGTGGAGCTCAGACCAGCAATCCTAGGCCTCCAACCCAGCGCAGATTTCAAAATGGGTGACCAACTGAAAGAAATAAAAACGAGCTGGGCAGCACGCATACGTAGGTGGAATATGTCCCAGAGGATTTCTGCAACTTAGTTATATGCTATAACTTAGTCAATTATGTGCATGTCTGAAAACAGAATTCCTTTCAGGGTCGTTCAAAAATGATGACATTGTTTCGTTGCCTTCCAGCAAAGCCTTTAAAGATTCATTCTATGCAAACATATCAGGCCTTTTGCACGGGTGTCACAATACCCAGAGCAGGGCGCTTATTCGTTTGCGGTTTTAAAAGCTAGCAACTAAAAATATGGATCTGTCTTACAAAGGTATCGTTATTTAAATACACTTTGTTATTATTAAACAACTATGCTTATCTCACAAACAGGGTAGTACGCATGATTGTTTGATCTTTCAATATGAATCTTTTTAAAATGCTGGTGGGAAGTGACAACACATGGACAGGACTAAATACAAAAATTTAAGAAAGTGATTTGCCTCCACTGAATTGATTAAATGTTTAGTTTCCATGAAAGTACTGAATAATTCAATGATAGCAACATTTAATGCACACTTAAGCATACTTTCTGCTCATGTAATGCACACTCATCCAAGTAAGCTTGCTTTTTGCTCAAGTAATGGCCACCCACGCACGTAAGCAAACTTTCTGCTCATGTAATGCACTCTCATGCACGTAAGCATACTTTCTGCTCATGTAATGCACTCTCTCATGCACGTAAGCATACTTTCTGTTCGTGTAATGCACACTCATCCAAGTAAGTGTACGTTCTGATCATGTAATGCACACTCATCCAAGTAAGCAAACTTTCTGCTTATGTTATGCTCACTCATCCAAGTAAGCTTACTTTCTACTCATGTTATGCACATTCATGAACGTAAGCATACTTTCTGCTCATGTAATGCACACTCATCCAAGTAAGATTACTTTTTGCTCAAGTAATGGCCACCCATGCACATAAGCATACTTTCCGCTCATGTAATGCACACTCACCCAAGTAAGCAAACTTTCTGCTCATGTAATGCACTCTCTCATGCACGTAAGCATACTTTCTGTTCGTGTAATGCACACTCATCCAAGTAAGTGTACGTTCTGATCATGTAATGCACACTCATCCAAGTAAGCAAACTTTCTGCTTATGTTATGCACACTCATCCAAGTAAGCAAACTTTCTGCTCATGTTATGCACAATCATGCACGTAAGCATACTTTCTGCTCATGTAATGCACACTCATCCAAGTAAGCTTACTTTCTGCTCATGCAATGCACACTCATCCAAGAAAATTTACTTTCTGCTCATGTAATACACACTCATCCAAGTAAGCAAACTTTCTGCTCATGCTATGCACAATCATGCACGTAAGCATACTTTCTGCTCATGGAATGCACACTCATCCAAGTAAGTTTACTTTTTGCTCATGTAATGCACACTCATCCAAGTAAGCAAACTTTCTGCTTATGTTATGCACACTCATCCAAGTAAGCTTTCTTTCTGCTCATGCAATGCACACTCATCCAAGAAAGTTTACTTTCTGCTCATGTAATGCACACTCATCCAAGTAAGCAAACTTTCTGCTCATGTTATGCACAATCATGCACGTAAGCATACTTTCTGCTCATGGAATGCACACTCATCCAAGTAAGTAAACTTTCTGCTCACTCATGCACGTAAGCATACTTTCTACTCATGGAATGCACACTCATCCAAGTAAGTTTACTTTCTGCTCATGTAATGCACACTCATCCAAGTAAGTGTACGTTCTACTCATGTAAAGCAAACTCATCCAAGTAAGCTTACTTTCTGTTCATGTAATGCACACTCATCCAAGTAAGCTTACTTTCTGCTCATGTAATGCACAATCATGCACGTAAGCTTACTTTCTGTTCATGTAATGCACACTCATCCAAGTAAGCTTACTTTTTGCTCATGTAATGCACAATCATGCACATAAGCTTACTTTCTGCTCATGTAATGCACACTCATCCAAGTAAGCTTACTTTTTGCTCATGTTATTTCTGGGATTTGCAATATGCAGAGAAAAAAAGTCACATATTTAAAAATCTGTACCACAAAATGATCTGTATGTTGTCTCAACCCTTAACATGATATCATCTTTATCAGCCAGGTTCAGGCCTTAACTCTCCTCGACTGCACCGTCACGGTATTGCCATTCCAAGATATAGATTGTGACAATCGAAAGGATGCAAAGCAAAGCTCCATTGTAACCTCAGGAAATGTGATCATGAGATCCCCACTCTGCTCAAGGTGTTCAGAGAGGGGATTCCATGTTCACGTGAAGAGATTCAAATATAGCTTTGCTTGGTAGCCCTTGGATTTTTGCAATGTTTTTTGGGAAGTGATGCTGGAAGTTGTTAAAAGAGCTAACTTGACAATTGTGTACACGTTCCACACGACCTTTTGGGAACTAAGACACCAAACACCTTCAGAAGCTGCCATTGATTATGTTACGACTCACGATGCTGGCCCCCTGATCCAGCCATCTGCCCTGGTTCTCTGACAGGCGGAGAGACAGACAAAACACAGGAGAAGAACACATTAATCACGTAGTGGAAATCACTGGAATGATTGCGACCAGAAAAGACCTGAAGAAACACTCCACAGGAAAGTATTCAATCAGAAACTGCGTCACTGAACAACCCCCTGTCCCTTGTTCCCCACAATGGACTGCACCCACCAAGCTGGCGGGACCAGAGAGAGCCGGGTAGAGCCACCCAACCTCTGCCTTGCTTGCTTGCTTCACCTGATAGTTCACACTTGACAGCTTCATCCACCTCATGTTTTTCTGCTATCATTCTACCACCAAAGAGCAAGCATCCGAGAGTGGCCATTGCAGAGCAGAGACCTGTCTACAGATCTGATGCTACAAGCCCTGGTTCTAACCCAGGATCCACTGGCTCTCTGAAATGACACAAGACAACATACCCAGTTATCACACACACACACACACACACACACACACACATTCATTTGGAGACAATATCTTAAAAAACTACCATATGAGCAAAAGTAACACCGTCTTTCTCCTTTAAAAAAAAACTGGCATGTGTACCGTTCTTTTCTGTTGTCATAAAAGTGTATTCCATTTTTGTACAATCTCATAAAAGTATGCTAATCTTGCAAGACCATCAAATGAATATATTTCGAATCTTGAATACCTGCTCCTTTTTACACAAGTACTTTAGTATCTCGTAAATGTCAGGGAGGTTCGCGCACTCTTCGTCCGATAAATTCCACACCGTAAAAAGCAAAGCGCGGATTCTACCCATAAGGCATCGCTCTCTTTTCCTGTGTTGCTCACGCCTTCGCAATGTGCGTCATTTGTGGCAAGCTTTTCCGACCCATGTTTAGGTTTTCAAAAGGAAAGCATACCTCAACGCAACTTTCTAAAAAAATGATTATTAGGACAAACAACTGCTTTTCGTTGACCGTCGTATAATAGCGACAGTATGGAAGGTTAAGTGTTCTACATTTATTTTTTTTAAAAAATGAATAAAACATGAAACGTTCTCCAAATGTGATTCTAGAATTAAAAAACGAATGTGTTCATGTATACATTTTCAGTTGAAGGTCCGTTATTGATAAAAATAGAAAACCAGAAAGGCTTTGAAATGTGACAGCTATGGTTAGCTGTGCTTCCGCCATTTCCCATCGCCCCACCGTGCACTGTCACAACGTCACACAACCCTACCAAGGTATCCTTTTCTTTATTCCTATGCTCCCCATCTCGTTTTTTGCCCTTTTCCTATCTGCTCTGACCCTCCCTGTTAGATTGGTCCTCTCTTCCTCTCTCCCTGAGGGGCGACTGCACTTTGCACTTTGTACTCATCCTGCAATGCAGGGAGCTCAGGTGATTGTCATGCACTTTATCTATACATATTCCATATTGATTGTCTGTTTTTATGCTGTTTATCATGGATTCAGCACCATATGTTATGTGATTTAATATGAAAACAATAAAGACCAATTGATTTTATTATCCTTGACCTGGCCTATCCCCTCATTTGAGCTCCCATATTGATGGTTACTTACTTTGCTCGATTCTTCTAGCATCTTGTCCCGTGTTACCCACTCCCCTTTGTTTACAACGTCACACAGGTCATCAAGATGACATCCGTAATGAGTGAGGCGTTTAGGTTCTCTATAGTAAACATAATGTTCCTTCCTCTGATGATTTTTCTGGAAATGCTTTAAGTAGTTTGTTAATATAGCTATAGCAGTATGGATTCTCAGACCCTATCATTTTCCTGTGATGTCCTCTGGGTTCTGTAATGATATTCTCTTACTATGCAACCCTGGCTGCAGGGCCCACAGAGCATTGTCTTGGCCATACCCCATGTGTGGCACCCATGGACAATATGCCAGAGGATAGCTGAGGGCACTGCACCCATACAGGGCATGGCGGGGGTGCACCCATACAGGGCATGGCGGGGGTGCAGTGCCTCTACCTGCAGCACTTGCAAGTCATGGCCTGTTTCCATGCACTGGTCACAGTGCTCCTGGCTGCAGTGAACAGAGGGCATTGCATAGGGCATGTGCTGTGTGAACTGTGCCTGGAGTATGCCCTCTGGCCATGCTCCTGGCCACTGTGCACCAGGGGCACAGCATGGCCTTTGGGCATGTCCAGTTGCAGTTCTGCTAATCACACTGAAAGCAGGTTATGGCTGGCTAGGACTACGCATGAGGCATACCGCAAAGGTATGTGCTTTGCTCCTGGCTGCACGGCCCCTACCAGGTCTGTGAACATCTGCCAATCTTTTCAGATGCGCAGCACTATTTTTCTCACCCGCAATTGAATAGGGCCATGCACAAATGTGCATATTCCAGGACTTGTAGCTTTCAGGCACCCCTTATTGTGTCCAATAATACTGCATAATTAGACCTATTTTTCATATTGGGTGTATTCCATCCCTGGGTGGCATTCCTTGGCCCCCCTCCCTAGGGTCAGGGTATGTCCCTGGGCATGCAATATGCCCCTCATATGTCTTTCCAAAACAGGCTTTGCAAGACCCAAGATGGTGGCCGGACTCACCAACGGAAGTGCAAAGTTTGCATGTAACTGTTGGGTTTGCAAACATTTGCAAACCCAACTCAATATATCTAAGCTTTTGCTGCGCCCCTATATATTTCAGCAAGCCATAAAAGGAATACAAGTTGAAGCACGTGCCAAGTTTTAATTTAAATTTGGTGTTCATCCATAAAGTGTTAATGACACAAGTTCATTTAAATTATTCTGCACTGAAAGGTGAATGTGAAGTGCCTCTTTTGGGACTCCCCCTAGTCAATGCTTCTCATAAACGAGAAATTGGCACCACAGTCTACATAGATACCCAGAGGTGGGTGCAGGCTTAATTTCTAAAGTTCCATGCAGATTTATGAAAAAGGCTCCAATGTTATAAGTAATTTCAAAATGAGACTTTCGAATGGGGACACCAACTAGTCATGTAATGCAGCTATGTGGTTTGTCTGTTAAGTGAAACCTCGGATATTTAAAAAGCCTCAAGGCGTCCAACCAGAGGTTGAAGAAGAGGGGTTGGATCCGCCACCTTCCCCGTAGTCTCAGATGTCAGTTGTTGATTTCTAGATGTGGGGGTTCGCAAACGGGATTATGCCTACTAACCTGCCCCAGCACTCATGTCTGTGTGGGGGTCAGACTGCCAGAGATGTTGATCAAGCTGAGGAGAGATGGGATGAGTGTGTTGGGTGATTGTGAACTGGTAAGGTGAGATGTGATGGAGTTACTAGGAAGTGATGTGAAGAGACAGAATTATGTGAGGAATGGCTAAGATTATAAGTGAAGGGGAATTGTGTGAGGGGACAGGCAGAGTGTGAAGGGATGGGCATGGCGTAAAGAGACAAATCATGAGAAGTGACACGATTTGTTGTGATATGATGATGCATGGCAGGGTGTGGCAGGGCGTGGTGTGAGGTGACAGGGCAAGACTTGACAAGACAGAGCTTGTGGTCATGTGAAGGTGCACGTGATGTAATATCATGGGGCATGGTTTAAAGGGGGGAGGGTTGGCGGGCAATATGTGACATGATGAGAAAGCGGTGCAAAGTTATGGGGGTGGTGTGACATTACAGGGGATGGCTACCATGATGGGGCATGGTGGGATGATGGGGCATGCTGTGATGTGATTAATTGACCAAAAAGTAGTTAAGTGGACATTAATGTTTCCTATTAAGCAGAGAGACTTGTCATGTTCCTTCCCCCACTGCACATGTGGAAGGTCCTCTGATCAAGGAACATTAAGATGGTAGAACGTGGGCCTTCTGCTGTCTTCTCTTTGTCGCAAAAAAGTGGGCAAAGAGGCTGAATGCTCCCAATTTAAAGATATTTATCTCTTCCAGAGACCCACCCGCTCCTCCATTACACTGGCAATAGGCTCCATGGGCCCACACCGGCTGGAATCCATATTCACTAGGATTTGGTTCTTCCTAACCTCCTCCTTTCCATGCCAGACCATTTTGTTCTCCACATTGCCAGAATTTCCTTTGTGAGTACCTCACTCGCAGTTGCTCTGTGTTCTGCTTCCTTGCTCTTTTTCTGTGATTGTGTTTATCCACTTCTTAGCCATTTACCACATGCCTGCCTTATCTCAAGGGGCCCACATAGTGTATTCGGGTCCATGGGCCCGATGTACAGTGGTCATCCCTCCTGGGCCCCACTTGTGCTCGGTAACTAGTAGACATGTGTTAAGGAGAATTCTCAGAAATGTGCTTATTTCCCTTCACCTTAGAGACGCCCAGCAACTTTGCTGGATTTTGAGGACTTGTTTTTTTCCATGGAGAGAGTGTGAGCCGTTTTTCCCACTCTCTCATGTATTTTGATATATGTTTTACTCTTGTGCTCTTTGGTTATGGAGTTTTAGATAACTCCGTAGGCATCATCTTTTTATTATTGTGTCACAAAGCACCTTTAGTGCAGTGGCACAGGGGTGTCCTTTGGACTTCCCAAGGTTTAAATACCTTCTCTGGGATGAACTACTGTTCCCCAGAGAATGTAAAGTTAAATTGACTTTACTAGTCTTTTTAAATTCATAGACCCAGCACACATTGGGCCTCATTACGACCCAGGCGGTAAGGGGTTTACGGCAGCGTAAACAGCGCCGACCCTTACCGCCTGAGTACGAGGTCCCTTAGCGCCATGGAGCTTTTAACACCTGCTTTAAGCAGGTGTTAAAATCCATGGCGCTAAGGGACCATGGAGTTAATTACGCCACCGTAATTTACGGTGGCATAATTAACGCCTTCCCCACTCCCATTATGCCCTATGGGGCAAAAATGGGAATGGGGAAGGGTAAATGGGGATTGGGGATTTACCGCCTCGCCGACCTCGGAATGGGGCGGTAAGTCCGCCTACCACCATGGCGTAAACGTAGTTTACGCCATGGTGGTAAAGTCACGGCCCAGGCGGTAACTTACCGCCTGGGTCGTAATGAGGCCCATTATCTTCCTACAGAGTGCTGGAGGGGTTACTTAGTATCCCCTGTGTCTAAACACTCTTGTGCTGTCAAAAGCTACCCTTTCCTATTGAAATGGCTGGTGGCAGTGGTTTTCTAACAAACTACCATGGTTTTTCCCGACCGCGAACACTGGTAGCTAAAACCGGGGCCGCCATGTTTTTCAATATGGCGCCCAAGCCCCCCCTGTCATCTTTTTTCACTGTTTCTTTGTGGAAAGGTCCTACTGGTGTTCGTGAGCCTTTGGCGGGCTTCAGGACTGAAGTCCGCCCATGGCGTCTGAGTGTCTGGGGTGGGCAGGAAGTGAGGGAGGTGCCTGAAACTCCCTGTGCTTGGTCTCCTAGGAGACCCAAATGCACTTTGGCGTGATTGGCTGGCTGACTGTCCGGCAAGGACAGCCACCCTGCTGGGTGAGTGACAGCTAGGCTGGAATGAATGAGAGAAAACTGTTTAAAAGGCGAGTCTCCAGGACTGGAAGGCAGAGTTGACCACTGGAACGAAAGAACCGAAGACGAGCTGGAAGAGGGCGGCTGCTGCAACCACTGGACCGTTGGTTTGCCCAGTGAAGCCCTGCTGTAACTCCAAATTGCCAGATCTCCATTCGACAGAGAAGCTCCTTCAAGGACGGCTTCTTCCTTTCAGTTGGTGGGACCAATCAGCTCAGAAGACACCTGGATACCATTCTCAAAGCTGGTTAAGGTTTAGTCAGGGAGAGGGAAACCAGTTTGTGTCTTGAAGCAACGGCTACTGAACCAAAGTGATTCCATTTCGTTTGCTCCGACGACGATCCCGCGAAGTGCAGGAGTCCCCTGATGTCCTCCCTCTTGTCTCCATGACTGAGGCTCAGGAACAGAGCAATCTATAGGAACTCCCAGGAACCAACATCTTCAGCTACATCTTTTTGCTTCACTTTAAGGTACTGTGCCATCCAGTTGAGAGATCCTAACTCTCGCGGTGAAAGTTCGTGAAACTTTCCCAACTTGCAGGCCTAATCAGCTTGTGACCCAACATATCATTTGTTTTCGTCTAAACTACTTCTAGAAACTTTTACAAAGACTTCTCCATCTGTACCAGAACTGTGCTGTCCTAGCCAAGAACAGTAGACTATTGACTTTAGCCTAGCCTATTGAACTGACCCTCCTGGTACATTGAACCATTGCATTATCTATAAGAAGTGTTTTCTAACCGATTGTACAAATGTCTGCCTTTTTTATGCCTATTTAAAATAAGTGAAGTGCCATTTGGCTCCTTTTTCAGGGGAACTCCAACTGTCCCTACAACTAAGAGTTTTGTACTGTAGTATATTGGTGTTTAATATTGAGTTGATTTCTACTAGTGAATGTTTACTAAATGACTGTGTAAATAAATGTATAAGTATTTTTACCAAGAAACCTTGAGTGTAAGTGTCTACTTGAACCACTGTGATTGTGATACTTCTGTGTAACTTCTTCTACTGCTCACATTCCCTCTTGAGATAAGCCTGGCTGCTCAGCTCGCTACCAAAAGTGTGTGGTACAGACTTATACCAAACGTTGGTTTTTGCTTACACCTGTAGTCTTAATTGTGTGTGGTATTCGCAGAGAGTAGTGCATGCAATTCTGCCTAACAAAATGCTATCCCCTGTTCTCTCAGATCCATTACCTGACATCATGTTGTGCCCTTCTATGTATGTATGTATGTATGTATGTATGTATGTATGTATGTATGAGGTTTATAAAACGTAAACATAGATGGGATGCAACAGATCCCTGTACATGAGGGACACACCCACGGAGCTAAAGGTAGGGGAGAAGGGATGAGTAGCAGGGTGGGGTAGGGAGTGAGCACCTGAGTATGGGATGTGGCTTTGAGTGAAGCAAATGGCAAATGTTCTTTGAAGAGTAGGGTCCTTACGTCTTTCCAGAAGTGTAGGGTGAAGGGTGCCAGTCTTATCTGCATTGGTATCTTATTTGAGAGACATGGTTCATCATCCCAAGGCACTGGATGACCCTATTCAACCCTCCATGTTCTTGCATCTTTTGACCTAACACATCCAGTTGTGTGCTTCAAACCAGAAAAGCATGAACAGCACAGTGAACCATGCAACACAACGGCCACAACCTACCGCTGTGAGCCAGCAAAAGCCTGCCACTGCCTCAAGCACAGCCTGTAGATCATTGAAGGGCATGATTTTAGACTCTTGCACACTGACGTTCAAAGTGCTACTTCAATCTCTAAAGGGCTTCCTATTATCCTAGTATTAATTGATTAGATTGTGATCGTACAGAGTACATTCCATCTTTTTCCTTTAACTCACGATAAAAGAGCACATAATGGGGATACTGCAGAAACTAATCTTCGGACTGAAGAGCGGTCTACTTCATGTCCAAGTGGCAATGCCCTCTATAAAAGTTGCTGACTGAAAAGCAGACACAAGGGTAGACCTCCTCTCTAAGGAATGGCTCCTCCTTAACACCTAGGTCCACACAGCCTCCACTTCCCACCTAAACAGAATGATGTACTCCCATTTCTTCATCTGGCTGCTTGTAGAACCCTTGCTGCCAGCTTTTCCACCCGTCCTCCACTATTGTTAGCTCCCTGCTCCCTTGTTTCTCTTCTTTCCCTCTTTGTGTCCTTCCCCCTATGATTTGTAAAGCACTCTGTTGCTTCCCGAAGCTATGTCCATACTCAAAAAATACTCTTATAATAACAATACAAATAATAATAGTAATAATCCTTTTAAGCTGCATCCAGATGTCTTCAGATCTCTTATACCACATATTTTTGAGATCAAAGAAATGCAAAATGAATGTCTGTCCGACTTGGTGAAGATCTGATGTGCGTAGCAACTCACCCATTTCTAGGTTTGCATCCCCCCTGATAAGTAAGTGCTGGAATGATTTGCCATCAGCATTTGAAAAATAAAAAACTAAACTATTAGACTGCATTTGATCAAAGTAGTTTTCAAATACTGGAATAGTTTACATTTTTAAGTGATCGATCGTTAGCATAGATCTAAACAGGTTACGCAGGATCAGTCCTATGATAAATTGCCATAAAGTATCTTGCAAGACAATATCTCGCCTATTGATGCCCTAGGAGAATTTCAATGGCGTGGTATGCAACGATGAGTGTGACCGAGATGCCTAGTCCGCAGAGGTTTAGTTGATCTATCCATGCCCACGCTCCTTTCCACAATATTCTGCACTGATCTACCTTACTCATTGCCCACACACGGAGGCACTGCAATGAAGCTTTCAAAGTTATGTGACATAATCCTTTGACCCCATTTCTGAGCAGAGCTGAAGGGTTGGTGTTGCAATTGGGGCCTAATATCAAAGATTTGAGGACGAGGTAATCATTGGTGGCTAAAGGCGTAGTGTCAGAAAAGCACCAATGCTCAGTGCCATAGTTATCCACGGAACAGCCTGAGATCCACGTACTGTCAGCACAACCAACGATGTACGTTTGCTGAGTTTAACATTGAACATTTTTAGAGCATTTGAAGCATGAGATAATGACAGTTTGGCGTTTCCTATTTAACTTGCTGAACCCAGGCTCAAGAAGAAGAAAATCTAACTCCGAAATAATCAGAACACGGACCTTCTTTTATGCATGCATCTCCTACCAGGACAGTGATTTTTGTAAATTTTCTACAGCAAATCTTCATAATCTTGTTACCTAGAGTACGTATAAACAGGTTCCTATCTTAGCAGAACTCGTCAAACAAGTCCACAATTACTGGGAAGAGTAAGGGCTACTCATATGAACCCTTTAGAGAAACTGAGATGAGGAAGAACATCAGTACCTCAGTGAATCAGCGAGGATACTGCGACGAGGAGGATGTGCAGAGTGATGAGGAACACTCCAAATAACTAACACGCACAGTCTAGTCTAGATGAATATGGACACTTAATGTCAGTGGGTTCTTTAGGAGGAAAGGACGGACTAGCTTTGTTGAACCGCCCTCCCGGGAGGAACCGCAAAGTTCAATGAAACAGGAGAATGTATTTATTTATTTATTGGATATTTATAATGCACCTATACACCAAGGTGTTTCAAGGCGCAACAAGACAAGGGGGTGGGGGGAGTGGCAGGGATGAAGAAAAAACAAAACAATCCCACTATACCTTGGATCATTTGGATCGTGCAAGTGCAGTAACAAGACGTGCGGGGGAGGGAGCCGTGCTGGTCAGGGCGGAAAGGGCCCATGGGTTATGCGAGTGCCAAGGGGAGGCCAGGTGGACAAGTGTCAGGGGAATACAGAGAGTGCAGGGGAAAGAAGGGCCACCTGCAAAGTGCGAGGGGTCTCGACAGGGCTCAATGGGGTACATGCCCAGCCAAGCTAATGCAGCGGGAGGGAGACCAGGAGGGCAAATGCAGGTGGGGACCAGGGGGGGGCAGTGCAGGGTCAGGGGAGACCAAGTGCAGGGGTAGACTGGTTGGGGAGGGCCTGGTGCCCTGTTAGAATCTGAAGGAGCCAGGCAAAAGAGGCAGAGGGAGACATTAGCAGGGGAGGGTAGGAATGACAGAAGCAGGGACCCACTCCAGAAAGATTAGAGCTACTCCACCTCTGGGACGGTTGGATCTGTGTTCGGAGAGGATCTTGTAGCCATCAGGGAGAAGAGTGTCAAAACTCGTGACAGAGCTGGACATGAACCATGTCTCGGTGAGGCAGATGTCAGAGGAATGTGACAGCTGAACAAGACTTGAGAGTAGCGACGTGGAGCAGGTTCCCACATTTATTTAAAGGCCTTCCGTGGTAGAGTACAGGCTTGTGGTACGCCCTGCGGAAGTGGTAGAGGGGCTCAAGAATGGGCAGAGGTGGTAGAAGGAGGTGGCAGGAGGAAAATCGGGGGAAGGAAGAAAGTTGATAAGAAGCAGGAGACGCCTATCAAAAAGAATGAGATTGGACTGATGGCCCTGGACCAAGACGGTGGCATTCAGATTGACATTAATGATGGTCTTGGAGGAGTGGAAGAGGACCTCCGACCGAGTGACACCATTAATGGGAGAGGAGGAAAAAGGAGGGAGAACAGAGACCATATTAAGGGTTGATAGGTCAGGAGAGGGAACGACAAAGAGGATGCCGGTGAACGTCTGTCTGAAGGAAGCACTGATGTAGGTATCGGTGACAGGGAGGCCTAGGTTGGAGATCAGAATGTCCTTCTTGAACTTCTTCCTTCCCGAATTAGTGAGAGGGATAGGATAGGATATAAAGTAGCAGTTTGTGAAGATGGGGGAGACAGAAAGCACCACACATGGTGTGAGGAGGAAGTTGGAGGAGGGGGAGCAAAAGAGAGAGGAGGGAAGCACAGCCCAGCGCCGCACAGCACAGGATGTGCAGGGCGTTCACACAGGAGGGAACACAGAAGAAGCAGACAGGTACACTCAACAGCACAAGGTACAGCCAACCTAGAGAGTGGGGGAGAGCTTAATGAGACACCATTAACAGTACCACAGTTACCACAATGCAAACCAGATTCAGCTTTCCTAAAAAGAGGGAAAAAGGCCTTGTTTTTAAATACAACAGCAACGCAAAACACCTAGATTCAACTTTCCTAAAAAGAAGGAAAAGGCCTAGTTTTGAAACACGGCAGCAATGCAAAGGAATGCAACTTGCCTGTGGAGATGGGAGGGAAGGCTAAACAATACAATTTCATGGGATGCTTATGTGTGGTCGGTAAACGACGTCGGAAAGATTCGAGGGGGGCAGATTAGTGGGATGCAGTGAATCCTGCCCACCTGACGGCCCTTACCTTGCCAGTTCCCGCAGGTAGACAGCTACAGGCTTCATCCGTCCCCATTGAGCACTACCAGACACCATCTGGAACTACTGCAGGAGTAACCCTTAACAGCAGAATATGCAAGTCTGGGACTCGCACCCATAAAACAATATCAAGGCATCAAGAGTGCTCATCATAGTAACAGTACCTGGCAGGCGAGTACACCAGGTAGACTGCCTGAAAAAGCAGAATGTGCAAGTCTGGAGTTCTCACCCATAAACAGTACCAAACCATCAAGCACGCTCATAATCATCACAGCATCTGGAAGGAGAATGTATTAGGTTGAACAAGCTGAGAAGTAGTTCATCATTTCAGTGGCAGTTGGGAAACCTAGGTAACCAAACAACAAAGAAAGTGAATAAGCAAGAGAAGACAAATACCTCTTCTTCCATGCAGTTGTGGAAGAGAAGAATAATCCAGAGGGAAGGAAGTCATCCCCTTTGGTAGTTGTGAACAATAAAAGACTTGTGTACAGAAATAAAGAAGAAGAAACTAGGGGGATGGAGTCATCCCCTATACTTGTAATGAACAGTGAAAGAAAGCCAGGGACAAAGGAACCCTTTCTCTGGCAAACCTTGCTAGGAACGGGCACCAGTTGGCCTCACGGCCAGGTTTTATAAGCGTTTTGCCGTGAAATTGGTGCTACATCTCCTATAAGGGTATCAAAAGGCTCTGCGGGATGGACAATTACCAGACTCCATGAGGGAAACGGTGGTCACTGTTAGGGAGAATTCTCCAGAATGGCTAATTTCCCTTACCTGTCGAGTCCCTCAGCAGCTATGCTGGATTTCTAGGATTTATTTTTTCACCTGGTAAGAGTGTGAGCCTTTTTTCCTCTACTCTTACATGTGTATTTGCTGTGTGTTGTACATTTTTTGCTCATGGACTATGGAGTCTCACCCACTCCATAGGCATCATATTTTTACTGTGTGTCACACAGCACCTTCAGTGGAGTGACACAGGGTTGTCTTTTTAGACTTCCCACTTCAAACTCCATTTTCTGGGACGGACTACTGTCTCCCAGAACATGTAAAGTTGCCATTGACTTTACTAGTCTTTATAAATTTACAGACACAGTACAACCTATCTTCCAATAGAGTACTGGAAGGGTTAATAGTTATCCCTTTTTGTCTGATTCTCATGGAGTATTATTTTGTTCCCCTTTCTCTGAGATGTGGCTGGTGGCAGTCGTATATTTTATTCTACCGCAAGCTATGAAATTAACCTCTGTAACATTAGAGGCTATCGTGGTAGCCTCAAACTCTAACCCGCTGGACCCCATTTATTTTTATTTGGTTCCGGTCGGGTTTATTCGCCATTTCTTTTTGTAAAAGTCTTTCTCGTGTTTTACTCTGTGCGCCAAACCAGGTTTAGTTTCTTTGTTTGCTGTCCTTTGGCAGGCTTCTGCACAGAAGCCCCCCTTAGGCGTCTGGGTGGACAGGATGTGAGGGAGGGGTTTGAGGCCCACTGCACAGGGTCTCCTTGGAGACCCAAGTCTCACTCTAGTTTGATTGGCTAGGTGGCTGTCCTGCCAGGACAGCCACTCTGTTGTGTGATTGACAGCCAGGCTGTGTGAATGGGGGAAAACTGCTTAAAAGCAGGTTTCAGGGACTTGGAAGGCAGAGTTTCCACTGGAACGAGAGAACCAATGAGAAGCTGAAGGAAGCCGACTGCTGCAACTATTGGACATCCCGGTGAAGCCCTGCTGCAGGTCCGAATCGCCCAAAACTCTGACGATAGAAGATCTGCAAGGAATCTTCTTCCCTTGAGCTTGGTGGGACCAACCAGCTCGCCAAACACCAAACACCGGCCTCCCTCTCCTGGTCGAATTTGCTGTGCATCGCTGCAGTGAACCGGATAGCCTGGAGGAACGGAACCGGTTTGGGTTTAAAGGAGCGCATCTTTTATTTGATGCTTTGCTCTGCTGCTGGCTTCTTCCCTGGGCAGTGGGGGCCCCCCAGTCTTCCTCCTTCTTGTCATCACGACAGTCACTTCAGGAACCGTGAGCCTGCAGGAACTGCCAGTAACAACCGCCTCAGCTACAGCATTCTTCATTTAAGGTACTGTGAAAATCCGGTCGTTCGTTCTGTTCGACCGCGGTGAAAGTGTTTGAAATGTTTTGCCTCTCCGAAGGCATGTCCTTCCCTTCTTCTTTGAATAACTTTTCCTCCGATCAACTTCGTTTTGAACTCTTGGCAAAGACTTAACCGCAAACTACTCTGAACTGTGTGATCCTCTGCAAATATTCTGAACCATTAACATTGGCCCAGGCCTATTGACTTGAATCCTAGTTGTAGTAAGCCTTTTCTAGATTGCCCTGCCTATCACTTGTTGGTGTTGTTTATTTTGGATAACCTTGTCTTTTCCTCCCTTTTAAATTGCTGGAGTGCCATTTTGCTCACACTTCGTTTTGAGCTTAACTTGTCCAGAATTGATTGGGGGTTATTGTAGTGTATTAAGATTGTGATTTTCTGCTGCTTTATAATAGTGAACTGTTTTATAACTGATGGTGTTAATAAATGTATATGCTTTTACTCAGAAACCTTGAATCAGTGTTTATTTGAACCGTAGTAATTGCTGCCCTTCGTGTAACTTCTGCTACTGCTCACTTTACTCTTGAGATAAGTCTGGCTGCTCAGCCATCACTATCACTTTACTGTGTAGTACAGGCTTGTACCAAAGGTGAAATTGTATTTACACTTGTAGTCTTAATTGTGTGTGGTGTTCCCAAAGGGTACTGCACATGATTCTTCCTAACAGTCACTGTACTATTGAAACCCAGTAAAACCCAGTAAGGGTGCTGAAGAGTGCTCCTCATATCTCACTTACCAACTTGGATAACAACATTTTGCTAAATACTGGCGATGCGACTGGCACCCCTGATGCATAAGTGTGTGAAATCTGACCAGCCCGGATTCAACCCGGGACGTTCCACTTCCTATGGTTTGCAGGGAATATTTGGTTTAATGTCAGCTGTTCGTCAGGAGGATCCCATAGTAGCAACACTGTTAGGTGCTGAAAAGCATTTGATTCAGTAGAATAGCCCTATCTGTTTATATCGAGGGGTTTCTCTCTTTAATTTTATTGCTTTACACTTTGCACAGTGCGCTGATCAGGGTAAATGCCCAGCTCAGATCGGTCATCCTGCTGGGGAGCGGCACAAGGCAGGGGTGCCCGCTGTCACCCCTATTGTTTGCTTTAGTGATAGAGCCATTGGCGGAGATAATCTGAAATAGGCACATGCACAGAGCGCTACAATTGTATAGACATAGGGCAGTGGTTTCCCTCTATGCAGATGACATTGTGATATTAATCAGTAACCCGCAAGTTAACTTCGGGCCAATTATGAAGAAGGTTTTGGAATTTGGGGATTTCTCCAGTCTGAAAATTAATGTTGCAAAATGGTGCTTTTCCCACTTACAGAATGTACAAGACAGTTCCCCAACGAGTTTGGGTTTCTGTGGCACATGAGCTATACCCGATATTTTGGGATAGATATTGCACGCTCCCTTGAAGTTTTGTATCAGTAAAATTATGAGAAGGTATTCAAGCACTCCTGCATGGTGCTGAGGAGATGGATGAACCTCCCACTTAATTTATACCGAAGAATATCATTGGTAAAAATGGTCCTCCGCCCTCCGATTTCTATATGTGTTTTTAAATGTGCCAATAGCAATATCGAAGTTGTATTTTTGTGAGGTGCAATCTGAGGTTTCTCAGTTTATCTCGGTGGGCAAACAGGCACGTATAACATGGAGGAAACTAGTGGTGCCGTTAGATAAAGGGGGCTTGGCACTACTGGATTTTGAGGTGTATTATGAGGCGGCTCAAGTGTGCTTCTTGGCGTATTGGTTTGAGGGAGGGGCGGAAAGGAGGCATGTGGAAATGGAAAGGGCGCTTGCAGCGCCATCTTTGTTAAGGGCAGTAATATTAACAGCCTCTGGGAGATCATCTAGAGTGACAAATATGGTGGAGTTATCTTGCAGATCGTGGGTTTGCATTGGAAGAAAGAAGAGGGATGAGGTTCTTTACTCCGCTCCCGGTCACTCACATTCCAGGGTTGCCACGGACTAGTGAGTTCGGGTATGCACACTGCATGGAACAGCTGGGCATAACGTGTTTTCTTGATCGTTTTGCAGATGGGCAGTTCCTAACTGCGGAGGGACTGCGTGATAAAGGGGTCATTACACCTTTGGAGTTATTTCTGTGCTTTAGATTGAGGGACTCCCTGAAGAGCCTATTCTCTGCCTTTCGGGGGGAACCTGAGATAGCCGCCACACTGGACGGAGCGATAGAGAGGATGGATACCAGTAAAATTGTGTCCAGCCTATATAGTAAAGCACATGAAGCTAGACTGGGGTGGGCAGAATCATCCCGACGACTCTGGGAGGTCTCTCCAAGGAGTACTGTTCTGATGAAATGTGGAGATATTGCTGTGCGCAGATGAGGAGGATTGCTATTATTAATAGGTTTAAGTTAATTAATTTCAAATACCTCATCAATTCTATTATACCCCAGCGGAATTACATTAACTGTTTCCTGATACCCCGGAGGATTGCCTCGATGTGCGATATCACTGGCAGATTCTTTGCACCCAGCATGGGGATGTCCTCCAATATTTCAGTTTTGGAAAACGGTGTTTGAAACTCTGAGTAGCATCACAGGGGAAAGGGTGGACCTTGACCCGAGAGTGGTGCTAATGGCTTACACTAGCAGATTGCTTGGCGGGTGCGGAAGCTTAGCTGGATTATTACTGCTGTTAGCTAAACAAAGGGTGGCAATGGTGTTGGGCAGAGCGAGAAGTCCTACATTGGTGCAGTGGAAAGAAAATATTCTCTACTGCAAGTAAATAGAATATGGGAGGATAGTGCACCCTGTGCCAGGCCCATAGATATCTGGGGCCCTTATAAACAACATCTCATTCAACAGGCTCAAGGCGATGAGTCCTACTCAGGAGGAGATGCTCCGTGTGCATAACGACAATGGTTAAGGTAGGACTTTGTGCAAGTTTCTTATATAGTAAAATGTGCATGCCTATTAAGCAGAGCAATATAATTGTACGTATTGAGAAACCCGAAAATAACGATGTGATGATAAACAAGCTCAATGTATGATGACAAACCGGGAACAAGGTCAAGATGTATTATGGGGATAGGCAGGGGGAAGGGTGTGATTCGCTGCTGGACCACTGTCTTTTAGTTTTGACGTTACTTAATGAAAACAATAAAAAAAGAGTTAAAAAAAAAAAGACGATCTCCTGTCCAGAAGGAGGGAAGCATCCTTCTGGACTGCCTAGAGACATTGTCCCTCATTCTGAGTCGGGCGGTCTGGTAAAAAAGTGACAGTATCCGAGGAAGTGGCGGTGGGACACCTGGGTCACCTTCAGCTAAATTCTGGAGGTAAGACAGGTGCCCTATCGGCCAAAAAAGCCCTTGTTACCACCACTAGCATTGCGGGTGGCGGTAATGATGGCAAATCCCATGATGGAGTGCTATGGGACTCCATACTCCGCCACTCCGGCACTCGTAATCCGGCAGCAATGCCGCTGAACCGAGTGCCGGAAATGGTATCAACCTTTCATGGTATCCTGGCGGGTCTAACGCCAAGATACCAGCAAGGCCTATTATCCTTTTTTGAATATGAGTGTTAGGGACGGAAGTAGGTCTGGCACGACGGTGGACTTGTATCATTTGCTGGACATTCTGACAACCCTTAGTTTATTAGTTGAGGCAGGCAATCCCCTCTTAGCAATAGGGTTAGCTAGGTGTTTTCCTTTTATTTTCATGATAATAAATGTCTAAAGCCAAAAGCATGCCACCTTTGTGTCAGTCCTTCACCTCTGCACCCTTATAGTAGTCTAATTAATTCAACAGTTACTTTAATTATATCTTTTTCCATGATGAACCAATAAATCAATATTGGCTAGATACAACATGCGTTCGTTAAGTGCAGTGCATTTTAATCTGAATAAAGAAAGTCATTGGTGATGTGTCCAGGTGTGCAGCAGGCTTCAACAGGAAATAGAAGGTTCATCTCTTCTAGCCCAGCCCCCTGTGTAGTCAGTCATACCTTTCCAAAGAGGTTTCCAAGCGAATCTAACAGTGAAATAGTTCAGTAATGTCCAGGTAGGTACTGATCACCTTTTGATTTAGAGTGGTACCGCTGCAGCAGTCTGGCAAGATGTAGGAAATGTTTTGACAGATGTAATGGCACCAATCAAATTATAAGGAAATAGACATAATGCAATCACTCTTGTAAAGATCAGGTGCTATACCTTTAGTGCCTGGTGCCTACTACAAGGCCTTCTGAGCCAGAAAGACATCCTGAACTGTAAGTGTTGGTACATACACAATTAGTAGGGCTAGATTTTTGGGTAATTTCCTCCACCTAATAAACTTTCAGAAATAACTCACACCAGACCTTGTGTAATGTTATTTGAAGGGGATGCATTGGCGAATGTACCAAATGTCACACCTCGCCACAAGACTCTTTATCCACTAAGTAAGCTCAGTAATTCATGCCATATCCTTTCTGAAAATAACTCCCTCTTCTACTATTAATACGTTACATGCTTTCTTAGCCTCGCTAGTAATCATCAATACATGATATGACCCCTTATTGCCTTTGTGAGTGTCTTCTTAGCCTCCTGCCATTCATCATCAAACCATGCATCATTGGTGACTGCGCTTGTCTTACCAGTCGATAGTTCAAAATAGAATTGAGATCTGATTTCCAAAAGAGCTTCATACAGAGCAAGGGGATTGTTTATAGAGGAGGCATCTTCCTTCCATGTAGAAAGTCTACCTCAACCAGCTCCTAAATTGAAGTTCTAGGCAAAGTATGAATAGCCAATAGTTTGAGTCAATGCAGGTCCATATTATTGCTCGACATTTCCTCATCCCTGGTTACCTTTTCTGCTTGATATGAAACACCTTGATCATCAGTTTAGTCATTAAAAGCATGTGGTGGAAGTCAACATCACATCCCCGAAGAGACTCCAATTTGCACTATCCATTAAACGAAAATCTATTGTGCTTCGTCGGTATGCATACATAGACGGTAAATCATATGTAGCCCTACCATTCTGGCGACAGAGACCTAGATAATTGTGTGAGAATTTTACCAGCCTTTTTGGAATTTTTCCTTGAAATGTCGGTTGTTGCACACCCCAACCTTCCATTTCACAGTGATGTCCAGACAAAACTAGAGACATCTTTGTGGTTGCTACATTAAACTAACCAATTACTAGTCTAATTGAATGATCCTTAATAACGATAACAAAAGAAGCTCCATTGAAGGCGTTGTTCAAGGCCTGCACTGTCTGTGTATCACTATCAAAATTATAAAAAATTCATTAGGTGCCTTCCATAAGTGCTGTTTATAAGTGTCAAGAAATTAATGCTTATGTGATTGGTGTCATGATCAACTACTGAACTGAACGTCCACAGAGTTCAAAAGGTCAGCTATGTTCATCCCCTTCTTTCCTTTCCTTGCTGAAGCATTTCCATTCAGTCTACTGTTTTCATTGGTCATGGTTCCCGGAAGCAGCAAATTACATGATTACCCAGAAAGGATTGCCAATCAGCATGTGATTTCTTTGAACCAATACATGAGATGGTCCAAAAGATACCCGTTAGTAACTGGTTGCAGGAAGGCAATGGCAAAGCCTCTGCTTGGGCTCCTGGACAATGGGCTAATTTTCAACAGAGTGGAATTAGGCGGCTAGCCACAGCCCTAAGGCTGCCTGAGTTTACATTCAGCAGAGTGTATCTTGCACGATGGGGGTTATGTATACTATCTGTGAATGTGATTGCACTTGCTGCGGGTCTGGTGTAATGATTAGCAGACTCTCCCTCCCCGCCTTAGATCCTGGTTTCTACAATAGCTCCGTTAATGTTTTGGGGGTCCTCTCTGTGTATTGGAAACTGAGAGTTGTTAAGTCTTTTGGAGAGGATTTCTTGCGTAAAGGGACACTTTTTGGCTGTCCGTTATCGGGTTTAGGGAAGAAATAATCAAACATTCAGACTGTTGTTTTGGTTGGTACTGCCAGGTTGTATCCAGTCACAGCTTACACTAGAGAACTAGCCTTAAACACAAACACTACACAGTTGCCTGCCATTGTTTCATTCTGCGAATCCAAGGAATGAACTTTCTGAACACTATCATTGTCTTCTCAGATAACTGATCTATAATGTCTTAAGTGGTGGAACCAATGTATAGTTTGGTTAGCTACTCTTACTTATGCTACTCTTGCACAAGACAACTCTGGGATTAATCTGCAATATGTTCCTTATCTCACTAGTAATGTTATCAGGGGTACTGTTACTTATTCTCACCAGAAGTGATATGGGAGGATCTGCCTATCTATAACATTCATGTGAGGATAATAATAACCACCTCAGGCTGCATCCTTTGTTCTTCTCTTTCTCGGTTTCTTGTAATAGAGAAATACTATACGTTCCTTACCCAGAGACATCTTCGTGCTAAAACCAGGTTAATTTGAAATACGATTCGATGATTGGGTACCTGCTGCTTCACAGTCTGATATTAATGTAATTAAAAATAATATCAGCATATGCCTTCTGAAGTGCTTTCCTTAAGTCATTACCATTATTATGGTAAAGGTATGGTAATGTTCATTTATAAAGCGCCTATACACAGGCAAGTGTTTCAAAGCGCTCATGACCTTAATTTTATATTATCTTTACACACACATGCACTTAGATTCAGAAGCATTAAAATGAGTTTCCACGTGAGCAAATTTATAATCATACATCGCCCAAGCCCCTGTAACTAAAAGTAAATAGGAATGAGTTCATGGAAATTCATACTAACAGTGAGAAGCTCAATCAACTTCTGAGTTTTATTGTTCTTTACTGTACTAAACCCAAAGTCTGTTGGCTTGGATTTGGGCTCGGAATTTTGAAAAATCTCTTCTATAGTCCTGACAAATAATTTCCCAGGTTGCAGGTGTAGGGGAGGAGTGGTCCAAAAGACCCCCCTTGCCCGCATCTCCACCCCAGGTGAGGGCCATGGCTCATCGGGCGTCCCCTCCTTACCACCAGGGCCCAGGTGGTGGATGGCTCACCTGCTGAAGACATTGCCCGCACGTATTGAATCTAGCTAGGCCTCAGAAACCATTTTGTCTACTAAAAATGGTGTGAGCTCAGCGCACTGTAGCGCGGCCCCCACCTTCGGAAAAGTTTCAGTTATCCCTGTCGCCGCAGCACCATGGCAGATCCGCTGCGAGCCCGTTCCCACGAACAAGACGGACATGAGCTAGCGTAATACATTAACATTGTAACATTTCACCTTCCGCAGTGTATCATCGCTCCCAGCATGACCCGGCCAGCGGGCCTGGGCGATGAAGAGAACTGTAAAATGGTCATCAGATGGCAGAAAGTCTTTACCTATTAATGCGAAGACCACTTGCAAAGTATGCTTTTCTCCACAAAATCTCTTATATTACAAAAACCTGTAAAATGTATAAACATAGAAAGCATGCTTCTATGATATAAGCAATGGCGAGCCCACACCCCTGCAGTTGGGCACTAATAATGAAGGAGCGTTCCAGGGATCTATTTGTTACGTGTATCACTGGGAAACTTACACTCCATGGTTTTGCACCATAACCAAACTAATGCTGCTAGAGTACACGAGAAGACGAATGTAACCATACAGAGGGCTCATGTGAAGGATGCGCGAGAATGCCCTTGTCATGTGTGTATGTCTAAGCCCCTTATGTGCCACCACCGTCACGTACAGTGGCGGGTCATTTTCTATGTACTCCACCAACCTCACTACTACCTCACTTACTGCAAATGTATATGCATATAACTATATACTGTAGTTGTTAAAACATAGTGTACGAATAAGGTGCTCAGACTGGATATAATCGAGACACATCCAGCAAAGTTGAAATGCATGTATTAAAGTGATTTGAATAAGTATTATAGAGTGTTCAAATGTTTGTGATGTTTTTACCTAAAAAGTCGGCAACATACGAGGAAGATACCTTTTGTGAATATGTGCAAGGCCATTCCCCCTCCCGCCCTGCGAAGACTGCCAAACAAGGGAGCCGAGGCCCGCGCCGCACTGATCCACCTCCCCCAACCAGACTGGAGCCGCTTCAAAGATTTGTAGCCCCCTCTGCAGCACCTAAGGCCACGGCCCGCCACCTGCATTATTTACAGCACAGCAGTAAACCTCTGCCTGAACACACACTTCCAAAGGCGCCCCCTCGTAAACCCCGCAACCCACCGGATCATCTTAGACTTATGGCCCTGTGCAATCAGGACACCCAATACTTTGACAACACACAGCGGCACATCCATAACAACTTCTAACAAGACAGAAAGACCTGTACCGCCCGTCCCAGGCCCTGAAGCTTAGCACCTCGACCTATGGCCCCGGTCAACAGGACCCTGGTAACCATGTCCTGACGTATTACCATCAGACCCCTCACAAGGTACATTCCTCCTGTGTTGCATTAACCTGTAGAATAACCTATTGGAAGATTTACTAAAGAAGATAATATTGCAATGACTGAATGACTGCGGTGTGCATGGCCTAGGGCAAATAAGTCAGGAAAAGACATTCATCTCTGACACTGGCCGCGATGGCACAACAACACCGCCCGGATGAACTCAGCCAACCCGCCAGGCCCAGCCCAACCCACGAGGCTGACCACCTCGCAGCAGCACCTATAGCTAGTCATCGCCACCCAATCCCATTGAACTTGTGCCCCCTATAGTATGTAGGTTCTTATGACGTTTTTTGTAAATATATACGCCTGTCTTTGCTATTGTCAGACAGAGCGCTCTCGGAGTTTGCAGAGTTCTTTGCATGCCCTATTCTGATTGATAAACTCCCATTTAAGCTCACCCGCACTCTGTCTTGGCTTTATTCCCGACTTGGGAGAGTCCGTCATTGTCTCTCATTGTGGGGAGGATCGTGCTGGTTGGGGACGCTCGCCTTCACAGGTCAGAGTTATTTGGAGAGAGATGTAATTGGGTCTGCACCTTCTTTATCAAGCCTTGATTCTCTGCCATGGAGGTTCTCTTGTTAGATAGAGGGTCAAAACCCTTCCTCTTATACATAACCTTAAGCTAAAAGGTAACTCACAGACCGAACACTACCGTGAACAGGCATGGGCGGGACAATTCGTGCAAAACCCGAACCATTTAAATGTTAAGGTTTTCAACAAGGGAAATCTTTACAGGTTTATTTTGATGTTCTAGATCTAAGGTTCTGCTGGGTTTGACCTTGTGCCTATATAAAGGCAAGCAACTAGACACGCAGTACTGTTGATGGTTGGGATTTTAAAAAACAGGCACTGATCAGGCTTATTAAAGAATGGAATTGCAGCTAGGATAGTGTAGGTTAGAATAGAATTAAATCAATAAAAGTGCCTCAGTAAAGTTAAGAAACTAGGTTGGAATATATTTTGGAGAGGGGTTAGGGTCATGAGACTTATGGGAGGGTGTGTGATTGAATTGCTGGCAGGGGCAGTAGAACCTGCATGCATTTTGTAGGGGTAGGTTAAGGCCAAGCACTGAAAAAAACCCAATGTGTATTTAGTAGATGGAGAAAGTCAAAGCACTCAGAACCTCATGTGCATTTAGTAGGCAAACGAGAATACCAAAGCTCTAATAGTTGCAAATACATTTAGAAGGCAGAGGAGAAGAGCACGGAACTGAGGAGCCCAGATGTATTTAATAGACAGAGGAGAAGGCCAAAGCAATGTGAACCCCATGTGTATTTAGTAGAAAAAGGGAAAGGCCAAAGCATTGAGAACCCCATGTGCATTTAGTAGAAAAAGGGAAAGGCCAAAGCAGGGAGAACTCCACGTGCATTTAGTAGAAAAAGGAGAAAGTCAAAGCATTGAGAACCCCATGTGTCTTTAGTAAACTGAGGAGAAGGCTAAATTATTGAGAACCCCTTGTGCATATAGTAGGCGAAAGAATTCCAAAGTACTGAGAACCACATCTGCATTTAGAAGTAAGAGGAGAAGGGCCAGGCACTGAACAACTTCATTTACTAGGCTAAAGAAAAGGGCAAAGCACTGAAAACCCCAAATGCATTTAGTACGCAGAGGAGAAGGCCAAAAGACAGACAACCCAACATAAATTACTATGCGTAGGAGAATGGCAAAGCACTGGGAATGCAAGTCAACTTAGTAGATGAAAGGCTGATAACCTCATGTGCATTTAATAGGCAGAGGAGAAGGACAAAGCACTGAGAACACCAGGTGCATTTAATCAATTGAGGAGATGGCCAAAGCACTAACACCCCATGTACATTTAATGGGATAGGAGAAGGCCAATACACCGAGAACAACTGCATTTATTAGGCCTAGGAAAATATTATCTGGAGTTCTTAGTGCTGTGGCAGTCTCTTCAACCTACTAAATGCAGCTGGTGTTCTCAATGCTTTGTCCTTCTCCTCTCTTCCTACTAAATGCACTGAAAACCCATGTGCATTTAGTAAGTAGAGGGGAAGGCCAAAGCGCTGAGAACCCATGTGCATTTAGGGAGCACATGAACAGGGCAAAGCACCTATAACCCAACATGCATTTACTAGGCATAGGAGAAGGACAAAGCACTGGGAAACCCCAAGTGTACTTGATAGGCAAAGAAAAAGGCCAAAAACACTGAGAACCCCATGTGCATTTAGCAGGCAAAGAAGAAGGCTGAACCAATGAAAAACCCATGTGACAAACAACAATGGCAAATCATGCAAACGTAATGTGCATTTGTATGTTGAAGAGAAGGGCAAAGAACTGAGCATCACATGTGAATTTAACAGGTAGAGGAGAAGACCAAAGCACTGATGAGTATGGCAGAACTCTGTCACCCCCATTGCATTTAGATTGTGGGGGGGTAGGTCAAAGCACTGAAAATCAATGCCTATTCATTGAAGGCAAGTGATGAACTCAATTGACATGTCTGAATCTGCTGCAGTAATCAAAAGTGGTAGGGACTGAGGGGAGGTCAGGGGAGGAAGGTATATGTTGGGCATTTTCACCTTCAACAGCAGCGCCTGCTTGCATTGGAGAACCTCAGATACCACGTTTCTCTGTGCTGGCCACACTGGTCAATTGGTAACTGTATATCTGTAGATGTGTCACAAAATGATCTTGCAGATTGGGAAGAAATGTAATTGTGCATGCAGCACTTTGTGAGGATCTGACACGCCCTATTATAACAATGCCATCCCAAAATTGTGGGACAAGAAAGAGTCCGGATTTGGTCTAAATATTAAGTTTAAATAAAAATAGTAAATCAAAACCAAAAGTTGTCCTCTAATTTCATGCTGGGGAGGTCACCAACAATGTTATACTGTATAGAGCTTCATTACAATTTTGGCGGTGTGGGGAAAAAAAGTGGTGATCATTCGGTTATTGTTACATTGATGGCAAATCTGCTAAGAAAATCTCCATCGAGCACTATAGACTCCACAAATGGGGAATTATTACCACTTGTAATCCCGTAGTAATGCGGTAGATTTACAGCTGAATTACCAGCAAACATGTAACAAGGCCCATCATCCTTCAATGTATTTTTCTGTGAAAACGGTACTCTGAATGTCCCTCTCTGTGTTCGCTTCGACCTTGATCGATTTGTATTGATTAATGGGATGTCTGGCTTTGGTAGATTGCTGACTCATTACTTTAAAAGCTATCAGCCTCCCACCTGATTCTCAACCCTCTTAAAAGAGAGAGTGTACGGTACAAGCACAGGCAAGACTATTTTCTTTGTTAATCTGCAATGTAAACTGATTTAATATATACATTGATTCTTTATGGTCAAGTTACAGTTACATTTTGCATTAATACAAGTTCTACAAGATAGCATTTGTAGAGAAAAATGTCACAGTGCATATTGGCTCATGGAAAGAAACATTAATAAAGTTAATAGGGTGTATTAAAGTTAACTATTGGCAGGTAATTTATTGTAATGTGCTCAGTTTTAAGAACATACAATGCAGCTTACTAAAGTATATACTAGAAACAAATTAGTATTTTTTAACTAGCATTAGTATTCGTTCTCTGAACAGGTTCTGTAGACCGACATGACAACACTGATCCTGTAGGTCGCTGTTCCGATTTGCTTATCGCTCGATGTGCGTTACACCCTGAAGTAAACTGCACCGAGATTGGTCGTGTGTGGCTGACTGACATTCCCCGGAGCAGACATTAGGGAGAGGGGAGAGCTGCTGCATACTGGGACCTTCTGTGCTCTCTCCCTGCCTGTCGCCTCACCCTGGCATGCTGCAGTTAGTTGTGGTGCATTGTGGTACAGAAATCTTGTATCCTAGTGCCTGGACCTCAGGTTTTGTTCCCCATGTCAGGACTGGTCCTTCTTCAAGCACATTGATGTTTTTCCGATTTCAGGCAGCCGTCTCATGTGTGAAGTGCATGCCACCTTGCTTGTTCATGTAGTGCATGGTCTCTGTGTTTTCTATCGGAATCAGGATATGCTTCTCCTTCAGAGACAGAGCCAACACCCTCAAAGCTAACGTCATGGCTCGCAACTCCAGCTTGTTGATGTGCCACCTGGCTTCCGTTGCTGACCAAACGCTGTTCACCTGCAGGTCCTTGCAGTGAGCATCCAACCCTTCATAGACACATCAGTGACCACTTGGGTCTGAGGCCAAAGAGGCCGGAAGGGCTACCCCATCATGAGATTACTGCGGTATGCCCACCAGTCGAGGTCATCGACCACTTGGCTGGACACCTTGAGGTGATCCAAAAGGGCCACAAGGTACTGTGACCATTGATCCCTTAAGAGCTACTGTAGGGATCTCATGAGCAGCCTGGTCTCTGGCACTAGAAAAAAAAAATACATGAGGCCATGAGACCTAAGAGGCAGAAGAAGAAAGCCACTGGTAATGTGGCGTGGTTCTGGAACAAGTCAGCCACCTGTGTCAAGCTGTACACTCTCTCCTCGGAAGGGAAGGGAAGGCCTTCCCCAAATGAGGGTCTAGGACTGCTACGATGAACGGGAGCCTCTGGACTGGTGTCACCTGGGATTTCAAGTTCAGGGAGAAGCCCAGCCTGTGCAGTAGCAGACAAGTGTCCTCCAAGTGGGACAAAACCGGCCCGCTGACTTCCCTTGGATCAGCCAGTCATCCAGGTACAGGAATACATGGACCCCGGATCTCCTGAGGTGAGCCGCGACTACCGCCATGAGCCTGGGGAAGACCTGTGGAGCATAGGTCAGAGCAAAAGGGAGCACCTTGAACTGATGGTGCTCATCCCCTTTGATAAACTTCATGAACCTCCTGTGCTTTGATAAATCGGGACATGGAAATATGCGTCCTGTAGATCTGTTGACACCAGCCAGTCCTGTAGCTCGAGAGTGTGGAGATTTTCCCTCAACGTCACCATCAAGAATCTGTCTTTTCTCGGGAACTTGTCCAAGGCCCAGAGGTCCATAGTGGGATGGAGACCTCCTCCCTTCTTGGGTACCAAGAAATACCGGGAACAGCAACCCAATCCTCTGTGTTCAGGAGGTACCTCTTCCAAGGCACCCTTCAACAACAGGGTTCGCAGTTCTTCCTGGAGCTCCTGTCCCGGTTGGATCGGAGGTGGTGGGGGTCTGTCCAAGGGTTTTCTTAAGAAGGGCAGACAATAACCCCACTGATCGAGCTGTAGAGCCCAGGCATCAGAAGTAATTCCCTCCACTGGGGCCGGTGCTCTGTCAACTGACCGCCCATCGGTAAATTGTGAGGGGAAAATCAAATCGGCTTAGGAGACTGGGTCGCCCCGCCGCTTTGGCTGCTTGTTGGCCCTTAGAAGCCTCTATGGCCCTTCCGGCACACGATAAATGCTTCTGGCATTGCTACAAGGCATACATCGCCTGTAGCCCCTTGCTGTAGAGGCAAAGCTAAAGGCAGGCTTGGCCAGCTGTGCTGCCAGGCCTAAAAAATATTTTGCAGCGATTTTTGATTCGTTAAATTTCTCCAAGGAATTGTCTGCCTTTTGACCGAACAGGAAATTACATTTGAAGGGCATGTCAAGTGATTTGGCCTGGAAATTAGGTGAAAAGCCTGAAGATTTTATGTAGGCCTGCCTCCTCAGCGTTACTGTCGACACCATAAATCGGCCCACACAGTCGGCGATGTCCAGGCCCATTCGCAGTTACTGTCTGGCCACCTCTTTCCCATCCTCCACCAGCTGTAGGAAGACCTTGCGCATTTTTACCTCAGGGACATACTGCGCAGCATTCTCCACTGCTGTCCAAAGACCAAATTAATATTTTGCAAAGCTACTAGCTACATTAGTAGCATTAAGGGTCATACTGCTCGAAGTGAACACCTTTTTAGCCAAGGCATCAGCCTTCTTCGGTTCCCTGTTGGGTGGTATAATGGAAGAAGCTGGTCTGGAGCAGACTGTAGCAGCTTGCATAATGAGCCATTCCGGAGAAGGGTGAGAGGAGAGGAATAATGGGTTCCCTTTAGCTAGCCTATAATTCCCGGAAATGTTGGAACTAACTGGGGGAATAGAACAAGGGTGCTGCCACAGGGCGGTCAGAGGGTCAGCAATTGCATCGCTTAAGGGCATATTGAGCTGTGTCACCAGACATTCATCTAAAATATCAGTGAGATCGTACCCCTGCACTGGCACTGCTGAGGACTGCAACCCTAGGGTGTCAATGACCCTTTAAAGTAAAGCCCTGAACTTAGAATAGTTATGGGTATAGGCCTGGCTTTGCTGAAAATCCAGGTCCGGCGAGGTATCCAAATCACTGGCCTCATGGAGGCCCTGAGCTAGCTCTAACAGTTGGCTATGGTCTTCAAAGTAGCCTTCACCACACATGCCTATGAAAGTGGGGTCCACATACCCTTGGTCTCTCATATCATTAGTGCAGAAAATGCTTGACATGGCTCCGAAAACATTGGATCAGGAGAGCGGGGCGTAAGATTTTGAGTCAACTGTTGGCGCTGAAGGCTTGTACTTCAGCACCAATAGCATGGCGTGGGCATCGTCTGAGGTTGTGATGTCGAAGCACCAGTAGTTTTGAAAGTGTGGGATGCGCCCGGCATCGAGGGCCTTGAAGCCGCCTTCTGTATCGAAGGATTCATCAACGCTAATGGCGTCAGCAGAGGGGCATGTGAGGGGTCGGGAATGCTGCTCTTGCCTCCAAGGTCTGCTGTGTGGGGGGTCACCCACGCCTACAACAATATGCGTTCTGAACATCTCGAGAATGGAGGTCTTAAAATCTTTCCACTCCTGGCGAGTGGTAGGCCCAAACGACAGCTTACCTTTTTCCTTCAACAAATCAAAGTCCTGACGATTGCAGTGATGCCTCTTCTTACTTGACAAGGAAAAATGACTCCTTGAGTGGGACCGTTTCTTTTTTGCAGAGGTTCTTTCTCAGGGGTGCGGGGGACCTCGGTTTCAGCCTCTGAAGACCGACCGGTCGACCGTGCTGGAGATTTTTAGGGCAGTCCACCCCGCATGAGCTTAGCAGCCCGATCGCAAAGGGAATTAGAAAAGAAAGTCACATTTTCTGTCGAAAAACATCAAATAAGTCAAAGATTCGACTGTGTTCCCAAGCAGAGTGATCGCACGCGGGAAAAAGGAACTGAGGTATGGAGCATAGTGAAAGAATTTATATACGGCACCTGACGTCACGTCCGGACCCAATGATCGAGTACTGAGCAAGACGGATCGACAGCCCGAGTCTTGATCCACTACTCCCCCTGTCAAAAATATTTCCGTGCAGAAAAGCTGGATGGGATATCCATCAGATGAGGAATCTGCGAGAGAAAAGCAACCCATTGAAATATAGTATTTTTTTTTTTACTTTCTCCCTCCTAAAATATTTTGAACCCCAATTCGATAGGATGGAAAAATTCACTGCTCCAGATTTCTGTTACATAAGCTCCGTCCCATCTGTGGCAATAGGTTGCCATGTGTGCACTAGTACCCCCAGTCCATACTACTGTCCTCCGGGCGTGCCCCAAACCCTTGAATTAACACCACATACTTCAGTTAACAACATCACATAAAGAACTTAATAAATCATACAAATAAAGATATTGGCCTCATTACAACTCCGGCGGTTGCCGTGCCGGCACAACCGACATGGCTGCCGCCGGAGTTGCATTTTTACCGCCACCCGCGAATGGGAAAGAACCGGGTCATGCCAAGTTCGGCAGACCCGGCAAATGCCCATTTGCGGGTGCCGGCAATAAGGGACTCCCCATCCCCATTCAGCCCTCTGGGGCTTTTTTTTTTAAAATTGGACGTCTGATGCACCGGCACAGGTCAGACGTGGCGGGCTGGGAGGTGCCCGCGAGCACAGCTCGTAGTATGGCGGGCAGGGAAGTACAGCACCGGCATGCTTACCGGTACCGTAGTTCCCAGAACGCCATGCTTATAATTAGGTCCCTTCAGTTTTGTAAACGAGATGTGTGCGTATAAGATGCATTGAAAGTCAAATGAATACAAATATCGAATACTCCCTTATTTTGTGAAACTAACCTCCCAACAGCTTTTGATCTGTTGTAAGATAGGCTTTCCAAACTTCTTTAAGGCTTAAAAAATGCTTAAAAAACGATTGAAACTTTAACTCTATTCTTTAATTTTTGTGATCCTTCAAAATGTCTGGCTCAAAAAGAATGAACAGGTGCGATGTTTCCGTTGATAAAATGAATCCGATTTAAACTTCAGTGTGTGGCACTTCAGTCCTTTCCTATCTCAAATAACAAATAAGTTACACTTATGACTGGTTCTCTCCTAGAAAAAAATAACATGTTGAAACAGTGCCACCTGGCGGCGAACACATACAAATGCAAAAACTGACTTCGCATACATTTCTTTTTAAAAGCTAAAAAGTTCAATGCCACATAGTCCCCGCTTCCTGCTCACAGATGTACGTCATGAAGAAGGTTTTCCGGACAACTGGTGGCAGGCCGTTTGAGTAAACATGTTTTCATTTCTCACAGGGTGGTGGTTGGGTCGGGGGGATGTAAATACCGTGACAGGCACATCTTCTAATCCTCTTTTTGCACCGACTCCCTTGGAGTTAGCGCCTGAGTGCACATTCACACACGCCTCCCAGTGGTCAGCGATTGTTGCCGTTATTCCAGGGTCTCGGGACAAACGTTGGCCTTCCAGGAAGAATAGAATACGATGAGGTGGTTTTGCGTATGGGTAAAGGGCGTTTGGATGCCTGCATGACGACACCTCCTGTCTCCGCATGCTGAGTGGAAACGTCTATGCTTCTGGGGTACGGGGGCAGCTTGCATGAGGCTCTGGCAGTTCTTTTTTAATGCCGACATGAATGTCCGCTCAGTTTGGAAGTGAGGGAGACGGAGCCGGGTGCAGCAAGTGGTTACTTTACAGAGCATGGTGAGGGGAAGGGCTGAGGGCGGGGTGTTGACCCCTTAGCAACAGCTTAGTGTGTGGCAGCCCAGGACAGGCCCTCTATATCCTTGTGAAGTCAGCATCCCCCCTCCCCTGAAGGCATGCATTATGATGCACCAGCACTGGAAGGCGTGCACTGGGATTAGCATCTTCCGGTGATGAGCCACACAGGGGAAGCATTCTCTCACGAGCTTCCCCTGGGACCGCTTCCTCAGAGGAACATTGCAAGCACATTTTAACCTTTTTAAGTCTGATGTAGGAAAACTAGTTAGCCAGTTTCCATAAACATTCTAGGGGCGTATAATGTATTATTCCAACTCCAATCCTAGAACATTTGGGGAAAAGTTTTGTATTTTGGAAACCCTATAGTAAATGAAGTCCATCATTCAGAATGGGTGACAAACAGTAAACACAACCACAGTAAACTGATTTTCAGCTGAAACATTCCTCTGACCACAATTACAGCTGAGCTTAAACAATTCAGTTGTTTCTCTTTTCTGCCATTTCGAAACCAAAAGTTAAAGGGTGTGTGTAAAACCCGGAACATGCCAGAACAGACCGGAACGGTACCCTAATATATAAAACAGCAGCAAAACTCACCTGAAAATGATGCAAACACATGAAGAACATTTTGAAACGAGAAAAGTGCACCAATATGCTGTCATTAACCCATTACTGCCCAAAGTCTACATTTTATCACGAAAAAGTACCCAGCACAGGCCGAAACGCTACCCTAATATATAAAACGGCAGCGACACTCACCTGAAAATGTTGCAAACACACATGAAGAACATTTTGAAATGAGAAAGGTGCACCAATATGCTGTCATTAACCCATTACTGCCCAAAAGCTACATTTTATTTCGAAAAAGTACCCAGAACGGTTTGGAATGGGCTGGAACGGTACCCTAATATATTAAACAGCAGTGAAACTCACCTGAAAAGTATGCAAACACACATGAAGAACATTTTGAAATGAGACAGGTGCACCAATATGCGGTAAATAACCCATTACTGCCCAAAGGCTTCATTTTATCTCAAAAAAGTACCCGGAACGGTACCCTAATATATTAAACAGCAGTGAAACTCACCTGAAAATGATGCAAACACACATGAAGAACATTTTGAAATGTGAATATTGGACCAATATGCGGTCATTAACCATTTACTGCCCAAAACCTACATTTTATCACGAAAAAGTACCCAGAACGGGCCTGAATGCTACCCTAATATATAAAACGGCAGCAAAACTCACCTGAAAATGATGCAAACATACATGAAGAACATTTTGAAATGAGAAAGCTGCACCAATATGCTGTCATTAACCCATTACTGCCCAAAAGCTACATTTTATGTCGAAAAAGTACCCAGCACGGTTTGGAATGGGCCGGAACGGTACCCTAATATATTAAACAGCAGTGAAACTCACCTGAAAATTATGCAAACACACATGAAGAACATTTTGAAATGACAGGTGCACCAATTTGCGGTAAATAACCCATTACTGCCCAAAAGCTACATTTTATCACGAAAAAGTACCCGGAACGGGACGGTAGGCTACCCTAATATATAAAACGGCAGTCAAACTCACCTGAAAATGATGCAAACACACATGAAGAACATTTTGAAATGAGAAAGGTGCACCATTATGCTGTCATTAACCATTTATGTCATGGCACACAGTTTAGATAACTTATATTTCAAGAGACGGTTCATCCCCTCAAAAACACTGTTGGCCTGGGGATGGTAAATGGAGCACATCATGTGTTAAATCCCTAAAAGAGCCACAACTTCTTTAAATGGCTCATTAAAGAAGTGGGTGCCATTATCACTTCTAAAAGTCTCACACACTCCCTATCAGGGAAGCCCTTCTCTTACCTGAAATGTGGCTGCCGATTTGCCATCAGTATGTTTACATGGACCAGCCTCAGTCCAACAGAAGAAAGGACATACCACGACTATGAAATAGCGAAAGGTGTTGCACCGCTCTCCCATATCTGCAAAGTCAATATGGAGGTCTCTAAATGGGCCAATTGGACAGGGCAATGTTCCCCTCAATGTTTTCAGTGTGTGCCCAGTGTTGTATGTCTGACAAACCACGCAGTTAGATGTAAACAAATTTAAAAGTTCCTGAATATTTGGCACATACCAGTCCCCCTGTATATCAGCAGCAATATGTTTGGACACACGTGAGGCGTAATAAAGCTGATTGAAAGCAACTAAAGCCAATTCCTGGGGCATCACAACTTTCCCAGTACTAATAATCTCCTAAAGACTGCTGTCATCACATAAGCCAAAAACAAATAAATCATTACTCGGCATCCCTGTGCTGCCTCCAGCGCTTCAATGAGAGCAATCAGTTTTCCTGCCTGGGCAGATTAATGCCCTGGTAACCTCTGCTGGACAAAGGCCTCGCACTACCCATCAACCAATCGAACCACTGCTGCACCAGTATGCTGCTGGCCACTATCCTAGAACACTTCATCATCTAGGGCATAGTCTTGTGTTTTAGGAATGTCATCGTCTGGACCTTCATACATGACCCAGTCATGAACATCATCTTCAATAATGGGTTCCGTCGAAAAGGTGGCAGGGTTTCCAGTCTTACATCGAACAATGTGAATAGATGGGCTGGACAGAATAACTTCATATGCCAAAGCTCTTTGTGTCGTTAATGTGGATTTGGACCTCAGGTATGGCGAATACTGCATGTTCCACGTATAGGGTCCCTGAGCACCTCATGGTAATTGCCGCTGACATCTCAATAGCAGATGCAGCTAACACTTGTTCATAAGGGACCTGGCCTTACATAACAGAATCTAACATACCCCTGTAATATGCCAAAGGTTTATGACCCATAGAGATGTGTTGTGTCAAAACTGCCGTCATCATTTGGCCGTCAGAATGTGAGAAAAGATAAAACTCTCCTTAACCGTGAATGGCAGGGGCTTACTGCTCAATACTGCTGCTGGTTCTGGAGTTACATTCTTACCATGAACTGAAATCAATTGCACTAGGTACAATACCTTCTGATGGCAATACTGCTACTTCGCTCTATCCACCTTGTATCGTTTGTCAGCGAACAACTGCAGCAAGGTGATCGAATCATCCCTGCACTTCTGCACAGTGCCACTACACACAAACAGGTCATCCACATATAGGATGACAGTATTAGGCACTACCCAAATCTTCATGTAAAACCCTGTTAAAAATACTGGGGGACTCACAGTACCCTTGTGGGAGCCAAGCATGTTGGAACTGCCTCCCGAAAACGTAAACACAGTGAGATATTGAGAATCGGGGCGCAATGGGACTGAGAAGAAAGCATTCTTCAGGTCCACAACAGTGAAATGTGTGACTGTCATGGGTATGTTGCACAATATCAAGGCAGGATTAGGAACCGCAGGAAACACTGCCGGTACAACATCATTAAGGGGGCATAGATCCTGAATCATTCACCAACTTGCTCCCTTTGATTTCTCCACTGGATAAATGGCAATATTACATGGAGAATTAGATGGAACTATAATGCCCTGCAGTAAAAGGGCCATAATGGTGGCGTAAATTCCCTCATCCGCTGCCTTCGACAGGGGGCACTGTTTTACTCTGGGTAACACTGCGCCTGGCTTCATTGTAATATGAATTGGTCCAACACTGCGCAGGAGTCCTACATCATGAGCATTACTTGTCCACAATTTGTCAAGGACCGGAGATAAATCTTCTTGGGAAAATGAGGGGGCACTCCATACCAATAACATCAGATAAGGTCAGTACTGTGAAGAGGAAGTGTCAGGTGTCATCCACACTCCAGCCACCCCCTTCTTAGTACCCAGTACTTTTACGCCAAAGTATGTGACGTATGAAGAACAAATAAACCAGCAAAGAGCAGCGGTAGGGCTCTGCCCAGTGCCTATTAGAGCAACAGAATCTATTGAAGTACCGACACCTAAGAAAACATGGACAGTAAGGTACCCATTGAGAAAACCATATCTACAGTCAAGACAAAATGACGGTTGTCAGAATGGAATACCCGAAGAAGCCAAGAAGATAATAAAGCAAGATGAATGGTGAAGTCATAAGACATCGGACGGACACACACATAGAAGATATAAGACCAGAGAATGCTGATGGAAAATGAAGTAAGAAAGACGATACTAAGGGCCTCCATATCGGGTCCCAGTACCGGGTTTCTTCAATAAGGAATAACCGGGTCATTCCAACCTTGGAGGACCTGTTAATTCCTCATTGAAAAAATGCATCCCCATTCCCATTTGAGCCCCCATAGGGCTCAATGGGAATTGGGATGGAGCTAATAACAGGCCCGTTATTAGCTCCTTGGTCCCCTCGCGGGACCCGGAAAGGACGTCTGGTTTTACCAGATGTCTGTTCCGGGTCCTGCTAGGGAACCTCGTAATCAGGCATCCCGTAATGAATGGTGCCGGTCCCGTACCGGCACCGTTCATTACGGGACCGCCAGGTTAATGAGGCCGTAAGGATGAAAATGACATCTTGAACCCAAAATGAAGAAACTTATGTCATATACACGATGAAGATATTCAGTTAGTTTAAACGTGTACAGATGGAAGAAACCGCAAGAAGCAAAGAAATCGTGAAGCGTGCATATGCTTAGTAGTGAAGTATATTGCGGCAAGCGCCAACATGTACATAAATATACCTCAAAAGCACTTTATACATGAGTATAATTCCACTACGCACATGAGCAGAATTGAACAAAGGTTACTAAAGGTCTCAAGAGGAGAGTGTTGCAGCAAACAAATCGAGAATTAAGACGGAGTGAAACTCATCTGAAGGTAACCATGCCAAGAAGCCAAGGTCGTATTTGGTTGTGAAAGGCTGACAGTGGATACAATTAAGGAGAAAAGAACAGGGTATACTGTTCAGAAAGGTCAAGATAAGCCACAGATGGTAGAAGGCTGGCAGAATTAAATCACAAATGAAAATACATGAAGAAGAGGTTGATTTCACGGTATCCTAAGTCATGTGACAAGGCAGGTTAGAAGAATGAGACTTTCACACCTACGGATGGATCTCTGCCATACCCATACTCCCTAAAAGTTCACAGTCTAAGAAGCAGACTCAAGGCCAAACTACAAGGCAGTAATTGACACATGACCACGGAAGTGATGATTGATTGTAACATAATTGGAGGGAAGCTGGGGTACAGATGAAATCCCTGCACCTGGCTGATTGTTCTGCATGCTGCTAAGACGTAAGTGGAAACGTAGGAGTGGGGTTGATGCCAACCCAATCATAGTGGACCGAGTAATCTAGGGTCCTATAGAGAGTAGAGCCAATAGGATGTCGTACTTTTAGTGACGTTCATAGTAGCCATTTTGAGGGAGGGCTTAGTTGCCCCACCTGATATTGATTGTCCAATCCCCTCTCCCCTTTACCACATACAGATATAGTACCTATGATAAAGTTACCTTCCTATAACCAATCACGTTGCAGGTTAGGCTTTTTAGATTCCACGTCAATGATGACGAGTTTTTGCTATAAATACTGTGTTTTTTCTGAAACTGAGTTGGAGTTGGAAGAGAGAGAGAGAGAAGATCGAGCGATTGCTGATGTTCGTTGTACTTCCAGTTTTATGTACTTGTCATTAAACGGACTTCCTTTGCCAAACTATTGCGTCGTATTAGTTATTTGATGCATAAGTACGAATCTGCATCCCCATCTATCTCAAGGGTACTGCTACTCATCTTAAAGGGCTGTTTCGCGATCCCCAGTCAGAGGGCTGGCTGGAGACCATCCAGTTCACTTGGTAGCAGAGGATGGTTACATTAGACAAGATACCCATCGGCGGTCGACATAAGTAACTTTGGGTCCTCTGCAATATCACAAGTCCTTTGCCATCCGGCTGATAGAATGAGAAGCTCCCCGTAGATAGGGGTTAGTTCAATCGAAAACCCTGCAGGTCAGGTGTGAAGGGACCCTTGCTTTCTCTCAAAGACTCCTTCCCACTTCTACGAACAGCTGATCGAACAAGTGGCATGGAAAGACGGTAACGAAGTTGGAGATCCCGAGCGTCCGCAGAGGAAAAACATGCAAACCTTAAGTAAAAAAGACTGAATGCTTTGGCAAAAGCTTGCATGCCTTAAAAAAACAAGTAAAGGGAAGGTAACAGAGGGAAGTGGAAAAAATATAACGTCAGAGTAAGAGTATAATGTAAATATACATGTAAAGGGAAAACATTGTCTCGAGTGTGGCCGAGCAATATAAGGAGATATCGTGTGTGTGTGTGTGTGTGTGTGTTTGGCTGCGATAAGAGTACGCCCAGTGCCTAGGTTTTAAAGAGCGCTAGCAGAAGCCTTCATCTAAAGCCCTGATTGATAGGATGATGTAGGAGACCAGATCGATTAAAGACGATCTGAAAGAGATGGGTTTACATTCCATATCGGAATACAACTTAGGGCAGGATGCATCTGAGGAAGCAGAAGGCATGATATTATTGTGGCTGGACAGTCTGTTTGTAATATGTGTTTTAGTTAATGTATGATGTCATAAGGTAAAAAACATTTTTGAAATAGCATGAACATTGTGATTATGGAGAAAAATGTTGCATGACATGGATTGATGGCTGTTGACAAAAGTGAAAAGTAAAATGATAGAAAAAACAGGATTGGAGCTTGCGACGATTGATGCTTGCTCATATACTGTTGATATTGTTTGTGAAATGTAAAGTATAATAAAGTGTTATATAAGGGAGAATAAACAGGCTACGCATGGAAGACATTATCCCATTGATACATTTGTACAAACTGTTGCTGAAACATGCACCTAAGCTTAAACAGTACAGTGCGGAATGGATTAAAGGGACCGCAGACAAAATGTTTATGCCATGGCCCAAGGAGGATCGCTATCTAAAACGGTCCTGCAGCACATGATGACATATTTACATGCCACGTACACAGGGAACAAGTTAGACAAACGCCTGGCGAGTTTAGAACTTTGGAAGATGTACCAAGAAGAAGAAGAGGAGGAGCCACCGTTAGACTGGATACTGAATATATGCACAGAGGGGGGTGAAGAGCCTTTTGCGCCACCCACCCTGTCTGAAACAAAAAGCAAAGCTAGGAAAAGCAAAGGATTGTACCCGTTGAGGGAACTTAAAGCAGCCACGGGATATAGCAACCTGTCATATGAGTCGCCTATGCAAAGTGGTGACGAAAGCCCAGAAAAGGACAGAGAAAGAGATATAACCTCCAAAGTACCAAAGGACATGGAGAGACGTGAAATGGAAAAAGGAGATCAATAGCAAGCAAGTACATCTCTAGGTACAGGAAGAGAGGTAAAGAGATGGAAAGGAAATGAGGATAAGACTGATGAATAGCATTCACACCTTCCATCTACTTTACCGGCCACCTGGGCCGCTATACACTTTCGCTGAGGACCTCATCATCTCTCATAACACCAAAACCAAATCCCAAGCCTCGATATTAGGGGACTTTAACCTGGGCCTCACTGATCCCAATGACACCGCTGCCATGACTATTGATAATATGTTTATGAATGCAGGATTCATACAACTTATCAACCAACCTACCCACGTCAAGGGCAGAACCCTCGACTGGCTAGCCTCCCACAATTGTCCTATCCATATCATCTCTAACCAACAGTATGCATGGACCGACCACAACTTAATCACGTTTAACATTCAGTCCAAACCTGCCAGCCTCTCTCCTACCATTGCACCGGTTACTGCCACCTGCAATAAACGTGACGTCACTTGCGACAGCCTCCCCCTCCTCCCCTCAATGACCAGGTTCGCTCATGCTTTGTGGGATGTTTTTACCTATGCATCCAAGCCCTACCATAAAAACTGTGCATTACTGGCATTGAAAACATCATGATGGCCAGAACTCCCCAGAGAGTGCACAGGGAAAACGAAGAATAGGCTGCCACCCATTTTTGCCTATGTTGTGAGCACAGGAGGGCACTGCCTAAAACCACCATTGGGCTACACACACAGTAGCCTGAAACCATTGGGAATGGCAATGCTGATTGCCCAAAGCAACCCAGAACTGTGGGGAATTCATTTTCTTAATGTCAAAATGGATGCAGTACTGGTGCTCACCGGTGTCCAGACATTTGGTCGACTGAAAACTGGTCGAAAGACATTTGGTCGACGCAATTTGGTCGAAAACCAAATGGTCGAATTTTTATTTTTATTTATATATATATATTTTTCGGGTTTTCGTTTTTAAAAAAAAGTGTTTTTTTTAGAAAAAAAAGGGGGTGGGGGGACCCCCCCAAAAAAAACAAAAAAGGGGTGAAAATAAAAATAAAAAAAAATTTGACCATTTGGTTTTCAACCAAATTGGTTCGACCATTTGTCCAGTCGACCAATTTTTTTCGACCAAATGTCTGGTAACCGTGCTCACTACTATCAGAAAGCCGGCGTTTTAAAACCACCAGACTTTTGTGTAAAACTGAACAAATGAACCCAGACCAGGCCAAGGAAAGACTTGCTAAGAGGTGGATACAATGTAGAACTATATTCTGAAATGACTTGAAGGAAGTAATTATTTAATGTATATATAAAAAATAGCTGGGGATGTCAGCAGCTTAAGTGAATTTGGGTTTAAAGCCACTAAAATCGAAATGTTTAGAATAAATGAGTGACATACTTGTGAGTGTCACATAGGTTGCAATTGTTTAAATGTCATAGTTTTGAACTTAGAATCAGCATTCTAGCTGCATGTGCAAAAATTGTAAGTTGGATTTGAATGTAGAAAACTGGGAACTAAAGTGACATTTAGCTGAATTCTGCCTGACAACTACCCCCGACAGGAGTTGAACTGGCTCAACAACTCTTCCCAGGCCTGGCTGCATCCTGCTGCCCCACCAAAAGGAGGTGACACCTCTCTGATTGAATTAGGGGAGTGGTACCTGGGGACTACAGGAAACTACAACAAAGCACTGTCCCTGGCTCAGGCAAATGTTATATTGGGGGGGTCATAAAATGGCTTCCTCTTGGCAGAAACTGGGAGGGGCAGTGCCTGTGAGACCAAACTGAGCTTGGGGGAAGTGGATATACCAGAAATTCCACCATGTGCTTTGGAAAACCACACCCCTTTGGGGCCAGAGCAGGATTTTAAAAAGATGGATAATTCACAGTGCGGACTTGTCAAAATTATATAAACAACATCATCATTCTTGGGATTTTTCTGTGCACATTTTAAGAGGTGTTAGGACCCTGTGGGATGTTCTTGGGGATAGTAGCGGCAAAAAAGGTTGTTACTCCAAATGTATGCATATTAAAAATCTGACACTTTATCATCTGAAACCCATATCCCTGGTGCACATGTGTGTAAAATCTGGAAAGGTATAGAGGTCGTTATCTGGATGAAAAGGGGAGAATTCTGTCATAAGTGGACACGACATCGTACAAAGACAGGGATCGGATGGTTTGGTGCTACAGAAAATATGTTAACTGGACCTATAATATTAGAAAATTGGTACATAGATAAATATGTATTTGGGGCAGAAATAGATTTGTGTGCAATTTGACAAGGGGAGGTTCCTCTGACCATAAAACCTACAGCATCACTCTGACACTCCATTTCTTTCCCCCAATCAAGGGAGAGAGGAAAGCTTGGCCAATTATAGGTGAGAGGGGCAGGCTTAGCTAGGCCCAGGCACACACCCATTTTCAAAACACATAAAAGGAAAATTGAAACCCAGGTAGAGACATTCGCTTTCCACTTTCTTGTGGGACGCTTTGCCGGGAGACTTCAGACTTCACATCCAGAGATCCAGACTTCAAATCCATCAATCTCCAGAGACCAGAAATTAACTCCAGAATTTGTAGCAGAGAGGCCTGAATCCACAAGCTGAATCCTCTTCAGCAGGCCTCAAAACCAACCAAACTATTCAACAGCCGGGCGAGCTGTTTGAATTCTTTGCCAAGAACATTTGCAAGAACCTGTAGCAGTATCCAGAAAGCAGCGCTGTATCCGGAATCAGAGAGAACCAGAGACCAGATCGCTGTGAAGAACCGCTAGCAGAAGTCCAGCCAATCCTGACCCGATCGGTGACGAAGTCACATTCCTGTCCAAAATCTAGTTTGAGTACCCAGCTAGCACTGTGCCAAAACCAATCTCTTAGTTTAAAATAATCTAATCCAAACTATTTTAGCCTATTAGAACTGCCTCCTAAAATCGTGTCATTCTGTCATTTTTAAACCTGAAAACTGGCATCTGTCATTCTGATCTTTAAAATTTCAAATCCGAAAAACTACCTTTACTAAAACGGCCGTATCTCCGGAACCGTTTGTGCTAGGAGCGAGTTGTGACTGTCATCTTACGGCTAAGATTCTAAGCTTTCCAATGAGCCTAGGACCGACGCCCTACTCCTTATAGTGCCTCCGTAATTGCGCTTGACGCACGCGACTAAATTTGCCGTGATTTGACATTTTGCTTAATTTCAGCCACGTGTAAAAATATTTGTCCTTGCTTTCCTTGCTGAAATTCGTGTGCAACCTGACAATCATTCATAGAGCATTGCTAAAGTGATCCTAAACTAATACAAAGTAGCTGTCACCCACCCTGAACCTCTAGAGGAAATTAAAATCATTTTAGCATATTTTTCACTTCTTTGCATACCACCTTTAAAGTACTTTGCCCGTGTTTAAAACTCCCACCTGTTTCCTCTAAGCTTGCAAGGGGGGTACTGAATTATATTGTTTGCCATCAAAAATAGTGTACCACTGTAACATTATCCATTGTTGATCACTCATCTTCACAAGTGTGCTATCAAACATTAATTTATTATAAAAGTGTGATATATATATATATATATATATATATTGTTTAAGTTTCAAATAAACCTTTTAATTTGCAAAACAAACCTCCTTCTTGGCTCAGTGGGGTCAGGGGGATTCTAAGAGAGGGGTGTTATATAAGGGTTGTCATCCAGAGTAAACAAACTGGACATAAAATATATCAATAAGGGTTTCCCTCAGCATCCCAGACTAGGCATTGATTTAGCTGTAGTGTTGAATTGAATTCCGCTTACAGCTTCGACCCCAGGGCTATGGTTGACACCTTCAACCTCGCTATGCAAAAAGCCTTAGATACCATCTCCCCATCCAAACTGAGAAAACCCAAACCTCAAGCTCACCTGAACTCTTGGTTCACACCACAGCTCAGAACCCTGCGCAAAGAAAAAAGAATTGCGGAAACACATTGGAAAAGCAACCAGTCCACAGCCAACAAATCGTGTCTCTTCTTGGCCACCCTTAACTACAAGGCAGCCATATTCCAGGCCAAAAAAGACACTTACAATAAACGTATTGAACTAGCCAAATCCAACACCAAAGAATTGTTTAGAATCCTAAAAGAACTTGAAACCCCTGTTACTGCACCAGACACTTACATCAAAGATAGCACTTGGTGTACCAAAATCCAAGAGGCCCTCCTCGGCAAGATTACCACCCTCCAAATTAAAATCAATAACAAACAATCAAGCCTACAATCCAACCCACAACCCAACCCTATCCCCACCCTAAACCATCCCATCCCAGACTCTCGGACTCCTTTCAGCTTCTCCCCACTTCGGAAGTGGAAAAGATCATCACCAGCCTTAAACCGACCAATTGCCAAGGCAACCTCTGCCCGACACCTATAATAAAGGAAGCAGCTCACGACCTAGCGCCATTCATTACTACGCTCACCAATTCTTTCTTTAGCTCTGGGATCGTACCTGACAATCTAAAGGACGCGTGGGTCATCCCACTATTGAAAGAACCTACCCTGGACGCCAGTATACCCGCAAACTACAGGCCAATCACCACGGTCCCGTTTTTACTAAAAATCCTCGACCGTGCAGCATATCTACTAATTCAAGATTACCTTGAATCTAACAAACTTTTGGGACTTAGACAATATGTGTTCCCGCCACGTCACGGCACTGAAACTGCCCTCATAGATTTAAAAACACAGATTGAAGATCTACAAGACAAATGCAAACTTGCTCTCCTACTCCTCTTGGACCTCTCGGCGGCCTTTGATCTCGTCAGTCATGAAATTCTCTGCCACCACCTTAAATCAGCTGCACACTTCTCCGACAAAGCTACAACATGGATTAGTTCCTTTTTAGACAATAGATCAATGCGCATGTTCTCTCCACTAGCAGCCACCCCACCTGTGCCTGTCTCCTGTGGCGTGCCACAAGGATCTTGTGTTTCACCCACGTTGTATAACGTGTTCACCAAACCCCTCTTCGATATCTTAGTGTAACGCTCACCTGATTCTCGCAGAGGCGCCGGTCTTGACTGGGCGACTACCGTATCTTCAAAGGTGATGTGTAGCACCCGGTTGGCTCTTTGGGCTGGACCTCTGCGCACTGTATGCCTGACGTGTAGAGTAAGATGTCTGCAGATAGAAAATATGGGGTTAATGAACTGGGGTTATTGGGGTGTCCCTATCTCTTTCCTCTTCTCCTCTCCTGTAGACCCCCAAAGGTTAACGCTCTCACCTTAGGTAAGTGAATGCCGAGCTCTCCATCTGCCTCGGGGCAGGGTGCTGTAACCAGTTTCTTCACTGGATAGGTAGCGCAGGCCTCTTGACTTCAGAGGACTGCTGTCCATCGTTTACTGCACGAACGGTAAGTTTCGAGTCATTCAAATGTCTTTAAAGTCTTTAGTAATGATGTCTCTTGTTTTTCAGGGTTCCGGCGATGGCGGATGACAGGCTGAAGTGAGTTGAAGATGGAGCCCGTGTGATGAATAGAAGCGCCTGGAAGCACGTAAGTAAGCGCTTGTTGCCTGCTTCACGATGCGCTCTAACTGTCTTTTTATTTTGCAGGTACGAGTTCGGAGCGGCTGCAGGGTGCCGGAATACCCACTGGATTAGATGTGGAAAGGAGTAATGGCACGTGAGTATTAAAGTTCCCCAATGTCTTTAAACGCACCTTGTTTTGTCTTTCAGATGCGGGATGCAGCGCCGAAGAGTTGGTAAGATTTTGCCTTTCAGATGCCGGAATGCTAACCTGTTCTTTCTTGTCTTTATAGGTGTTGCTGAAGACTGGATTCAGGATGGTAAGCCTTTGCCTTTCAGATGCCGGAATGCTAACCTGTTCTTTCTTGTCTTTATAGGTGTTGCTGAAGACTGGATTCAGGATGGTAAGCCTTTGCCTTTCAGATGCCGGAATGCTAACCTGTTCTTTCTTGTCTTTATAGGTGTTGCTGAAGACTGGATTCAGGATGGTAAGCCTTTTTCCTTAGGCCCAGGACCGGATGCAGAAGACACGATGAGCGTTCTGCTGCAGAGGTTGCAGAATAACTCAAAGCAAGATTCATCCACCGGGTGTGGTTTAAATAGCCTCCTGTAGTGCTTAGGTGTCTCCTTCCACAGCCACGCCTAAGTAAGAAAAGAGTTCCTGGTAAAAAAAGAGTTCCTGCCTTCCAGAAGAGTTCCAGTGTTCTGAATCTAGGGAGTGGCTCCAGCCCCACCCAACAGGAAAAGTAGTTCCAAACAGAAGAGGATCAGAGGCTCAACTGGCAGGCAAGTAAGCAGCATGGTCTGCTGAAGGTAAGTCCACCCAAGCATTATGAGCCCGGCGCTTCCAGCGCTGGGACTGGGCATATTTATGAGCCTGGTGCCACTGGCGCCAGGACTGGGTCCAAAAGGTCCCAATTGGGACTGGTTGGCACTCGGAACCTGGGTTATGGATCTGCTTCCAAGGGAGTTGGGAAAACCCTGACCTTTTGGAAGCAGAGATCATGACAGTACCCCCCCTCAAGGCCCCTCCCAAACCGGGATTCTCCGGGGGTTTTGGCTTGTCAGGAAATGTTCGGTGAAATCTTTTGATTAGGCGAGGAGCGTGGACATATTCAGCAGGTTCCCAGGATCTCTCTTGGGGGCCGTAGCCTTTCCAGTCAATTAGGTAGAATAGTTTAGATTTGGAGATCTTGGAGTCCAGAATGCTTTTGACTTCAAACTCGAGTTCTCCATCCACTAGGATAGGTTTTGGAGATTTGGTTAGTCTGGTTTGAGGTTGCACGGGTTTTAATAGAGAGACGTGGAAGACCGGATGTATCTTCATGTGCGGGGGCAAGTCCAACTTGACCGCTACTGGGTTTACTATGGTAGTGATGGAATAGGGACCAAGGTATCTTGGGTTGAATGTGCGTGGCCCTTTTAGAGATAGATATTTGGTGGATAACCAGACTTGATCCCCTACTTGATAGTGAGGGGCTTCCTTCCAATGTTGATCTGCTCCTTTCTTGTATTGTTCTTTAGCCCTTTGAAGGTGAAAAACAGCTTCCTTAAAGGCTTGGGTGATTGTAGAATGCAGGTAGTCTACTGCTGGTGTTTCAAGATCTTGGAGGGGATCCAACTCCGAGGGTGACTGCCGTACAAAAGAAAAAACGGGGTTTTCCCAGTTCCCGAATGGACAGAGTTATTGTAGGCATACTCGGCTATCCAAAGGATATCTTTCCAAGTTTTTTCAGTTTGTTGCAGCATGCAGCGTAAATACTGTTCCAGAGTTTGATTGGTCCTCTCGGTTTGTCCGTCGGTCTGAGGGTGGTGACTGGTCGATAGTCTCACATCAATTTGAGCCGACCGACAGCAACTTCGCCAAAAATGAGAAATAAATTGACTACCTCGATCCGAAATTAGAACCGAAGGAAAACCGTGCAGTCGGACGATGTTTTCGAGAAATTCTCGGGCCAGAGTTGCTGCTGTTGGCAAGCCTTTGAGCGGAATGAAATGCGCCATCTTGGAGAATAAGTCCACGATTACTAGAATCGTATTGTATCCGGAGCATGGAGGTAGATCGGTGATGAAGTCCATAGAAAGCGTATGCCAAGGGCGAGGTGGGATGTCAATAGGGCGTAAGAGGCCTGCTGGTCTTTCCTTTTGACTCTTGTTTTGGGCGCATACTCCACAGGACATTATAAAGTCTCTGATATCTTTTTTCCAAGACGGCCACCAGAAGTAGCGCTTGATCTTTTCTGAGGTCTTGGCTATACCGGGATGACCTTCCATTAAAGAGTCGTGATAACAAGAGATTACTTTTTTCTGTAAATCTGTGCTGGGTAGGTATAATCGTTCTTGGAAATACAATAAGTTGTCCTTTACTGCAAAGTCCTTTCCCTGCAGATGCCAATTCTGTATGTCTGCTGGAGTTACAAGTTGCCTGGCTTTATCCTTAACTTCCTCTATGGATTCTGTGGCGATTACACCCAGAATTCTTTGTTCGGGAATGATTGGTACAGGTTTAGGGTTGACCAAGTGTTCTTCCACTCCCATCCGAGAAAGGGCATCGGCTTTACCGTTCTTTGTACCAGGTCGATAGGTAATTATGAAGTCAAACTCGGCAAAGAATAATGCCCATCCGAGTTGTCTAGAGGATTGGGCTTTTGCGGTCTTCAAATATTGCAGGTTTCGGTGATCCGTAATCACAGTAACGGTGTGTCGGGCCCCCAGCAGATAATGCCGCCAAGCCTTAAAGGCAGACTTGATAGCCAGAAGTTCCTTGTCAGTAATCGTGTAATTGATTTCAGGAGGCGAGAATTTGCGGGACCAAAATGCCACGGGATGCAACTGATTGGTTACCGGGTCCTTTTGTGATAGAACTGCCCCCATGGCAAGGCTTGAAGCATCAGTTTCCACGATGTAGGGGAGTTCGGGGCGAGGGTGTTTTAAGATTGGTGCAGAGATAAATTTAGTCTTCAAATCCTGGAAAGCTTGTTCCGCCTCGGTAGACCATTCAAAACGTTTGTTTTTCTTTAACAAGGCAGTGATGGGCTGGACTATTCGAGAGAATTCGGGGATAAACCTGCGGTAAAAGTTAGCGAAGCCTAACATGCTCTGCACACCTTTTACGGAGGATGGTGATGGCCATTTGAGAACTGCATCGACCTTCTTTGAATCCATACGCACTCCGCCAGGTGATAATATGAATCCCAAGAATTCAACTTCAGTCACGTTGAAAACACATTTTTCCAACTTAGCGAAAAGTTTGTGTTGACGCAATCTTTCGAGGACCATTTTCACGTGTTTCCGATGTTCAGATTCCGATGAAGAATAAACGAGGATGTCGTCGATGTAAACAACAACACATACATCTATGAGCTCTCTGAGGACATCGTTCATAAAATATTGAAAGGCGGCCGGGGCATTGCAAAGTCCGAAGGGCATGACCTGATATTCAAATAGCCCATACTTGGTGCGGAAGGCCGTCTTCCATTCATCGCCCTCTTTTACTCGTACCAAGTGGTAAGCTCCTCTAAGATCCAGCTTTGTATATATGCATGCTTTTCTGACTTGGTCCAGGAGTTCAGGGATCAAAGGTAACGGATATCTATTCTTAACGGTGATCTGGTTCAGGGAGCGATAATCGATACAAGTTCTAAGGTCTCCTTCCTTTTTTGGAACGAAGAACAAAGCTGAAGAAGCAGGGGACTTGGAAGGACGAATAAACCCATTTGCCAGGTATTGATCCAGGTATTGTCGAAGGTGAAGGTTCTCAGGCTCAGTGAGGGCATAAATTCTACTACAAGGAGGAGTAGATCCAGGTATCAGGTCTATCTGGCAGTCATAAGACCTATGAGGAGGTAGAGAGTTAGCCTGATCCTTCCGGAAAACATCTTGGTATTCTAGGTATTCGGGAGGTAACTGGGGAGTCTCTGAAGAAATTGCGGCCAGTGCAACACCAGGTGGAGGGTGACAAGTAGAGACACATTCTGGAAACTGGACCGTTCTTGCTCGCCAATCGATCAGAGGATTGTGTTTCTCTAACCAAGGTATTCCTAGAATAATCTGAAACTGAGGGGCCTTGATCACATCGAACACGATCTTCTCATGGTGTCCATCTTGACTTACTAGCGTCACCTCTTGAGTGGTATGCGTTACTGGCCCGGAGGCTATCTCCGTACCATCCACCGTAGTAATGACGTCCTTTACAGCCTTGGGACAAAGAGTTAGATTCATCCTCAAAACCATTTCATGATCCACATAATTGCCGATGGCACCGCTGTCGACGTAAGCTTCAATTGCATGTAATCGATCCGGATTATCAGGGCTAATGAGGACCATAGGTATCACGAAATGCGAGGTCACGGAACTGGTTTTCACGCTCGGCAAGAGGACCTCTATTCTTGTCGGGCGAGGTCGTTTCCCTGCTCAGAGTTTGTAACTTTGGTAACTGCAGCTCCTACTGCCTTCTTGGCAGGTTTCACCGGACAGTCTCGAAGAAAGTGCCCTGAGTTTCCGCAATATAGGCATAATTGCAACTGTTTCCTCCTTTCCCGCTCCCGTTGTGTTAGAGGACCTTTCAGACCCCCTATTTGCATGGGTTCCCCGGAGTCTACTCCTTTGGAAGGAGTTGGCGGTTTGGAAAATACTCGAGCATCAAACTTGGAACGATCGGCCTTCCTGTTCTGCAGCCTGTGATCTATTTGAACGACCAAGTCTATATAATCCGAACAGTCTTGTGGGGGATTCACTACTTGGGCTAAAACGTCTTTGAGCTCTCCACGTAGACCTCTATAAAACAGCGTAATCCTTTTGTCCTCAGGCCATTGAGTTTCCACTATTAGTCTATTGAAAGATGCAATATAAGCCAAAAGGTCTTGATTACCCTGTCGCAACGAAAGAAGCTCATTGTCCAAGGCCTGCCCCTGTGAATGTCTTGCGAACAGTTTTTCCATACTAAGCTGAAAGGCTTGAAAATCATGGAGAACCGGATCATCTTGATTAACTAGAGGGATCGACCAGTCTGCCGCATTGCCACTAAGGTACGAAAGTACAAAAGCTACTTTTGCTTGATCAGTTGGAAAGGCTGCTGGCCGGCATAAGAAGTGCAACCGGCACTGATTGATAAATACTGCAAACCTCTTTGGGTCACCAGAAAATCGTTCGGGCGGAGCCAGAGGTACATTCCCAGGTAGGTTGATCTGCACTGGATTCATAGAGGATGTTGAAGGAAGATTTGCCCCTGATGCGGGTAACGGGGTCTGTCCGGCTTGTGACTGTAGCACTTGTCTAGCAAGATTGTCTGTTCTCTCCTTGGAAATAATTAGTTCCCTTCTTAGAGCATTCGTTTCCTGACGAGCTGCATGCACTTCTGCCCTTAATTCCCCAAGTAACCGGGCTAGGGGGTCAGTATCCGAGATTTCCATAGCGCCTGGGCGAGAGTTTTGCGGTTGGCTTTGCGTTCTGTAACGCTCACCTGATTCTCGCAGAGGCGCCGGTCTTGACTGGGCGACTACCGTATCTTCAAAGGTGATGTGTAGCACCCGGTTGGCTCTTTGGGCTGGACCTCTGCGCACTGTATGCCTGACGTGTAGAGTAAGATGTCTGCAGATAGAAAATATGGGGTTAATGAACTGGGGTTATTGGGGTGTCCCTATCTCTTTCCTCTTCTCCTCTACTGTAGACCCCCAAAGGTTAACGCTCTCACCTTAGGTAAGTGAATGCCGAGCTCTCCATCTGCCTCGGGGCAGGGTGCTGTAACCAGTTTCTTCACTGGATAGGTAGCGCAGGCCTCTTGACTTCAGAGGACTGCTGTCCATCGTTTACTGCACGAACGGTAAGTTTCGAGTCATTCAAATGTCTTTAAAGTCTTTAGTAATGATGTCTCTTGTTTTGCAGGGTTCCGGCGATGGCGGATGACAGGCTGAAGTGAGTTGAAGATGGAGCCCGTGTGATGAATAGAAGCGCCTGGAAGCACGTAAGTAAGCGCTTGTTGCCTGCTTCACGATGCGCTCTAACTGTCTTTTTATTTTGCAGGTACGAGTTCGGAGCGGCTGCAGGGTGCCGGAATACCCACTGGATTAGATGTGGAAAGGAGTAATGGCACGTGAGTATTAAAGTTCCCCAATGTCTTTAAACGCACCTTGTTTTGTCTTTCAGATGCGGGATGCAGCGCCGAAGAGTTGGTAAGATTTTGCCTTTCAGATGCCGGAATGCTAACCTGTTCTTTCTTGTCTTTATAGGTGTTGCTGAAGACTGGATTCAGGATGGTAAGCCTTTGCCTTTCAGATGCCGGAATGCTAACCTGTTCTTTCTTGTCTTTATAGGTGTTGCTGAAGACTGGATTCAGGATGGTAAGCCTTTGCCTTTCAGATGCCGGAATGCTAACCTGTTCTTTCTTGCCTTTATAGGTGTTGCTGAAGACTGGATTCAGGATGGTAAGCCTTTTTCCTTAGGCCCAGGACCGGATGCAGAAGACACGATGAGCGTTCTGCTGCAGAGGTTGCAGAATAACGCAAAGCAAGATTCATCCACCGGGTGTGGTTTAAATAGCCTCCTGTAGTGCTTAGGTGTCTCCTTCCACAGCCACGCCTAAGTAAGAAAAGAGTTCCTGGTAAAAAAAGAGTTCCTGCCTTCCAGAAGAGTTCCAGTGTTCTGAATCTAGGGAGTGGCTCCAGCCCCACCCAACAGGAAAAGTAGTTCCAAACAGAAGAGGATCAGAGGCTCAACTGGCAGGCAAGTAAGCAGCATGGTCTGCTGAAGGTAAGTCCACCCAAGCATTATGAGCCCGGCGCTTCCAACGCTGGGACTGGGCATATTTATGAGCCTGGTGCCACTGGCGCCAGGACTGGGTCCAAAAGGTCCCAATTGGGACTGGTTGGCACTCGGAACCTGGGTTATGGATCTGCTTCCAAGGGAGTTGGGAAAACCCTGACCTTTTGGAAGCAGAGATCATGACACTTAGACTATCTGGGTGTAACTTACACCAACTATGCTGATGACACCCAGATACTAATCCCTATCTCAGGTGACTACACGGCTGACTCCCTCGCCATCAACGTCATCTACCAAGTCATTCAGGCGTGGATGGCACAACACGGACTCTGTCTTAATGATGAAAAGACTGAGCTCCTTATTCTTGGCTCGTCACAAAAACTTACCAAACTCGACCCTGCGTTCAAGTCCTTCATCATCGATCGTAATACTATCCCAACCGCCAAGGACACTAAAACCCTAGGGATCTACATTGACTCGACCCTATCCCTGACCAGACAAACTAACTCAGTCTCTTCCGCAGCGGCTTATACCTGCAAGCTTATTACAGCCTGTCGCCCTTTCCTCTCCGCAACCAATTGAGTCACCTTGGCTAGAACTCTTCTACTATCCAAGATTAATTACTGCAATGCACTATACCTAGGCACCAATTGCCGCAACCTAAACAAGTGACAAATTGTCCAAAACAATGCGATTAGAGCTGCCCTCAACATTCCCAGACACCAACACATATCCGACACCAGATGCAATATACGCTGGCTCAGTTCCACACCGTATCTCCCTGAAAACCCTGGCTCTTACCCACAAATGCCTTCATGACCAAGCTCCCTGCTACCTGGCCAACCGATTTGCCCTCCACAACTCCATTAGACCCTGCAGAATGGCTCACTTAAACTGCCTTGAGGTTCCACGCTTCAATCTCCAAAGATCAGGTGGAACTAGCTTCCCTATCTTGGCAGCTAAACTCTGGAACACGCTTCCTAATGAGCTTAGAGCAGAACCCTCATTCCAGAGATTCAAACACCTTACGAAAACCTGGCTGGCCGCCCAGGACTTTTAGCTCTGGGTTCTCTGCTCAATTTGTACATGTATATACAATCCGCTTGTCCTCTCATTGCTATCATTATACCTGTAAATTCTGTATTATACTTGTAAACTTTGTAATTATGGTTCCGTCTGCTTTTTATGTTGTAACTAAGTGATGCGCCCGGTTGCCCCTGGGCCTGGTGCCCTATACAAATAAAAATACAGAATACAAAATACACACAGAACAAATGGATGGGAGGTCAGATTTTATTGAAACTCGATGGTAAATGCATTGAGGATATGAGACAAAGGGGAGAACAGGACGAATTAGAAGGAAAGGAGAAGGAAAAGGAAAAACGAGTAAGAGATGAGGGGGTTAAGAAAAAAGAAAGATAGGCAGAAACGAGAGCAGTTCTTTCATGACGAGCAGGTCAGAAAACAGGAAAAGGTGGAAGAACAAAGAAAACGTGATCATAAGCAGAGAACTGATGGTCAGGATAGAATAGAACATAGTAGAATAGAAGAAGAACAAAAACTGCGGGAGAAGAGAATAAAACGACAAAGATGAGGAAATGCAAAGGGCACATGAACAAAGAGATGGGAGGAAACAAGAAGAAGATAGGGTCAGAGAGCAAGTGAGGAAGCGTAGAGAATTTGATGACGACATAGAATGCAAGCGAAGACAGACCACTGGATCTCGAATATCTGGAAAGTAAGGGTTAAAAAACCTGATTCAGTAGTAGAATGGGAAGATATAGAAGAATGATTTCCGGAGTATGATTCAGTACCAGGCAAGTCTAGAGTAAATCTAGAAGAGGACTTCGACACCAGAAGTGTTGGAGAGACAATCGATAGAATATATGAGATGGGGCTAGAAAAGATACCCCAAGGGAAAGGAGAAAGGAGAGGATGAGCGTCCTGAGAGTACTCAGTTGTATCATGCTGAGGACGCCTCTCGAAGTAACAGACAGAGAACTATCCTTAGATATTTCCTAAGATATATCCTTAGGCTGACAAATAAACATGAGGAGGGTGAGAGAAGTTGCACGAGTTGGGCACAGACAATATCAGATGCAGAAAGAAAAGAATGTGAAGAAAGAGAAAACAAGAGGAGTTGCGAAATATGCTTCTCTAGGGGAAAGGAATAAGATGGTCAGACTCTACAGGGTCTGCACTTAAAACATCGGAGTTAGCCATACAATCAGACCGGCATGAAGGAGTGTCTCACGGTCAGAGGGGGGTATCTCCACCACCGTATGTAAGCAGGTTAAGGACATTGCCATGCCAAAGGCTGCCAGAACGGGTACAGAACCAGTTCAAGAAATTGTCAGGGATTGGGGCTAAGCCATTGTCTGAAATACAGCCGACCATCACACATTATTGCAGGCTGCTGCAGAAAAAAAAAAGAAAAATCACAAAAAGGATGCTGCACGAAAAAGCGAACGGGGTAAATTAGTGCAGAAAAAATTATCAAAATATGCCATTGAAGGGGCAATGCTAACTAGTACAGATGGATCAAATACACAGCAGGTGATTAATCAAAGGCAGTTCGATCAAAGCAATAATGGGTTTTACCCAAGAGAAAGAGGCTTTCAAGGAAGAGGATGGCAGAGTAATCAGAGTGGTTTTCAGAGTAATCAGGGAGGTTTTCAAAATATGCAAAACGGAAAGCAGGATATGCAAAATGGGCAAGTAATCAGACCACTGCCAACATGTTGGATGACAGGGCATCTAGCACGTGTGTGCAGCAGTCTAGGAATGGTGCAAAATGACCACATTCACAAGAGGAGGGATGGTGAATCCACCTGCATTCTCGCAGCAGGGTGGAAATGGGGTTGCGCAGAATCACACTGTGCAGCAGCAAGCACCAGGAGTACAGCAAAATTTGCAACCACAGCAGAAGGTGATATTTTCCACAGGGCCCGTTCCAACAGTCTCCGATGCAACTGTCACAACAGGTACAGGGCAGGTGCTGAAATCTGGAAGAGGAGATGCCACTTTTGATGGAGGAAATCCATTCACTCAGTGTGGGACAAGATTATATATGGACTAGGACAGCTCACTGGGAGACCTGATGTGTTCTATCCTATCAGTGACACCGAACCCTCACGAGGAACCAATGGTAGATGTCTTTATAAGGGATAAGGAATATTCTTTCTTAGTTGACACAGGTGGCAACACGCTCATGCATACGTGAAGACAAGTTTCCCTTGTCTGGCAATGCCATAAATATTCAGGGCTTTACAGAAGGAACAAGTCATGTTCCATTTACACAAGACCTTCCAATTTCCATAGGAGAATGTGACATGAACGTGCAACTGCTGTATTCGAGGCAAACTCCTGTAAATATATTGGGATGAGACTTAATGACAAAGCTGAACATGACAATCTCTTTCACGGAGAAGGGCATAGTATGTTCAACTCCAGGAATGCATTATTTGAACGTGTGCGAAATGATTAGATCATACGCAGGACAAATGACTATGAGAGCTATGCCATTGGAACCGGAGATATTCGCATATGGAGTGCGCATATTAATGTCATGGCTACCAGGCCTTGCAGACAAAACAATGAGAACCCCAGATGAGTCTCTGTTCAGACCAAGAATACCTATGCATGAGGAAAAGGGAAGAATGTTTCCCTTAACAATACAAGCAGCCATAGTGCGAGGAGAGATGGCTTTGCTTGATGGATGCGATGATGAAGGTAGACAATGGTGCACAATAATCGCCATTGGGGAAGGTTACAGATTGACCGACGTCACTGATGACAATCTATTTGAAGAGCAAGTAGGTGAAGAGGAGATGACAGTTGAGGTAAATCTCATTTATTGGGTGGAAATTATTAAAAGAGAGGTGCCTCAGAGAATGATGTTGGCACAAAAACGTCCTGAATATTTTGATGAAGACATGGCACAGGTGCCTGTATCAGTATGGACTACAGGCCCTTTTGACGTAGGCTTACTGAAAGGAGTCGGAGAAGTGAAGATTACATTGAAACCAGGAGCAATTTTACCAAAAGCACGACAGTATCCCATGTCCATGGAAGTAGATGAAGGGAGTTTTAAGACAGTTTCTGCCATGATGAAGCAGGGCATCCAAGTGATGTCAGAATCGTCATGTAATACTTCGGTTTATCCGATTAAAAGAAATCAAAGGGAGGGTCTTGGCCTTTAATACAAGATCTTCGCCCAATAAACCAGATAGTCGAGGCAGAGTTCCCTCTAGTCCCGAACCCGTCCACGATCCTATGTAATATACCCGTTGATGCATGATATTTCACGGTGATTGACTTGAAAAATGCATTTTTTTCAATCCGATTGCACAAAGATTCACAGGATTTGATGTCACTTACGTTCAGACAAGTTTGTCAGAAAAGTACAAGACTACCTCAAGGGTATTGTGAGTCTCCTTCGATCTTCAATAGAGTCCTGCAGATGGACTTAAGCAATATCGCATTAGAGAGTGGTGTCTTGCAATATGTGGATGACATCCTAATTTGCAGCACAACAGAGGAAGAGTGCAGACGCGATACCATTCAGCTATTGACTATACTTGCTGAGAAAAGGATATAAAGTTGACAGAGAAGTTACAATATTGTCAACAAGAAGTGCTGTACATAGGCCAGCTGATCTCACATGAAGGGAAAAGAGTTACCTCGGAAAGAGCTGAAGCCATTTTAAAAACAGCTAAGCCACACACGATAAAGGAAATGCAGAGTTTTCTATGGCTTTGCAACTACATCAGAGCATGGGTTTTTGATTACAGTTCGTATACCAGACCCTTGTTACAAGCCTTAAAGAAAGCACCGGCAACAAAAGAGAAAATGTGTGGACTAAGACAATGGAGGAATGGTTTGATGAACTAAAAAAGGCCATTTGCACAGCACCAGTCTTAGGGATTCCCAATTATGCAGAGGAATTCCACCTGTTTTCACACATGAATGGCAGTTTTATGACAGCAGTCCTTACACAGAAAACCACGTTGGGGTGCAAGCCTCTGGCATACTACAGTGGGAATTTAGACCCAGTCATGAGAGGTCACTTTCCGTGCCAACAAGGTTTGGCTGCCGCAGGGTTCGCCATAAAGAAAGCTACAACCATTGTGATGGAATGCCCAATGACATTTGTCAAGCACGCATTATTTGCCATTTTAGAAAAACCGAAAGGCACATTAACATCTCAGAGAGCTTCTGCTTATGAAGTGGTCATATCGAATCCAATGATTTAAAATAGTTCATAGCAGAGCCAGTCACTGAAGGAGAGCCAATACATGATTGAGCAAACTATGAAGAATTTTATGAGATTCCCAGAGTAAAAGAAAATGCATTGGCAGAAGGAGAAATCATCTTTGTTGATGGTTCCTCCAGGATTGATCAGAATGATGGACAGAGATATACAGGTGTCGCGGTGATGAAGCACACAGCGAATGGGGAATTCCGAGTACTCATTAGTGCACGGTTACCCGCACATTATTCAGCACAGGCTGCAGAATTATTGGCGTTGATACTCGCACTCGAGAATCACGCATACCAGGAAGTAACGGTGTACAGTGATTCCGCCTATGTGACGTCGACAGTGCATGCAGGCTTAGCGTGCTGGAAAAGGAGGGGCTACCTCAGAGCGGACGGCACGCCAGTGCAGCATAGGCTCATAAAGGCACTACAGCTCCAAGTGGCCAGAGCGGTTGTTAAATGCGCCGCCCACACAAAAGGGACCAATTTTATCTCACATGGAAATTAAGCAGCAGACCCTGAAGCCAAGCATGTGGGACCCGAAGATAAAAATAATGAATGTGGAAATGTCTGATGTGCATGAGAAAATGATTATTGCACGAAGTGAGCTGGAAGGCTATAGCAAAAGACTGTTAATGGAGCTTCACAGAGAAGCACCACAGGAAGAAAAGAACCTATGAAAGCGAAGAGGGTGTTCTTTAAACCCCTCCGAGAGCTTGTGGTGACAAGACAGTACTGGTAAACCAGTGATGCCTACAGCCTTATTAAAGATAGCACTGGAACAGTTACACTATCCAGCGCACATAAAAGAAAATCTAGCAGCAACAATTGCCGAAGACTGGTTTATACCGAACTTGGCAGAGCACGTTGCATTTTTTAAGATAAATTGCATAATCGGTCAGAAGTTCATGGCTGGGCATACACTAAGTGTGATTAGAGGAGTGATGGGCCTTTTCAGCACTTGCATATCGATTATGTTGATATGATTCAAGTATGTAACGGGTACTGGTATTTAATTGTTGTGGTGTGTCCATTCTCTAGATGGATAGAAGCAGGTCCATATACACACCCAGACTCTACCTGTGCAGCTAAATTCCTGGTGAGGGAGGTGTTTCCCAGATGGGGAGTGTGCGAAGTTATGAGGTCAGATAATGGTCCTCATTTTGTTAATGCAGTATTTGAACAGATCAGCTTGTTGCTTGGTATAAAGCTGTAACACTCACCTGGTATCCACAGGGACGTCACTCAGCCTGTTCTGACCTCTTACAACCTCAAACCCTTCCCTGGAGTCTACTCGACTGGAGACTGGGCCTGAAACACAGGATTGGTAGAGTTTAACTCCCTATTGCCTATGTGTGCTTGAACCCCTTCTTCCCCGGGGTCCAGCCCTTCCCTTTGATCCACAGCGCACCTTGTTTTCTTGGAAAGTGTGCACTCCATCCTGCTTTCAGCGCAGGGGCGCGTTGATTGATGTGGGCTCATTGCTGCCTAGTTACTTCACTGGCAAGAGTCCGACGGGTAAGTATAATGAGTCTTTGAAACAGTTCTCTAACTTTGTTCCTTTCCTTCTTTAGAGGATGGCCAGCGTCCGGGGATGGCGCCGTGCTGCTGAGATGAGTAGCGCTGAAGGTGAGTGATTGCGCGATGCGCGATGCAACCCTTTCGTATTTGTATTGAACCGAGTTCTTTTTCTGTGTCTTTTAGGTGCCGCGACATTTTCCGCGTGGATGCCGGTTATGAAGAAGAAATACGGTGAGTAAGCGCGGTATGCAGCGCCTCTAGATGTTTCCACGCTAACCTGGAGTGTCTTTTCCCTCTTGCAGATGGATGAGAAGTTCCGGAGACAGAGTTCCCCCAGAGCGGCTGGGATTCAGGTAAGCGTTTCAAGCTCGTACAGTCTTTAAAAATAAGCAAAGAATTGCTGAATGCTTACTAATGCCTTTTTTCTGTTCTTTTCCCTTTTCCTTAGGAAGCGGAGTGCCGGGATGGGAATGACACCGCCGAAGATGCCCACAGAACAGAAGGAGCGATGAATGATGGGTAGAAGCGCCGCAAGGTAAGGCTGTTCCTAACAGTGTTCTTGCAGGAGCTGAGTGCAGAAGAAAGATGCAGGCCTACTGGAAACCGTTCCGAACACGGTGATTGTCACGCTGCAGGTGCAGAAAACGCAAAGCATGTTTCTCAGCCTGGGCGTGGCTTGTCTCTGGGTATCCCAGGTGTCTCTGGGCTGAACCACACCCAAAAGCCTAGACTGCACATGCAGTTCTGGGAACCAAAATATGTGGGAGCATCCATCTTGTCCCCATCAATGCACTACAAGTCCAAGCCCCAATGTTATCCTATGGGAATGAGTGAGTCTGGTGCTACAAGTGCCAAGTCTGACTCCAAGTGGGTCTTTGGAGGGATGGAGAGGCCCTTAAGGGCCATGTAGGTGATCGTGGCCTGGCTCCAGCCTGACATCTTGGAGGGCTGGGGACATGAGGGGCAGGAATCATGACAACACTCCCCCCAAGGCCACTTTCAAGGTGGCTCTTCTGTCTGGTTGTGGTTTGTTTGGATGGTTTTGATGAAATCGTCTAAGCAAGCGAGGTGCATGGATGTACTCAAGGCTCCCATGTCCTGTCTTGTGGACCATACCCCTTCCAGTCTACTAAGTAGTATAATTTGGATCTGACGTACTTTGAATCCAGGATGTCCTTGACTTCGAATTCTGGCTCCCCGGCGACTACTGGCTGCAGTGGCGTTGCTACCCGCGTCCCAGGTTGAACAGGTTTAAGGAGAGACACGTGGAACACAGGATGAATCTGCATGTTTGACGGCAAAGCTAGTCTGACAGCCACAGGATTTATCACAGAGGTGACGGTGAATGGACCCAGGTATCTTGGACGGAAAGTTTGGGTTCCTTTAATGGACACGTGTTTAGACGCCAGCCAGACTTTGTCTCCCACTTGGTAGTTGGGGGCCTTTGCTCGGTGTTGATCACCAAACTTCTTTTGGCGATTCTTAGCTTGAAGTAGGTATTCAGCTGCCCTTTTAAAGGTTTGAGAAATGGTCGTGTGCAAGGTTTGGACTGCTGGCATTTCCAGGGTTGTAGGAACGTCCAACTCAGAAGTACGTGGGTGCCTGCCATACATGGTATAAAAGGATGTCTTGCCCAGTGCTAGTGTGTAGGGAATTATTATATAGCATATTCAGCTATCCATAATAGGTCAAACCAGCTTCCTTCAGTTTGGTGTAACATGCAAAGCAGATACTGCTCGAGCGTCTGATTTGTCCTCTCAGTTTGACCATCCGTTTGGGGATGGTGACTGGTGGATAGCCGGATGTCGATCTGGGCCATAGAGCAGCATTTTCTCCAGAAGTTAGATACGAATTGACTACCTCGGTCTGAGACCAAAACTGAAGGAAACCCATGGAGCCGTACGATGCCTTCAAGAAATACCTTTGCCATATTGGAAGCATTTGGGAGCCCCTTAATAGGAATGAAATGTGCCATTTTTGAAAATAGGTCCACAACCACAAGAATAGTGTTAAACCTTTGACTGGGTGGTAAGTGAGTAATAAAATCGAGGGACAACGTGTGCCAGGGTGCTAGTGGGATTTCCAATGGTTGTAATAGCCCAGCCGGTTTCTGCTTGGATAACTTGTTTTGAGCACACACTCCACAAGATAAGATGAATTGGATAATGTCTCAACGCCACGTGGGCCACCAATAATTTTGTTTTACCTTGGCTAGGGTTTTAGCGATTCTGGGGTGGCCCTCGATCAAGGAATCATGATAACCGGACATGACTTGTTCTCGTAGTTCTTGGTTTGGTAAGAATAAACGATTCCTGAAGTAGGGCAACTGATCTTTTATCATGCAATGTTCTCTTTGTGCACTCCACGTTTGCAATTGCTCCGGACTCATCAGGTTTTGGATTTCTTCATGTAATTCTGAGTTATGGTTGCTGTGATTCCTAGGAGCTTGTCAGTCGGGATGATTGCTATTGGGTCAGGGGTCTGATACCCTTGCTCTTACACCCCCATACGGGAAAGGGCATTGGCCTTCCCGTTTTTCATCCCTGGTCGAAATGTGATCACGTAGTCATATTCAGCAAAATAAAGAGCCCAATGTAGTTGTCGTGAGGATTGGGCCTTTGCCGTTTTTAGGTACCGGAGGTTCCGGTGGTCAGTTATTACGGTGATTGTGTGTCTGGCGCCCAAGAGGTAGTGCCGCCATGTCTTAAAGGCTGACTTAATGGCCAGGAGTTTTGTCTGTGATAGCGTAATTAAGTTCAGGGGGTGTGAATTTACGCGACCAGAAGGCAACAGGGTGTAACTGCCCATTTCGGGCTCCTTTTGTGAGAGGACGGCTCCCATAGCCATGCTTGAGGCGTCTCTTTCCACCAGGTATGGGAGATCAGGGCGAGGGTGGCGTAAGATTGGGGCAGATGTGAATCTCGCTTTGAGTTCCTGGAAAGCTTCCTCGGCTTCTGCTGTCCACTGGAACTTTTTGTTGCTTTTCCTTAGCAATGACGTGATGGGATGCACGATTTGTGAAAATCCTGGGATGAACCGGCGGTAGAAGTTTGCAAAACCCAGCATACTTTGAACCCCCTTGAATGAATTTGGGGATGGGCACTTTGAGCTTGGCGTAGAGCTGGTGTTGACGGAGTTTCTCCAATACGGATCGGACGTGTTTAACGTGGTCCTGCATTGATGCGGAAGATACTAGAATATCGTTGATGTACACTAGAGCACAGACATCAATCAATTCCCGTAGGACATCGTTCATGAAGTATTGAAATGCTGCAGGTGCGTTGCAAAACCCAAAGGGCATTACTTGATATTCGGACAAGCCGTATTTGGTGCGAAAAGCAGTTTTCCATTCGACCCCCTCTTTTACGTGAACAAGGTGATATGCCCCCCTCAGGTCTAGTTTTTTGTAGATTTGGGCATCTTTGACTTGATCAAGCAATTCAGGGATCAGTGGCAGGGGGTAGCGTTTTTTTACAGTAATCTGGTTCAGTGCGTCATAGTCGATGCACATTCTCAAGTCCCCCTCCTTTTTCGATACGAAGAATAGAGGACTGGCTGCTGGAGACTTCGAGGGACCGATGAACCCGTTGGCCAGGTATTGGTCAAGATAGGCCTTCAGGTGCTGGTTTTCTGGTACCGTGAGTGCATAAATTCGCCCACAAGGGATTTGTGCGCCGGGTATCAGGTCGTATGGTCTATGCGGTGGCAGGGTATTAGCCTGTTCTTTCTGAAAGACATCTTTAAAGTCCTGGTATCCACTTGGTAGGGTGCCGATTGCCACAGTCGCAAGCGTAGAGGTTATGGTGTCTATTGGTCGTTTCTCTTGGCGATAACATGTGTGGGCGCAAGTCTTGGGAAAGGCCAATTCTTTTGCTCGCCAATCGATTCGAGGATTGAGAGCTACCAACCATGGCATTCCCAAAATCAACCAGAACTGTGGTGCCCTAATGAGGTCGAAAACGATAGATTCTTGGTGTCCATCCTGGTACAGAAGGATTAAAGCTGCAGTGCATTGGGATACTGGACCAGAAGCTATTTCTGTGCCGTCGACAGTGGTAACAGTGTCGGTGGTTGATTTAGGGCGTAACGGAAGCCCCAACTTTGCCGCAAGATCCAGGTCGATGTAATTCCCAATGGCTCCACTGTCAATGTACGCTCTTACTGCGTGCATCCGAGATGGTTGTTGGTGATTGATCAAGACCACAGATAGTGCAAAATGGGAGGTCTGTAGTTCACTTTCTTCGCTCGACAAGTGGACCCCTACACTTGCCGGGCTGGGGAGTTTTCCGATTCCTTGATGGTATCTTCCTTGTCCGTGGCCCCTACTGTACTCCTCGGTGGCTTCACAGGGCACTCTAAGGAAATGACCTGACCTTCCACAGTACAGACATAACTGCTGCCGTCTCCTTTTATCCTTTTCCGCTTTAGTCAAGGGGGATCTGACCCCCTTGTAACCGATTTGCATTGGTTCTCCTGAACCTTCCGTTGCGCGGGCAATATTGTCCTTTGAACGCACATATATAGGGCAAGGGTCTGGTTCGATTTGCTCTTCGGTCCTGCAACCTATGATCCAGTTGAACAACAAGGTCAATTAATTCTGAGCAGTCTTTCGGGGGGTTCACTACTTGTGCAAGAACATCCTTGAGCTCCCCCCGCAACCCCTGATGAAATAACGTGGTTCTCTTCTCCACTGGCCATTCTGCTTCAACTACGAGTCTATTGAACGTGGCTATGTATGTTAATAGGTCTTGATTCCCTTGGCGTAGGGACAGAAGTTCGTTGGCTAATGCCTGCCCATGAGTACGATGGGCGAACAGCTTTTCCATCTCCTGCTGAAAGCCCCTGAAGTCATGCAGCAAAGGATCGTCTTGGGCCACAAAGGGTACAGACCAGTCCGCGGCACTACCACTCAGGTAGGATAGCACAAAAGCGACCCGTGATTGGTCATTCGGAAAGGCCCCTGGTCTACAAAGGAAGGGCAGGCGGCACTGGTTCATGAACGTTGCAAACCTCTTGGGATCCCCCGTAAATCGTTCGGGCGGGGCCAAGGGAACTGCCCCAGGAAGGGTTATCTGAATGGGATTGGCTGATGGTGCTGGCATTGAGGGCACGCTTCGGGCAATGGTGCATGCCCTGCTTGTGACTGGAGAAGTTACCAGCTTAAATCAGTGCGTTCTTTGGCTAGTATCAGCTCTCTCCTCAGGGTGTTGGTCTCCTGCCTGGCTGCATGTACTTCAGAATCTAGCTTCCCCAACATGTGGGCTAACTGGTCGGTTTCTGACATTTCCATGACACCCAGGTTGATTATGATGTGAGGCTTTGCGTTCTGTAACGCTCACCTGGTATCCACGGGGACGTCACTCAGCCTGTTCTGACCTCGAACCCTTCCCTGGAGTCTACTCGACTGGAGACTGGGCCTGAAACACAGGATTGGTAGAGTTTAACTCCCTATTGCCTCTGTGTGCTTGAACCCCTTCTTCCCCGGGGTCCAACCCTTCCCTTTGATCCACAGCCCTCCTTGTTTTCTTGGAAAGTGTGCTCTCCATCCTGCTTTCAGCACAATGGCGCGTTGATTGATGCGGGTTTGTTGCTGCCTAGTTACTTCACTGGCAAGAGTCCGACAGGTAGGTATAATGAGTCTTTAAAACAGTTCTCCAACTTCGTTCCTTTCCTTCCTTAGATGATGGCCGGCGTCCGGGGATGGCGACGTGCTGCTGAGATGAGTAGCGCTAAAGGTGAGTGAGAGCGCAATGCAACCCTTTCGTATTTGTATTGGACGGAGTTCTTTTTCTGTGTCTTTTAGGTGCCACGACGTTTTCAGCGTGGATGCCGGTTATGAAGAAGAAATGCGGTGAGTAAGCGCGGTATGCGGCGCCTCTAGATGTTTCCACGCTAACCTGGAGTGTCTTTTCCCTATTGCAGATGGATGAGAAGTTCCGGAGACAGAGTTCCCCCAGAGTGGCTGGGATTTAGGTAAGCGTTTGAAGCTCGTACAGTCTTTAAAAATAAGCAAAGATTTGCTGAATGCTTACTAATGCCTTTTTTTCTGTTCTTTTCCCTTTTCCTTAGGAAGCGTCATGCCTGCATGGGAATGACACCGCTGAAGAAGCCCGCAGAACAGAAGGAGCGATGAATGATGGGTAGAAGCACCACAAGGTAAGGCTGTTCCTAACGGTGTTCTTGCAGGAGCTGAGCGCAGAAGAAAGATGCAGGCATACTGGAGACCGATCCGAACACAGTGAGTGTCACGCTGCAGGTGCAGAAAACGCAAAGCATGTTTCTCAGCCTGGGCGTGGTTTAAATAGTCTCTGGGTATCCCAGTTGTCTCTGGGCTGAACCACACCCAAAAGACTAGACTGCACATGCCGTTCTGGGAACCGAAATATGTGAGGGCATCCATCTTGTCCCCCTCAATGCACTACAAGTCCAATCCCCAATGTTATCCTATGGGAGTGAGTGAGTCTTGTGCCACAAGCGCCAAGTCTGACTACAAGTGGGTCTTTGGAGGGATGGAGAGTCCCTTGAGGGCCATGTAGGTGATCGTGGCCCGGCTCCAGCCTGACATCTTGGAGGGCTGGGAACATGAGGGGTAGGAATCATGACAAAAGCACAAGTTTTCATCAGCGTATCATCCTCAAGGGAATGGGATATGTGAGAAGCTCAACAGCTTGTTAAAGGAAAGGATATCCAAGTTGAAGCTTACTCTGAAGAAGGGATGGTAACACTGTCTTCCACTGGCACTGTATGCACTCAGACACCAACCTGGTTCTGATAACCATCTCACGCTGCACGAAATTGTGACAGGCAGAAGGATGCAGATGCCATTTACACCTCTAGCTAGATTTGATGATCAGCCTACAGGAGAAGTGTTATTGGAAATGCAAAACTACTTGAATTATATGACATCTTGTTTTTCTGTAATTTCAAGACAGCTGCAGCGACAAGAAGGGTGTAGGGCAGTACAGAACACAGAAAGAGAAGCTACAAAATAAAGTGTCAGAATTATGTGTACCTCAACTATTCCCTGGAGACACTGTCCTAGTAAGGAATCATACAAGAAAAAAGTGGGACGAGCCAAGGTTCCACGGCCCGTTCATTGTTTAGGACATCACACCCTCTGCAGTAAAGTTACAGGGAAGAAGAGCTTGGATCTTCCTGGGCAACATCAAGTCATACATCAGAGAAATCCCTCTGCCTGCACTCCACTGCGAAGAGACTAAAGACAACAGGGAAAAACCACAGCATGTGCAGACAAAATCCATGACGAGGAAGACAGACGCATGACCAATGAAGCAAGAGACAAGAAACGTTTGTGCAAAGTTGTGGCTTAATTCTGGACATTAACCTTAAGCATAATAAGGAAAGAAGGACACAAAACATGAACGCTGTGTGCATCCTAGCTGCAAGGTGAAGTAAGAGAATTGCATTTGTAAGCCACAAAATAGCTGGTTGATTTTGAACTTTGGACTGAGGCACACTGAAGCTTTGATAAGAAAAAACTATGCCAAATTTTGATTGAGGACCTATAAACTGGAAGAGAATACAATATCCTGAGTCCTTCGCCACAGAATCCTTGTTTGTACTCCCTTACAGTGTCACGCAATAGGGACCTCACCAAAGACATTCTGATCTATTTCGAGTTAGTATTGAGGTCCTTCCCGTCGTTGGTCGGAAGAGTCACAAACATAACAGTTTCTTCAAGATCCTGAAAACGAAAAGACAATAAGGAGGCTGCTTGCAGTGATTGCAGAACAGTTTATTTTGCTTCCGGAGTACAGCGAGGACAAGAAACATGTCCCAATCACAGGAAAATAACAGACTAGCTAACGCTGTGTTTTTTCGCTTAATTGAAGACCTTCCAGAACTTGTGGGGAGACATGCAAATATTGACGTCCTCACTTTCATCAGAGATCCACCAATACACATCTGAGTATGCTCCTGCATAGCATTATGATACAGGTTGAACTTTCCAGTCATCATCAAAATCAAAGAAGAGTGTAGAAATGTTCCTTTGGGGACAGATCATGAAGGGGTTGCCAAGGACTTCCCTTTTGTGTATGCTGACAAGAAAACAACACGTCGTCTGGAGTAAAACAGATTAGAGGTATAGACTGGGAATTGGTCTATATGGAACATGCAATTTAAGATTTACTGAACTTATTGCCTCAGTTGGAAAAAGAATTGTTTCCAGACCAAAGAGACAATCTATTAATTGGACCTAGAGAATAATTGGTCCAGCACTCATGACCTACAGGCAGCAGAGTCCAGATATATAGACAATGTTTAGCATGCATTAAAGGTCAATACACATGTATTGCTTTCATCATCATACTGTTGTCATTAACGATTAGAACTGCATTCTTTATTGGTGCACAAAGCGGTCAGATTCCTGTGCACCCACCTAATGATGTGCACATGAAACCTACAAAGGTGCCCAGACCTTACATAGTCATTCCAGTTCCTAGAAAGAATGATAGAGTGACTGAGCTTGAGATAGATGTGGTAAAGAACAACACATGCACGGCACTTGAGTTCACAAATAAAATGAAACGCCAGAGACAGGATTGGCAAAGTAATAAATCAGATTAGGGATTGATGCAAGATACACAGACACACGGGCACATACACACCTGGTCTAGTGTTGATGACTTTAGAATCACATTCCAGAGAATGGGGAAAGTATGGACAAAAAAACCGATGAGAAGTTTTACGCCAAAAGAAAATGAGACAGATGGAGGAAGAGTGCTTTCTCCAGAAGGATGGGAGAAAGGAGTGGTGATCTGCAGAGCCTGGATGATCATTGGATACTATAAAGAAACAATGCACAAATGATATGCAAACCATTATGTCACAGACTTGCAAGACTACTGACATGGGTCAAAGACAGAGGAGGACCCTTGCAGATAGTGCCTTTAGATAGTTCCAAACTATGTTTTAGAAACAGTAGCACAAGAAAAATGGGAGAGAATCAGAACTGTGAATGAATCTTCGATGCTACAGGAATGATGCATGGAACACTATTGGGCGTGAGGATACAAAGCATATATCAGATTGCAGAAAGAATTGGGAGGTATATGAACATTGGTGAAAAAAAGGTTATCTAAATATCGACAGTTTCCCGAAAGCAGATGTTCACCTAAGGAAGTAGAGATCTGTGGGACTACTAAGCCGAGTGAAAAGAGAAAACTACTACTCTGCCAAATCAATAGAAGCCTTTGATGCAATCCCTTATGAACATAGGCTGTTCAGCTTAACCTCATCAGTGTTCACCATCATCCCCCACCCACATTGGCTATCACCTATTAATATACTAAAAGTCACATATAGACCCCGAGATTATTGGCTGCAGTTGCTCCGACTCAAGTCTTCACATATGGGTGACGATCTCTTCTCCTTGGGTTACTGTAAAATGATCGGTTAGGTTTTGAAGACACTGACCTGGCCCGAGACCTAATCACGTGATGTGCACCTGGCCTGCAACATTAGCTCGGCGGGTAACTTTGATGTTAGTCTGGTCCTTGTGAATAAGGCATCCCTTTTCTCATCCCAGACATGCAGGCACCCCCATCATGCCTTCATGGCGTAATCTTGCAAGAGTTGGCATCATCCTTTGCTCTCCCGGTATAAATCGCTGGCTTTGTTGTCCTCTGCTCCCCTTATCATCTACCTCTCCCGAGGAGCAGGCGTGGGTTTCCTGCTGGTCTCACTAATCAATCTAAATGGTGAAGGATTTAGGAGCTTTGCTGATGGGCATATGTTAGTTTAAATGGGATGATCAGTGGTCGAAGTCAACGGGAGCGGTGCTCCTCTACTTCTTTTAGTGAAGGTTTACCGTTCCTATACTTTTATTTTAAAAAGAAACTGTTCCGGAACGGTTTCGTTTTAAAATAAAAGTGTAGGAAGAAGTTGAAACTTGCACCTTTAGTGCAGCGCAGTGAACATTCCCTTAAACTGCAGGTGTATGCATTTGGGGGTTTATATTGTGCATGGGAGGGGGTGTGGCGATGGGGTTTGCGGGGAGCGGAGCAGACCAGTAGGGAACATAACTCCACTACTTCTTTTCGCACACTTCGACCACTGGGGATGACCATTCTCCAGGGGGCGCTGATCTCCTAAATATCTGCTCTTGTTTTAGCAGCCAAAGACCTCTGCTCACATTCTCATGGGTTTGTCCTTCACAACCAGCCACAGCCCTTTCTAATTTGTTTAAACTTTCTTTATTATTTTCCATAACATGCAACAATAAACAGTGGCCTCCCCAAACTGCAAACCAGACCAAAACACAAGGCAAATAAAATTGCCCCCAACGTTGCACGTCAATCCGTCCCTCAGCCCCGCCCCTCTCTTTCCTTCGAACTACCCAATGGTCCAGGCTTTTCCATACACAGCTTCCATCCTCCCCACAGGCCATACGGCAAAACAGAAGTCTTAAGCTCTCTGTCGGCTTCCACAAATACACGTAGGGAGGTGAGCACTCCCAGTCTATTCAGAATCATCCAAGTCCCTAGCATGCAGGGATCCCGCTATCAAGCTCTCAGTGTGCGAAGCCATGTAAGTTCTGAGGGTGACCCAACTGTATAGTGGACTGCTCCAGATTGGGAGGGACATAGCATATTGCGTCTCCCTTTTCTCACACAAGTTCAGAAGAGTCAACCACTCCTGAAAACATGGTGCCCTGCGTTACTCCCAAGCCCTAGCAAACAACATTTGTGCCACAGGAGATGCCATGCCCAGCAGCTTTTTCTCCACACGAGATCGCTCTTCTACCAAAGACAACAGCCCCAATTTCGGAGTATATTGTATTGGACTGAGCAACATCTGGGTCATAGACCTTTGTGGGATCAAATGAGTGAAGCTAATTCGTGGACAGTTCCATACCACTTGTATGAAATCCGCTGGGTCTTAGGAGCATCGAAGATACTGAGCAGATCTATCAGGGTAATATCTGCACAATTTGGCTGAGGGAAAGTAAACCTGATGCAGGAATTTGAAGTGAGTGACCCGAAAACATGCGTTTAAAGACAGATTGCGAGACTGCATAAATAAAACTTTCCATTGTGTCTCAGACAGCCCCCGATCCCATCTGGCCATGAAATTTACCAGTTTGTCTACCTTCTGTTTGATACTCTAATATAACGGGAAACCAATCTCGTACTGAATGCTGATTCCGTAACAAACTGCACTAGTGGAAAACAGGGGGAGCAACCGGATAAGACGGCCATTTTGACTTCAATACCTCCTTCAATCAAAAATACAACAGCATAGTTACTGTTGTCCAGTCCAGTTTACTTTTGAAGGTGTCCCAGGTAACCATTTTTTCATCTTGAATTAGGTCTCCCAGTGTGTGCACCCCTAGTTTCTCAAAGTGAGTGCGAAATATCTTTTCAAAAGTAAGTGCAATCCCTCTCACCCCATAGATGGAGAACATAGGAGGAACAACCTCAGACTTTTCCCAGTATATTTTCAACCCTGAAAGCTCTACAAGTGGCTAATCTCCTGGACTAATGTAGGAAGGTTTTGCGTTTAAAAAAAAAAAAAAATTAAAAAAAATAAAGAATTATATACAGCAGCATATCGTCTGTATAGAGGGATATGATGGAAACATATGAATAATTCTTAATAATGGACCGGTACATTATTAACAATACATAAAGGTTTCAGGAGTACGACCATCTTGGCCAGGGAAATCCGAGCAGCATGATAAATGGGGAGAAGTATCCACGTCTCAACTCTATGCTCCAAGAGATCTATCCCCGCTAAGTAATTTCCCGCAAACAGAGCAGCTGGTGTCAGTGCCACTTGTATTCCTAGGTAGAAAATGCTGTACGGGCACCAGCGGAAGGCATCCCCCGCCTCTCAGGTGTCACCAGGAAAAACGCAGACTTTTCCCAATTTATTTTCAACCCTGAAAGCAGTACAAAGCAGCTAATTCCCTGGACTAATGGTTGAAGGTTCTGACTTTTATTTTTATACATACAGCAGCATATTGTCTGCATAGAGATATGATGGAAACGTGAATAATTATTAACCCCTCTACGAGCATCATATTCTCTGAGGCAGCAGGCCAGTGGTTCAACCGCAAGGGCAAACAATATGGGGGGTGGGAGAGCAGAACCCAGTCTTTTGCCTCTTATGGGGACTATATAATCTGACAGCATTCGACACGTTTGGGCTGCAGAACCAGCCGCAGCCCTTACTTGTGATGGGCCGTTCACATTCCTTTCTATGTTCGCAAGCTGTACCAAAATGTATCTGTGTGTGTATTTGTGTTCCCTACCTCCCCTGGGGGGGGGGGGGGGGGGCTGGGGAATGCAACCGCGAGGCCTCATTGTTTTGTATGTCAGCACAGCCTGTGAGGATTCCGTCCTACCGTCACTCCTCAATTTTATATGTATGCCATGCGCATGCAATGTATCCACCTAACCTCTTAAGAAATGTGTTAACTTGTCCTATAATATGCCTACCCTATACCATTCACCTCCCCCCTGTACCAGCTTATGTGTATTTCCCGCATATTAATACACTCTCTGTAATCGGAATCAATTGGGAGAGGCTGAGATCTGAAAGTGCATCCCAACACATCTGAGGCTACCTGCAAATATCTGGCCTCTAACTTTCCGTTGGTGGCTTGAAAGGGATGAGATGAGGTCTTTGTGGTGGCTAAAGAAAACACCTCTTTCTTGCAAAGAGACACCGGACAAATCGACTGACGGCAGGGCTAGGAACTCTGCCAGGAGTCCACTTTCTAGCGGTGCCTTAGGAGGGACGGAATGCAGAGAAATTAAGGGATTAGCGCTATTCTGTCATGGAACAGCTTTACAGAGAAAGGAAATTCTTCTCCCACTTCCTCATCCATATCATTCTTTGGCATGGGCAGGTCATTCAGTGTTGAGCGTACTCCCACACAATCTGAGACAGGTGTTGAAAGGATTGTACCTAGAGGGCGAAGTATAGACGGGGGCTCTGTACTGGAGCTGCTAGACTAATTATGGGCATGGTGCATGCATGTTCTGGAGACTGCATGGTGGCTACTGTTGTGGTAACCATTGCTGGAGCCATTGGGGGTGGCATAGAGTGTGGTACAGAAGGTGCTATTAGAGGCGCTGTTAGCCTGACCTCCTTGACGAGACTTCTCAAGAGTCCCGTCAGCTTAGGGGATTTCATGGGACCCAGGACTCTGTTATAAAACCTAACTTTGGAAGCCCGAGAAGTATTCAGAGCCTGCGTAGTGACGGTCGATGGGGTGCAGGTGGATGTCGCCAGGAACCCAAAAGACAGCGTTCAGTGGCTGTTCAATGATCAGAATAGTTCATGGGTAAAGATGTTTGAGGATAGACCAGGCAGCATGGTGCCTCACTTTACCATTCAGCACTGGGCATAAATTAATGTCTGGAAAAAGATGGAGGCGGTTTACTGGGTTCCGATCTTTTCTTTTCCTGGAGGGTTCGCAGCTGTGTCTAACAGAAAAGACCTGCATGATGACAGTCCAACTTTGTAATCTCCTTAGTACCTCTCTGGTAGGTTGAGGGACATCTGCTGTAGCATCCTTAAGACTCCTCGCAGCAGAAGAATTCCTCTTAAAGGCATTCCCCTGCGGAGGTGCCAAAGAGAAAAGAGTAGAAAATACTTTCAGTGACATTGATCTAAGCTTGGCAAACTCCTTAAGGTGATCTGGAGACAAAAGAATAAAAGATCTACCTCCAGCGCTGCAATCCGTTTTTTGGTGCTCTAGGGTTAAGTGTGTCATAGGCTGCGCAAGCCTCCCATTGGCGATCAGCCCCCCCGAACATCCATACAGCGTGAGTGTCGGTCTGATGCCAGGAAGGGGATTTTAACAGGAGGTGTACTTAAAGTAACCAGCCTACACCAACATGCACCAGGGAATCATAGGCTGTGAGGGAAGAATTGAAATAAAACAAAGTTGGGGAAGGAAAACAAAATACAATGGAGAGCTGAAAATGCAGGCAACCAGTTGCGTCTGCATGGAAAAGGGTGGTGCCAGGAGGTGGCGCTTCAGAGATGGAGATACACTCGGAGGAAGTTCCTTCTTCCCATATTTAAAGGCTCTTTCCTGATTTTAATGGGGAAGTTGCATGTTGCGATGCAAATGGTTCTGGACCCGCCCTCTATGGTGGGATGCCCATACAGAATGAAGGAAAGGGGTCAGCAATTAGGCTTGTGGTTTGTTCTGTGTCTCAAGCTATAAAGTCCTCCATGCACTACAATGGCATCGACTCTCAGTGCGAGGCGAGTGTTCGCATGACATCAGTGCAGGGCTGGAATCTCCCATCTGTGGAGCCCAGATGTCTTTATAACCCTGGCAACAATACCAGATAAAAGTATGTAAGGTTGCTGTGGGTCTCTACAAGGTACATATACACATCCTTTAGGTCTAGTACATGCAGTGGGCTACCTACTGAAGGGCCACCAGGATCTAGGCTACACTAATCATCACGAATCACTGCATTGATGGTAGTTGTTGACGCCCAATAGGACCAGGATGGTGCGTATACCTCATTGTCCTTCATTGCTGAAAAAACCCTCTTGGTACCTTGTGGCTGGATCCACATCAATTGCATTCATTTGGAGCAACGTGTTGATCTTGGAGGTGATAATTGATGACAGTTAAGGGTGGAGGAGGAGGAGGAGGGCGGGTTGGAAGGAGAAGCCTGAAGCCCTCAAATAGTGCCAAAATAATCCAGCAGTTCTGTGAGATGACAATCCAGACTTGCTTTTGGGATAAGTCAATGATCTTGAAGTGTCGGCTGCAGTCCTGATACTGTACTGGAATTCTCTGAATCATTGGAAAGGCCTACCCCAATCTCCCTTCTGGCCAAGTGATGAAGCAGATTGGAGTTTTTGACAAGTATTTTGTAGCAAGTATGTCGGACGATTAGAAAAGTTGACAGCTATTGCATATAATGGTGCTTACTTTTTCCTGTGCCCCAGGAATATTTTTTGCACTTTTGAGAGGCGCTCTCAAGCTTAGGTTTAGACTGAGGAACATTGCCCATGTGGCAGTGGTGGCATGGCGTGCAGCAGTTGGCATCCAAGACGCAGGACAGAAATTCTGTTCATGTGTACATTTATTTTTACCATATTTTGGGTTTGCTCTTCCTTCCACGGAGGTTCAGTTGAAACCGCTCCTCATCCTTGAGAAAAGGCTGGGGACATGACCACATACTCTGGTGAGGGACTGGTCCCTAGGCAAATGTTTCACCCAGAAAAGTCTGGAATTTTGAATCCAGGCTTGTAATGGTTTGTGCCACTCACTGTGGGGGTTGGTGTCTCCTTAATAACATCAGTGTGGAGTGGAATGACAGTCTTGTCTGGTCTTCCAGAAAGTCCATCCCGTCGCACCTCTGATTCCACCCAGTTCTGGATCAGGAACTCTGTTAACTCAGGACGACCATTCATCCAAGGATAGTCTTGACTGACTTCGGTATGTCTCCTGCCACAAAGATAATCTAAAATAGACACAGGAGGCGCCTGAATAGACAGAGGACCCATCAATGAAGGCACAGCTTGTGGGTGAACCATGACCAGAGGTTGAGGAGCTTGTGGAGGAGCTGGTGCCACCTAGAAGGGCGAGGAGGCGAACTTAAAGAAGGCGCTAAGCCTGCAGGGTTGGATGCGGAGGCAATTGTGATGAGAGGTGTTCTGGTAGAGGCCATGATGGTGCTGGTAGCATTACCTCCATGTTAACATCAGTTTAAACGGTATGCATGGTGGTAGTTAGCATAGAGTGCCCACATTTTTCCCAAAGCATTCTTTGCTCTTCAGATGATTTTGCACATGTAGACAGTTTTTGGGACAGAACGATTGGGGTAATGTGTGGTGATAAGAATCATGCGCAGGAGGACATGGATTTTAGTAGTCTGTAGAGGAGTAAGGAGTGCAGGATAGCCCATGCATGTGGCCTGGAAGGGCCAAGCAAACCGCCTTTGGTTGGAAATTCGAACTGTTTTACAAAACATTTTCTGCTCCACGTTCCCCAAGCATGTCTATTATGATTAGTCAGCAGATGAGTAGATGACTTGGGGCCAGGCTAATAGGGATGCTAGCCCAATGTGGCTGATAAGTAGTCACCTTCAGAAGTGGGTGCCTTACCCAGTGGCTACTGACGTGGCTGGTGCCTTCCTTGTCTCGAGGTCTGGGAACCTACTGTTGTGCTCTACCACCCTCTTGCAGAGGCAGCACTTGAAGGTCTTTCAATCTGCAATTGACTTGGAGAAGGGTGACGCCTGAGTTGCGCTAAGCCAAGGAGTTAGTGGAGGCCAGTGTGAGGACAGCCGCTGTTGGCTCCAGAAAAGCGATATGCTTTAACTGCGCATTGAGAGTCTTTGCAGAGAGCTAGAGAACAGAAGGACAGTGAAGGGTCAGAGTGCTTATGTCTCTGGTCAAACCGATTAATACATTAGTCTTTTTGCATCATAGGGCAGGTGTTTGCTACCTGCAGCTTTTCATATGTTCAGGACTATGAATTTGATGATTCCTAACCATTGACTATACTGGTTAGGGCTGATGGGAAGCTATAGTCCAAAATATCTGGAGAGTCAAAGGTTACAAGCACCTTGCCTAGGCTAAGTGCAGAGTGTAGGATGGAGCTGCCCTACTGGTGTGGGCTGCAAGGGGACAAGACCTTGGGAAGACTCCTGGTATTCGCTCATGACAGATCCTCAGCCCAAGTGCTGTTGGGTTGGAGAATCATAATCCCTTCTGGCCCAGTGAGGGGTTTGAGGCAAAGGGGGTGTGAGTCACCTTACTGATGTACCTGGAAAATGTAAATGTTGATTTTGAGTTGTCCTCTTCTTGTTAATGAATGCCTTGAATTCTTTTAGATGGATTTCGTAGAATACTTCCTCCCACCATCGTTACCTGGAAATAAGATTGCAAACTGAACTGTGAGAGAGTTCATAATCGGGACACTGTCAAGACTTGATGGTCGTGTAGCCGATGAACCCTCTGTCCCCAAGTACCACTCGAGCAAACAAGAAATTACTGCCCGAGCAGTCCTTGAGGCCACAGGTGGTGATCTTCGTCAGCCGCAACAAGGAATGCCTGAAGATGCCGGAAGGTGCCCCCTATGACCGCTGTAAGGAAAACACAAGGTTAGGTCAAAAACACGGAACCCCAGACTTGCATATATGACTGTGTAATAAGTCTAGAATAAAGCTTACCCTTAAGAGTTGGTCAGGACTTAATAATGGCGTAAAGATGTTTGTCGGTGGCAGCCGGCAAGGGTGACGAGATTGATGAAATCACCACCTTACGTAGAAGCCAGAAAACGTAGATCAATCAGTTGAAAAGTGCGTAATCCAAGAACATAGTTCATAACAAAAGGGCAATCCAAATAGCAATCCAGGGACGGAAATGTGGTCGAATCCAGTAGAAAAATAGTTCCAAACAACGGTACCGTGAAGGAAGAAGCCAAAATCAGAGTCCAAAATCAATCCGAGGTCAGTGGTAGTAAACTTAGTCCGTAATCCGTAACGCGCCCAACAGGATCAGCTGTGAAGCGCTGAAGGGGAATCGGCGCGTCCCTTTTGAACGCTGACTGGTGATCACATGACTCTCATCAACCGTCACGTGATCGAGCGTGCTGAAGGAGGAGCTCTCAGGTGCCGGCAACGGAGACGTTGTAGAATGCCCGTGGCGCATCTCCATGGCAACTGCCACCGCCGGAATGGAAACCAACGTTGAGATGGCCAAAACCGACGTCGTTGACCTTGTCCCATTCCTTGCCGGCAAGCCTGCAGAGGAGAGTGTGTTTTGGCATGTGTTTTGGTGGAGATAGTGGGAGCTATATTGTGAGATGTGTTCATGGAACGTAGGGGCGTGACAGACACAAATATTCTGGCCCAAAAACCTTGTAGACACAAAGCGTGTGCAGCCCACTCTTCACATGCCTTGTTGCAGGATGCACAGTGGCTACATTCTGTACACCGCAACAGAGTACAAAAATATTCAAAGAAATAAAAATGAGCAGCGACTTGTCCAAGGCTGTTTAAGCGGCGAAAGAGGGGTTGGTGACGGTAGCAATCACAAGGAAGGATACTGTAAGGGTTGTGGAACACTTGTTATCTAGCATGCAGCTCTGTATCATGCTGTGGTCCAGTCCCTTTCCCGGGAGGACCAAACATAGTGTGGTCTCCTGCTCCATGCCTACCATGGCCCAGAATGAAACTATTATCAGATAAAATGCCTACAAAATTCTGAATGAAGACAGCTCGGCGGGTGGCCTGGTACTTGTGTTCATTTAAAGCGGTTTCATTGATTGCCCAAATGCCAGGATCACTTATATACAAAGTGAAATTCGGCTTGGTGTCCTTGGACCGGCGAAGGGCGCCTGGTAGAACCACTCGATCTAAGAGACCTCAGCACTTTACTCTCAGAACATCTTCTAGACGAACCGCATTAAGTCAGTCACCTAACATGGATGGGATGTCCTGTGAACAGAAAATCATTTGCATTGTGTGCAGATAAAAAGTGGAATAAGCGCGATTTTAGATAACTATATAATCGATTTTTAAAAAATCTGAAACAGGTTCTTTTTTCTGGCACTTTAGGTAGTTTATGGGAAAAACCTAATCCAGGAGTCTGCCAATAAGCACAATATAAAAAAACGAAAACCTCACCCAAGAGCTGCACGGCCTAGTAGAAAACACTCGAAGACAAGCCTGAGTTCAGACAGCACTTTTCAATAGCTGCTGCACTAAAGAAATAAGGTGCAAAATGTTTCTTTTAGTGGCTATGGCTCCTAAAATAGAAGCAGTCGAATTTATTTTATGTGGATCTCTCAAAAACAGTGTGCATTTCTCTCTCGAAAGGAAGTGGAGACCTCTGTGTTGTGTTCGATATTTAGACAATTGTAATTTTTGGTTATCAAACCATTTCTGTTAAAATGCTGAATGAACTTTGAATGCATAGTACAACAGTGACCAAGAAGAACCAGTAAAATAATGAAGCAGTATTCATCTTGTGGGTTTATTTTTTTTATTTGGGTAAAAATAAAATAAAACACATTTTAACAGACATTTCGTTTTGCACAGAAAATATAGGTTTGTGCATCCCTTACATAACATTTCAAAGATCACAAACTAGATGTTCATGTCAGAATTAAATCATCTGCCAAGGCACTGCTGGTGTGGAACAGCTGTGTTAGGGATGGAAAAAGTTTAATAGTGAGACCACTTTATTTCTATATAGATATATAATTTAAGGTTCACAGTCAAAATCCTCCATTATGAAGGCTTAATATTATAGTTCTATGAGAGAAAGTCCTGTCAATGTGAAGGTGTGTGAATGGAAACTTGAGAGATGCGTTATGACCGTCCATTCATAGGGCTCAGTCCGAAATGCAATATAAAGGAACAGCAAGAATTAACACACAAACTGTAAAGAGTTAAACTGCTCGAGAATAGTCTCTAATCTAAGCCCAAATCAGCCACAAAGAGTCGAGCTGCTGGCCTGTGGCAGTAACTCAATTCCGTACTTCCATTTGGCAGCAACTGGTTAGGTCTATTGCTAAGAACTTGGCAATCAGAAAGAAAATCTACCCCTTTTACCTTGATGTTCTGAATACACGAATAAAGAGAAACGAGTCAAAAACATAAATAAATGGGCCACTCAAAGGACAATCATTTACAGAAAAGCACAGCCAAAGAACTCCAAGTAGCAATGAATCACAATCACATGAACAGTACTAGAATGCCTTTTCCTAATCGTTAATGTCCTAGAAGGTAGCCATTCGAGAACACCTGCATTGCACTCGACATTCCATCATAATATTAAAACATTCTATACTTAAGGGCAAGAGGGCAGGGTAGGGTAGGGAAATCTGCAAATTACTAGATGCTTTGGACTCTGACTCTTACTCCTCTCAATTGTCAATAGTGGTTAGGGCCGACTGGATTTGTGGGCCAAAACATCTAGTGATCCAAAGGCTGTTTACACATGTCAAATAACTTCATTAACAAGGATGTATGTGGCAGCATTTTGCATGCATACATGATATGCATTTTCAGAACCGTGGCTCTAAAAGTGGGTTGACTTGGTACAGGGATAAGGGACGAAAAAAGTTGAGCGCTATAGCAAAAAGAAAAGGAGACCAAGGAAAAAGCAACAAAAACAAGGACACAATATACCAAAGTCATCCAAATCAACCTAAATAACAAGAAGCAACATTTTTGATGTTCTTTCAGATAGATTTGCCTTTCCTTCACAGACTTCCTCATAATGGATATTCAATCTCCAGCGACAACTGAGTTTGGAAACTGTATCAGACACCGGGAGGCGGAGCACAGGCATGTGTAGGTCTACTCCACTCAGATCCATTGCCTGCTCAGAAGCCACATCGGGCCAGCATATATGGAGACGCAATGCCCCGTGACTTCAGTTCCACCCTTTCCTAGCACTGAGCAGCTGAGGGACCACAGAAGAGATGAGCTGTACAAGCTATCCAGTGAGATGGGCAGGTTGGGAGGATGAGGATGAATTTGTGGTAGTACTAATCCATACGGAAGATTATTACAGAACGGAAGCAATTTGTTCTTCTAATGGAATCTTCCGCATACAGATTCCTCATCTTAGACAGACTCCCATAGCAGTACAGAAATCTGGAGATCAAGAAAATCACTACATATACCAGAAAACCTCAGGGGAACACCGGCTCAAAGCAAGCATCGTGCCCTGGCAGGGAATCCCGCAGCAATGTTTTGCAAATGTGTGCAATGAAGCCCACCGCCATTTGACAAGATTGTCAAATACAGGGACCCCCTCCCTCTGCAGGAGCAGAACACCTCTCACTCCTTGGTCACACTGGGAGCAAATCGGTCCGCTTGAGGAGTATCCCAGAAGACTAACATCTCCAACAAAACTTCTTGGCAGAGCTCCCAATTGTGGGAGGCAGATGTTTGTCTGCTCAGAGCACCCGCAATGAGGTCCTCAATCGTGGCAAGGTGGACCGCCATCAGAGATATGTCGTTCCCCAGAGCAGAGATAAAGTGTCGCATTACAAGAAGGCAATACTCACGTAGGTACTGCATGGCCACCGTTTTGGCTGTCAGGACCAATAGACACATGCCTCACAGAGTTTAAGGCAGGTATTTAGGGCCAGCCTGACAGTCCATGGCCCCAGCAAATATATTTGTCCCAGAGCTTCAGTCAGGGACCAGAAGCCACTTAACATAGGAACTTGCAGGCAAGCAACCACACTGTTCCAGGTGTCCGTGACCACCATCAATTAGGGCCAGGTTTGCAAACACAACAACTATCTCAGCATGTTGTCCCTCAGGGCCCACCAGAGGAGATCGCAACACAAAGGATCAGACACCTGCAACAGGTTCGACATGTTGCCCTGGAAGGGAGACCACTGACTCCAAAGGAGTCACTGAAGTAACCTGATGCAGTCGGATGCCTCCAGCACCACCATGATGCACGAGGCCCAAATGATGCAGAAAGGCAGAGTCCGGAACCAGCCTCCGTGACTGAAAGACCTGGATAATCTGTCCTCAGGAGGAACCTCCCTATCCAGACGTGTCTCTCTAATAAACTGGAGGGACTGGGATAGTGAACTAAACTTTTAATACTTTGTTTATTAGTTTTCAAACATACACCATGAGAAGATATACAATATTTTGAGCTTAAATTAAACTATTGTAGCACACTAATCCAGCCTACTTCTCGCAAATTCGTACACCAGGCAAGGACAAAGCCTCCCCCCCTCTGTCAAGTGTAACATACCGCTACACTCTTTCCCCCCTCTTCCCAAAGGGAGGCCCATCACCCACCTCCACTCACCACTATCCCCAAGTCAAAGAGTATATTTCTGCTCCTGTGCGTTTACAGCTCTCAGGTCCAACCATCCCCCAACACACTGCTTCATTGTCGGATGAACCCTCATCCCGGTTAGCTCCAACAGTTCACCCAACAACCTATCCCAGAATGACTTAAGCACATCACATGTGCAAATACAACCAGATTTCCTTCTTACACCTCCAACATGAGGGGTCCGTGCCCAGAGTCATTTTAGCCACTGCCACAGGAGTGAGGTATGGTCCATCTCACCATTTTATACATGATCCACTGGATCCTCAACTTCCCTGAAACCTGTTGTGTGCGCCAACACTCTTCACCATTCCCTATCTGTGAACATTTCCCCCATATCATCGTCCTCATCGTCCCATTTTTGGCTCAACGTGGCCACCAGAACTTTCTTCTCCGCCCTTTCTGCAAAATAGATATCAGAAATATGCCGACCACCCCTGTATCAACATTAGATTTACTGAGATAGCCCACGTGCTCTCTGGAAAACACTCTCAAATAGTCCCTACCCACAGCATAAGGCAAGCAAAAACTAAGACATGGAGGCATACGTCCAGATGTGCCCCCCCTAAACTCCTGAAAAGTGATTGACTGCCCTCGCTGTAAACACCTCACTAACTCATCATGCCCCACCATGCCCCACTCGTCATGCCTCCCCGGCCTCCTCCCCCGTGGGTATAGCCCAACTTATCTAGGCGGAGAAATTACTTACCGTAATGATCATTCTATGGATTCTTCTCTTGCAGATTTGTCATCTTGATACATATCCTTATCCAGCTGTGCTGTTTGGAAAATTATTTGACAGGGGACGTAGGGGACTTCAACTCGGCCGTTGATAGACGCCTCGTCTTGCTGGGTGCTTGATCGTCTGCCCCGGACGTGACGTCAGGCATCTTATAAATACCACGTCACTACACCCCATGCTTCAGTTCCTCCCTTTTTCCCCCGTGCCTAAACGCTGCAGAGGAAAACTACACGAGTGAGGCTAACCAGCCTGCAAAAAACTTTGCGTTAAGCCACAATGACTTTCTGAGAGGGGATGGATTGGCGGGGCGATGAGGTATCTGCAGGAGAAAAATCCATAGAAATATAACGGTAAGTAATTTCTCTGAATTTAGCATGAGTATGCTTGTAGGGTTGGCTTTGTTAGAATTCAAGATCTGTGGATGTGTCCAGCTCACTTGCATCTTGTAAACCTTGGGCTAGGGCTAATAAATTGGCTAGATCGTCGAAATAATCAACTCCACCAGTACCAGAATAGATTGGGTCAATGTCCCCTTGGTTGTCGAGCTGGTCGACGTCGAAGGTCAATTGCATTGATTCAAAGAAGCCCGTCCTCGATAATGGGACAAAAGAACAGTCAGCATCAAAGATGTCGACAGGACAGTTATTGGCGCCGAGGAAATGACCATCGGTGCCGAGGAGGGCTTGGACGACGGATGCACGTCGTGGGTAGGAGCCTTTTGACAGACCACCATGGACGTTTTTGCGCATTCGTCAGCATCGAGCCCGAAGGCTTGGTAGATGTCGATGGACTGGCTAGTGTGGGGTTGGGGGCACAGAGCGCTGCTTTCGCTGCCAAGGCTTGCAGGTTGGGGGGAGGCAGGCACACCGACAGCAGTCTGCTGCTTAAGCATTTCCAGCATTTCATTTTTAAACTTGTCCCACTCTTAGAGTGGTTGGTCCCTTACCTCGTTCCAACGACTAGCTGGATTTGAGTCGGTGGTGGCCGAAGAATGTCTTCTAGGGTGGGACGGGTTCTTAAGTTTTCTTATGATGCCTATTCTTCCCTTTTTCGGGGGTGGGCGCCTCCGTATCGGCCTCTGAAGACTGAACGAGCGACCGCGCTAGTGATTTCGATGGTCAGCCCGAAGCCAGTTTCCTGGCTCTCTCACGTAGGGATTTCTGCTGCATGTTTTAGCACGACACAGGCCTCTGTGTCATGACTCGCACCCAAGCACCACAGACAGACGTCGTGGGGGTCGGTCAGTGACATTTTGGCCTCGCAATCGGTGCAGCTCTTGAAGACCGAAACTTGGTGAAATCAAAGCTTTTGAAGAAAATATAAAATCTGACAGAAAAACGTTCAGTAAACTCGAAGTGGTGTTCCCGATGCACTGTGCAAGAATGCGGAAAAAAGGAACTGAAGCACGGGGTGGTAATTACAGGACGCCTGATGTCACGTCCGGAGCCGATCGTGCACCCGGCAAGACGAGGCGACGATCGACGGCCGACTCGAGGTTCACTTCGCCTCCTGTCAAAAAAGTTTCCGAACAGCAGAGCTGGATGAGGATATCTATCAAGCTGATGAATATGTGGGACATAAGCAATCCATTGAAATTGGGTACATTTCTGGCAGAAAGGTAAGCCTCCCCCACCGGGAGATTTGTAGCTTACCATAAATGGATAGCAGTAATGACTTGCGTAAGGAGCCTCTTTACATCTCGCACCGTCTGCCCAGCGCCTCCAGCAATCGTCGTGGGGCACACTCCATCTCCATCCAGTCAGTAATCAGCTCAGTGTGAGGTCTGATAATCCAATCCACCATATGTTGGAGTACCGTTGCCCAGTAGTAGGATATGAAGTTAGGCTCTCCAATACCTCCTTTGCCAGTAGGCAACTGCTGAGTGTCAAAGGCAACCATTGGCGCTCCCCCTTTTCACAGTAACTTGGACAACACCCTGTTCAGAGTAAGGAAGGATGACGCCGGCACTGGGATGGACATTGCCTGGAAAAGTTGCAACAATCTCAGAGATATCATCTTAACCAAGACCATTCTCCCCATCACCAAGATAAGGAACCTTTCCCAAAACTCTTAGCTTACCGAAAGCTTCCATCGTCCTTTCAAAATTCCTCTGATACAACTACTTCCAGTTGGGGCTTACCATAATATCGAAGTACCTGAACCCCCCCTTCACAGATTTCCATCCTTAAATGCACCATGCTTTCCCTCTCCTCTTGGGGCACGGTATAAATCGCAGACTTGGCCTAGTTCATCACCATTCCGGATAGCACCCCAAACTCTTCCGAGTCGGACAGGTATGCCCAGGCGTGGGTCCCGTGCCTGCTGGGCCTAGAGACCCAAGTACTCCTCACTGATAACACAGAATAAGGCCAAAGCATGCCTGGGGATTCTTGTGGTCTTGTGCAAAAACGATGTGACCAAGCGATTCTGGGGTGGGGCCAAGCCTGGTTTGCATATGTTCTTTCCCCTTTCTCTAATGGCTTGGCAGGTGAAGAACAATGGTCTGAAGGGTTGCTCCAAGTGATGGCATAGGTTAAGATTAATTCTAAACCTTCCAGCAATCACCGCTTTTTGTTTTGCTCAAACTCTCTATGGCACGTTCCACATCATGCACCCTATCATCCTCCCCAATTAGTTACTTTGCTCCTCAGTAAGTTTATGCAAGTCTGCTTCTTCCAACCAGACACAGCTACTCATACTGCATCAAACCCTACCCACTTCTAGCGTACAGATTACCAAAGAAGTCACAGAACACACCATAGTTGCTTTCCTGGTCAGCAAACAAATTTGGTATTCTAAACCCCGATAAAAAAGATCTGTTCACTTAAAGACCGATTTACAAAGACCATTCCGTGACCACACAGAGCGGTCTTTCTAAATCCGAATGTCGCGCCCCTGTCGCACATGAGTGTGCGCAGAGGCTGATAGTCCGGTCAGGACCCGGAAGCGCAGGAACAGGTTAACGTGTGTGTGGTTGTGTGTCGTCTGTATGTACGAATGTATGTGTTTTGGTTTGGGGAGGGCGGTGGGGCTGAGAGATGGGGGCTTGTGGGTGCATGTGTGTTGTGTGTATGTATGTGTTTTTGTTTGAGGGAGTGGGGAGGGGGATGTTGGGGGTGAGGAGGAACAATGGGGTGGGTTTGGGGGGTGAAACCCCCCCGAATATGTAAGGAGCAAGTTACTTACCTGTAACTGTTGTTCTCCAGCATGGGTCTGGCATGGATTCACATGCTCATGGTTTGGACCTGTGAACCAAGGGAGGGCCCTCTCTAAGGCTTCCATTTCCAGATGGCTCTCCGGCTGCATCATGCACTGTCACCGGTTGGCAAACCGACCATTGCCCGGCCGTCTGAGAGCCCATTCAACCAGAGCGATCGCTGCCACCACAGCGTTCTGGTCTGGTGTGCCCCTGCTGGACATCTGCAGGGCTGCTATGTGGAGGTCGACGCACACCTTCACGAGATTCTACTGCGTCGACCGGGATTCCAGGGAGGAGTCCAGAGTCGGCCAAGCAGTGCTGCGCAACCTGTTTGCTTGAAGGTGGGCCTGGTGAGGAGGTAAGAGATGCTTAATGTTGAGTTGTTGAAATGCTTAATGGTGTGCCTTGCCACCTCCCGTTGTTGTGCATGTGTGTACTGCTATGTATTCTTGTATTCATGAGCATGTGAATCCATGTCAGACCCATGCTGGAGAAGTGTTCCTTAGGCAAAGTGTTCCTTCTCAGCATGGGGTCTGGCATGGATTCACATGCTTATGAATAGGTATACTGCCTCCCCTTTTTAAAGAACCCTCCAGATTGCACCTCTCTGGCCAGACCACCCTCTGTTCCAGACCCATTGCTTCTGAAAAACGTACCTGTTCAGAAAAGGAACAGGGTGTGTTATTCCCATTATGTTATGGTCCCAAAGGAGGATAGAGGTGTGCGACCCATCTTGGACCTGAGATTCTTGAACAAGTTCCACAGGAGCAACAAGTTCAAGATGGTAACATTCTCGCAGATCCACCAGGCCCTAGAAATGTAGGATTGGTTGGTGTCACTTGACTTGCAGGATGCTTGTTTCCTGTCGGCGGTAGTGGCAGCCAGGCTCAGGAAAGGAGGGATTCACATCCTTCACTACTTGGACGATTGTAGGGGAGGCAGTAGAGACTATATGAAGCACCCATGTGTCTGAAGTAGTGGCTCACCATTCTTGCAAATGGTGTGACAGATGCCCCCTACCGATGTAGCATGGCAGAAGTCTTTAAAGAGGTTTTGTGGCAGGGGCTGCACTGGAGGGTACAGAAGCAGAGGTGGCCTGTGCTTTACCGCCTCAACTTCTGGAAGGCAGAGAGAAGCATCTCTGTCTTTGATGTGGGGCTGTTTGCTTACCTTTCTGCCAATAAGTGTAGTAACAAAAGGGGTTGCTCTTCCGTTGAGTTGAGGTTTGAGCAGGCTGTCTTATTGCCTGCCCTAAGGACTTTGCCATTTTTCCAAGCTGTCATCTGCCTTTTGGCCAAAAAGGTGTGTACTGTCAAAAGACATGTCAAGCAGTTTTGCTTGGACATCCTCTGCAAATGATTTTCTGAGCCAAGTGAACCTTCGCATCACAGAACTGGCTATCATAGATCTTTTGACACATTCGACCGTGTCCAGTCCTGTACCACTTGACTTTCATGTGCTGGGTGTCGGGTTAAAGAATTCTGGATCAGACAAGGCTGGTCTGTACTTCCTAGAAAAGTCATTGTGGATTGCTGCCCAGACTAGGAGAGCTCCATAAGCTCCATGAGGGGATTTATTTTTTATGGCATTCTGCAAGTGGAGGACAGGCTCAACAGTTGTGCCCTTGTCTAGGATGTCGGTCAGGTCACATTCTGTTATGCCTGTGGCAGAGGGACCCCAACATAAGGCATCTGTTATCTTCGCCATCATTTTCCTGTACACCACACTGGAGTGGGCTCAAGGATCTCCTTGTGGAAATTCCACCTCAGGAGTGGTGTCCAAGACACTTGCGTCGTGCAGGGCACAGGCTAGATCAGATAGCCTTATTTCCTCTTCCTGAAACTCAAGTTGTCAAGGAAGACCCATAGGCTCAAACTCTAAGGGAACCGGGTCATCATCCTCATCGAAAAAAAGTCCTGCAAAGAGGGCAGAAAATCTCTTCTAGTTTTTGGAGCAAATCTAGTGGAGGGATCTTCGACTGTCTTCGCTGAGTGCATTTTTGATGAAGACGACACTGATGGAGCCGACAGAGCCTCGAAGAACGTGTCATCTGCCAATGATGTCAGTGGTCTTGACAGTCCTCGAAACAAGGATTTCACCAATCTCAGGTGCACGAGGTGGTTGGTGATCTGGGTCCCTGCCAGCTTTGTCGGCCGCGGTGGGCTAGATGGCCTTTTTCTCCCCAGAGGAAGCGAGAACAGGCGGGCCCACTTTCTCGAAGACCTGCATAGTTTCTCCCACTTCTACACTGACGAGGATTAAAAATGTAAACCTACCTGTCTTTCTGGGGATGAGTCTGTGGACGAATGCTTCCTCCTTCTCTTCTTCGTCTCCGATGGAGGAAGATGAATGGTGGAAGTCGCTTGAGTTTACGGTGCTTCTTCAACCGTTTGTCTTTCTCGGATGATTTATTGGCCATGGAGGTATGACCTACGTCAGCTCTGTGCTTCGATGACAAACGACCCAGGGCCAATTTGGAGGTTCTCTCCTTTAAGGCTTTAGGTGTCAATTTGACACGAAGCTCAAACCACCACAATATGGTCGGTTAGACATGTGAGTGCCGCAATAACAGCACTTTTTGAAACCAGAAGGATTCAGAGTAGACATGATGAAGTAATATACAGAAAGTACACATTTTCGTCTGAGAATTTCCTGAGTAGCTGCTGAGAATGTGGAAAAAATGAACAGAAGTCGAGGGGTGTGAGCGCACTATTTGTACTGGTATTGACGTCACATCTGGTCACGAAAACATTGTCACAAAGACAATGACCCGATGTCCATCAACGCCAGAGCGCATGGTGGCCCCTGCTAGGAAAAAAGAGAATTGCAAAGCAGGAGAATATATATCTAAACTGGCACTGCATGAAGGTAAGAGATCGGACTAGCCTGCTCCATCAGATATACAGAGTCAAGAAACAATGACATGCGGTAGCACCTTAACCACTTGACATGACCAGTGCAGTCCAATTTTGTAAAATGACTATCATGAAGAGTGCATGTTCAGAACATCCCAAAAGAAGTTTATCCTGGTACATGGGGAATGAGAGTGCTTTTTTATAACACCTTTCTGTTCTCGACCAATGTGCCATAACACTTCTTCCAGGCCATGGGGACTTACAGTTGCAGAGCTTCTCTACATGCAAGGATCCCCTAAATCCATTCCTATTGCATAATTTGCACTCTGAAAGGACCACAAACCACCTACAATCGATCATTGTTCTTATTTTTTTGAGGGGGGAAAACGTTTATTTTTTTAAACCTTAAGTTGGCCCTAATGTTTTGGCCATTCCATGATGTAGGGGTATTACCATATTGCATAGGAAACAACAGGACTTTCTAAATTCATTGAGAGAAGGGATTTACCCAGTCTTCTAGAAGTAAAGCAATTTGCATTTACATATAATTCCAATCGCACAAATACTAAGTAATTTTTAAAACATTTTCTTAGCGACCATCATAGCAATAAAACAAAATAAAACGGACGCAGTGACAATTGTGAAACCAAGTGCCATTGTTTCTTTACAAACGTTCTCACAGTTTAGCAGCAAACAACGGCAGGCCTTGCGTTAGGGTAGGCAACTTGTACTTGCCAGATGTTTTGGACTATAACTCGCATCAGCCGTATCCAGTATTGTCAATGGTCAGGGACCCTATGCCAAACCATCTGGGGCCAGAGGTTGTCCATTCCTGCATCACAGTTTAAACAATCAGCACAGATATTGAAGAAGGTCAAAGGATAGTCTTAGAATACCAATGGTGAGACAGTACTTTCAAAGCAAATTAATGCAGAAAGGAGTGCAAACTATTTCTGCACGCATGGCTGCAATTGAAAGCAGACAAAGGCACTTTGATGATCAACACATGTATCCACTTGTGTACAGAGTATAGTCTACTGACAATGCGTTCCTTCCAAGTCAACTGCCCCAGGATGTCAGTGGTAGTGTTGTAAAGCCACTAACAAATCAAAATATGTACTATGTATATTTATATAGGCATACATACACATTTACATAGGTGTGATAGGAAAGATTTAATTTTTCCAACTTTCCCTCCATAGTTTCCTACGGAACCCCATTCTTTTTGCTCTGTTTTTGATCCGGTCCTGACTTTTTTAAATTAAGTAAAGCCTTCAACTTCACTTCCCTTCAGCTCACATTTTATGGGGAAACTGATCAATCTTTCAGACTATCAGTACTGTGAAACATGGGTTTCCCCTTTGAATTCTTGTATTTTTAACATTGCACAAAGCATTGTAATATGCAAAGGGATACTTTGGTATCACCCTAGCTTTTTACACAGAGGATTCTTGGTTAATTTTATACATGACTAAAAATAAGCTGGAGGCAGCAGTTACATTTTTACGGATTTTTAATTATTTTGGTGTGCATATTTACATTTACAAGGTGTAGCTGCCAAACGTGACGAGTGCCCCAAAATGGGTGTGCCACGAGATTTTTACTTGTGCTTAGGCCATAATGTAGTTTGGCCTCCTTCCTACCCTCTTAGGTCAGAAAAGTCCTTATAAGGCCAGGCACTTAATCGGCTGCTTTTGCAGGCTAGTGTGTGTGCGTGTGGGGGCCAGAAAGGGGTGCCTGTGACAGTCTAGTCCCAGTACACATCCTTGGTGAAAGAGGCGGATGTGAAACCAGTAGTTGCCCCTTATTGCTAAAATACTGGCTGCTTGAATGGTGAAGATCCTTCCCATTGGTGGGCTTGGACTTGCTTACAGCTCGAATCTTGGATAAAAGGAAGGCCTCTGCAGCTATTCTTCTGATCTACATGGGAGCCAAGAATCCCTCGAAGAAGAGCAGTTTGCTGAAGATCCAAAGAGGACTCCTGATGTGGCCAGCATTCCTTCCTGTGTTCGGCACGGTGAAGCCCGGCTGCTCTGCCTGATCTCCGATTACCGAGAGTAGTACTTCCGCCCTTGGACTGGTGGGACCACTAGTCTCGAGGATACAGCCCTTCATAGCCTTTGAAGTGTCCTTGGACTGCTCGGTAGATTGAGCAGCTCTCTCTTGGGCCACTTTGACAGAAACACTGCAGTTTCTGAATTGAAGTCCGGAACTGTGGTGGTCGCCCCAAATTCCAGCTTCCCACCTTCAATGTATCCTGCCCTGGACCTGCTGCTGTGACCGCAATTGGAAGGATGCCGGTCATCGGCTGCAAACGGTAATCGCCACTGGAGCTCACCTTCCTCCATCCAGGGAAGGGTTCTAAGGAGACCCGCATCTTTGGATTCTGCATTCCTACACCGACAGGGGTTGCATCTTGTATTACCAGCCGGCCAGAAGGATCCTCACACACAACTCCTGGCCACCTCTCACTGGACCCAACGACAGAAGATTGAGACCCCACGACCCCCAAACGATCCACAAAAACATATGGGAAAATCAGAGTCAGGGGGGTAAGTAAGAATCAGTGTGCATGTTCCCGCCGCGCCCCTGTCCTCCATAGGATTACATTGGGAACAAGTCCCTTTGTCATTTATCGCCATCCTCCATTCCATTCACCTCTGGTCATCAAATCTGGGTCGGGTACCCTGTCCCTGGGTTAACCTTGGGTCCGTCAAAGAAATGAGAAGACTAACCGGTGCATTCTTGAATCACTTTTAAATAGTTTGAAACTATGACCACCATAAGCACATTGCATCCTTTCTGAAGAGCGCTCATACGGAAGAGAAACACTATATTGAACCATGTGACTTTTGGGCACAAATCCCCATTCATCTTAGGGTTTGGACTTCTCAAGTTAAGTCATTGCTCTTGTGATTTGGTTCCCATCATTTAGAGCATCTAACTTACAAACCCGCTTTGCTTAAGTTATCTGATGTTTATTAAGTGAACCTACTAGCGATTGTATATACTTGTATAACAGTTTGTAGGATAATACCTGTTAGATTCCTTTTCCAGTGTGTTCATAAGGCCTAAAGAACAAAGGACTTACCTCTCGGTAATGTTCTTTCTGATAGATGCTCCTCCCACGTATTCCCCATCTATGACAGAGCTATCTCAGCGATGCTGTTCTCTGGAAACGTATCTGCCGCCTGGGGGCACAGCGTGGCTTAGCTTTGGCTCAGCCCAATGCCTCTACGTGTTCCCCGTCAGACATGGCATCGGGGTCAGTATATATATAGCAGCAAAGCACCCGGTTATTTCAGTTCCACCCTTTTCCCCTACAAATCTGAAGCAGAGGGACTGTAGAACCGATGGTGTACTAGCCTTCCACAAAGAGGGGCAGGTAGGGAGAGCGATGAGGAATCCGTGGGAGGAACATCCAGCAGAAAGAACATTTACAGAGAGGCAAGTCATTTGTTCTTCTAATGTATTATTTTCTCGCATGGATTCCTCATCTATGATAAGCGTCCCAAGGCAGTATGTAATCTGGCGCTGGGAAGAAGCAAGGAAACCACCTAAGCCATAAAAAAACTCCAGAGGACTGCCCTACCATAATCAGGCATCCTGACCTGCAACTAGGGTCGGACTGGGGCATAAAACTGGTCCGGGACCCAATAGAACAGTGGCCCGCAGTTGCAAAAAGCAATGAATTCCTTTTGTGATAGACTGTTTGAGTTGTAAACATGGTACAAAACTACTAGCCTCATAGTGAATTAATTAATCAAAGTTTCCCACTTTGGCCTAAAATGGGCTCATTTTGACCAAAAAAAACAGGCCACACTAGCATGTTGGGCATGGAATTCGGGCATCGCCCTCTAGGCCAGTCCGAGTCTGCCCGCAAGGGAATCCAAGTAGTAATTCTTAGCAAATGTGTGCAGACGCCCATGTTTCTGCTCATCAGATGTCCAGGAGAGGGACTCCCTTCTCTCTCAGAGGTGGCAGCCACTCTCTTCTGGCAGAATGTGCTCTGAGACCCTCAGGTACATCCTTCCTAGCCTGATAACATTCTGAGATGCAGATTATGATCCACCGGGAGAGGGTCTGTTTGGTCACATCTCTGCCAACATGATCCCCAGTGTAACCAAGGAAAAGCTGGTCATCCTTCCTAGCAGCTCTACTACGAGAGACCCCGAAGTTAAGGGACTGCACCGGGTCCATCATTCATCTGCCTTGGAAGGGAATAGGGGAAAGGAGAAAGGATACAGACCCCTCTCCTGGCACAAAACCAAAAATGTACGCCACCTGCAGACATAAATGGATTTTGTAGCGGGCCTCTGAACTGAAAGGAGTACATCGAGGGCATCATTCGACAAGTCCCACTCCTTGTACTTCAGCCTCTCTGTAGTGAAGCATGAAGGTTCAGGCTGCTGAGGTTCTGGTGGAGGACCAGACGCTCCGACTGGGAGTGCAAGTTGACTCTCCACGGGAAGGCGCCAGGAAGGGGAGTTCGACATGTCCAGCAGCTCCATATGCCAAGTTCAGCAGGCCCAGCCCGGAGCAATTCATATAGAGGTTCTGAACAGGCACAACATCCTGAGAACCAGCAGAATGACAGTGAGCAGCAGGAAAACAAAGGAGGTTGAAAGTCCACTGTACCATCAATTTATCCCACAGGCCTCCCCGTTGGAAGAAATTCCCTGGAGCAGAACAACTTACACTTCCTGTTTACACCAGAAGCATGGAGGTCCACTTGAGGAGTTCCCCAAAAGGAGAAGATCTCCAGAACTTCCCGACAGATCTCCTACTCGTCCGAGGTCGAAGTCTGTCTGTGCAAGGCATCCACTGTGACATTCTCTCGTCCGGCCAAATGAGGAGTCCGAGACATCGTTCTCCAGTGCCCAGAACCACAGTCACATAGTCTCTGCACAGAGATAAGGACCCCCACACCAACTTGTTTTGTCTGTCAGGACCAACACAGTCGTGCATTTCACAGAGGGGAGGAAAGCGACCAAGGCCAGCCTGATCGTACTCAGCTCTAGCAAGTTGATGTGTTACTGAGACTCTACCGGAGACCACATTCCGCTCACTGTTCGGTCTGACAGCTGAGCGCCCCAACCAGTCAGAAATGCATCCATTCCCAGAATCACCTCGGGCCCAGGTTGGCGAAACAACGCGCCTCTTAGCAAGTTGTCGCGCACAGCCCACCACGCAAGTTCGAGACCTGTAGAAGGTCCAACATGCAAACCTGAAATTGACATTTGGCAACAGAGAAGCCACTGAATAGGTCTCATGGGCAGCCTCGCCTCTGGCATCGCTAGTATGCAGGGTGCCACGAGGCCCAGAAGGCACAGGAAGCCAAGGCTGGACTTGTTCCTGGGATTGGAGGACATTGACCATCCAAAAGATATTCGCCGCTGGCTCGCTTGCATAGAGGAAGAGAAATTGCATCATTAATTTCTGAAAGCATCAGTGCTTCAATGCAGCATGGGAGATATATAAACGTTTTTTTGGAACTCGGGAAACACCAGTCTCAATATTATTTTTTGGACTAGATGGTTTTACACTGAAACCCAAAAAAGCAATATCAGCAATGCTTTGTGCCTAACTGGTTTCTTATTTGGCGCAGATCCGTCCAGCAGTTTTCACTGTGCGCATTTTCAATGAAAGCACCTTTGTCCAGGAAATTAATGAGTAGGATAAAGACATTTTCTTCATAGTTTAATATCTTTTGAACAGTTTGGCATATTGAGCTGGTACCAGACATTCTCAACCAGATCTTTCCAATAAATTAAAAGTTATCAGTAATAGAATTTCGGGGAAAGTCAATGCAAAAAGGTCTATCAGAAAGCGAATCAACTTTGAAGTATTTGAAGCTGGAAATAGGGCAGTCCCTTGTTTAAGTGTATGTAGAAAGGTTTGAGGGGATCTTATTTCAGGGTTCCGGACTATAGGACCAACCAGAAAACTAGTTGTTAGGAGGCCACATTGGAGTTTTCTATTAGCGCTTTTGGAGGTGGACTCACTTGTACCCTAGTTATGCAGAAAGTACTATCCATTGTGACAAGGAACTTGAAAAGCCAGTGGGCATTTCTAAAAGGGGGCCATCAGCAGGATAGGAGTGTTCAAATAATGTTACAAAATACATATGTTACATATTTGTCATCAGAAGACCGAATACACAGGTGGATATGATAGAAACTAGTAGGATATATGCATGTCAAACACTGAATTCCAAACACATTACATTGTCTTTTATTGTCAGGCTACAGAGCAACCATGTTTGCGGCTGGGTTCTCCTCTAGGAGAACTTCATCCCCCAATAAAACAATATTGGGATTACCCCACACAGCACTATTTCAATAAATAAAATATATCTGAATATATCTATGAAACAAAAATATCAGACTTCCCATCACAATTGTAAAAATATTCAGAAAACAAAAGATTGCCATAACATTTTTACAGATCATAGCATCTGAATGAGGACAAACGTGTGCCTTTCCAATGGTCAATGGATAATGGACAAAGACATACACACATACAACTGGAGGATGGGGACAGAGTGCTTGCAATAAAAAAGAATAACGATATTAAAGATATTGATTGAAAAACTATCAATCCCATTTCATTTTTGGCAGTCATAATAAAAGTAAATTAACATTGAAAATTCGGACAGTGCAAAGGTTTTTGAGGCTAATATGTAACATGAGCTTTGTTTAGTTGACCGATTTTAGACAAAGTTCATAAACCAGCTACAAGAACACATTCCTCATCTTTTCTTGTTCATCTTTTCCAACTCCCAGTGAATCACCTGAAATTAATGAAATACAAAACATGAATAAATCATCGAATTAGAAAAAAACATGAACTAGTTAGCTGGCCTGTGCACACATGATTTAATATTTTGTGAACAGTACAGTTTTCATGATGCGTGGCAACTGAAAAACCTGCTAGAACGACCAATCAATGAGGCTTTACTTTCTTACCTATTATTCCATAGGTATCAGTAACAAAAAGAAGTATTCCCTGAAGGGTTGTCTGTAAGAGTTCAGGATGACATTCCAGTTGTGTACATGGGCAGTTATAACATTCACTATGTAACTGGGATCTACAAAATGTATATAGTTCATAAACAACCCACGAACGAACAACTCCCATTCCTCTATCCAGTACCGCCCCAGACAGTGGCGGTTCACAATATACATAAGTGATATAGTAATTGTATCCATAGACATGTCATGCCGTGTTGCAGGTGCAAGTGTCCAGTACATATATGGTTTTACATAATCTTTATATCTACACCCCATTTATGTGGTTAATAAAAGGTGCACCCCTACGATTTTCTTAATCCTCCTGTTTTTCTTGGCTTGGAGCTCAATGAAACTAGTGCACTGTGGTCCAGTTCTAGTTCATGTATCCTAGGTGAAGTATTCTCCCTGTTCTTAATGTAAATCATCATGAAGCAGGAACCAGTGAAGATCAGGTATATAGAAAAGGAATGCTTCTTCATTCAGTCTTTGTTACAAGTAAAGGTCAGATATGGAGAGGGGTAAACGAGCATCCTTCTGGCTCCTGTATCTCTTACATAGTCTCCCAACAGTCACTTTGAGAACTTGCATCACACCATTCTAACATTCCATGCAGCCTCTCAGCTGACATCACACAAACATACTAATCCAGAATACTACACATCCTCCTAAAAAATTTAAAAAATAAAAAACTCTAACATAGGTCATATTCACTATGCCTGTAAGATTCTGGACGAATACAAACTTCTTAAAATGTTGCCATGACACCTTCTGTCCTGACTGCCAGCCAGTATCTCAGGCCTGCCACACCCAAGCACAGCCGCTCACATGAGAGCATAACAATAGTAAACTTACTCAGCCTTCCAAAATAACTTATCACCTATCAGGATCCGCCACATCCTGACCTTGAGTCTCTCACACTCGAGCACAATGCTCGCTCTTTACCAAAAATCAAAGAAAACACTCTAACACTCTGTAATCAGTCTAACTCTTAACCTCACATAAATACAAAGAAAACCATATACATGTGAAGACAAAATTCACAACCCCCTCCCCTAAAGAGAACATATAAAAGTAGGAAAAGATAGAAAAGATACTCACACGATAAAGATCACACAAAACCAAATGCAACACAACGGAGTATTGTGTAGAAGAACAGACAGAAAACATGTGAACAAAAGGTTAGCAACTCCTGAAGTTCCTATGTTAACTGTCTGCAAAAGATCAAAGTTAATCTTGGCAGTCTAATTCTTGCGTCACCTCTTATGGAGAGTACACCTTAAATGTTTCCTAAATCTTTATTAGCAAAACTGCCATTTTACACCTCAGAGAACCTCCACACTATTTTTTCAGATTCAAGATCTCTAGCAACTCCACTGTTCCATCCACTTATCAATCCTTGACAGGTACCCACATTATACATAGTTTCCATTTCAAGACTTCCACCATGGATAGTGCTGAATTGATGTGGAAAGTGAACTACTGTGCTAATCTGCTGGGTAGGTACTCAAACTGTAAAGTATTCCAAATACTCAGACTTCCTAGTAACTCAACATCCAGACTGCCTTATACTACTGGAACAATACATAACTCAATGCTAGATTATACACTAACTATGCAAAAACCTCTATATCCAGACTTCTTTAATCGTCGCCATGCGCTACTACTTCCAGAATTCCATAAATCTTAACACTGGAACTATTAAGGTATTACATTTTAAATAAACTGTAGGGTTGGCCATTTCAAACTAACTCAACAATTGAACAATTTAAACATGAATGCACTCCTGAAATACACATATATACTTCATCAACCTTGCGTGCCGCATCCCTTAGCACACCATAGTTGTCACAAAACACATTAATACATAATTGATCCAAACACTCCATCCTCATGATCTGCAACATTGGAAGCTGTTCTATTGTAATTTTCCAACAGCATACAAACATAATACGGTCACTGTTGCATCAATTTAAACCATTACACTGTGGAATAACTTTCTCAAATTCATTGTCTCATTATTTTACATTCATGGTCATGAGCAACGTCCTATGCTTTTCCCTTTGAGTAATTAGCATCAAAATAGGCACATTTTTCATTACTCAGTCTTGGTCATGAGCCATGTCATAAGCCTAAAAACATTAATGCTTGTCAAAAAAAATAAAAAAAATAAATAAAAATGTTTTACATCTAACCCCATACCTCCCACTGTTCTCATAACCTTCCACATTATGTCAAAGCACTTCCTTCAACACTTGTAAAAATGAACACGTGTGCCTTAACATGTGTGGCATTCACACAGATATTGTATGTGCGATAATTCACTATTGCAACATAATAACATATCACACTACTACCAGTAGTACTAGCCTGCAATAGAGCCCATAATACTACGCATGTACCCTTGATTCAATGTTATACTTGTGCACACTTTGCCATATAGAAACATAATGAACTACTCCCTTTATAACTCGCACATACACCAAACACTGTGCAAAAGCATAATGCAACTCATTATACTGCTATAATAATTGTCTACAACGGTGCTGCTTCATAAAGCATAATGCATAACATTTTCCTCCACCACATTTAACAAACTGTCTTGTGATCTCGTCAGCGCGGCCTCCTATCACTATTAACACCAATCCTTCGTGAGCTGGACATGGTTAAGGCATTGCGGTATCGGTCCTCTGCTGAACATGGACTTACGCAGACATATGGAACACTTATGCAAGGTACTTTTATTTGTGAACCTGTGTGGCGGTAGCACAGAACATTTGATTAAAGTATAAAGGAGTTGAAAGCGGCATTATCTGCAGAGTTCTTTATATTATGCAGGTATTTTGAAAAATTAGCCTTGATGTCACAGGGGTAATTAGAGACAGCGCACATGTAGTTTTAATGTGCAACTCCCACTTGTGAAACCAGAGAGTTAGTGACACTGGCCATTAGAGACAGTCCAGGAGTTATGTTTGCTGTGCAGGTGAAGAGCTGCTCTGAGAAGGGAGTAAACAGCGGCAGTATATATATATAGTTAGATGAACGTTATGGTCAAGTTGTACTAATAAAAACCCATGAAATTTAGTGAAAAAACTTTGTTAAAGGGATGTTATGGGTACAAGCAATACCGAAAAACCTCAGCAATTTACCAGTTCTGTTACGCTAAGCAACCATAACTCGCGCCACCAGCGTGCACTGCTACGACTAACACCAAGGAAATCGAAGGTGACATCACAAATGTCATTGATGAAATCACTGATGACATCTCATGAAATTGTGATAAAAAGTCTCTAAAAGGGGTTGTGCTTATAATGTTAGTCACAAGATGTGAGGGGTGATCGGGAGATCTATCATGAACTATTTTATGAATTAAAGAATATTCTCATCTCAACAAAACATAATATTGGAGTGTTGTTAATAAAGGAACATATACATACATACACACAGGCATTTGCTGCAGCATGCACTACAGAAGTACAATATTTTTAATTTGGAAATTATGGATAGTGAAATAATGAATGGTACCTTATCAGAGTTTTTAGTAATGCTAAACAGGGAATAAATAGCTAATAGCTAATAACTGAGGACTTCGTACATACTTGCGTTAGTACAAACAATGCACATCAAAACCTACAATGTTTACAAATCTGAGGCACATACAAGGAAACTTAAGTAAGGAGGAAAGAAACACCACCACCAAAAAATGCCAGTAACATTAGACTGTATCATGAAGTCCACAAATGATTCATGTGGTTGAGGCTTGCTTATTTCGCCATGTATGCGTACCATGATCAGAGGCCAAATCCTAAGGAAAGTGCCTTAACAACATGAAGGTTAATGTGTACATATGCAACCCCTTTTAATTTGTAAAATTGTCTCTAGTCAAAAAAATCATGTGGCCTACATTTGTCAGTGAACAAAAAGACGTGGGCCAGATATGTGATGTCATCAATGACATTTGTGATGTCATCTTTGATGTTCTGGGTGTTAGTCTTAGCAGTGCACTGAGGTGGCGCTCGTTCTGGTTGCTTAGTGTACCATAACTGCCGAATTTCCTAGAGTTTCCGGTTTTACTTGTAACCATAACGTACCTTACCACATTTTTTCACTGGATTTCATGGGTTTTTGTTAGTGCAACTTAACCATAAAGTCACTTTAACAACATTTTTTAGTGAATTTCATAGGTCTTTACTAGTGCACCTTTAATCGGCTACATATCCCTTATATTATACTCCCCCAAACCCTAATGTGGCAGAGATGGAGTCTGCGGCCAGCGTGGTAGTCTGCAGACATCTGACAGCATTTACAAGGCTCAGAATCATAGGCTAGACCCAAAAAAGATGTACCCATCAACCAACAAACAGATGTACCTAAAATCACAACTAATGTTTACAACATGCAAATATAACTTTTAGTACAAACATGTTAAAAAATACGATTTTTTTATTTATTTAGCACACATTACAAAGGAACACAACAATCGCAAATGTAACTGTAAACTTCATATAATCTCCTCACTACAACTCTGCATAAAGATTGAGAAACACCAGGTGCTTATTGAACAACAAATTCTCACTAAACATTAAGTGCATTGTATTTATTTCTCGATTATTAGCTTTCATTATATAAACATGTGTTATAAGACAAAAGCACTTTTTTTCTCACAGAAATGACAGGCACACTTGCGTTGTTAGAGTAGTACTTCCCAAAAGAAGAAATGAGCGACAATAACATCTCAAATGGTATACAATACATATTGTAATGTGAACAAATAATTTATTTTGTACACACCTTACTAAAATAATACCTTTTTTTCTTACAGTACATACTTTATGAAGGAACCACGCCCCAGTTTAATTGTACACAATCCTAAGAATCACAAACAGCCTCCCTGCCACTCTGAAACAACTTGAGGAGAACCATCTCAGGTTCCGGAAGCACCTCAAGACCTTCCTCTTTGCTTCTGATCTGTTCTTCTTAGGCATTGTGCACCTGGTTACCTTTTTATTTCGGGCCCAGGTACTTGCCCACCCTGCCAAGCACCGGCACTGCGCCCTTGCAACCCTTGCACATTGGGTCTTTATCTGTAACCCTACAGCCCCCTCCCCCTTTTCCCTGCACTTATCAGACACCCACTGTCTGTGCCTTAAACCTAGCATTCACCACTTGCTGGCTGCAATACCATTTGTTTGTTTTAATTCCTATGCTCAGCACTTTCCACTTTCTCCCTTTAACCCCTGCACTTCCCCCTTTCCCTCTCCCCTGCACTTGCACATTCTCAATGTCACTGGGCCTAGTAAGATCATTGTTTTTGTTCTCCCTTGTTCCCCCTCCCTTGCCTCGTCGCACTTTGAAATACAGGTGTATGAGCGCAATACAAAAAATATCAATAACAATCATCCCCATCAAATTCTGAACATTTTAATCAGACGCTTTGATGAAACCTCCCTTCCTCCCCTCATGATTATTGTACACAAATTCCTAATTCTCCCATTTATGTTTCCGATACCCCATCCCTTTCTTGAATATATTTTTTGTACTATACATGTATTGTTTATTGTTGTGTGATATTTCCCACTTTTTTTTTTAAGGCTCCCAATACGAGTCCGCCCGAAGGGTGTCCGTGGACGGGCTTCATGACTGCGGATGCTATCATGTGACTGCACCCGTGCAGGGTTGTCCGCGGATGGTATCCGTGGCCACAGACAGTTTAAAAGTGCTTTTCCATTCAATCTAGGGTGCTCCTAGACCCATTCTACAAAAGTTGATCTGGCAACTTTTTACAACTTTTCAAGGCCTTTTTGTGACTCGGTAGTCCGCGGACAGTACGACTGTGCGCGGACTGTTCCACTAAAGGGACCCACCCATTACTTTTCCTCATTCTCAATCTAGCTATCCGTGAGAGAGCACCTGCTTCACTGCTGTACAGATTTTTTTGCTGAACTTGTTGTTGGTGGCCATGGCATCTCTTATGGCTTTCACATCTTCCCAGCTACCCCCACCCTCATCATCTGGAGGTACTGGAAAGGGGAACAGGTGCAGTGAAACAGAAGAGGAGGATCAAAAGGAAGAAGAGGATGAGGTGGAAGAAGCCCCTCTCACCAGTACTCAGTGAGTCCTGGGTGTGACAATTTTTCACGACCGTTGGAAACGTCCCAAAGGCTCGTGCAAGCAAGGTTCGATGCACTGAGAGTTGCACTCAGTCGCGGGAAACCTGGCTTGTATTCCTGTGGCATTATTTCCATGAGGCGCCACACCAAATCGGCCCACCCGACTGCTCTAAGAAAGGCGATACCTTTCTCAGGTAAGAGCAGGTTGACTTCCCCCCCACCCAATCATCTTCATCTGCTCATGTCACCACAAAGGATACTCCTTTGGCACAGAGGATCTCAGCAGCGGCTTCAAAGGCCATGCAGAACGCTGTTGACCCTTACCTTTTGAGGGTCACAGTGCTATGTATGCACTGTGAAGCACCGATCTGTAGAGGGGAGCAGTTTCGGAGTGCTTTTGAGGCTGCAGTCAAGGAGCATGAGAAACACTGCCAGGTACCTGATTAAGGCCCACCCAACATCCCTGTGGTTGGTGCCCCTTCCCTCCCCTACCTTGCCTCTCCTGAAAACAAAAGCCAAAATAAATACTAAATCAAAAATAACACAAAAAAGGTTCCTTTAGGAGCAACCTTTCACAGTTAAGAAAATAGTGAGAAAAAAAAAAGTCACAGGCCCCTCTGCAGCATGCATAGTCCGCAGACATCGCGGTTGTCCTCGGACATCTAAAAAGATTCCAGGCATGGGATGGGACAATTGAAATCAGTTTCATTTTTTTGCGTTCAAAAAAGGTGGCTCTTTAAAATAACCTTTTTTGTGTTTTTTGGCTTTTATATATATTTTTGAATTTTTGGTATTACAAATTGAAGAAAACATTTTACTTAATTTAATTATTTCTTCTCACTTTCACAAAAACTGCTTCAAAGCATTTTGAATGTTTTCCACAAAAATCTGATTACCTACATCAGTTAGATGGACTCCAATCTCTCAGGTAAATGTTGGCACTATCAAATGTAATGTTGTCCTTACCAAACAATGTCACGCTGACATCTCACACAAAGGCTCACACAGCTTTTTTGAGATTGCGACTTGCTTTTCCATTTTTGGACCAAATGAACTTGAGCGCATTCACATCTGTCTCTGGGCAATGCGTGAAATAATACTTATCAAACAGGGGAACATTTCCTTCATCTTTTCCAATGTCGAAATCCCCAAAGTGTTACCCCCACAAAAAAACAATCTCTGGATGATTCAATTCAACCATATTTGCACAAAATCGGAGCAGGTCCACCCACTTCATGCCTCACACTCCATACCAGAACACTTCTAATTCATGGAATCCAAGACTTTTGGCTATTCCACAATGCTCAGCATACACCTTAAACCAATGGACCCACTAGTCCCCCAAAATCCAAACACTCTGCCCGTTGAAAGACATTGCCATGGCCATTTTCAATCCTCTCATCTCCTCCTAACAAAACGAACAACATTCCTGCTACCCTCTCTTACTGTAGACCACACCCAGAAAACCCGATTGGCTAATCCTCTGATGTCCGCCTACACCACAACGCGGTCTCCGCAGTCCCCTTTCCATGCCAGGCAACCTTAAAAGACACAGTTGTGGCACGTGCCATCTGTGGATGCCACGGCGACTGAAAGGGTTGGGGGGAAATTAAACACAAGTTAAGTTATTTAATCTTTAGTGGTGCCTCTGAAAAGAACCTTTTGGGGGGGATTGTTAACAAACACCTTGTTTTCCTTTCCTTTTATGTACAGTAGTAGTGTACACTCTACACCTTCCTTTACAATTTTCTTACAGGAACATTTTCAATGCATTCCTAGCATTTTAAAGGAAAATTGCATTTCCGGCATCTGTGAAATGAACTCCATCTTCACAAAACAAATTCACACCATCAGAATTTATATGGTCATTCTCAAAAAATGACATTACTGCAGCATACAAACAAGCAGATACAGCTTTACTGACAAGCTGCCTTGATTCTTCAATCTGTGGACTGAAAATGTTTGTTGGACATCCGCATGTTAGCCTCGGATTTATTTCAGAAAAAAATATCTTGGCAGCAGGAAACAGTTCCATTCGGCTTTTAAAGAAATCATTCAGGGTAACCAGCAAATACACTGGAGTCACAAACCCCAAACTTTCCCCTCCACAATGCACAATCACAATGTCTGGACATTTAAAGTGACATGCATACTTCCTAACATAACCCATTCCTATCTTCAGCTGCTTATGCAGTCCTACTTTTTTCTCTGCATTCTGCGACTACTACTCCAACTTTCACAATGGGAAAAGTGGAACTACAAGTCCCAGAACGCAAACAGAATATCTAGGACTGCATAAACACGTACAGATTAGAATGCATCATGTTGGCAAGTATACCAATACTCCTAACATATTAAACTTCCACGCACCAACTGCCATTTAAAATTGTACTACAAATCTTTACCATCAACATTTCTTCTCTTTTACAAAACGTTAGAGCTTCTATAAATGCACATACGCATTTCTTAACTTTCATAAAAATGCTCCTAAAAGCAACCATTTTTAACCATCCACCAATTTTATTAACTGTTTTTCCACACCACTACTCCTTCCTTCATAAATATGAACCTTGCTTACTAAAAGTGCTTCAACATTACCACATATTCCCATTAACTTTCTTTTACAATTACAGGAAAGAAGCACATTACCGAAGACAACAGCCGAAAAATGAATACCCTTTGCATCCAACAACGTAAGTACATTAATGTACCATGTATATGTAAGTAATTATAGTAGCACAGTTCTATTTGATATTACCCCAGAGCACTCTTTTCAAACCAACACTGTAGCCCATTATATTCCACCATTCACACACTTACTGTTCCCATCCACACACCACCATTGCAACACCCACTCTGTTGATCAAAACAGTCCACTGACCCTACAGATTCCATCACACCACCACTCCCTTACTCACTAACCCAACACCATCCCACCTCTGCAAACTCTTGCTCTCACAACCTTCCCAACCACACCTAATATACCACCTCACAATCAAACAGCTATTCATCTCTACAATCACACCCACACACCCATGCAACAAACATACATATACATTGCACAACTTTCCAACGCAAACCTTCTCTTTTCCGAACAGACAACAAAATGCCCACTAAAAAGCAACTCTGTAGAAAAGAAAGAACACAGAAGATGAGAATACAACTATACCATAGTCATCCACCTCTAAAAAAATGTATAGAAAACATTCAAACAAAACAAAAGAGCAAGTAACCTCATTCAACAAAACTAAACCAGCCACGACTAAAAAACGTAAGGCCCTGCTTGTAAAAACTTAAAGTAAAAGTATGTTCAACGAAAAGTAGACGGACTTACAAACCTAACCCTCTATCTACCAGTCTTAACGTAGTCCCGGTAAAGCAATCCAAAAAACGTATGTTACAGAAAATGTTCCACCGTAGAGTTCTTTATAATCTTACAAAAACAGCTGAAAAGTCACAATCTACCCTTAAAAACTACCGCTGGACACTAATCCTGCAAGCGCTAATTGATACCATTTTCTCTTTAGTAGAAAAGCGCTATAAATTTTAAACAGAATGAAACCACTAACTAAATGAATCAATAAATTACAAAAACGACTTCTAAACATGCGCAGAGTCAATATACAAACCTTTTCAAACTTCTGTAATGGTGAATGAATTCACACAATCAGCACAGAACCATATTTCAATGAAACTTATAAACAAGGACAACAAAAAACAATTGCCTTAGACAGTAATGGTCGAGGGTATGAAATGGTGGAACACACCATTACGGCAAAAGAAACCCTTATAGAAAACAAGTCTTCAACAAACTTTGAACCAAATGCTCCTTTCACCAAAACAAACCGCCCAGTGTACAAATGGACATGCTGCTCAATGTGTAATGTACGTCAAAAATACTTTAAATCTTTACAACAATTCCTCAATCACCATGTCAAACTAAAAGACAAAAGTAGAATGAAAACCTTACAAACCATAGACTCCTGTCCAGTGCGCAGCCACACTGGTCTGCAAGGACATTCATTAGCCTGCATTTTAGGAACTGCTTGCAAAAGCACTTTCCACCACATCAAAATGTTAGAAACACACCATTCTACTATGTGGAATCTTGTGCATCGACTACACTATGCAAAATGTCCTGCTCGAGAACCGCAAAATTTAAATAACATTCTCCTACATGGAACAGACAAAGAACTGCTTCAAAAATAGAGTACATCCAACGTAAATACTTTGGAACTGAAGTTGGCTCACCTCAAACACCAACGTCCTAATGAAAACATACAAAAAAGAAATAGTTACTTTTCAAAAACATGTGTGTGAAATCCCAGACCAAATGTGTCTGTTGTCGCAGAACGTTTTATAAAAAGATCACAAAAATAGTACACCTAGCCTACAAAAAAGAATACAATGAATGTTAGTGGTTCCAAGTAGCTATATATTGAACAGCAGAAACTAAATACAAAATAACGGACCCCTCAACAGTGTGCACGTAACACAAAGCTTGACAATAACCAAATGCCATCACATGCTATCACTATTAACTTAGAAATATTCCCACTTATGAAAGCTCTCCAACAGCATAACTTGTACAAGACCATTATAATACAAACAGTGCACCTATTTCAAACTAGAATACGCCTTCAACGAAATCAGCCAATTTGCCTCCAGCCGAGTTATTAAAGGGCATCCGTGGCAAAGTAGTAATTTGCCATTAGATCTAAAAGAAAATGTACATGAGTACGACCAACATATCAATCTTTGATTATACTAGTTAAAGGTGTGCAAACAAAAGACAACAATTTGGCAACAACTAGTTGACTTAAAGTTAGACAAGCCCTACAACATCTAAAAGAAAACAAATACTACAAAGATCTAAACAGAGGAAACCTTAAGAGAAACCACCCAAATTATTCAGATTTCACCAGCAACTGGCCAATTTTAATGTGTAGACCCGTTACTGCAGCCAACATCTTGGCAAATCAGTATTGATTCAGGTACAATAGTGTAAATGAAGGTTATAACCATTGACCTGACAGCAAATTCATTAGGTTTATAAGCTATCAACATATTAGATTGTATTGTCACATGGTATAATACCTGGTAAATTATACAATTAAGATATAATATATATCTGAGAGGTATCTAGAATTTAAAATGGGGTAAAAGACGATTTAACTGTGTGCAGATGCCATTATACCGCAATGTAATCTTGTGTTGAGTGGGGAAATCTAAAGGTTTCGAAGTATTTAGTATGCAACGGAGAAACCTAGCGATCCTAATGTATCGCGGCCAACTTGATGATGAAATATGTTTTATCACGTGACAAACACTCAATCCATGTGACAAACATTCAATTAAGTACTTACAATGGAAGACAAGGCGACCGCGGTTCAAAGAATAGAACGTGGTACGCCGATGAAAGTCCAGGGAAATATTTGGTGAGTTTAAATGTAGTAGCTATATTTTAAACTATTGAACAATGTGGATCATTAATGTAATTTACTCTTTAAGTAACTCATGATATAATAGTAAGTTGTTACATCTAAGCTATATTCACTTTAACTGAAGGCGAAGATTAATGCCATCTGTGAAAGGTACAGTGAGCAAAAAGCGTGTGCTGCAAACTCATCTCAGAACAGGTTATCATGCCATGTTCTTTCTGGAGAGGAGCGCCTGCTACCTTTTTTGACATATTTGCAAGGAACTTGGGGTTGGTCACCCTAAGTAACCTGGGGGCAACCAGACATGGACTCCCTGCTCACTGTGCTCAGAGAGGCACAGCTTCACCTCACTGATGAGGCCCAACAAGGCTGAAACACGTGTGTGGGGTTGCTGGTGGTACTCTATTGTTCAGAGAGGAATTGCCATAGCATTTCGGTGCTGGACTGCCCATATGGGCGGGATAAAGACTGATATCCCATCTGTGAAAGGTACAGTGAGCAAAAAGCGTGTGCTGCAAACTCTCATCTCAGAACAGGTTATCATGCCATGTTCTTTATGGAGAGGAGCGCCTGCTAACTTTTTTGACATAATGCCAACAGCTGTTTGTACAATGTGTTTGGTAATCCATGATACAAACATAAGTAATCACGGACTGTAGGTGGACACGAGTTGTGGCAGGAGTATCCTTATATTAACAGGACCCATATAACTACGAGGGTCTAAAGTAATGTTTGTGGGGCAATCATCATATTGAGTGCTAAGTAATTGATTTTTCCAACAGGAACATGGGAACTCTCCCAGTTTAACATGGAGGTATTACTAAAAGTCAATTATCAAGAGACTAACAACAAACCAATGGGTGAGTAGGAGGTCAACCTGATTAGATAGGGTTATTAACTTTGGAAATGGGTTCAATATAATATATTTTGGACCACTATCAATCCTTACTTTGTCTCAATAATATATGAATGTGTGAAATGAACATTTTGGATACTTAATGCAACTTTGATTTAATTTGGTTTGTTTAATGATTGCTATTGATTGTTAACATTTACATATATACAATATATTTATGTTAGAAAGAATGACTTTCAAGAATTGTCAATTCACTTAGCCCAGTTTTGAGAAAGGCGAGGAGGCTGAAACACATGTCAGTTGAGCACCTATATGGAATAAAATCATTTGTTGAACAAGAGTTTTCTATAAGATTTTCTATGTTCTGCGCAACGTTGAAGTATACCAATATGAACATTTTAGACCAGTATACAATTCACCCACTACACTCCAAAGACACCATTGACGACGCATTAGAAACCTATCAAATGCATCAAGCCAAAGGATCCCCAATGAGCATATGGGAAAAAAGTGTAGAAGCACGTTCTTTTCCTCTACTCTTTCCCACAGGAAAAGGAGGAAGATGATGATGATGATGATGATGAAAGGTCCACGCAAACTTGTGCATCAGAATATCGCTCTTTAAGAATGTATTCTGAATACCCCAGATTCAGACAAAATGTCGAATGCATTTTCCACCTCCTCTTCGAAAGTGAACTAGCAACTCTAGGTTATGGAGCAGCACACACATTAAAAACAGGTTCTAACTTTCTAAACGTATACGCTACCAAACTGCGTAAAAAAAAAAAAAAAAGACAAAGATGATGTTTTGCAGTCAAGTATCAGAAATCTCTTGGCAAACATGCGTGGTACAAAAGAACCGTGGTTCCAACGTCACGCTGATGTACGTTGTATGCTAAGGAACCTAGGCCCACCAACATGGTTTGTTACTTTACGTTGTGCAGAGTATGCATGGGATGACTTGCACAACTTCTTACGCACTGCAAACCAAAATAAAGACGGAATAGATATAAACACACCAGGAGAACTCAGTTCTCTTGACCCTGTCAATGTATCAAGATACTTTCACCATTGCCATGCTGCACTTTATTTGCAATAACACTACCCCTCCGCTCAGAGAAGTGCAACACTTCTTTTGGAGAAAATAATATCAATCCAGGAGCACCACACATGCACATGCTTTTGTGGATAAAAGATGCTCCTAAATTTGGCCATGATAGAGACGCCACTGTTTTACAGTTTATTGAAAAATACATTACATGCAACATCCCTTCAGAAACCACAGATGATGACCTGCATACACAAGTCTTACGCTTCCAAAAACATAAGTGTGGCAAATACTGCTTCATGTAGATATAAAAACAAAGGCAAATACGATACCAAATGGCGCTTTCGCTTACCAAGACCAGTTTGCAAAAAAAGGACAAGTAAATAGCTTGATGTCTTCTGTTAGACACAGCATAAAAGGCAAATCCTCTAAAAATACATGCAACATTAAAAAGGACGAAGCGTCCAAGTACATCAATGATTACAGTGCAAACATTGCCCTCTGGTGGAATACAAACAGACATACAATACATTGCAGACAATTCCACTGCAGTTGCAAGATATGTCACAACCTATCTCACCAAAGCTAAGAAAACAGAGCTAAAAGATCTCTGGGACGACATATCATCTGACAAAACACTATCACAACAATTGTAAAGCTTTGGTATAAAAATGCCTTCCCAATGAGAATGCGGGTCCTACGAGCTGCAGACTGTTTAACAGGCACAGTCTTATATGGCATATCTGAACACACTGTCTGGCTAAACCTTGGACCAGCTTCATCCCCAAAAAAAAAACTAATGCAAAAAGAGTACTACAATCCTACCAAGAGATAGAAAACATAGCCACAAATGATCCCAACAGCTAGGACATTTTAAAAAACAAATTGACACACATTAGCCAAACGGAAGTACTGCTTTGGAAAACATGTTACTGTACGACACTGCCCAAAACTACATCTACAAAAACAATGTCACACCAAATGACACAACTGGCAAATATTCATTCTCAACTTGTGAAGGAAGCCTAGTGAAACTCACCAAACCCAGTCTAATTAATCATATTACGTTATCATTTAAATCGCCACAAGAGAGTACTGTATTACATGGTCCTACTCCAAATTGTTAAACCTTGGAGAAAAGAAAAAGGATTATTAGGTGACTGACTCATTTGAAGCTGCATTCAAAGCAAATGAAAGCAGTATAACAAATGACAATTTTAAACAATACAAACAAATGTTGGATAATGAGCGCCAACAAGAGGAAGACATTGAAGCTCAACTAGATAGACATTGGCAGTCAACCTTCCCTTACAGGGAAGAGGGCGTGGCTAGCTGACATTAAGTAGGTCGATTTCAGCACTAGCTCCCGCCCGATCCGTAATGACCCTGTGAAGAGAGCGACTCCTCAGCAGAAGTTTGGTCTGAAACTCTGACTGCATAAAGGAAAGACTTGGGAGTGCGCTGCTGCAAGCGTAGGCAGGGCCACTGCATAGAACGCTGGAAAAAACACGTCAGAAAAAGGGGCTGCGAACAAAGCCCGAATCAAGATGACGACCGTGAGGAGCAGCTTGTGTGGATTGCAGGACAGTGGACAGGCACAAAGTGGAAGGCAAGCGCATAGAGGCAGAAGTGGGGAGAAGCACAGTCAGGCAGAACGACCGATCTTGGCTGCTGTTGAGCACCCGCTGAGAGGGAATGGAAGTTCGGGGGCCCTCGAGAGAGAGGATCAGCTGCATGCATATGGAGGAGCGCACTGTGAGGTCTGCCGGTGCCTGAGATGAGAGAAGACGACACCAGAGGCTTCTCCGGTAAGTGGGACAATAATAACCATTGCAGTGCTTGGGTCGGAATCTCCTTATAGAACTGAGGAACCCCTGCGGTGTGGCTTATCCTCGCTCGAGTGAGCCCGGGAAGTGCAGTGCTATTAACAGGACTACGCCCTCCCTCCGAAATTGGCAGAGAGCTAGCGGAACCCTGCGGCAGCCCCTGCGGAAAGGGACACATGCAGGGAGGGGCAGTCCAGCAGCGGGAAGCCTGCAACGAAACAGGAGATAGAATTGGCGGTCATAACCTCCCCTCCCGGTGCAGAAAGTGGAGTGCCAACACAACCGGACAGCAACTTCAGTAGCAGGGCCAGCGAGTGGCGGCTGCCCTGTTGAGGTGTTTGGAGGTTACAGTGAGGTGCGGGTAGACGGCCAGCAGTTGTGAAAAGGAGGTGCTTGCACAACACACGGTATAAGTAGCACACAGCTACCGTCAGCACAATCACTAAGCCAGTGGATGGCCCATAAGCCTGGCAGTTACACTTAAAGTGCCTCCCCCTGCGCTAAGAACCCTTTGGCTGGAGAGGGCTGACAGAACACTTGCACCATTCTGCTCTGTAAAGAGGAAGCCTGCACAGGGTCAAGAGCCCAGACATCTGAGAAGAGCAGGAGGTTGGGGGAGCAGACCACGACTGCGTAGCGGAGGGAGAAGGTCTGGGACCACCTATGATTAAAAGCCTGGTAACAACAGAGCGTCAACAAGCCCTGCAGCATTGTGGTCTCTGGTTCAAGCACCATAAGGCGCACATCAGCATTTACCAGCTATATTTAGAAGAGAGACATTGAGGATCACTAATAACGCCCTGCAGAACACATGCCTCCCAAATCGGCCAAGATGAAGGCAGGACAGGCGTCCATTGAAAACTATGCTAAAGTAGTGCCACAGGACCCAAAAGGGATCCCAGAGCCCCTACAGGTGACAGTTGGTGACTCTACGGAAATGCACAGCCAAGTTATGCAGGCTATCGCAGACCTCAAGGTCTCTTTAAGGACACAAACTGGGACAAGTGTATGTGGGACTTCTGCGACTGGATGTTCACGGTTTGGTGGCGTGCGACACCACCCTTGAGACTCATATGAAGAACACCACAGACTAGCTACAGGAGACGCAGGATAATGTGCACGTTCTGCCGCAGAAGGTCAGCCTCCTTGAAAAAAAGTGTGGAGAAAGCAGTGGGGAGAGCCAGGAGTAACAATATTCGAAGAGTGGGGCTACATGAAGGAGAGGAGGGTGGGGACCCCACTACATATATAGAAAATATGCTACTCCAGGAAATCGGGCCCAACAACCTTACAGAGGGATTCACAATAGAGAGAGCACACAGAGCGTTGACCAGACACCCGCCTCCTGGCAAACTTCCTGGACCAATAATGGCAAAGGTCCTGAACTACAAAGACTGCGAGAAGATACTGGCCTACTCCAGACAAGGAGTACTGAAGAGAGCCTCGGCGGAGTTGGCAGTGTACCCAGACTATATCTTCCAAGTGCAGAAAAACTGGGCGCAATTCATGGCCGCCGAAGCCAGACTTCGAGCAGCGGGCCTGAAATACATGCTAATTTACTCAGCGCAGCTCAAAATTTTACACAACAACCGGGTTTGGTTCTTCGACCTCCCAGAAGAGGCCCAAGCATGGATGGACAGAGAAAAGAGGCCCAGACAGGAAAGACGAGAGAGAAGACCACAGGGGAAGTAAACAGAGTGCGCCGTAACGGAAAACAAGGGTCGTGGTAGGGACTTCCTCTTGAGGTAATGGACCTCTAACGAGTTTAGGGGCACAAAAGTGCTATCAGGAGGGCCCCAGGATGAGCAGGCACTTTTGGGAAGAATATTGCCTGGCTGAGGTGCTTACTACATCACTCTATTACTTTATTATTTGATTTGCTAACTGAGAGTTGACTCTCAATTTAGACCTACATGGCGGGCTAAGCCGCTGACCAACGATACAAACTACACAAAGAGAGACCGGACTTACGGTAGTACTGAGTCACCTCCTCCCGAGTTCTATTTTATAGGGCACTCGTTATATGTGCCCACCCGCTGTACACCGTCCAGTGGTATGAACACTGAAGAGCGATGTGGGAAGCGGATATGCCTGAATGTGGAATTAGACATTGGGCTGATATTATTGGTTGGGAAAGTTGGGGGAGTTAATGGGGTCTGGGGTTTGTCCACCCGTGTGTCAATGAGGGTTAGTATTAGAACATACTTAAATGGATTCCCATATGGCAGTATGAAAGCAGCACCTGTGGAAGTAGGGGCAGGTAGCCTCGCTGAATCGATGGGACGCTTATGGCTGGGATAATAAAGGTGCTTACCTGGAATGTAAGGGGGCTAAACGCTTATGTCAAACGGAATAGGGTTTATGCATACCGGAAAAGTAGTAGAATTGACATTGCAATGTTGCAGGAGACACACCTAATCCGCGCAAAGCAAGCACTGTTGGAGAATAAATGGAATGGGCAGGTGTTTGGTTCAGCGTATTCAGCCTATGCTCAGGGGGGTCGTAATATGGATAGCGCCTGCGGTACCGTTGAAGATGACTCAGCTTAAAAAGGACAATGAGGGTAGACTAGTTCTGGTACAGGGCCTCCTTGAAAACAGGGACACTTGTATTGTTAACACGTATGCACCCAACCATAATGCGGCAGTATTCTTCCAGTCACTATGCAAGGTTACGCTGATACAGGAACAATAATATAATATGGGGCGGGGATTTCGACTGTACGCTTCACCCAACCCTTGACAGGTCTGATGACAGGTATAGTAAACCAGCCCCACCTGCAAAGGCACTTTGTACATGGCTAAGGGCATTTGACCTGGTTGACATTTGGCAGGTACTCCATGGGGATACTAGACACTATTCTTATTACTCAGCACTGCATGCAGTGCATACTAGAATAGATTATCTTTTCGTAGGGTAGGAAGTTGCCCATTTAACTGATAGGGTGCAGTATGAAGGTAGAGTGCTGTCGGATCACGCCCTGTTAAGTCTAAAATGGAGACTTAAGCCCCATAGGGCTCCAATACCCACGTGCAGTCTCAGAAGCATTACCTGATTCCCCCATTTCATGACTGTCAGGAAAGGTATTGTGGAATATGTCAAATACAATGAAGGGAATGTTGTAGTGCAGGAACATTCTGGGAGGCTCTGAAGGTTCAAGTTAGGGGAGCTGCCATAGCAGATTCTGGGAACTTTTAGGCTACCATTAACAGAGGGCTGTCCATGGCAAAAGAGCAATTAAGAGAACTGGAACAGTCCACAGCAGGGCGAGCAGAGGAGGGCGAAGGCCGCAACACTAAGGCAGGAATGCATTGAATGCTGGGAGAGGTTGAGCAAGTAGAATTACTCTAAATATACTAAAAGGCAGCACAAGTAAGGAGATAAAACAGGCCGACTATTAGAACGGCTAAACAAGAAGGAAGAGAAGCATAGCCCGATTCACTCGATCCGCACGATAGAAGGTGACCTCTGCAATACCCAAACGGGAGTTAATGAAGCCTTTCAGGAATTCTACCAAGGCCTCTACAAAAAGGGACCCTTGATATCGCCAGAGCCCTTAGAGGAGGTACTCTAAGAGATAGACCTCCCTATATTAGATCAGAAAGCCCGGAATGGATTGGACGAACTGATCACGGTAGAGGAAATATTGGGGACGATGAGGTCATGCCGACAGGGAAGACGCCGGGCACAGATGGACTGCCCGGAGAATATTACAAGGAATATGCTCAGGAAGTGGCCCTGCATTTACTTAACACCTACACATACTTATGAGGTTGGTGTTCTCCCACCAAGCTTACGGAAATTAGTCATTATACCCCTCCTCAAAACCCCACAAGGCAGCGACTGAATGTAGCTCCTACAAGCCTCTGTCAATGTTAAATCAGGATAACAAAATTCTTACATCAATCCTAGCTGACCGAATGAAGAAGGTAATACACACACACTGGTACAACCGGACCAACCGGGGTTTGTCCCGGGACGCTGCATGTCCTGGAATTTGAGGCAGCTGCACCATGTGATAGACAGTACGGGGGACTGGGAGATACTGTGTGCCATAGCCACGCTTGACGCAGTGAAGACGTTTGACTCTGTGAGATGGGACTGGCTGTATGCAACATTGCGCAGATCTAGATTTGGGAGGGCATACATACAGTGGGTTAGGTATGTGTATACTAGACCAATGGAAAGAGTCAAAACTGGTGGATGGATCTCCGAAGCATGGGAATTGGGTAAACGTACTAGACAGGGCTGCTCACTGTCCCCACTTCTTCATATACAGGCTATGGAACCCATTGCACAATACCTTAGGGAGTATATGGGAGCAGGTATAGTAATAGACGGGTCCTCGTATCTGAAATCATTGTACGCGGACGACTTATTGTACATCCAGAACCCTGAAGACAACCTGGAGATGTGGTTAGAGGCGCTAGAGTCATTTGCGAGGTTATCAGGGATTACGATTAGTACCAACAAATCTGCGCTGTACCCGTTAGCAAGTCTGCACAAGGTGGAGCAGGGGGCTCTCTCGGTAGTCATTACAGCGGACAGGGGCCACGTTCAGATATTTAGGGGTCAATATATATCATGATCTAGCCACAGAGCACATACCAACAACCTAGTGGGCATCCAAAGCTCCATAAAATATTGGACCAAGCTGCCTCTCTCCTTGATGGGGAGGGCAGCATTATTGAAAATGGTAGCGCTGCCCAGTCTGTTGCATTTCTTTGTGAATG